>NC_060141.1:207808463-208445963 GCF_021461385.2 Schistocerca piceifrons
GTCATTTATATAGATCAGGAACAGCAGAGGTCCCAGGACGCTTCCCTGGGGAACACCTGATATCACTTCAGTTTTACTCGATGATTTGCAGTCTATTACTACGAACTGTGACCTTCCTGACAGGAAATCATGAATCCAGTCGCACAACTGAGACGATACCCCATAGGCCCGCAGATTGATTAGAAGTCGCTTGTGAGGAACGGTGTCAAAAGCTTTCCGGAAATCTACAAATACGGAATCAACTTGAGATTCCCTGTCGATAGCAGCCATTACTTCGTGCGAATAAAGAGCTAGCTGCGTTGCAGAAGAACGATGTTTTCTGAAACCATGCTGATGACGTATCAATAGATCGTTCCCTTCGAGGTGATTCATAATGTTTGAATACAGTATATGCTCCAAAACCCTACTGTAAACCGACGTCAATGATATAGGTCTGTAGTTCGATGGATTAGTCCTACTACCCTTCTTAAACACTGGTGCGACCTGCGCAATTTTCCAATCTGTAGCTACAGATCTATCAGTGAGCGAGCGGTTGTATATGATTGCTAAGTAGGGAGCTATTGTATCAGCGTAATCTGAAAGGAACCTAATCGGTATACAATCTGGACCTGAAGACTTGCCCGTATCAAGTGATTTGAGTTGCTTCGCAACCCCCTAAGGTATCTACTTCTAAGAAACTCATGCTAGCAGCTGTTCATGTTTCAAATTCTGGAATATTCCATTCATCTTCCCTGGTGAAGGAATTTCGGAAAACTGCATTCAATAACTCCGCTTTAGCGGCACAGTCGTCGGTAATAGTACCATCGGCACTGCGCAGCGAAGGTATTGACTGCGTCTTGCCACTTGTGTACTTTACATACGACCAGAATTTCTTCAGATTTTCTACCAAATTTCGAGACAATGTTTCGTTGTGGAACCTATTAAAGGCATCTCGCATTGAAGTCCATGCCAAATTTTGCGCGTCTGTAAATTTTAGCCAATCTTCGGGATTTTGCGTTCTTCTGAAATTCGCATGCTTTTTCCGTTGGCTCTGCAACAGCGTTCAGACCTGCTTTGTGTACCATGGGGGATCAGTTCCATCTCTTACCAATTTTGAGGTATGAATCTCTCAATTGCTGTTGCTACTATATCTTTGAATTTGAGCCACATCTCGTCTACATTTGCATAGTCAGTTCGGAAGGAATGGAGATTGTCTCTTAGGAAGGCTTCTAGTGACACTTTATCCGCTTTTTTAAATAAAATTATTTTGCGCTTGTTTCTGGTGGATTTGGAAGAAACGGTATTGAGCCTGGCTACAACGACCTTGTGATCACTAATCCCTGTATCAGTCATGATGCTCTCTATTAGCTCTGGATTGTTTGTGGCTAAGAGGTCAAGTGTGTTTTCACAACCATTTACAATTCGTGTGGGTTCGTGGACTAACTGCTCGAAATAATTTTCGGAGAAAGCATTTAGGACAATCTCGGAAGATGTTTTCTGCCTACCACCGGTTTTGAACAAGTATTTTTGCCAACCTATCGAGGGAAGGTTGAAGTCCCCACCAACTATAACCATATGAGTGGGGTATTTATTTGTTACGAGACTCAAATTTTCTCTGAACTGTTCAGCAACTATATCATCGGAGTCTGGGGGTCGGTAGAAGGAGCCAATTATTAACTTAGTTCAGCTGTTAAGTATAACCTCCACCCATACCAATTCGCACGGAGTATCTGCTTCGACTTCACTACAAGATAAACCACTACTGACAGACACAAACACTCCACCACCAATTCTGCCTAATCTATCTTTCCTGAACACTGTCTGAGACTTCGTAAAAATTTCTGCAGAACTTATTTCAGGCTTTAGCCAGCTTTCTGTACCTATAACGATTTCAGCTTCTGTGCTTTCTATTAGCGCTTGAAGCTCAGGGACTTTCCCAGCACAACTACAACAATTTACAACTACAATTTCGACTGTTCCTTGATCCAAGCACGTCCTGTATTTGCCATGCACCCTTTGAGATTGTAGCCCACCCCATACTTTTCCAAGGCCTTCTAACCTAAAAAACTGCCCAGTCCACGCCACACAGCCTCTGCTACCCGTGTAGCCACCAGCTGAGTGTAGTGAACTCCTGACCTATTCAGCGGAACCCGAAACCCCACCACCCTATGGCGCAAGTCAAGGAATCTGCAGCCAACACGGTCGCAAAACCGTCTGAGCCTCTGATTCAGACCCTCCACCCGGCTCTGCACCTAAGGTCCGCAGTCGGTTCTGTCAACGATGCTGCAGATGGTGAGCTCTGCCTTCATCTCGTAAGCAAGACTGGCAGTCTTCACCAAATCAGATAGCCGCTGGAATCCAGAGAGAATTTCCTCAGATCCAAAGTGACACACGTCATTAGTGCCGACATGTGCCACCACCTGCAGCTGGCTGCACCCTGTGCTCTTCATGGCATCCGGAAGGACCCTTTCCACATCAGGAATGACTCCACCTGGAATGCACACGGAGTGCACAACGGTTTTTTTCCCCTCCTTAGCCGCCGTATCCCTAAGGGGCCCCATTACACGCCTAACATTGGAGCTCCCAACGACCAATAAGCCCACCCTCTGTGATTGCCCGGACCTTGAAGGCTGAAAATCATCCTCTGAAACAGGGCAGACAGCTGCATCTGGCTTAGCCAGAGACAGTACCTGAAACCTGTTTGTCAGACGCACCGGGGAGGCTTTCTGATCAGCCTCTGGGGACATCTTTCGCTGCCTGCCACACCTTGGAACGACCTCCCAGTCAACCACAGGCGAGGGCTCAGCCCCACTGCGGGCAGCAACTGGGGCAACCACAGCGGCAGACCGATCTGAGGACAGATGGGACGAGGTTGACATCCCCGTGATACCCAAGTCCGGCTCCCCACAGTGGTGCCCATTGGCAACAGTCTCAAGCTGCGCGACCGAAGTCAGCGCCATCTGCAGCTGTGAGCGAAGGGATGCCAACTCAGCCCTCATCCGAACACAGCAATCACAGTCCCTGTCCATTCTAATCGATGTTGATCAACAGTTACTGAAACACGAGTCCGTGCCTAGATAACGCAAGGGAAACACGAAAAGAATGTATGAACTAACCTGTACAAATGCCTAACGACTGCGCTACAATCTGCCTGAATTTACGATTACAGTAACTAAAACTCGAAATTACACCTCCTATACGAAACTCACAGGCAAATTAAGTAAGAATCTACGAAGTAAACACAGAAAAGAAGCTATGTACGTATCTTTCTGCGCTTTCGATGTGCACCAACTGGGAGTTCAGGCCACACAAGATGAAATTTGGATCCAGGGTCATTCCATGTCAAGTCACCCAGGCCTTGACATCAACCATGTCAGATTTTGATGAAACTTTGTACAATTACTTCTTTTATCATCCTGAAAGCACTTGTAAAATTTTTTTGCTCTATCTCTTATAGTTTTTTTTTATAAATTTTTAAAGTTTTTAGATTTGGCGTTGTTTCAGCAGTCGGAAATCATAACTTTAACGTGTCCTCACAACTAAAAAAATTTGTATGTTAAAGAATACTCAAGATATCAGTGTGAAATTTTGGAATAAGTTTGTGTATTATATCTAAATGTTAAAAAATTACCATAAAGATATATTAAAATCTTCCAAATGAAAAAAAGTTACAAGTAGTTGTTGGATTTTTTTTTTTTTTTTGTTTAGTTTTGCAAAAACTGCAATATCTAGAGTCTCAGACCTGATAGAAAGCTCAAATTTGTTTTAAAATACTCTTGATTGTATAGGCTATTAGATAAAAGAAAAATTATGTTGGCTTTTTAACCTGTTCAATAGTTATCTAATTTTTTAAATAATATTAATTATATTTTAAAAATAAAAAGTACCAAGTGACTTAGACACCAAAAATAAGTTTTTGTCTTCTTGGAGTAACAATGTATGCTTGGATTTTGTTTTGTTATTCCTGTGTTTTGAAGTAAAAAATTATTACAGTGTTAAATAGTGCTCGGATAGTATTTTATTAAGTTTATTCGAACTTTCAGTAAGTATTGTTACTTAGTTTACAGAGATTCTTTTCCAATATCCTATAAAAGTAACCAGAACAAGTAATCAGACCAAAAGTGAAATCAGTATGTCAGATATTCAAACCTGTAGTGTAGGGTTATTTAAAAAATCTGACTGTTTCCAAACAACCTACACAACTTCAAAAAAGTTACATCCGGTACCTGAATTGAGTGAGGAAGAAAAAAATTTGATCCACTTACTATCTGGAATTAATCTGTGTGACTTTAAGAATATATGTTCACACCGCAGCTACTACTTTTTAAATGTTTTTGAAAAGTATCAAACAACATGTGTAGACCCACTAAAAAAAACACAAAAAGCCCATCAAAAGTCGTTGAGAAGTGTAGGCTTGGATCTTTCTAAACAATTACTGACAAAAAATAGTAGCATAAAACCTGGACAAAAGCTTTGCTCAACATGCTGTAACTTTTGTGAGGAAAAATTAAGAGTTGAAGTCAATGAAAGTGAAACAGATGATGAAGTCATGGTTGAATTAGAATCATTGAAATCCAGAAATGAATCCCTCGTACAAACAAACATTGCTCTTGATAATTTATGTTTAACACCGATAAAGCTTCATGGCTTGTCAGAACAAAGTAAAGGGTCTTATTTTAAAAGGAAGGTTAGTAGTATTGAAAAGACTGCAAAAAAGGCGGTTTCAAAAGCATTAAAATATGATGCACCAAGTTCTGATGATGACGAAGAAGATACAAGTGTGGTTGAGAAAGCAAAGGATTTTGATGTAATGATTTCTCTTATGAAAGAGAAGATGTCATCTGTTGGAGGTCTAGAAAAATCCAGATTCTGACCTTGGCTCCAGATTCTTGGAGTCGAAATAAAGTGATGAAAGAATTTAATGTAAGTGAGTACATGGTGCGACAAGCTAGAAAGCTAAAATCTGAAAAGGGTATTTTGGAAACTCCTGGTCCAAAAAAAGGTAAAACTCTTTCTGAAAACACAGTAAGACTTGTAACAGATTTTTATGAAAAGGATGAAAGTTCCAGAGTGCTACGTGGAACAAAAGACAAAGTAAGTGTTCAAAAAATGTGTACATGCAAAAAAGACTCATTTTGTGTAACTTGAGAGAACTCTATTATTCTTTCAAATGGGATAATCGCGAGGTAGAAGTAGGATTTTCAAAATTTTGTTTCTTGAAACCTAAATGGTGTATCCTTGCTGGTGCTGCAGGCACACACACTGTATGTGTATGCAGTATCCACCAGAATGTTAAACTATTACTGGATGCTGTGAAAATTGAAGAATCTTATAAAGACCTAATTAAGATGCTTGTGTGCAACACGGAAAACCAAAACTGCATGCTACATCATTGCGACAGCTGTCCTGCAAATGCTGCACTAACTGAGTACTTAATTGAAAAACTAAGTGAAGATTATGATTTAGAAGAAGAAATTGTAATCAGTCAGTGGGTTAACACAGACAGGGCAGAAATGATCAAACAGTCTATCAGTGTTGAAGACTACATTTCTTTATTGGTTAGGTCATTGGAAAAGCTCACCCCATACTCGTTTATAGCAAAATCCCAATCAGCAGCCTTTAAAAGATTGAAAGAAGACCCACCACCCAAAACAGCAATTATTGTGATGGATTTCAGTGAAAATTATTCCTTTGTTATACAAAATGAGATCCAAAGTTACCACTGGTATAGAGGTGGTTGAACTCTGCACCCAGTTGGAGTTTTCCTAAGAAATGAGGAAAACAATGTTTTTGTTTCCAGCCACTGCTTTATTAGTGATGACCAAGAACATGACACTGGTTTTGTTAACTTTGTACAAAAAGAAATTACAAAGTGGCTGTCATTACATCATACTGACATTGATTCAGTTCACTACTTTACAGATGGTTGTGCTGGGTAGTACAAAAATAGAAACAGTTTTAAAAATTTGACTGAACACTTGAGAGACTTTAATTTGAAGGCCCAACACTCTTTTTTTGCAACAAGTCATGGGAAGTCAATTTGTGATGGTCTAGGAGGAACTATTAAAAGAATTTTAAGGAAAGCCAGTCTACTGCTTTCGGATGAAGAACAAATAATGACAGCAATCGATGTGTACAAGTTTTGTGAAAAAATGTTGAAAACATTCATTTTCACTTTATTGACAAAAAAGAAGCTGATTTGCTACGGTTAAAACTAGAAAAACGTTTTTTCAGCAACCCGAACCATTCCTGGAACAAGAAGTTTTCATAACTTCAAACCACTTCCAACAAACAACCTTGAAATTAGAAGGACTACAGATAGTGTAAAACCCTCCTTAGTCTTTTCTTTCCATTCTTCTTCTGATTGGGTTCGTGTTGAACCATGCAAGTCATGATGGTAACTGGTACTTCGGACACGTAAAAACACTATTCAATGATGAAGAAGATGCAGAAATTCTATTTCTACATCCTTCAGGACCAGCTGCATCATTTTATTGGCCTGAAAGAGAAGATTCTTGCATAGTGCCTTTGGAGCACATAGTCTGTATAGTAGACGCACCTCAAACAAGCGGCACTGGAAGAATGTATTACTTCAAAAAAGACTGTATCAAAAGAACTGAAAGCTCTTGGATGAAGTGGAAAAACAGTTTGAATCAGCATTAATGGAAAGATGAAAGGAAGTGGGTTTTAAGGGTGAGAGTAAGGACTCATTCCAATCCCGGGAGTGGAAAGACTTACCTTAGGGGGAAAAAAGGACAGGTATACACTCGCACACACACACATATCCATCCGCACATACAGACACCTAGGCAGAAGTGTAGAGGCAAAGAAGTTGTTGAAAGACAGGTGAGGTATGAGTGGCAGCAACTTGAAATTAGCGGAGATCGAGGCCTGGCGGATAACGAGAAGAGAGGATATACTGAAGGGCAAGTTCCCATCTCCGGAGTTCGGATAGGTTGGTGTTGGTGGGAAGTATCCAGATAACCCGGACGGTGTAACACTGTGCCAAGATGTGCTGGCTGTGCACCAAGGCATGTTTAGCCACAGGGTGATCCTCATTACCAACAAACACTGTCTGCCTGTGTCCATTCATGCGAATGGACAGTTTGTTGCTGGTCATTCCCACATAGGATGCATCATAGTGTAGGCAGGTCAGTTGGTAAATCACGTGGGTGCTTTCACACGTGGCTCTGCCTTTGATCGTGTACACCTTCCGGGTTACCGGACTGGAGTAGGTGGTGGTGGGAGGGTACATGGGACAGGTTTTGCATTGGGGGCGGTTACAAGGATAGGAGCCAGAGGGTAGGGAAGGTGGTTTGGAGATTTCATAGGGATGAACTAACAGGTTACGAAGGTTAGGTGGACGGCGGAAAGACACTCTTGGCGGAGTGGGGAGGATTTCATGAAGGATGGATCTCATTTCAGGGCAGGATTTGAGGAAGTTGTATCCCTGCTGGAGAGCCACATTCAGAGTCTGGTCCAGTCCCGGAAAGTATCCTGTCACAAGTGGGGCACTTTTGTGGTTCTTCTGTGGGGGATTCTGGGTTTGAGGGGATGAGGAAGTGGCTCTGGTTATTTGCTTCTGTACCAGGTCGGGAGGGTAGTTGCGGGATGCGAAAGCTGTTGTCAGGTTATTGGTGTAATGATTCAGGGATTCCGGACTGGAGCAGATTCGTTTGCCACGAAGACCTAGGCTGTAGGGAAGGGACCGTTTGATGTGGAATGGGTGGCAGCTGTCATAATGGAGGTACTGTTGCTTGTTGGTGGGTTTGATGTGGACGGACGTGTGAAGTTGGCCATTGGACAGGTGAAGGTCAACGTCAAGGAAAGTGGCATGGGATTTGGAGTAGGACCAGGTGAATCTGATGGAACCAAAGGAGTTGAGGTTGGAGAGGAAATTCTGGAGTTCTTCTTCACTGTGAGTCCAAATCATGAAGATGTCATCAATAAATCTGTACCAAACTTTGGGTTGGCAGACTTGGGTAACCAAGAAGGCTTCCTCTAAGCAACCCATGAATAGGTTGGCGTATGAGGGGGCCATCCTGGTACCCATGGCTGGCCTTCAAAAGTGAAGAAGTTGTGGGTCAGGATGAAGCTGGCTAAGGTAATGAGGAAAGAGGTTTTAGGTAGGGTGGCAGGTGATCGGCGTGAAAGGAAATGCTCCATCGCAGCAAGGCCCTGGACGTGCGGAATATTTGTGTATAAGGACGTGGCATCAATGGTTACAAGGATGGTTTCCGGGGGTAACAGATTGGGTAAGGATTCCAGGCGTTCAAGGAAGTGGTTGGTGTCTTTGATGAAGGATGGGAGACTGCATGTAATGGGTTGAAGGTGTTGATCTACGTAGGCAGAGATACGTTTTGTGGGGGCTTGGTAACCAGCTACAATGGGGCGGCCGGGATGATTGGGTTTGTGGATTTTAGGAAGAAGGTAGAAGGTAGGGGTGTGGGGTGTCGGTGGGGTCAGGAGATTGATGGAGTCAGGTGAAAGGTTTTGCAGGGGGCCTAAGGTTCTCAGGATTCCTTGAAGCTCCGCCTGGACATCGGGAATGGGGTTACCTTGGCAAACTTTGTATGTGGTGTTGTCTGAAAGCTGACGCAGTCCCTCAGCCACATACTCCCGACGATCAAGTACCACGGTCGTGGAACCCTTGTCCGCCGGAAGAATGACGATGGATCGGTCAGCCTTCAGATCACGGATAGCCTGGGCTTCAGCAGTGGTGATGTTCGGTGTAGGATTAAGGTTTTTTAAGAAGGATTGAGATGCAAGGCTGGAGGTCAGAAATTCCTGGAAGGTTTGGAGAGGGTGATTTTAAGGAAGAGGAGGTGGGTCCCGCTGTGACGGAGGACGGAACTGTTCCAGGCAGGGTTCAATTTGGATGGTGTCTTGGGGAGTTGGATCATTAGGTGTAGGATTAGGATCATTTTTCTTCGTAGCAAAGTGATATTTCCAGCAGAGAGTACGAGTGTAGGACAGTAAATCTTTGACGAGGGCTGTTTGGTTGAATCTGGGAGTGGGGCTGAAGGTGAGGCCTTTGGATAGGACAGAGGTTTCGGATTGGGAGAGAGGTTTGGAGGAAAGGTTAACTACTGAATTAGGGTGTTGTGGTTCCAGACTGTGTTGATCGGAATTTTGAGGTTTTGGAGGGAGTGGAGCTGGAAGTGGGAGATTGAGTAGATGGGAGAGACTGGGTTTGTGTGCAATGAGAGGAGGTTGAGGTTTGCTGGAAAGGTTGTGAAGGGTGAGTGAGTTGCCTTTCCGGAGGTGGGAAACCAGGAGATTGGATAGTTTTTTGAGGTGGAGGGTGGCATGCTGTTCTAATTTACGGTTGGCCTGTAGGAGGATGCTCTGAACAGCCGGTGTGGATGTGGGATAGGAAAGATTAAGGACTTTTATTAAGGATGGGAGTTGACGGGTGTGTTCATTGGCTGAGTTGATGTGTAGGTGAAGGATTAGGTGGGTGAGGGCAATGGATTGTTCAGTTTGGAACTGGTATAGGGACTGATGGAAGGAAGGGTTGCAGCCAGAGATGGGAACTTTAAGTGTGAGGCCTTTGGGGGTAATGCCAAATGTCAGACAAGCCTGAGAAAATAGAATATGGGAGCGTAATCTGGCTAGGGCGAAGGCATGTTTGCGGAGGGAATGTAAATAAAACTTAATGGGGTCGTTGTGGGGGTGTTGTGAGGGTGACATGGTATTGGAAGATGGAAAGTGTAACATGAGGTGAAATGAAAATGAAAATAAAAATATATGGGGAGAGATAAAGGTGAACCGGAAAGTAACTGGAGATCTGGGATGAAAAAAGGCGAAAAGGTGTTGGTTACAGCTGGGCTATGTTGGACTTGGGTTGGTAGACAACGATGTGCATAAAGGTTAAGTGGTTGTGTTGCCGCCAAAACACGTTAAAGGACGGAGATATTCGGGAAAATTTCGAAAAAACTGCGTGTAGTATATTAAAAGGAGTGGTTTTGTGGTGGCAGATTATGAAAATGAGGCTAACAATTGTCTGACGAAGAAATAATGACGTTAAAACCTGTGAGAAGCGGCTAAAAATTATAAGTGATGTGGGCAAAACGGAAATGGAAATAAAGCGAAAGTTATTAGAACTGGCCGAAATGGTTGTTTAAAAGGTGAAAGGAACTGTTTGTGAACCAGAAACGGTGGATATTATAGCGGCGGTAGTGCTGAAAGCGGCAAAAAAATTTTTTTGGTTATGGTTTGGAAGTGGGTTACGTATTATTGAGTATATATAGGCGGGATAAAATAGTATAGCAGATTACGGTAAAAAGGAGAAGGGGAATACAAAGTGAAACTACTGGCAAAAAC
This sequence comes from Schistocerca piceifrons, assembly GCF_021461385.2. Classification (NCBI taxonomy): domain Eukaryota; kingdom Metazoa; phylum Arthropoda; class Insecta; order Orthoptera; family Acrididae; genus Schistocerca; species Schistocerca piceifrons. The sequence goes on from NC_060141.1 coordinate 207,818,769, forward strand.
AGAAAGAGGAAAATAAGACGACAGAAAAGATTTCGAAATGCAACAGTGACAATAACAAACGTAATTGTTGGATTCAAATTAATGATATCAATATAATAGAGGGAAACATTCCACGTGGGAAAAATTATATATAAAAACAAAGATGAGGTGACTGACCGGACGAAAGCGCTGGCAGGTCGATAGATCATCCCGGCCGCCCCATTGTAGCTGGTTACCAAGCCCCCACAGAATGTATCTCTGCCTACGTAGATCAACACCTTCAACCCATTACATGCAGTCTCCCATCCTTCATCAAAGACACCAACCACTTCCTTGAACGCCTGGAATCCTTACCCAATCTGTTACCCCCGGAAACCATCCTTGTAACCATTGATGCCACGTCCTTATACACAAATATTCCGCATGTCCAGGGCCTCGCTGCGATGGAGCATTTCCTTTCACGCCGATCACCTGCCACCCTACCTAAAACCTCTTTCCTCATTACCTTAGCCAGCTTCATCCTGACCCACAACTTCTTCACTTTTGAAGGCCAGACATACCAGCAATTAAAGGGAACAGCCATGGGTACCAGGATGGCCCCCTCATACGCCAACCTATTCATGGGTTGCTTAGAGGAAGCCTTCTTGGTTACCCAAGTCTGCCAACCCAAAGTTTGGTACAGATTTATTGATGACATCTTCATGATTTGGACTCACAGTGAAGAAGAACTCCAGAATTTCCTCTCCAACCTCAACTCCTTTGGTTCCATCAGATTCACCTGGTCCTACTCCAAATCCCATGCCACTTTCCTTGACGTTGACCTCCACCTGTCCAATGGCCAACTTCACACGTCCGTCCACATCAAACCCACCAACAAGCAACAGTACCTCCATTATGACAGCTGCCACCCATTCCACATCAAACGGTCCCTTCCCTACAGCCTAGGTCTTCGTGGCAAACGAATCTGCTCCAGTCCGGAATCCCTGAATCATTACACCAATAACCTGACAACAGCTTTCGCATCCCGCAACTACCCTCCCGACCTGGTACAGAAGCAAATAACCAGAGCCACTTCCTCATCCCCTCAAACCCAGAATCCCCCACAGAAGAACCACAAAAGTGCCCCACTTGTGACAGGATACTTTCCGGGACTGGACCAGACTCTGAATGTGGCTCTCCAGCAGGGATACAACTTCCTCAAATCCTGCCCTGAAATGAGATCCATCCTTCATGAAATCCTCCCCACTCCGCCAAGAGTGTCTTTCCGCCGTCCACCTAACCTTCGTAACCTGTTAGTTCATCCCTATGAAATCTCCAAACCACCTTCCCTACCCTCTGGCTCCTATCCTTGTAACCGCCCCCAATGCAAAACCTGTCCCATGCACCCTCCCACCACCACCTACTCCAGTCCGGTAACCCGGAAGGTGTACACGATCAAAGGCAGAGCCACGTGTGAAAGCACCCACGTGATTTACCAACTGACCTGCCTACACTATGATGCATCCTATGTGGGAATGACCAGCAACAAACTGTCCATTCGCATGAATGGACACAGGCAGACAGTGTTTGTTGGTAATGAGGATCACCCTGTGGCTAAACATGCCTTGGTGCACAGCCAGCACATCTTGGCACAGTGTTACACCGTCCGGGTTATCTGGATACTTCCCACCAACACCAACCTATCCGAACTCCGGAGATGGGAACTTGCCCTTCAGTATATCCTCTCTTCTCGCTATCCGCCAGGCCTCAATCTCCGCTAATTTCAAGTTGCCGCCACTCATACCTCACCTGTCTTTCAACAACTTCTTTGCCTCTACACTTCTGCCTAGGTGTCTGTATGTGTGGATGGATATGTGTGTGTGTGCGAGTGTATACCTGTCCTTTTTTCCCCCTAAGGTAAGTCTTTCCACTCCCGGGATTGGAATGACTCCTTACCCTCACCCTTAAAACCCACTTCCTTTCGTCTTTCCCTCTCCTTCCCTCTTTCCTGATGAGGCAACAGTTTGTTGTGAAAGCTTGAATTTTGTGTGTATGTTTGTGTTTGTTTGTGTGTCTATCGACCTGCCAGCGCTTTCGTTCGGTAAGTCACCTCATCTTTGTTTTTATATATATATATATTCATAGAAAATATTAATATATTATAATAGTATCATTTTTATCTTCAAATATGTATAATAAGTAAACTTGCTGCAAAAATTCATGATGTTATCTAAAAGAGTTTTTAAGATAAGCAATTTTAAAGTTTTGAATACAAATTAAATTTACCATTTCCAAAGGTTCGGAAAATGCAAAACATAAAAACTTTAAAAATTTATAAAAAAAAAACTATAAGAGATACAGCAAAAAAAATTTGCATGTGTTGTCAGGATGGTATTAGAACCATTTGAGCCGAATTTCATGAAAATCTAAGGAGGTGGGTGTAAAATTTATTTTTTATTGGGTGATTTGATATGGAATGACCCTCCATAGAGAAAAACACCAAACTTATGAAGAGCATAAATAATGGCCAAAGCTTCTTTTTTCAGTTTGAGAATACTTTTGTTGGGCATCCGTGAGCGTTTTGGAGACATAAGCAATGGCTTGTTCAGAACCGCCAGAAAAACGGTGCACAAGGATTGCACCGACCCCGTATTGAGAGGCGTCCGTGGCAAGAACAAGATGTTGGCCAGGTCGATAAGTAGCCAGGCACGGGGCCTGTTTCAGCATAGTCTTCAACTTCTGGAAAGCCGCATCACATGATGCGGACCAGTGAAAAGGCACATTTTTATGCAACAGGCGATGCAATGGTTGAGCCACCGAAGCAGCAGATGGTAAAAACTTTTGATAGTATACTCTTTTCCCCAAGAAGCCCTGCAGGCCCTTAACCGATGTAGGGCGAGGAAGGGCATCATCGATCGCAGCGACAGTTTGCTGAAGCAGATGAATACCATCCCGAGAGAGTTGAAACCCCAAGTATGTGATAGATGCCTGAAAAAATTTTGATTTCTGAAGATTACACTTAAGATCAGCAGTCTGTAAGACATGAAAAAGTGTGCGGAGATTTTGAAGATGTTCGTCGGTGGTGGAGCCAGTGACAACCATGTCGTCCTGGTAATTTATACACCCAGGGACAGTGAGCAATAATTGTTCCAAGAATCGCTGAAAGAGAGCAGGGGCACTGGCAACCCAAAATGGCAATTGTTGGTATTGATAGAGGCCGAAAGGCATGTTAAGGACCAAAAACTGCCGGGAAGCAGCGTCGAGAGGAAGTTGATGATAAGCTTCTGACAGGTCAAGTTTAGAAAAATACTGGCCTCCAGCAAGTTTAGTGAACAATTCTTCAGATCGAGGTATAGGGTAAGTGTCAATAAGGCATTGAGCATTTACAGTGGCTTTGAAATCGCCACAGAGACGAATATCACCATTTGGCTTAGCAACGACAATGACAAGAGAGGACCACTCACTGGAAGTGACAGGAAGCAAGACCCCCTGAAGCAGTGAGACGATCCAGCTCCCGTTTGACCTGATCACGAAGGGCCACAGGAATTGGCTGAGCCCGAAAAAACTTAGGCCGAGCAGTGGGTTTGAGTGTGATATGATCTTCAAAGTTGTTTGCACGGCCTAATCCAGGAGAAAAAAGGGACGAAAATGTCGTCTACAAGGAATCCAATTGAGCATCAGAGACGATATTGACAAGAGTCATCTATGGAGAACCCAAAAACACGAAAGGCATCGAAACCAAAAAGATTCTTCACGTTACTATGGTTGACCACAAGTATGGGAACAGTGCGTACGACAGATTTGTAAGATACCTCAGCATCAAATTGTCCCAAGAGAGAAATCTTCTGTTTATTGTTAGGTCCGTAATTGCTTAGTGGCAGGTGACAGGATTGGAGAACCCAACTGAAGATACGTCTGAGAATTGATGATAGTGGCAGCAGAACCAGTATCCACCTGCATGCGAACATCTTGACCAAGTATTTGGACAGTGAGGAATAACTTCCCTGAAAGGGAAGAAGTATGATTGACAGACAACACAGAATCAGAATCAGCATCATGTTCATGAGCATCATGTATGCGGTCGGATTTGCAAACGGATGACACATGACCCTTTTTTTTGCATTTGTGACACACGGCCCAACGTTGTAGACAATCTTCTCGTGAATGTTTCGTAAAACACCGGGGACATGAAGGAAGTTGCTGTGGGTTTTGCTGCAGTTTCTTAGAGGTTTGTTTACGGTTAGTCCGAGGCTGTGCTTAGGAGTGTACTGTGGCCACGTCGGCTGGCGGGGACACGCCACACGCTTCGTCATTGCACAGAGGTTGTATTTCCCAGACATCGCCCCATGCCTCTATTTGCGCTCCAGCAGCGTGAGAAATTTCAAAACACTGAGCGATGGATAGGACTTCATCTAGAGTCGGATTTGCCAACTGAAGGGCACCTTGCCTAACTTCTTTGTCGGGCGCCGATCGGATAATAGCATCCCGTACCATGGAATCGGCATAGGATTCTTTGTGAACTTCAGTAACAAATTGACACTTTCTACTGAGGCCATGAAGTTCAGCAGCCCAAGTGTGATAGGATTGATTCAGTTATTCTTGACAACGATAAAAGGCAACATGAGAGGCTACCACATGCATTTGCTTTTGAAAATAGACGGACAGAAGTGAGCACATTTCAGCAAAGCACAAAGACGGAGGATCTTTCAAAGGAGCCAATTGCAACCACAACCGATACATTTGAGGTGAAATCCATGAAAGGAACAGAGACTTACATGTTTTTTCGTCCGCGACTTGAAATGCCAAGAAGTGCTGTCGAAGACATTTTTCGTAATCAGACCAGTCTTCTGCCGTCTCGTCGTAAGGAGGAAAAGTAGGTAGAGACAACGACTTTTGTGGACTGGCAAGACAGCCAATCCACGAGGACGGGAGGCCGAAGGGCACGCGTTTGAGCTCACACAGGATGGCGTGAGGTCTGGAAAATGACAAAGTCTTTATAGTAGCAAAAATAGTACGTAGCTTCTGGAATACTTAACTTTAATCCATAATTGGTGAACATCGGTCTGACGGTACATGCATCACAAGGTAAATAGCAATTGATAATGGCGCCTTGCTAGGTCGTAGCAAATGACGTAGCTGAAGGCTATGCTAACTATCGTCTCGGCAAATGAGAGCGTAATTTGTCAGTGAACCATCGCTAGCAAAGTCAGCTGTACAGCTGGGGCAAGTACTAGGAAGTCTCTCTAGACCTGCCGTGTGGTGGCGCTCGGTCTGCAATCACTGATAGTGGCGACACGCGGGTCCGACGTATATACCAGCGGACCGCGGCCGATTTAAAGGCTACCACCTAACAAGTGTGGTGTCTGGCGGTGCCACCACAACAACGAGAGACGCCCCACATTTGATGCCGCGACGAAATCATAAATCGCATTTGTGAGAAGCGTTTGCTGTTCTACGAGACCTTGCAGTAGTTGCTCTAAAGTAGCCATGGAAACATGTGGTCAACGATGGAAAAGAAAAATCACTACCTCGTCACCAATTGTAATAACCTCAAGTTGAACAAATATATTTCAAGGAAGACGCAATACATGAAAGTCACAGGTCAAATAAACAGAGTAAGGTGTGTGTACACTTTAACAGTCAAATCATAACTGAGTCCAAGCCTATCAGCCGCTGGCTGGCTGGCCGCTTAGGTGGCGCTGGGCGCTGCTGCTGCATGGGTGGCAGACAGCACCTCATGTAGAGGACACGCGTAACTGCGTGGCGGCACTTTGAAAGATGGGCGAGTCACAACAGTTTCAGTCTCTGCAAAACTTTTCAGTCTCTGCAGAACTCGATTTAAGAAGCATTGAAATGTGTCCAGTGCATTTTGCAATTCAGATAGCATATTCTGATACTGGTAATGTCCTGACAGGACTGTAAATACTGCATTTGGCCAATCCTCTGGCACTACCTCTAATTAATGATAACCACTCTGCGGATCCATGGTAGAAAAATATCTGTATTGCCTCAGATTATCCAAAGTTTCCATTATATTTGGGATTGGCTAAGCATCTACAACTGTGAGCTTGTTAAGGTACTGCTAATGATAACAAAAACAATATGTCTTTGTTCCATCCATACTTTTCTCCAGGACAATCAACACTTGGGATGGTACTTCCCTCAATAATACCCTCTTGTAAATGCTGATTAACAAATTCTTCCATCACTGGTTGCAGGTGATGTGGGATATGATATGGTTTATGATACACAATGGCAGCTCATGAGTACACATTCTGGGTGTTCACAAATTTTTAGGTTCAGATAAATGTGAGATTGTGAAATTAATATCATCTGCTATGTAACAGTTATGCTTATCAACAAATTTATACAAGTACAGCCACATAATAATAATAATAATAACAATAATAATAATAATATGCATAAGAGAAACCAGTGAGACAGCTTTTCATGAATGTTCAGATACACACAGTGGGTCTATAGTACAGATAAAAATGATTCACCACAAGGTCAACGGATATCAGAAGCGTGAATAAATGCTACAGTCTCACAGTCAATGCTCATATGCTTTAGGCCCTCAAATGGATTACTGTATGATAAATCCAGAACTTAATATACTGTAACTCATTCACAAACCCACCAACTAGGTTTTTCTGTCAGTATAACTATAACATATACTGACGTCTGATCTGATTTTACTATACAGTGAGTAAATTGGCATATCTGAGGAATGTGCTACTGTCAAACACAGTTTGTGCCAAGAGAAAGGGGGATAAAAGTCTGCTGCAGTGTGCTACTACCTGGTGGTATTGTCATAAACTTGTAGTTGCACATTAGGAGATAGCCGTGAATCTGAAAGGTGTCAAAAGTTAGGGTGTTCACATGTTCTTGTGCTCTTACACAGCAGCCACCACTGCACAGACAGTTCATTCCCAGTTCAGATTCTATGCTGTGTCACGTGGGTTGCTGGCAACACCATCAGGATTAAACAGATCCTAATATTCTAACAATAATTCCCACATTGCTGTCTTTTCTGATGTTTGCATATGCACTATCTCCTCCCATAATGCAGCTAATCTGGTGGCTTGCTTAAGCCTATGGTCCAAATTTGTTCTATCTAAATCATCTCCCTGTAAAATCTCCAAAGTGCCGGCTGTCAATCTCATAGATAATTCCACGCCCAAAGACATGAAGTCCTGCTCACCACCTGCTCATTGTCTTAACTCCTGTATGCATACAACACACATACACATCAAACATCATGCTTTTTATAATTTCCAATTTTCTTGTAGTGGTTTTACTATCCACAATACATTTACCAACAGGTCAGTTCCTTGGCTCACCCACAGTAGTTCTCCCATCCCTTCAGCACATTATCATACAAATTGATCCTTATTGGCTGTGTAGAGTCTAAATGAAACTTTCCTGGCAGATTAAAACTGTGTGCCGGACCAAGACTCGAACTTGGGACCTTTGCCTTTTGCGGGCAAGTGCTCTACCAACTGAGCTACCCAAGCACGACTCACGCCCCGTCCTCACAGCTTTACTTCTGCTAGTACCTCGCCTCCTACCTTCCAATGGTTTGCAGCAGAGCTTCTGTAAATTTTGGAAGGTAGGAGATGAGGTACTGATGGAAGTAAAGCTGTGACGACGGGGCATGAGTCGTGCTTCGGTAGCTCCATTGGTAGGGCACTTGCCCACGAAAGGCAAAGATCCCGAGTTCGAGTCTTGGTCCGGCACACAGTTTTAATCTGTCAGGAAAGTTTCATATCAGCGCACACTCCACTGCAGAGTGAAAATCTCATTCTGGAAACATCCCGCAGGCTGTGGCTAAGCTATGTCTCCGCTATGTCCTTTCTTTCAGGAGTGCTAGTCCTGCAAGGTTTACAGGAGAGCTTCTGTAAAATTTGGAAGGTAGGAGACAAGGTACTGGCAGAAGTAAACCTGTAAGGAAGGGGCGTCAGTTGTGCTTGGATAGCTCAGTTGGTAGAGCACTTGCCTGTGAAAGACAAAGGTCCTGAGTTCGAGTCTCGGTCTGGTACACAGTTTTAATCTGCCATGAAAGTTTCATATCAGCGCACACTCCGCTGCAGAGTGCAAATCTCATTCTGGTTTCCTTTGTACCAGGAATGAACCTTGCAGCAGTGTGGTGCTTCCAGCAGTTTCCTCTACATGGAACAATGTCTCATCAAGTTCTACCATGTGTCAATCAAGTGCAATTTCAGTGTGATTTCAAGCAAGAAATCTGACTCTAAAATTTCACGGTAATGATTGACTGTATCAGGCAGAACTTCATACAAATCCAAAAACTTTATGCCCCAACCCAGAAACTCAACAACTTTCAACCAAGTGAATGCACATCATTCCCATCCATTCCAATTAACCTGCATAGTGATAGGCCCAACCTCAGATATGAACCTCTGTCCAATAAAAACTTATGCTTCCTTCCATTCACTAGGCTATCTAAGCAACATTCCGCCACTACACACAGTTTAATTGTGCTTACATTTACCTGGAGCACCACACAGCAACTCACGAACCCCTATTGGCATTTAATGGTGAGTTACTATTCCCACCCTGTGTCCATGTGTCTTGCTCCTGGTGGGCTTTGCCTGCAGTTCCATTCTGGATCCTCTGTTCATCTGCATTTCCTTCTTCACGGTTCACAGCATTTCCAATGTATGTGGTCTGTTCATCCACAATTGTAACACTTTACTCCTTTGGTGAAAATTCCTTTCCTATCTCAAACTCAGGTCACCATCTCTCTTCCTTCTATAACCATTGCAATTGCTTGAGCTGATTTCTTAGGAAACTTTGCTCATACTTTTCATGATATATTAGGCAGCAACGGTGTAAAAATGTATCCAACATTATCTGTTTTGCCTCTTGCAGAAGGATCCTGTTGGTATCATCACTTTCTGTCAGTTCATATGTAGTGAAATTCATCTTTCTAATCCTGTCCCTGAAGTTTTCAGTGGACTCCCCCTGTTTCTGTGACACATTTTTCAGTTATTCGCTATAATACCTACAGCTATTTTTCCTTCTGTATCACTATGAGGATGTATTGAATAGAATTGGGGAGAAGAGAAGTTTGTGGCACAACTTGACTAGAAGAAGGGATCGGTTGGTAGGACATGTTCTGAGGCATCAAGGAATCACCAATTTAGTATTGGAGGGCAGTGTGGAGGGTAAAAATCGTAGAGGGAGACCAAGAGATGAATACACTAAGCAGATTCAGAAGGATGTAGGTTGCAGTAGGTACTGGGAGATGAAGAAGCTTGCACAGGATAGAGTAGAATGGAGAGCTGCATCAAACTAGTCTCAGGACTGAAGACCACAACAACAACAACATCACTGTACTAAGCCCTCAGAATTTCAGATGTCAGTGCATTCCTGTATCCCTTGCAATACATTATGTATGTTTTAGTGTCTCCCACCAAATGTGTACATGGTGTCCCTCCAAATGGTGTTCCACCTTAGTGGCTTTTTAATAAATTGTCTGTGAATGCTAAGATGTCCTCTCCTGTCGTAACAGAAAAAGGAGAGACTAGGTTCTCGATATTAGAGTCTAGTGTGGGCACCAACATACTGGATACAGATTGATCTCTCCTATCCCCTCTAAATGTATCTAACTGTTTGTGTAGCTCCATGTTGTCTTCCTGTGTTTGTATCATCTGATTCAGCAAGGTCTGAACTGCTGCTGCAGTGGTAACCTTCTCTACTCCTGGTCTGTCCAATGAAAGGAAAAATACAATAGGAAAAGAACCGACATCAGTATCATAATCATATTTTCTTCCTCAGAACACAATTCCTAAAACTGAATGCTGCCCATGCTTATTCCATACACTCCCTGGCATAATGTTAAGCCCTTCTATTCTGGCAATTATACACTGTGTGTCCAGCTCCATCACATGAAAAACTGTTCATTTTCACTCACTATGTTGAAGTGATACTGCAGACCATTGCTCTTCAATGTTGCCCTTAGATATTGTCTCATCTTATATCACATGTAATGTTGTTGTGTTTGTGTTGTAACCACTATGCTGACATCAGTGCTGCAGGAGGGCCACTTGTATCTCCAAAGTGACATGTGCCAGGAACTGCAGGATGGGATCTCCAGCACCACGGTGATTCTGGAGCTCAGAATACTTACTCAGCAACAGCATTCTTTATTAACAGATGCACAGGAGATCAATGACTGTAGCTCAGGAGCTGGATCTGGCTAGCAGACAGCTGGCTGCAACAGCAGCCTTGCTGATGCAAGACAGGTGACAGCTTCACAGTACAGGGAGCTTATTGCTGGACTGACATACACTGCATGTGTCCCAGGATGGCTGGCAGGTGTGTGCAGACACCTCGAGCCAAACCCGGGACTCTTAGAGACTGGCTAGAGTGTCAAATAGTGGCACTCGATAGGCGCCCTAACATGTACAGTTCAAACTGCGCAACTGAGTGGAGCACATCTGTGCTCACACCTGAATGTGTGCAGAACCATGGTGTGCAGCTGCATGGAGTGAAGTTAACAGACGTGTTCTCACCTGCGCACAAGTCAGCATTCAGGACTGCCACAGACAAGCACCTGTGTGTATGGTGACCTGTGGTATGTGTGCAAGCATGACATGCGGATTTTTGTCAATTCTAAAGTCTTTCATGGTGAGCACATTAGTTGAAGCCATGTTCCATGTTGAAAGGATTGAACACATGTTACACACATCAAAAAAAGTTTTGCATCACCCCAGTTCCCAGAACTCCTGAAGATAGACGTTGACTGTGGATATTGTATCATAAACACAGTCCCTTTGGCTGTTCAGAGAAGTCACTAAACCCACCCAAAGATGTAAACAACCATGCATGAGCAGCACCTATTAGATGGAGGGGGTCCGAAAGCCGATCAGTTCCAGTCATTCCACCAGGAAGGAGGTACACGGCTCATGTTGTCTGTAGTTCAACCAAGCCTAGACTGTCAATACCATGGTTCGATCACATCTGTATTGTTACTTTTTGCCAGGAAGAGCTCTTAACAAGGAATGTGTCCACTCTCGGAGTGAACCAAAGCGATGTTGTTCGGACATGGAGGAGATAGAGAGACAGGAACTGTTGATGACATGCCTTGCTCAGGCCACCCAAGAGCTACTATTGCAGTGGATGACCGCTTCCTATGGATTATGGCTCAGAGGAACCCTGAGAACAACACCACCATGTTGACTAATGATTTTCGTGCAGCCACAGGATGTCGTGTTACTACTCAAACTGTGTGCAATAGGTTGAACCATATCGGCAGCATATTGGCGAGGCATTCATCTTCATGGATGGAAAGTCGCACCCCCATCATGCACATCTTGTGAATGACTTCCTTCAGGATGACAACATCGCTCGAATAGAGCGGCCAGCATGTTCTCCAGACGTGAACCCTATCGAACATGCCTGGGATAGATTGAAAAGAGCTGTTTATGGATGATGTGACCCACCAACCACTCTGAGAGATCTGTGCCGAATCGCCATTGAGGAGTGGGACAATCTGGACCAACAGTGCCTTGATGAACTTGTGGATAGTATGCCAAGACAAATACAGGCATGCATGAACCAACAGTGCCTTGATGAACTTGTGGATAGTATGCCAAGACAAATACAGGCATGCATGAATGAAAGAGGGCATGCTACTGCGTATTAGAGGTACCAGTGTGTACAGCAATCTGGTCCACCACCTCTGAATGTCTCACTGTATGGTGGTACAATATGCAATGTGTGGTTTTCATGAGCAATAAAAAGGGTGGAAATGATGTTTATGTTGATCTCTATTCCAATTTTCTGTACAGGTTCTGGAACTCTCGGATTAAAGGTGATGGAAAACTTCGTTGATGTGTGTATTATTGGTGCTGCAGTAATAGATGTTGCAGCTATGAATGTGAACATGAACATAAATCAAACAAAACCTGGTACTTGGTTAAAGATTATAATTAGCATCCCAGGCATACTTCCTTACTTAAAGAGATGAGAGATAATTCCTCAATTATTGAGTCTATTTAGAGGTGATATATTGCTTGAAAATGTCAGGGACAAAAACAGCTGGAACGGCATAGTTATGAGGGAGAGCATTTCTGCAAAAGACTGAAGCTACTCTCAGATTTTTAGCAAAGGGTTACTGTCTCATAGATTTAAAATTTGTTGCAAGAATTTCCACATTCTTGAGACATGCAAAGTACTTTATGATACACTATGGCTGGAGATCACAATGGTGAACAATTAAAAATATCAGTTATTATATTAATGTCTGTAATTTAAGAAATTGCTGTAAATTATGTTAACATCACTGTTTAAAAACGAGCAAACCCCAGGCCACTGTTACTACTCTGTCATCATATAATTACCAAATGGTCATAATATGTGTTAAGGAAAACTAGTGTCTTGATCTGAAGTATGAGTGTGAGACCCTGCAAACATTAAGGAGACAAAAGAGGAAAAGGTGTCGAAGCATGGTGTGGTGCTGGTATCAACTTGACTTTATACATATTACTGTCACACAAATCAGTCTCAGCAAATGTTGGCAGCTTGTGACACACAGTGAATAAAAATAAGTTACAGTACTGAGTTAATTGAGAAACCTGCTGCTACAGCTACCGCCATAAACTTCCTTCAGTTTCTTTCTAAATGAGCCTTTTTTGCAACAAAGTCACAGTTTGTTTCAAGGAACACTAGTTTGCAAAATGCAATAAATTTTTGATAAGCTTCCGTTTTTAAATTCTTATTTAGTTTCCACAAATATTGTTGCTTTTTGTACTCATATATATGTACAAATTCCATAAAAATATCCTTGATCCAGCAATGGGAATCCACCATGATCATGTCGGGTACTGTAGACTACTGACAAGAATCTCAGAAAAAAGTACACCACAATCCCGTTGTGTACTGTAGGAAATTGACAGAAGAGTCCAACAGAGAGCACATAATAGGTTGCGTGACAGTGCCACATGCCTGCCATGTTCTTTTAAATGGAATGGTGGTGAGGTAAAGGACACATCTGACTAACGGCTTAACTGCACTCCTGCTTCTTTAATGACACTGCAGTCACATGGACACTTTTATGTGCGTATCTGCATGGCTCGTCCTATATTGCATGGTTAGTGCGTCTGTGTGAGGCCCCCTAATGGGTGGCCTCGATGTGGTGGATTCAGTTTGAAGCCCAGAACCATCAGGACTACCTGACAGCTTGTACAGCAGTGGTTTCACCTAGTTGATGGTGCTGTTTGATGAAGCTGTAGCTGTTTGGCTCTGCATTCAACCAGTGACTGATGCACAGACTGCACCACTCAAATGCAAGGCACTGATGAAATTCTGCTATTGGAGAGCATTTATACTTGCTCTGGCCAGGTGTATTCTGACAAGAGCATGTTCCTCACATACAGCTGGCTGCACAAATGCCATGTAGCACTGCAGCATGTAGCAGTCTAGTCCGCCACTGATGGAAGAACACTCTCTGGTAGAAAGCTATGTATCAACATTATTTCAGTGTCTTAACTGCAGTATTATTTAGGTGGCTGGCCTACATATCCCTTGGCTGGTTGTGATGCTGATAATCCATGTGTTGGGCGACCGGTTGAGGTGGGGACATAAAACCATTGGTGCTGTTGATAGTGAAGTTCTGAGTGACAGGTGGTTGAAACTCAAGGAAATTGCAGCAAGGTTAAGGTTATCTAAAACAATCATTTACCAGATCATGCATGATCATTTGAACATAAAAAATGTCAGTGAAAGATGGGTGCCCAGACTTCCCTCTGCAGTGCAGAAGGAGCAGTGTGTGACTTGTTGCACCACGTTTTTACAACTGTGCCTTGGCAACCAGAAAGAAGTAATGGAATCCATCATTACAGTGGATGGAACTATGGTTCCTTATTATGATTGTCTGTCCAAAGAGAATCTTTTGAATGGCTTACAGCAGATGAAGCTCCACCAAGAAAGGTGAAGGTCACTCAGTCCATAAAGAAGGTCATGGTAACAATCTTTCGGGATTATAGAGGAATTCTCTTAGTTGATTTCAAGGAAAGGGATATCATTGTGAACACACAATACCGTGATTCACTTTTGTAAAAATGACACAACTCTATCAAACTAAAGAGGTGAGGAAGGTTGTCACATGGTATTAGTCTTCTTCATGACAATGTGCCAGTGTGCACAGCAGCAATTGTGAAGGCTATAGTAAAGGAAAGTTGCTTCCAGGAGATTGACCACCCATCATGTAGTCCAGATCTAGTCCCAACTGCTACTATCTCTTCTCCAACTGAAGAAAGGTCTTCAAGGAAGGAAATTTGATAATGGTGATGGGCATGATGATGATGATGATGATGATAATGAAGTGAAAGCTGCTGTGACGGGACATTTTGCCAATAAAGAATCAGATCACTTTTTGAAAGGCATAGTATTGTTAATTCACGGATGCAAAAAGTGTATTGAAATAAAGGATGGTAATCAAGCTGGAAACTTTTGGAACCTACCTCGTACTTCTGAAGCCCATTTCAGTGTAGTTCATGTGTGGTATGGAATCTACACCTATACGACTGACGGCAATTAGCTTTGCATGTCCAAACAATACAACAAAGTGATTGTGAATTGAATTACTGATCTCAGGTGAGTGGATCAGTTTCTGTATTTTGGTCAAGGGAGCACCAGGCTTATCAAATGCTTTTACTTTTCCAGCTTTTGTTTCATTCATCTGAGTGGCAATTCTATGACTATGACTCAGCGAGGATAATGAATTTTGTTATTTTTTTGCATTTTGGAATGCTAGGGCTGTAGATTGCTATGATTCTGAGAAGCTATGGCAGCTATCTGCAATTATTCATTAAGAACTCTGTATTGTCCATTCATTTTATTTTGAAATGGATGCCAATGAGAGCATTCTTAAATACAACTTTTTTAAGCTGTTATAATCAAAAGGGTAAGAGTTTTATCTCCTTTATAAGAATACTATGTTATCAATGACTGACTTAAATTTGCGGCCAGGTGCAGTATATTCCAATAAATTGGTATATTTTTGCCACACACTAAAAAATGATTGGGAGCAAGAAGTACAATGGAAATTTTCACTTATCTGGTAATTCGTGGAGTCATCTGCAGTTCATGTGTTATGGAGCTTCCGCTTTTGTCTGGGATCCTTCAGAAATTTTGTATATATCATACTGAGTTGAGAATACATGTGTAACTCACTGGCTTATTCATTTTTCAAACATTCAATAAATGCATTATTATGATTTAAAATACAAATTTTTCATGGCTGATCTGAATGTGATGGAACAACATGCATTTGCAAATCCCAAAAAATATAAATGAACAAAATACTACTTCATGTCACAAAAATTGCAAAGTCAAGAGACTGATACCCATTTGAACATTGTTTTGTTTACAGCTTCATCATTGAGAATTATTAGTCAAAAAAGTAAATCACATATGATAATGAACCTTTTTAAATTTTAGCACATTATAATCAGGAAAGGAGGGGCACCTAAACAACCGACCTATCTCTAATTTTTCATTTTGTACAGTTAAAATTATACTCTAATAAGAAATCTTACAGTTTCTGTTGGAGGATAATTAATGTAACATTAACATTCTCTGACATAGTTAGACATTACAGCACATGAACATTATTCCTAAATATGCTTTACATTCCCCCATAACTATAAGAATCGGAATGACATCAGTTGAATATTTATTTACTTTTTACATACTTCATCAGTGTGCATTCTACTGCATTTCTGATGGCTGGCCAATTTCTTTTCTCCAGCAGTTTGAGACATATGGCCCACCCAAGCAGATCAGCTGCAGCTGCCGAAATGCATTATTGACTCTATTAGTGTAACTAACACTTTGCAACATCATAGGAAATTCTTAGTACTTTATGTGCATGAGAACTTTGCAACATCACAGAAAATTTGTAGTAAGTGCATGAGAAGAAGTTACAGTAACTTGCAAGCATGTTAACAGATGACAATGCTACAGCCAGAGCTCCCAGCATTAACCCACTAACCACAGTAACAATGAAACAGCTGATGTTTGTCACTAAGACTTGGCTCCCCTTGTTGCAATTGTGCACAGGGCACTTTGTTCTTATTGTGCCCCTTGCGCCTCTGACAGCGGACATCTGATGGCATGATAAAAATAACTGAGTACATCCACTGATTTCCATGTGAGGTACTGAATTATCCAGCTAAATTCACTTGACATTTTTCTTACAATTTTAATGAAATATTACACAGAATTTTAAGATGTGATGCTGAATATGCAACTTCAATTTTTTTAAGTCTAAGAAATTTGCTCCATGCATAAACTACTATTCCTGTTCACTTAGACATCATTATGACAAAGGCTGCTTTAACTGTCAGATCATATCTTTCTGGACAATCAGTACATGCTGGCGTGGTTTTTTTTTTTTTACCAGGATACAAATAGCCACATTTCTTCTTCTTAATATTATTCTTAATGATACAGCATGGATTTGGGCTGTGTTTGTCATTTGGCCATCAGCCAACATGAATAAATTTAAGAAGTGGTGATCAAAGTAAATATCATTTTTCAGCAGTAGGTATGGAGATGAAAAACTCATGAAATTGGAGAATCTCACAATTATACATTTCTGCTTCAGTATGTATAATTTTTAACAGGCAATTTTATTTATGTAATCTATGCAGGTTTCTTTGTAAGTCTATTCCTACCATAATATATCCAAATTTTCATTGGGGGGCCATACATGCTTCTTCCTTACAACAAAGAACTTCACATACACTCATTCTGTATCAAAGTAAAAAATTTGGATGTTTATAATTCGTGATGTTTTGGACAAGCTCCATTTGCAATTACTTCTTTTATTGCAGTTTTTTGTATTGTTGTTATAAGCTTATCATGTAAAGTGTGTTGTTTTGTATTTTCAGGTAAATTTTAATCATGTTGGTAGTGTATATACTTTAAAGTGCCTTGTGTCATTTCCTTCAAGAGCAGTCATTACATGAACTTGCCATTACTATGTTGAAATTGTCTTGTTAGCAGCTTTCCACACTAGATAACTTAAAAGGGTGACAGCTTTGAATAACATCTAGTTCAGTATCTGTTGCAACACTTTCAGTTAGCTTAAGTTTTTCGTGACTCCTTTCATGGCAGTCAAAATTTGACAGTCTGGTGATTTATTTACACTTTTGGTAGGCATGCTCTGTATACAGTGCATTATAGTCATTTCGTGTGATAAATCAAACAACAACAATAAATAATTTAACACTTGCTAAAGTGACACCAGCAGAAAGCACTGTAGATGGGTGACGTGTGGTCATTGCAGTACAAAGTTAACACCTGTGTCCGTGAGTTCCGCAGAGGACCCCATTCTACTCTCTCACGATATCTAAGGACTACTGAGCTACTGAACTCCCTGATATGGAGTACCTGCAGCAGGTGGCAGCACAATGCACCTAATATGAAAAATGTATGTTTTTGGGGGTGTCCGGATACTTTTGATCACATAGTGTAGTTTCAGTTTACCAGGAAGTTTCAGATCAGTGCACAATCTGCTGCAGAGTTCTAGAAAATTATGATGTTCAAGATAACACATACATTAAGAAATGTAAATATTATAACAGTTGTCCAACAGCAGTTTAAAGATACATTCAGATTTCTTCCATGTTTTAAATTTTTCTACTGTGCAAAATACTTTTTGTTTAAAGCACCACTATGATTGTTGAGATATTGCCCATGATCTTGTTGGGTGTGTAACAAACTGTGGATGAGAAAACTTTTGGTGTCAATATGCAGGTGCAGGATGTAATGATGGCCACATGTGTCATTTTATGAAGTTCAAAAAGTGCTTTATAAAATTAACATCTGGTGAGTTTTGGAGGTTACTTAATTTGATGAAAATTTGTGCTACATTATTTAAAAAAATCAGTGTAGTATAAGCACATCATCTGGACTTATTGTAGTTCTGAAAGATACTACTACATTTTTGGAAAAAAATGTAGTGCTGTTGGATTCATCCCATTTGTAAGGAGGTTGCTGAACTGGAAACCAATCAAGTATTGGTTGGTATCATCAGAAGTCCAAGCTGTTGGCATGTAAAGATGCTCCTCACTAACCAAATTACATCAGTGACCTTGCACTTTGGAAACCCAGCAAGATGGACCTATATTCATACACAGATGATACAAAGCAAGCACTCATTAATTTATATGGAGAAGTAAAAATATTCTCCAGTGAAGCTACTGGCTTTTTTTCAGTTTTCAACTCTCTATTTGGCATGTTCATCACATCATCTGATACGCTTCCACTTAAAAGGCCACATGGTGTACGGAGAACATTGTTAAAATCTGTTGAAGTAGTCCACGGTCATCTGGCATATTACTCAGCAAAGCAAATGAAGACCCAGCCAGGGTAACAACACTGTCATGTTTAAGCCCATGAAACAAGAACAGTGAAGCAGTAATAGCAGTATTCTTACAATTGGAACGTAACTTGGTACATGTCTATATGTGCCTGTTGGTAGCTAGAACAGGAACTGGCTGTACAGAGTGTTTATCTTACCATGGCTATTTCATTGGCATTATCTGTAGAGCAACCTTCTACAGTGATGTTGTTATCTGCCTCAGTTGAGTCTATTGAGTCATTATCTGCTGTTTCAGTCACTTGCAGTAACGACACACCTCACTTGAACACTCCAATCTTCTAACACCACAGCAGTAGAGGCATCATCTCCTACTCCTTTCTGTCTTGAAAGTGAGATGTTTGACATGTTATCTCCTACTCCTTTCTGTCCTGAAAGTGAGATGTTTGACATGTTAGACAGCAGATCTTATTCTTTGCATAATTCCAAATCAGTTTGATGGGATTTAGGGTTGGATAGTATGGCAGCAGTCAGAGGGAAGCAAATCCGTTTTCTTGCAAACTTTTGTTAATGGAATAAGCACAAGAAATTTGATGCCTCTTAACTAGCTCACAACATATGATATTACTTGACAGCCAGGACTGTACTTCACTTTTAGTGGACCAGAGAAAGGTGATTTCTACTCCTGCTTCTTGTAATGTGGAGCACTCAACACTTATGAATATATTTCAAGGAGGTACTCCTGTAAGTTTGATCTCTATATATTTTTTTGAAATTTCTGATTGCTAGTCATTTATAAGAAACAAAACTTCAATTATACATTGACTGGCACTTTTGTTTGACAATACTCTTCACACCCAGTCATTTTGCTACCATTTACTCATTATGCAATGTGTATAAGTCAACAACTTTATCTAAACATGTCACTGGTTGCTTTAATGCTGATCCTTCATTATTCTATAAAAATCTAATGTTGTATGCCCTTTTTACATCTAGGTCCTCTTGTTCACACATGACAGCTCATTTATTGTGTCTTCTCTTAAAATCAAATTCCAAAGACAGAATAGTTTTTTGGAAATACTCTTGCTAGCTCTGAGAGACTAAAGGTGTGAAGTTTTTGGAAAGTTTTAATTTCCTAGTATTCTCCATAATATCACAAAAATTGCAGCCTAATAACACATTTATCCATATCATTAATTGAATATTTATTGTGAGCACTTTGCTTCTTCTTCTCTGGGGTAAATACATGAATCACTTATTCTTGGGATTGTCTCACTCCTGCTGTAATATGCATGCCATTGACTTACTCAGCTGTAATACAGGAAGTCCATAAATAATCTCTACCAGTTAACACTTCAACAGTTTTAAAACTATACTAGATATTATAATAATAGTTTTCTACATGTGATAACTTATAAATTATTGTTTCCTCAATCATACACATCTATGTTTAAAACTATACTAGATATTATAACAACAGTTTTCACCATGTGATAAGTTATAAATTATTGTTTCCTCTATCATACACATCAATGTGTGCACCCTTAGTGGTACAGACAACGTCTAGTCAGAACGCTGTTTCTCTCCACGTACAATTCAAGATCTCCACGGTGATATGTTCTCTAACCTTCGATCAGCACACCAGATCCGCGACAAAACCCCATAGGAAGAAGTCTACTGGTGTGAGGTCAGTGGATCATGGTGACCATCTCATCCAATCCACCTATCTGGAAACTTTTCATCTAGAAATTGATGGACATTTTAGGGACAGTGGGGTGGAGCTCCATACTGCTGCAATATGACATCATGTTGCAGGTGCTCCAATTGTGGACGAGCAAACTCCTGTAACATGTCTAGATAAACACCACTGCTGACGGTAGACTTGAGAAAAAAGGAAGACCAATGATGCACTTTGTCTTTCCATTTTACTTGTAGCATATGAGGATGCTGTGAATCCCATATACAAACATTATGATGATTCATTTGCCAGCTGCATGAAATGTGGCCTCATCAGAGAAGCAGATCTTTTCCAAAAAGTCATTGTTTGGGTCAGTCACGCCTAGCATTTCCCATGCAAGCTGTTCATGCTGAGATTTTGCTGTAGGCTTTAATACCTAAAGCAGCTGCACCTTGTAGGGATATAGCCGTAAGCTCTTGTACAAGCCATTGTCCGCTGTTGATTGTCTCATTTCCAACTTTCTGCTGCTGCACACACTGGTTGGGTCAGAGTCCTCGCGTATGCCTGCCATACCTTGTCCACGGTGTCAAGTGTAACAGTTGGATGACCCGCCCCCTTTTTATGGAGAACACTACCTGTTTCTGTAAATAACATGTACCAAGCCCATAGTTGCATTCCATAACATGTTCAAAAGTTTTGTTGGACTTGGGTGTTTAATGTCATCTGTATGAATAAGGCTGAGCACTGAGCTTTGTTCTGTGGCATCCACATTTTATCAGGTTTTCAAATTTGGTTTTCCATCAAAATTGCGTCACCTGGAACATAAAAAAAAAACTCGATGAGTTATCTTATCACATGTTGGAAACGATTTGTTAATATCCGGTATAGTTTTAAAGTTATAAAAGTCTTAAGTTGTAAATATGTTTATGGACACCTTGTATTTTGCTCGCACATTCTGTCACTTTCTATGTCAGCATTATCTCTCCTTTTTCTTTCTCATTGTCACTAAAGTTGATACGTTAACAGCAAGCCATTGCTCCAACCAATGAAGGACATTTTCCACTATCACTTTTCTGCTTTCATTGAACTGGAATGTGGCCATACCTACTCAAACACTTTATCCCTGCTGGTGTGCAGCACATGGATCATCGAGTTATCTGATTGACTTCTTACGTTGGATGGTCATATGTTTTGCACTGAAGCACCTGTTGACCTGTAGAGGTATAGCAGACTCTGAAACATTGATAATCTCTTTAATTGAGTTGAAACTTTGTGATTTCCCAATGTAAGCAACAAACTGAATATATTTTAACCACAACATGTCTCATACTCAGCACTTTATCTGTTTGTTAGTTTGAGGCATCTGTCTGAGCATATGTCATTTGTTATATATAAAAAAATATCTGTAACTTACCCATCATGCACAAAAGGCCACTATCTAATGCATAGATAGATCCATTGAAATTTGCCTTTGAGTCACACTACAAACCGTAACAAAGATTTAGGGTACACATGGTGTATTTCACAGGTCAATATATGGTTCTTCACTCAGTTTCACCATCTTTGCACTGCTACATGATGTACACGTATAAGACTGTTTTACATCCTGTTTCATATGGATATCTGCTATTTGCCTCATAAACAGTGTAAATTGTTGCTTGATATATATCTCTTTACTGTTCCCAACTCTGTTATGTAATTTTCATAACCTGAAACTCACAAAGTGATCCCACATGATGGTGTGCTTTGTTTACAGATGGACTAAATAATGTTTTTGCAAAAGAAAAAAAATTCTTCCTTCTGATCCCACTAGAATATATGAGATGACTGCTAATACTGTGCCACTATCAAATGCCGAGAAGGAAGTGAGAAAAATACTGGATGAAGCTATTAGTGCCTGTGTCACTGCTTCCACTCCAGGTAAATGCAAACATGCAAAACAATTAACAATGCATGATGTGCAACAGAATAGTGCAGACAATGAATAACTCAAGTTTAACAGTCTGATAAAATTATTATGTGTGTTGTATTAAATTTCTCATTGAGAAAGTTCTCCCATCTTGTTATATTATGATTATACCATTATTTGCCATCTCCTGTCCTTCAACTTTGACAGACTAGCTCTGTTATAGTAAGCAGAAATATAGCAGTAGATATGATCCTTTAGACAGACCATGATGACATGGATGGGAGATACAATTTCAGATTAGAGTATTGCACACAATTTTAATCTGTCAGTGGGATTCACTGTCTGTAGCAGCAATTTAGAGGAGATTACACATCAGTGCAACAATTAAACACTCACATGTACTCAACATGTCATTACTCATTACAGAAATGAACTGTTCATTTTCCAAAAGGGACTGAGAGATTTGTAGTTGGGGGATAATGCCACTCAGTTATGAAGCAAGCAACTGAATTTCATAATAGTTTACAGATCATTGCATAGGTTAAAAGAAAGTAGTGCCCTCCCATAAAAGAAATTGGTTACAACACACTCATGAAGACGATTGTTGTCAAAGAATAATTTCAAATCACAGTGAGCAGAGAGACTGAAAAAAAGTCATGATGCTTATCTGAAATGTAATCAAATATAAAAACTAAGCTCAGCCCCTTAACCCAGTTAGATCATATTTGAATACCCCATTGATAGCTGATTTTCACATATCAGCTAACAATTGTTGAGTAAGGGAGACCTCAAAACAGTCTTCTAAATATGGGGAAACACCACACTTTTTACACTGCCATGCACTTTCACTTCTTTTTCCTCTTGAGTTGCTCACAGTACACCTTTTTGAGACTTTTTTCTTCTCTGGTGGGGATACATACTCAGGTAGCTGTGCACACTCTAGCTGTTGCTGTGCAATGTTGGTCCTGAAGTTGGTGTAGCAGGCTTTTTTTTTTCATTCCACTGATCCTGTGATACTTGATTTAGAATAAATTTAAGAGCCATCAATTGGCTAAAAATTGAACATCATAGAGCTCATCATATGATTTAAATACCATTGCAACTTCATGCAACTACAGCTCATCATTTGTTTGATACAACTGGGCTAAGAAGCCAAGTTCGTGACTTATTCCACCCTTGGCATAAAACTTTAATACTCACTACACTTTTTTCTAAAATACAGATCTTTGCATTAATTATGGAAGATTGAAAGCATCACAGGACAGCCAAAAATGACTGTCACACATTTTTGTTAAAAACTTAAAAAACAATTTCTAGTGCCCATTTCTCCAGCCTTTTGTTATCTGCAGTGGGCAAGTTGCCTACAAATAAAGAACAGTTGACAGGATACCTTACTATGGACATACTGCCACTTGCAACTATTAAAAATGCAGCCTTTGGGGATATCAACTTCTTGTACAAAATTATCTGATAGGGCATCTCTGACTCTCTATCTAAACTAGTATGAGGAGGGGATGGACCAAAAAATTAGATACATGTTCCTGGAGGAGCCAAGGTTTAGATTATCAATAGCTGAGCGATCTCTCCTGAACACATACAGAAAGTGACTAATGAGCTGAGCTGGGTACTAAACAAAGATATGATGGTGGTTGATTGTCTGCTCCAAGGTATTTCCCACACAGTTTATGAGAAGACAATAATGTGATAGATACTTATGCATTTCCAGCCCTTTCTAGGTTTAAGAAGGGGAGTTAAAATAGAGTCCTTCCATGAGTCAGGGAATTGTCCAGTTTCCATGTTAATTTCCAAAATTCAAGGACAATTTCATGAGCAGTTTAAGTGAGGTGGCACAACATGCTGTAATGGATTTTCTCATGATCAGAAGTAGTGTTGTATGCTGCAGACAATGCTGAATCCAGCTCCCACATTAAGAAGGGACAGATGTAAACATAATTATTTGTGGAATTAATATGCCAGCTACCCCTCTAAGGGAACATTCTATAACAATAGAAAGGTTTACTTTGGTTGTCATGGATAGTTATTTGAGCAAAGTGCTCTGCCATTGTCTGTGCAATGTTGCTCTTGATGGTCAGGAGACACCCATTTCTCATTATAGCATTAATACAACACCACCCACCTCACCCTAAAATCCTTGTAATGGCTTCCTGCACAGGGGTTGGTTTAGTGGAATGCTTGATGTAGTTCATGAACAGTTGCTTCAGTGTATTTTTGCTCTCCAAAATTGTATGATGACTTTATGTCCTTGCTACCTGAAAGGCTGTGAGATTTTCATGATATGGCCTACACTTGTTCTTGTGCAGAACAATTCTGCTTTTGTGTCTCCTGTAGCGTATGAAATTACACAAACTGTAAGTTAATCTTTTGGACAATAATACTTCTGTTGCTTCTCTTGTGGATTTTGATAGAGACCTTAGCATTTCTAAAGCTACTGTTTGCCCAAGTTGTTGCAGGGTAATTACAGAATGTGTGATGGTCATGGTTTTATTTTCTGGCATAAGTTACAATCTGGTAACACTTCGCAGATTCAGAGCAGCATATTATAAAAATATATCACCATGTCATTTGTTACTACTGTAGGTGATTTAAAAATGAAGAAATGTTGTTTTCTGAAAGAGTGAAAAGCATGAATGTAACACTAGGACCAAAAAACCAGTCTTTACAAAGACTTTAAGGTGTTGATGTTAGTACAAAAAGGCATCTGAGACATGGGTACATATGTATTCAACAACATGCCAGAGCATATTATACCCTTGTAGATACTGTATTGGAGCTTAACGCTGAGTTAAAAAAACTATATAAAACAAGCAACTCCTTATACTCCATTGAAGAATATCTTCATAGAAACTCTTAAAATTAATGCTACAGTTGTTTTATAATTAACATTAGCACTGTAATACACTAGTTTTTAGTAATGTTAAGGCATTTAGTTTTATTGAATAAATAAAATGTACACCACTGAATTCTTTCCGCATCCCAGAGAGCTCTCCACGGGATCTATGTTTTATGATGAATGTAATGTCAGGCTACTTCTTTGCATCAAAGTGCACATTACTTAGCTGTGTATACCATATCTAATAATGCATCACACACTATGATTTACATAGTTTAAAAGTTTTCACTGTTCTCATCCACCCTTACCTACAGAATTCCACAATGCAATAAGCAACAGTTTTTGCAGCTTTTATTCTCCAGTGCACAACTCCATTTCACCAATCATAATCCTTCATCTGTGTTTGCTGCCTTCTGATATTGATTAATTTTCTCGTTATGTTTCCTGTTCATTCTTATGTAGCAAATTAAGTACCTCACACCCTTGTGCCTCTCTTGTATTGTGTTCTTCAAAGTCCATTGGCACCCATGACACTGCATCAGAAAAAACTGCATCAGACACTATGTTTTCTTTACCTAGCCAATATGTGATTTCAAATTTTAACTATTGTGACATCAGCACCCAACTTTGTAAGTGATCGTGCCTTACTCTTACTCATTAACAGCAGTGATGTTGTCTTGTTGCATATGATGACTATGTTATTTATTCTCCAAAATAGAAGCAAATCTACACCACCCTATACAAATCGACCATTTTTCCTTCTTTTCACTTTGTCAAGGCAATGCTTCTAAGCATTATACTCTTTAGATGTGATTCCTACCTTCCCTCTAATTTCAGACATAGCTGTATGACCATACAGCATTTGAAAATTTGATGAAAGTTCTAGATGTCCTAGAATCTCAAGATTTTCCAGTCCCTTCCAATATCTTTAATAATTTCCCTGGAATTTTTTGTCCATCGGTATGGACATTGGAGGCCCAAAATTCCTCAATTTTTCCAGCTCATTATCACAAAAATAATTGACCACCTAACATATGAGAGTGAATTCCCTCCATGGTAATTATGTATCCCAGGAACTTAACTTCCATTCCAATTCAGTTTTTTTCCCCCGGATACTCTTCTCATGTTTCTTATGAAACATCATGATTTTGCTTGCCAATTTCTTTGTCAGCTCTTGGTCTAAATTTCTGGTAAACATTGACTGTGATGCATTTAGCCCAAGCAGTAGAACTCAGTATTGATATCAAACTCTTCAATATGTTGTTGTTGTTGTTGTGGTCTTCAGTCCTGAGACTGGTTTGATGCAGCTCTCCATGCTACTCTATCCTGTGCAAGCTTCTTCATCTCCCAGTACCTACTGCAACCTACATCCTTCTGAATCTGCTTAGTGTATTCATCTCTTGGTCTCCCTCTACGATTTTTACCCTCCACGCTGATCCTCCAATACTAAATTGGTGATCCCTTGATGCCTCAGAACATGTCCTACCAACCGATCCCTTCTTCTGGTCAAGTTGTGCCACATACTCCTCTTCTCCCCAATCCTATTCAATACCTCCTCATTAGTTATGTGATCTACCCATCTAATCTTCAGCATTCTTCTGTAGCACCACATTTCGAAAGCTTCTATTCTCTTCTTGTCCAAACTATTTATCGTCCATGTTTCACTTCCATACATGGCTACACTCCATACGAATACTTTCAGAAATGACTTCCTGACACTTAAATCAATACTGGATGTTAACAAATTTCTCTTCTTCAGAAACGCTTTCCTTGCCATTGCCAGCCTACATTTTATATCCTCTCTACTTCGACCATCATCAGTTATTTTGCTCCCCAAATAGCAAAACTCCTTTACTACTTTAAGTGCCTCATTTCCTAATCTAATTCCCTCAGCATCACCCGACTTAATTAGACTACATTCCATTATCCCTGTTTTGCTTTTGTTGATGTTCATCTTATATCCTCCTTTCAAGACACTGTCCATTCCATTCAACTGCTCTTCCAAGTCCTTTGCTGTCTCTGACAGAATTACAATGTCATCGGCGAACCTCAAAGTTTTTATTTCTTCTCCATGAATTTTAATACCTACTCCGAATTTTTCTTTTGTTTCCTTTACTGCTTGCTCAATATACAGATTGAACAACATCGGGGAGAGGCTACAACCCTGTCTTACTCCCTTCCCAACCACTGCTTCCCTTTCATGTCCCTCGACTCTTATAACTGCCATTTGGTTTCTGTACAAATTGTAAATAGCCTTTCGCTCCCTGTATTTTACCCCTGCCACCTTTAGAATTTGAAAGAGAGTATTCCAGTCAACATTGTCAAAAGCTTTCTCTAAGTCTACAAATGCTAGAAACGTAGGTTTGCCTTTCCTTAATCTTTCTTCTAAGATAAGTCGTAAGGTCAGTATTGCCTCACGTGTTCCAGTGTTTCTACGGAATCCAAACTGATCTTCCCCGAGGTTGGCTTCTACTAGTTTTTCCATTCGTCTGTAAAGAATTCGTGTTAGTATTTTGCAGCTGTGACTTATTAAGCTGATAGTTCGGTAATTTTCACATCTGTCAACACCTGCTTTCTTTGAGATTGGAATTATTATATTCTTCTTGAAGTCTGAGGGTATTTCGCCTGTTTCATACATCTTGCTCACCAGATGGTAGAGTTTTGTCAGGACTGGCTCTCCCACGGCCGTCAGTAGTTCCAATGGAATATTGTCTACTCCGGGGGCCTTGTTTCGACTCAGGTCTTTCAGTGCTCTGTCAAACTCTTCACGCAGTATCATATCTCCCATTTCATCTTCATCTACATCCTCTTCCATTTCCATAATATTGTCCTCAAGTACATCGCCCTTGTATAGACCCTCTATATACTTCTTCCACCTTTCTGCTTTCCCTTCTTTGCTTAGAACTGGGTTTCCATCTGAGCTCTTGATATTCATACAAGTGGTTCTCTTCTCTCCAAAGGTCTCTCTAATTTTCCTGTAGGCAGTATCTATCTTACCCCTAGTGAGATAGGCCTCTACATCCTTACATTTGTCCTCTAGCCATCCCTGCTTAGCCATTTTGCACTTCCTGTCGATCTCATTTTTGAGACGTTTGTATTCCTTTTTGCCTGTTTCACTTACTGCATTTTTATATTTTCTCCTTTCATCAATTAAATTCAACATTTCTTCTGTTACCCAAGGATTTCTACTAGCCCTCGTCTTTTCACCTACTTGATCCTCTGCTGCCTTCACTACTTCATCCCTCAAAGCTACCCATTCTTCTTCTACTGTATTTATTTCCCCCATTCCTGTCAATTGCTCCCTTATGCTCTCCCTGAATCTCTGTACAACCTCTGGTTCTTTTAGTTTATTCAGGTCCCATCTCCTTAAATTCCCACCTTTTTGCAGTTTCTTCAGTTTTAATCTACAGGTCATAACCAATAGATTGTGGTCAGAGTCCACATCTGCCCCTGGAAATGTCTTACAATTTAAAACCTGGTTCCTAAATCTCTGTCTTACCATTATATAATCTATCTGATACCTTTTAGTATCTCCAGGGTTCTTCCATGTATACAACCTTCTTTCATGATTCTTAAACCAAGTGTTAGTTATGATTATGTTGTGCTCTGTGCAAAATTCGACCAGGCGGCTTCCTCTTTCATTTCTGTCCCCCAATCCATATTCACCTACTATGTTTCCTTCTCTCCCTTTTCCTACACTCGAATTCCAGTCACCCATGACTATTAAATTTTCGTCTCCCTTCACAATCTGAATAATTTCTTTTATTTCATCATACATTTCTTCAATTTCTTCGTCATCTGCAGAGCTAGTTGGCATATAAACTTGTACTAATGTAATAGGCGTGGGCTTCGTATCTATCTTGGCCACAATAATGCGTTCACTATGCTGTTTGTAGTAGCTTACCCGCATTCCTATTTTCCTATTCATTATTAAACCTACTCCTGCATTACCCCTATTTGATTTTGTGTTTATAACCCTGTAGTCACCTGACCAGAAGTCTTGTTCCTCCTGCCACCGAACTTCACTAATTCCCACTATATCTAACTTCAACCTATCCATTTCCCTTTTTAAATTTTCTAACCTACCTGCCCGATTAAGGGATCTGACATTCCACGCTCCGATCCGTAGAACGCCAGTTTTCTTTCTCCTGATAACGACATCCTCTTGAGTAGTCCCCGCCCGGAGATCCGAATGGGGGACTATTTTACCTCCGGAATATTTTACCCAAGAGGACGCCATCATCATGTAATCATACAGTAAAGCTGCATGCCCTCGGGAAAAATTACGGCTGTATTTCCCCTTGCTTTCAGCCGTTCGCAGTACCAGCACAGCAAGGCCATTTTGGTTATTGTTACAAGGCCAGATCAGTCAATCATTCAGACTGTTGCCCTTGCAACTACTGAAAAGGCTGCTGCCCCTCTTCAGGAACCACACGTTTGTCTGGCCTCTCAACAGATACCCCTCCGTTGTGGTTGCACCTACGGTACGGCTATCTGTATCGCTGAGGCATGCAAGCCTCCCCACCAACGGCAAGGTCCATGGTTCATGGGGTGGACTCTTCAATATATAATGGTTATAATAGAGGGAAACATTCCACGTAGGAAAAATATATCTAAAAACAAAGATGATGTGACTTACCAAATGAAAGTGCTGGCAGGTCGACAGACACACAAACAAACACAAACATACACACAGAATTCAAGCTTTCGCAACAAACTGTTGCCTCATCAGGAAAGAGGGAAGGAGAGGGAAAGACGAAAGGATGTGGGTTTTAAGGGAGAGGGTAAGGAGTCATTCCAATCCCGGGAGCGGAAAGACTTACCTTAGGGGGAAAAAAGGACGGGTATACACTCGCACACACACACATATCCATCCACACATATACAGACACAAGCAGACATATCTTCAATATATAAATGTGATATGTGGACAGGATCACATTGTAAGGTCCAAGCCACTAAATACTTGAGTACCATTAGATTTCAAAACAATTCTCTACTGCAAAAGAAGGCAATAAGAATGATTACATCGAGCAACAGCCAGGAACACTGCAGACTGTTCAAATGGCTCTGAGCACTATGCGACTTAACTTCTTAGGTCATCAGTTGCCTAGAACTTAGAACTAATTAAACCTAAGGACATCACACACATCCATGCCTGAGGCAGGATTCGAACCTGTGACCATAGCGCTCGCTCGGCTCCACACTGTAGTGCCTAGAACCGCACGGCCACTCCAGTCGGCTTCAGACTGTTATTCAGAACGTTGGGGATAATGACTGTTTATGTTTGTTGTTGTTGTTGTTGTTGTTGTCTTCAGTCCTGAGACTGGTTTGATGCAGCTCTCCATGCTACTCTATCCTGTGCAAGCGTCTTCATCTCCCAGTACTTACTGCAACCTACATCCTTCTGAATCTGCTTAGTGTATTTATCTCTTGGTCTCCCTCTACGATTTTTACCCTCCACGATGCCCTCCAATGGTAAATTTGTGATCCCTTCATGCCTCAGAACATGTCCTACCAACCGATCCCTTCTTCTTGTCAATTTGTGCCACATACTCCTCTTCTCCCCAATTCTATTCAATACCTCCTCATTAGTATGTGATCTACCCATCTAATCTTCAGCATTTTTCTGTAGCACCACATTTCCAAAGCTTCTATTCTCTTCTTGTCCAAACTATTTATCATCCATGTTTCATTTCCATACATGGCTACACTCCATACAAATACTTTCAGAAATGACTTCCTGACACTTAAATCAATACTCGATGTTAACAAATTTCTCTTCTTCCGAAACGCTTTCCTTGCCATTGCCAGTCTACATTTTATATCCTCTCTACTTCGACCATCATCAGTTATTTTGCTTCCCAAATAGCAAAACTCCTTTACTACTTTAAGTGTCTCATTTCCTAATCTAATTCCCTCAGCATCACCCGACTTAATTCGACTACATTCCATTATCCTCGTTTTGCTTTTGTTGATGTTCATCTTATATCCTCCTTTAAAGACACTGTCCATTCCATTCAGCTGCTATTCCAAGTCCTATGCAGTCTCTGACAGAATTACAATGTCATCGGCGAACCTCGACGTTTTTATTTCTTCTCCATGGCTTTTAATACCTACTCCGAATTTTTCTTTTGTTTCCTTTACTGCTTGCTCAATGTACAGATTGAATAACATCAGGGACAGGCTACAACCCTGTCTCACTCCCTTCCCAACTGCTGCTTCCCTTTCATGTCCCTCAACTCTTATAACTGCCATTTGGTTTCTGTACAAATTGTAAATAGCCTTTCGCTCCCTGTGTTTTACCCCTGCCATCTTTAGAATTTGAAAGAGAGTATTCCAATCAACTTTGTCAAAAGCTTTCTCTAAGTCTACAAATGCTAGAAACGTAGGTTTGCCTTCCCTTAATCTATTTTCTAAGATAAGTCGTAGGGTCAGTATTGCCTCACGTGTTCCAACATTTCTGTGGAATCCAAACTGATCTTCCCCAAGGTCGGCTTCTACCAGTTTTTCCATTCATCTGTAAAGAATTCGCGTTAGTATTTTGCAGCTGTGACTTATTAAACTGATAGTTTGGTAATTTTCACATCTGTCAACACCTGCTTTCTTTGAGATGGGAATTATTATATTCTTCTTGAAGTCTGAGGGTATTTCGCCTGTCTCATACATCTTGCTCACCAGATGGTAGAGTTTTGTCAGGACTGGCTCTCCCGAGGCTATCAGTAGTTCTAATGAAATGTTATCTACTCCCGGGGCCTTTCAGTGCTCTGTCAAACTCTTCACGCAGTATCATATCTCCCATTTCATCTTCATCTACATCCTCTTCCATTTCCATAATATTGTCCTCAAGTACATCGCCCTTGTATAGACCCCCTATATACTCCCTCCACCTTTCTGCTTTCCCTTCTTTGCTTAGAACTGTGTTTCCATCTGAGCTCTTGATGTTCATACAAGTGGTTCTCTTTTCTCCAAAGGTCTCTTTAATTTTCCTGCAGGCAGTATCTATCTAACCCCTAGTGAGATAAGCTTCTACATCCTTACATTTGTCCTCTAGCCATCCCTCTTAGCCATTTTGCACTTCCTGTTGATCTCATTTTTGAGACGTTTGTATTCCTTTTTGCCTACTTCATTTACTGCATTTTTGTATTTTCTCCTTTCATCAATTAAATTCAATATTTCTTCTCTTACCCAAGGATTTCTACTAGCCCTTGTCTTTTTACCTACTTGATCTTCCGCTGCCTTCACTACTTCATCCCTCAGAGCTACCCATTTGTCTTCTACTGTATTTCTTTCCCCCATTCCTGCCAATTGTTCCCTTATGCTCTCCCTGAAACTCTGTACAACCTCTGGTTCTTTCAGTTTGTCCAGGTCCCATCTCCTTAAATTTCCACCTTTTTGTAGTTTCTTCAGTTTTAATCTACAGTTCATACCCAATAGATTATGGTCAGAGTCCACATCTGCCCCTGGAAATGTCTTACAATTTAAAACCTGGTTCCTAAATCTCTGTCGTACCATCTGATACCTTCTAGTATCTCCAGGATTCTTCCATGTATACAACCTTCTTTTATAATTCTTGAACCAAGTATTAGCGATGATTAAGTTATGCTCTGTGCAAATTTCTATCAGACGGTTTCCTCTTTGATTTCTCTCCCCCAATCCATATTCACCTACTATGTTTCCTTCTCTCCCTTTTCCTACTCTCTAATTCCAGTCACCCATGACTATTAAATTTTCGTCTCCCTTCACTACCGGAATAATTTCTTTTATCTCATCATACATTTCATCAATTTCTTCATCATCTGCAGAGCCAGGTGGCATATAAACTTGAACTACTGTAGTAGGCATGGGCTTCGTGTCTATCTTGGCCACAATAATGCGTTCACTATGCTGTTTGTAGTAGCTTACCTGCACTCCTATTTTTTATTCATTATTAAACCTACTCCTGCATTACCACTATTTGATTTTGTATTTATAACCCTGTGTTCACCTGACCAAAAGTCTTGTTCCTCCTGCCACCGAACTTCACTAATTCCCACTATATCTAACTTCAACCTATCCATTTCCCTTTTTAAATTTTCTAACCTACCTGCCTGATTAAGGGATCTGACATTCCACGCTCTGATCCGTAGAACGCCAGTTTTCTTTCTCCTGATAATGACGTCCTCTTGAGTAGTCCCCGCCCGGAGATCCAAATGGGGGACTATTTTACCTCCAGAATATTTTACCCAAGAGGACGCCATCATGATTTAGCCATACAGTAAAGCTGCATGCCCTTGGGAAAAATTATGGCTGTAGTTTGCCCTTTCTTTCAGCCGTTCGCAGTACCAGCACAGCAAGGCCATTTTGGTTAGTGTTACAAGGCCAGATCAGTCAATCATCCAGACTGTTGCCCCTGCAACTACTGAAAAGGCTGCTGCCCCTCTTCAGGAACCACACGTTTGGCTGGCCTCTCAACAAATACCCCTCCGTTGTGGTTGCACCTACGGTACGGCCATCTGTATCGTTGAGGCACGCAAGCTTACCCACCAACGGCAAGGTCCATGGTTCATGGGGGTAGGGACTGTTTATAGCCACGATGTATTATTATGCCTCATCCACACAAAGGAAAACCTAGACACCTAAGCAAGAGGCATAATGTCCATAAACATAATACCTGCTGGAAAGAAGACATAAATCTACCAACCTGCCAACTGTACAAAGCAAGAGACAGTGTTCCAGTGATCGCTGTGAGGATGTTCAACAAACTATCTGTTGAATTGCAGACCCTTCCACTGGACAACTTCAAGAAACAAATTGCTGAAGGCCTAAAACAATGCCCACTATATTCGGTCCAAGAATTCTTTGACTGTGAAGAAAACGAATGGACACAGTGAACATGACATAGTCTATATACATTACCTGTGTAAAGTTTAGATATTATTCTGTAATTCATTATATTGTAAATCACTTGATTGTAACTTTGATGCAGTCTGTTCAGCCATGGCTGGTGAATGACGAAGAACTGGTAATAAATGGTATTACACTTAGGTTTTCCTTGTTTCTAATACCAAGTGCATTTTGCCATTATCTTTTGTTCACCCTCTGTGTGATCTTTAGATCCAACATGCATTGCGACTCTCACTGCACTGTCACTCTTTTCATGCATGGTATAGTGTAATAAGTCATAAAAAGCAAGGTGTGGTCTCATTGTTTCATCAACATCCCAATTAACAAATTTTTCATTTTTTTAAAATTACTGCACAGCTCTGTTAACTTTTCTGTTCATTTCTGGAACCCTAAGAAATTACAAATGTTTAAAAAGTTGTACCTGTTAAGTAATACCACATAGCAAAATGATTATACAGGTAAGATAAAACAGGAGTTGGTAAAAATGTGAGATAGCGAATAATAAAACACTAGTGTTATTGTACAGTAAACTTACACAGTATAATGCTTGTTTCTGGAAAATATGCTGAAGATCTGTTTAAAGATTTTCTCACCTCCTTTTGTCTTCCTGAGCTAAACATCGCTGCCATTAATGAGAGATACAGACTCAGTTTTTTAGACAGATAAACAGGATAGCATGAAGAATGTAATTGATAGGCATGGGTTTCAAGTGTGTCTGTGTCTTTTTGTGTGTGTGTGTGTGTGTGTGTGTTTTTCTTTTTGTGACTGGTCCTCATATGTAAATGAGGAGGTAACATTAATTTTGTCACTATTTGCGAACTTGTGTTTTGTACTATGCTGGCATGTTTATCATCACTTAAAAATGATCTTGGTTTGTTCTCTGATTCCTGCTATGCTGCCTTCACAAAATTTCTCAACTTGTATATTTATAAATCAGATGTATTCTTTCCACACCATTGGCTACTGTTTAAAATTAAATACACTCTTTCCCACACCCTTCTTAATTCCAATGCATGTCACTGAAATCTTATTCCACCTTACTCTCCACTAGCCATTTGGCTCCTAATATATGACTCATCTTCAGATCAGTTCAGGTACAACCAATGTTACCACATCATAAGCATCTTCCACTACTCTCATTCTTAATGATATTTGCTTGTGGATTGGTTTACTACTGACAGTATCCGTACCTGAAACGATGAAACTGACACAAGGAAACATAGGATTTTTCCGTAATTTTCTAACAGTTAATCATAAAATTCTTCCTCAGTTGAGCAATGGTCTTATTGTCAATCATTCAATATCCACTTTTAACTTGGACATTGTTTCTTTCACACCTATTTGGTTTCTATGTAGCATTTCACTTTTTATCATCTTTATACTCTTGACAGGTCCCATCTAAAACAATTGCTCATATATCCATGCATCACCTCTTCTTTCTTTAATTATGTGGTGAAATTGACCATCCATACATTTTCTTTATCTCATCGCTTCTTTACTTATGTGGTCCTCCTTGCCTCTCATAACTGTGAGCCTGAAGCAACTGTTGTAGTCCCTCACAAGCTTCCTTCAAGGAGCTGAGCCAAATAAGTACTTTCTTTCCACAGTCATTCCATAAATTCATGAAGGTAACTGAAGAAACTTTAGTACATCTCATCTATCTTTCTTGTAAACAACACTGCTTAAAAGCCATCTTCAAATTCAGTATATCTTTTGACACTTTTTGGGTTTAAGTTCTTTCCAGAACTCTGCTTCTCTCCTTAATCATTCAAAACGAAGTTAATCTTCCATTTCTCTGACTAGCAGCATAGAAAAACTTTCAAACATTTTCTGCATAGATGCAATCAGATGGACATTTGACATGAATTAAAATTTTTATGGTGAACTTGAATTTAAATTTTTTATGGTGAACAGAATTTTCAAAGAAGTTTTGGGCCTGCTGCCAATTGTCTTTAACTAAATACACAATTTTTCAACTGGACACCGTCAGTCATCTTCAGATGATCCATCAAAGACTGAAGAAGGCTTTCCCCATTCCACAATTTATTCTGCACAAGCTTAAATATAGTGGTGGCAGACTGACCACATTACTTGGTGAGCAGTGGAATTGTGGAACTCAGCTACCCTGATTGTTGCTACTCGCTAAAGCCATCCCTGTTCTCTGTCTTCCTAGTCTTGAGCAAATCATGGGAAGTAGTTTCTGGTGAATAAATTCATCCCAAGAACTTACTGAACTGACTGTG
Source organism: Schistocerca piceifrons (assembly GCF_021461385.2). Classification (NCBI taxonomy): domain Eukaryota; kingdom Metazoa; phylum Arthropoda; class Insecta; order Orthoptera; family Acrididae; genus Schistocerca; species Schistocerca piceifrons. Next base: position 207,854,649 of record NC_060141.1, read on the forward strand.
TAATTCTTCCGCTGATCTAACTTCATAAGGATCAGAGCATGACACTCAATACTCAGTAGTTGATCGGCTTTTGCGCATGCTCTCTTTTGAGCGTGAATTAAACCTGTCACAATTTTTTAAAATAAATATGACTGGCTTATGAGATCGCCGACTGCAAAATGTTTGTCATCGCTCCACCTTAAATCCCTCTGGACAGACACTCCTAGGAATTTGAAGGTTGGGGCTCATTCTAGTGACTAAACACTGATGATGGTGTAGTTAAATGATATTGGATTTTTCATCTTCTTAACTGCAGTACACTATATTTATTCTCATTTAGAATCACCTGCTAATTTTTACACTATCCGTTGACCATCTGGAAGCCTCTAACATGTTACTAAATGCCATCCCCTTCCTCTCCGTAAGTGCATCATCTGCAAACACTGTCACAGGCTTCTGTTATTATCTGAACTCATCTGTGGATGGCCAGTATTTGGTCATAAGATTTAGTCACAAATTTATTTAATAGTGTGTAAGCAGAGTCATTCCACGTCATTATTGTTTCACTTAAACTAAGCATATCTTAAAACAAATATAGTTTCAGTATAATAAAGGAAATCAGTAGTGGTAGCTATTCAAAATGAAGAAATTAAAAATTAAGAACTTAACTTCAAACAGAAGAAATATTGAATTTAATTGATGAAAGGAGAAAATATAAAAATGCAGTAAATGAAGCAGGCAAAAAGGAATACAAATGTGTCAAAAATGATATCGACAGGAAGTGAAAAATGGCTAAGCAGGGATGGCTAGAGGACAAATGTAAGGATGTAGAGGCTTATCTCACTAGGGGTAAAATGGATACTGCCTACAGGAAAATTAAAGAGACCTTTGGAGAAAGGAGAACCACTTGCATGAATATCAAGAGCTCAGATGGAAACCCAGTTCTAAGCAAAGAAGGGAAAGCAGAAAGGTGAAAGGAGTATATAGAGGGCCTATACAAGGGCGATGTACTTGAGGACAATATTATGGAAATGGAAGAGGATGTAGATGAAGATGAAATGGGAGATATGATACTGCGTGAAGAGTTTGACAGAGCACTGAAAGACCTGAGTCGAAACAAGGCCCCCGGAGTAGACAACATTCCATTAGAACTACTGACAACCTTGGGAGAGCCGGTCCTGACAAAACTCTACCGTCTGGTGAGAAAGATGTATGAGACAGGCGAAATACCGTCAGACTTCAAGAAGAATATAATAATCGCAATCCCAAAGAAAGCAGGTGTTGACAGATGTGAAAATTACCGAACTATCAGTTTAATAAGTCACAGCTGCAAAATACTAACGCGAATTCTTTACAGACGAATGGAAAAACTGATAGAAGCCGACCTCGGGAAAGATCAGTTTGGATTCCGTAGAAATGTTGGAACACGTGAGGCAATACTGACCCTACGACTTATCTTATAAGAAAGATTAAGGAAAGGCAAACCTATGTTTCTAGCATTTGTAGACTTAGAGAAAGCTTTTGACAATGTTGATTGGAATACTCTCTTTCAAATTCTGAAAGTGGCAGGGGTAAAATACAGAGAGCGAAAGGCTATTTACAATTTGTACAGGAACCAGATGGCAGTTATGAGTCGAGGGGTATGAAAGGGAAGCAGCGGTTGGGAAGGGAGTGAGACAGGGTTGTGGCCTATCCCCGATGTTATTCAATCTGTATATTGAGCAAGCAATAAAGGAAACAAAAGAAAAGTTTGGAGTAGGTATTAAAATCCATGGAGAAGAAATAAAAACTTTGAGGTTCGCCAATGACATTGTAATTCTGTCAGAGACAGCAGAGGACTTGGAAGAGCAGTTGAACAGAATGGACAGTGTCTTGAAAGGAGGGTATAAGATGAACATCAACAAAAGCAAAACGAGGATAATGGAATGTAGTCGAATTAAGTCGGGTGATGCTGAGGGAATTGGATTGGGAAATAACACACTTAAAGTAGTAAAGGAGTTTTACTATTTGGGGAGTAAAATAACTGATGATGGTCGAAGTAGAGAGGATATAAAATGTAGACTGGCAATGGCAAGGAAAGCGTTTCTGAAGAAGAGAAATTTGTTAACATCGAGTATTGATTTAAGTGTCAGGAAGTCGTTTCTGAAAGTATTTGTATGGAGTGTAGCCATGTATGGAAGTGAAACGTGGACGATAAATAGCTTAGACAAGAAGAGAATAGAAGCTTTCGAAATGTGGTGCTACAGAAGAATGCTGAAGATTAGATGGGTGGATCACATAACTAATGAGGAGGTATTGAATAGAATTGGGGAGAAGAGGAGCTTGTGGCACAACTTGACTAGAAGAAGGGATCGGTTGGTAGGACATGTTCTGAGACATCGAGGGATCACCAATTTAGTATTGGAGGGCAACGTGGTGGGTAAAAATCGTAGAGGGAGACCAAGAGATGAATACACTAAGCAGATTCAGAAGGATGTAGGTTGCAGTAGGTACTGGGAGATGAAGAAGCTTGCACAGGATAAAGTAGTATGGAGAGCTGCATCAAACCAGTCTCAGGACTGAAGACCACAACAACAACAACTTCAAATTTTCTGGTAGAAGCAGCAAATGACCACAAAGTTACTCTTACCTGAAAAATAAGTGAAAGAATGATGCCAATATACAACATTATTTGCAGACTTCATTACTATGATATTTTGATTTCCACTGGTGACAACATCGTTGAGCTAGCAGTCGTTGCATTGTAGCTGCCCGGTACATGTGTGTTGCTGCAAATGAATCATGTAAACATGAACATCTTCAAAATGCAATTTCATGAAACATTGTTACTTTGGTGTGTCATTTCTACCATAGCAGCTGATCGGTATGTGGGCAAATTTTCAGTGTTCACGTGCAGAAGATTTTAATGCCTGGTAGAGAAGATATCATCAGAGTTATGAATATGAAAGTATTTATGTTCTTTTACCACTCTTAATGGGTAAGTGCAGACATGAGTTTTTCCTTGCGCACATCTATAGCAAAGTACCTTTCAAATTGTTTAAGTTTCATTGGCCTCCTTGCATAATTAATAAAAAAAACTGGTATTTCAATTTTTGTGTTCTCTTATTAATATTTCACGGAAATGATAGTGTTCCATACATTACCTAACTGTTAGCCACTATCTGCCATGCATATTTCCATGGCTTATTTAATAATGGAGCCCCAAAATTATGTTGACAGGCCACAATTATTGTTTTGTTATACTCCATTGAATATCCAATGGACATACTGTGTTCAGCAGTAGCAGATTTGATTGCATAAGGTGAATGCAGTGTTGATATTTAGAACAGCATTCTTTTGTTGTGTGTGTGACATCCCTCTTTCCAGTTTCTTTGTCACATTTGATTCTGAATAATCTTGAAGTCTTATTTCTTGTGGAACTGAAAGAATATACTGAGGACAGACATCAGGAAGGAGATATTCAAATAATGTAAACTGGACACAAAATAAGTTTTGAAGCTTGTTTATCTCAATATATTTGTGCTGTATTGTAGTTGGTGGCTAGTTCTGGTTTCACAGTTCACAGGTAATTGAAAGCATCTCTCCTTCTTTGTAGTCCGATAAAGGAGGAAAATCATCCAACTTCCAAGCAACAACACGGATTTAGTTAAAGTTCACACAGGCAAAATAAATGTATATTGACAGAAATATGATTGGAAAAGTGCACATGAAATAGTACAATAATCACATAATTAATAACCCTGCCTTGTGAATATTGGTAGTGGAATATTAGCACACTGAAGTCACAAGTATACAGTTTTACCTGAGATGTTCAGGAAAATGGTTTTACTTTACTTCATACTCATTACAATGTACTTATTGCACATATTATGTTGAGGCACTAAATGTCACTTTAACTAACCCAAAAATGTGAGCTTTAGGTTAAAAATATACAGATTTTCACAGGGCTCAACATATTGATGTTATCTTAGTAAGTGCCAGTCACAAACTTTTAATGCAAACTGATTTATATAATTTATCCATATACTAGCCTAACATGATCTGACATAGAGATGTTAATGGTGTATGGGTTGGATGTGGACTTTTGTGCCATCTGGCATACGGATGTTTACTGCAATTGGCTGACCGCAAACTGTCAGTTTTGGGAGGGGAGTGGCTATATGAAAACAGGCATAAGAAGATGATGTGAACTCTGAAATTACATAATGCTTTGAAATTGAAATTGTGTTGCGTTACATTCTAATATTTGCCATAAACTCCAAGTTTTCACTATTGACTAGATTGTGTATTGGTTTGGTGCATAAGTTCGTAGCTTTTCTCCTTAAGTTTAATAAACTCAACAGGTACGCATAACAGAGACTTTAGTCATCAATAATATATTCTCCTTCACTATTTACAACAGTCTGCCAACTCTAGGGTAAGTTTTCGATTCTGTGACAGTAGATCATATGGTTTTGATATGATGAACTTGTCAAGCCATGTGTGGAGTGCATTTTCATGCAGAAAGGAACTTCCTTGAAGGTTATTCAATAGAGAGCAGTAAAGGTGCAAGTCTGAGGGCACAAGAACAGGCGAATAAGGTGGGAAGGAATGACTTCCCAACCCAACTCCTGTTTAGTGGTTTTTTGTCAGCCTAGCAGAATATGGGCAGGCATTATTGTGAAGTAGCATCACTTCATCTATTCCTTCTAGTTGTTGTTTTAGACTGCATCTGCAAGATGGTGGAACGATCATGATTCACCACATCTGCCAGTTCTCGAGTACACTGATGTGGATCATTGTGGATTAATGCGTATAAACGGTCTTCATCAAACCCTGAAGATCTTTCTGAATGTGGAGGGTCACTAATGTCAAGAGATCCTCCTTAAAACGAGAAAACCATTTTCTTGCATGCTCTCTCCTTTGGAATTATCCTCATATACACTGCAAATGTTTCTGGCTGGCTCCACTGTTGTCACCCCTGCAAATGTTTCTGGCTGCCTCTGCTGCTGTCACCCAACTACTGAACTCAAAAAGATGAAAATGTCAGAAATGTTCAGATTTCTCCAGCTCCATTCACTGCCTCCAAATGATAAAATGACAATATGTTAACTCAAATAGCAATAATGAACTACAAATAAAAAAATGACAGTTATAAATAAACCCATAGCAACCAGAATACCGCCATGGAAAACAAAAATGCTATAAACTTATGCACCAAACTAATAAAATTTTTCAGGACAGCAATTCACAACAGTACATGAACCATTATTATAAGGCGGTTTTAGGAATCTCCTATTTACAAATATAGAATCCAGCTTGAAAAACGTTTTATAATTCTAAATTATTCATCATCATCATCATCTTGGACAGTTTCCAGCCACTGGCTGGGTCTGTCGGGAACACAAGCCTCTCCATCGTGTTCTGTCTTTCCACCATTCCCCCTCTTCCACCTTCGTCCAGTTCTCTCCTCTTCTCGTCACACATTCCTTCACTCCCTTCACCCATCTATCTCTTGGTTTTCCTCTGGGCCTCTTCCCCTCCAGTTGCAGATCAAACATCCTCTTTGGAATTCTTCCCTCATCCATTCTCTTCATGTGTCCATATCACTGCAGTCTTGATTTTTCTATCCTGTCCTGTACTGGTTCCTCCTTTAGTCTTTTCCTCACATACACATTTCGCAATCTGTCTCGTCTTGTTACACTCAACCTGCTCCTCTGGAACTTCATTTCACTAGCCTGTATTCTACTTTGGTCGCTTTTGTGCATTACCCATGTCTCACTTCCGTATGCCAATATGGGGACAAAGTAGGTTCGGTATATAATTCCCTTGGATTTCTGTGGCACCTCCTTGCTCCAAATAAGCCCCTAATGCATTTGTAGAACTGCCCTGCTTTTGTGCATCTTTCATTTATTTCTATTGCGTTTCCCCCCTTACTTTCAATCATGCTTCCCAGGTACTTGAAGTTCTCTACCACTTGTAGTTTTTCCCCTCCACAAGTTATATCCACATTTGGCCTATTCTTCTTCCTTGTTGTGACAATTATTTCACTTTTCTTTGCAGAGAAATGCATTCCATATTGTGCTGCCGTTGCCTCCCATACATCTAACTGCTCTTGCACCTCCTTCTCGCAATTTCCCCATAACATCAGGTCATCGGCAAAAAGCACTGCTTTCATTTTATGATCTCCAATTGCATCTGATACTTGCTGTAGGATTTCATCCATAACAATAATAAACAATAAAGGCGAAAGTGCACTTCCCTGTTGCAGCCCATTTTCCAGCTTGAACCATGCAGTACGTTCCCTCCCCACTTTCACACAACTCTCACTTCCCTCATACATTTTTCTGACTTTTCGTGTTATCTCTTCATCTATCCCTTCTGCATTCAGCACATCCCACAGCTTGTCCCTACAGATACTGTCATACGCCTTCTCAATATCTAAAAAGGCCATGATTAAGTCCTTCCCGTACTCATAGTGCCTTTCCTGCAGTTGCCTTACCGCAAATATGAGGTCCGTTGTTGATCTTCCCGGTCTGATACCATACTGCTCCTCTTGCAGTCTACTTTCAATACTGCTTCTTATTCTCTTCTCCAGGATCTTTTCATAGATTTTTCCACAGTGGCATAGCAGGGTGATTCCTCTGTAGTTCTCACATCTCCTTTTATCCCCTTTCTTGAAGATCGGGACTATAATTCCTTTCTTCCAATCCTCAGGAATTCTGTTCTCCTTCCACACCACCCTCAGCACTCTGTATAGCCACTGGGTTCATACTATAAAAAATACTCCAAAATATTAAGAAAAGTAATAAAAGCAGCAAAAATAATGCATAATGATGAAATCATTTATAATTCAGCTAATAAATCAAAGGCTATGTGGAGTGTTATAAAAAAAGAATGTGGAGAATACAGACAACCTTGGAAAAATATAACACTGTCACATAAAAATAAAAAAAGTAACAAACCCCTTAGAAGTAGCCAACACATTTAACAACTTTTTCACAGGTGTTGCTGAAAATATGTTACAATCAAACTTTAAGAGCATCCAGGCAAATGAATATAAAATAAGTGCTTGTAGAGGATCAATGTACATCAGTTCTGTTTCACAAGATGAAGTAGCTAAAGCAATAAAAGGACTAAAAAATTCCAAATCGGCAGGTATTGATGGTATACCTGCAACAATGTTAAAGAAGAGCGCATCAAACCTAATTGAAGTACTCACACATTTATGCGACTGCTCACTTCAGGCAGGCACTTTCCCTGATGTGTTAAAAACATCAAAAGTTATTCCTGTATATAAAAAAGGGGATAAAGACAATGTAAATAACTACAGACCCATCACAATTTCCTCCTGCATCTCTAAAGTACTGGGAAAAGTTATGTATGAGAAACTTATGAAATTTATAAATAAAAACAGCATCCTATGTAATGAACAACATGGATTCAGAAATAAGAGGTCAACGACAACTGCTGTCTATGAGTGCATCAATTCCATCCTAAACCTGATGGACAAAAAACAGGAAACAATAGGAGTCTTTATTGACTTGTCAAAAGCTTTTGACATGGTGGACCATAAAATTCTGCTATCATAGCTAGAAAGATATGGTATTCGAGGTCTGTCCAACAAGTGGATCAGGTCCTTCCTGACAAATCGTATGCAGGCAGTATGCGTCAAGCACACAAATATTGAACTAAAAACTGTATCTAATCACTTATCTGACTATAAACAAATAAAATGTGGTGTACCCCAAGGATCCGTATTGGGACCCCTTCTGTTTCTTCTGTACATAAATGATCTAAGCTTAAATATTGATGCACACAAATCAATCATATTTGCAGATGACACCACGATTCTACTAAAAGGAGACAATGACGAACAGTTATAGCAGACAGTAAACACGGTCACGAAACAACTTAGCAGCTGGGCACAGAGTAATCAGCTTGTAATAAACAGTAAGAAAACCGTTGCTCTAAAATTCCACAATGTTCCTAACAAGGACATGTTTATCCCATCAGTCTCTATCAATGATGAACCAGTTGGTAACAGTACTGAAACCAAATTCTTAGGACTTTGGCTGCAGAGTAACATCAGATAGAATAAGCATATTGAATATCTCAATGCAGAACTGAGCAAAACATGTTATCTTCTTTGTTCATTAAAACCATGCTGTAGTGAGATAATAGTATTGAATGCATATCATGCGTACTTTCATTCTCATCTTAGATATGGGGTCACCTTCTGGGGAAACTCTAAAATAGCTAATAGCACTTTTAAACTACAAAAAAGGGCCATTAGAATCTTGTTTGGGTGCAAGCCTAGAGACTCTTGGAAACCCCTGTTTAAGAAATCTGGTATTCCCCCATTACCATGTGTATACATTATGGAAACCCTTTTGTTCTTTAAATTAAATGTAATAGGCAAGGACCAGAGACTACAAAAAAACTGTGATATACATGAGCACTTTACCAGACAAAACAGAAACTTACATATGACTCAAATCAGCACAGCACTGTTCCAAAAAGGTACTTTTCACATGGGAGTTAAGCTTTATAACAAACTTCCTGAAAACATAAAAGCTATCACAGAGGTCAATACATTTGGAAAATCTCTAAAGTCATATTTACAGCATCACTGCTTTTACTCCATTGAAGAATATTTATATTTATGAAATGTGTTATATAAATACTTACATGTAAAGTGTATTATTGTAAGCTTAAATATGTATGCCTTGAAATTACTTTCAGACTGTATATTTATATCTTGACTTGTCCAATGTCTTATGCATAAGCTGCTATGTAGACAACAGGACCAATAAAATACAATATACAACAATATACTTCTCCTGCTGCTCATATCATATCCACTGTTACTTCGTCCCAACCTGGTGCCTTGCCCCCTTTCATCCTCTTTATGGCTTCTTCCACTTCATTCCAAGTTAGATCATCAATTTCCCCACTATTATAATTGTCTGCTGCCTTAGGCTCTCCATCGCTGTTAGTTACCCGCTTGGTGGCATTCAATAGATCTTCAAAGTACTCCTTCCAAATCTTTTTGAGCTCATGCATTTCCTCCACAACTCTTCCATTATTATCCAAGATCCTTAGGCACTCGCTTCTGTCATTCCTCTTATTTCTTACCATGGTGTAAAGTACTTTTTTGTTCCCTTCACTGTCCTCTTCTAACATTCTTGTCCATTTTTCCATCCACTTCTTCTTCTCCGCCCTTACTATGGTCTGTGCCGCTTTCTTGCTTTCCTTATATTTTACCCTAGCTTCCTCTGTTCGGGTCTGGAACCATTCTCTGAAGGCTTTGTTCTTTCAAAGTACTGCCTCTTTACATACGTTGTTCCACCATGGGGTTTCCTTACTTCTCCTCTTTGTGCTAGTTCTTCCGCACACAGTCTCAGCTGCCTCAACTAGAGCCCTCTTAAAATCTCCCCATTCTTCTTCCACTGTTCTCTGATCTTCCTTTGGCAGCTTCTTCCTGATCAGTGTCTGGTACTGGGTCCTCTGTTCATCCTCTTTCAGCATCCATGTCTTCAACCTTTTCTCCTGTATATCTGTTGCCCTCCTATCTTTTTTTCTCTCTCAGGGTGGCTACCAACAGCCGATGGTCACTGTCTAAGGCCTCAGATGGAATGACCTTAACATCTGTGAGGCTGCTCATCATCTGCCTATCCACTAGTACATAGTCTACTGCTGAAGTTTGGGACCAGTCTCCACTGTACCAAGTTATTTTGTGGCTACTTCTCTTCTTGTACCAGGAATTTGCGATCGCCAGCCCATTCCTCTTGCAGAATTCCAGCAACAATTTTCCTTCTCTATTTTGGTTCCCCCAGCCCTCTGGTCCCATTATCTCCTCGAATCCTTTCCTGTCTGTGCCAACATGTGCATTGAGGTCCCATATTATAATCTGAATACTTCCATTTAGCTGCTTTTGCATGTCATCTTCAAATTCCTCCTTCTCCTTTTTTGTACACCCCACCTGTGGGGCATATGCATGGATGATTTCAATGCTTTTTCCTTTCACTCGTACTCTGGCTTTTATCATTCGATCATTGATACCTTCCACCTCCTCCTGCAGACCCTCTCTGACCACTATTGCCACTCCATTTCTTCCCCTCTCATTCCCTATGCAGTACAGTTTACATCCTTTACTTAGTGGTTTTTCACCAACTCCTCTCCACCTAGTCTCAGCAAGTCCCAAGATGTCCAGTTTCCTCCTTTCCATCATTTCTACAATTTCTTCTAACTTCCCAGTTAGAGTCCTTACGTTTAAGGTGCCCAGTCGTAAACCATCTCGTAATCCTTTTCCATTGCTTGGTCGGTTTCCTTTAAATCCATTCCGTGATCCGAGGCATGTTCCCTTTTTTAAAAGCAGTTGATTTATCCATTACTGGCTTGCTATAGGTCTAAATTATTATAAATCTTAATTATCAACTGAATTAATTAATGACAGGTTTTGACTGATTTACAAAAAATACCACAATGAAATTATATCAGAGTTCAGAATCTTGCAGTCTTTAGAACAAAACAGGTGACTGAAATTTGGACGATTTGATCTTTTAATATCAGAGGATTTCAGGTGTGTTCTTGGAAAGTCAGGGATGCTTACTTTTGAGTGATTGGTAACAATAACGCCCCTCCTGCTTCTTATGTCATGTGTTTTTTTACTATTGCCTGATGTCATAATTATAATGATCTGTATCTTTTAATTGTCAAAGATTTCAGCAACACTAATTGCATTATTTTAATAAGGAACATAACTATAAACAATTGAGGTATAAGTTTACATGAGATTTTGCACAGATAATAATTTACGTAATCATGTACAGATGATATACAGGGTGTCTCATTTATCTTGACCAACCTAAAAAACTGTTTGTCTATATGAAATTACAAAATGTTTCAAACAAATGTTCTTTAACCATCATGGGGCTATCAATGAGCATGATTGCCTTTGTTTTTTACAAATATACGAACAGCAGTAAGACATTTTTAAATGGCACCCTGTATTTTTTATTCAGTAATTCATTCCCTCTCCTAAAGACTTATTCAAAAATGTATCACAGTGTGCCATTCACTGAAACACAATGTTATTAATTACATAACAAACACTTACTTTGAGCCCGGGATCACAAACTCACCCACTTGCTGGAGTTGTCAGAACACAAATGAAAACCAAGTAAAAACGTAACACAAAATTGACTTTGACTGTCTTGTACCATTACTCAGGAGTAGAGCATTCAAAAGTGCTCAGAGTGGTGACCCTGGACACCAATACACTGGTGCACTCATTGAATGAAAGAATTATTTATTGCTTCCAGTGTTTTCTGCTGAAGAGAATTACAAGCAAGCACAGTACGTTCCTGCATGTCCTCTGGAATTGTTGGAATATCGTGATAGACAACGTCTTTAATGCAGCCCCAAAGAAAAAAGTCCAGAGGATTTAAATCAGGAGACCTAGCAGGCCAAGTTACTGTTCCTCCTTGGCCAATCCATGTGGCAGGATACCTTCGGTTCAGAACTTGAAGTGCATGCAAGGCATTATGTGCTGGACATCCATCATGTTGATACCACATAAGCATTCTGGTTCTTAGTGGCGCTTCATCCAGAAGAGGAGGAAAAATTCGTCTGAGGATGTTGGCATACACTGTGCCTTTTAGACTACCATTGATGAAATAAAGGCCAATAATTGTAGTACCAAGCATCCCACACCAGACTTAACCCTCCACTGACGCTGATGTTCCACCTGTCTAAGCCATCGTGGGTTGTTGCTGGACCAATACTGCATGTTCCTTGTATTTACCTGCTCTTTGTTTGAGAAGGAACGTTCATCGGTAAATAGAACATCAGAGAAAGACGTTCGGGTTGGCGAGGATTTGCTGCTATGCCCACTGACAGAACTGTACAAGATTCTGGAAATCATTCCCATGCAGTTCTTGGTGTAGGTGTACATGGTAAGGATGGAACCAGTGACGTGTAAGAATACGATGTACACTGGTTTTAGGAATGCCAATCTCATGTTCAAGCTGTTGTGTGCTCATATGCGTTTTCATAGCAACGGAAGTGAGAACAGTAACTATGGCAGCTTCGTCTGTGCGAGTACTATGACAATTGCGTTGTTATTGGTTGAAACTTCCTGTTTCTGGAAGCATCCCAACAAGATGAGAAAACATCCATCGGGAAGGTGGGTTCTTGTCAGGATACCACTCTCTGTACAGTTCTGCTGCCTGCGTAGCATTTCACCTACCTTAAACAACAACAACAACAACAACAAAAACAATAAAAGAAACATTGTGTCAATGCATTTTGTAGGAAGGACAGCCTTTACCGTATGCCTGCTCTACACAACAGTATTTAAAAGGACTAAACTACTGTACTAAATGTACCTGTACATAAGAAAACAGTATTGCAATTACTGTTCTGCTAACTTACATTCCCCATAGATGAGTAGCATTTCTACCTTCTCTTCATTAGTGTACATTCTACTCACATAACTCTTCAACTGATGATGGTTGATGGAATGACGGGTGTGCATTCTACTTATGTTTACATTTGTCCTCTGTCAATGTCAGCACTTGAATGTGTTCCATTACCCCGAGTACCTGCACTAAGCGCTAGGAGCATCAACGTGTTATGTAATTAACAATGTTGTGTTTCAGTGAATGGTGCACTGTGATACATTTTTGAATAGGTCTGTAGGAGAGGAAGTGAATAACTGAATAAAAAAAATGTAGGGTGCTATTTAAAAAAGTCATACCACTGTCCATATCTTTGTAAAAAACAAAGCTACAATGAAGGCATTCATGCTCATTGATGTTCCCTTGATGGCTAAAGAACATTTACTTGAAACATTTTGTAATTTTCATCTGTACAAACAGTTATTTAGGGTGGTTAAGATAAAGGGGACACCTTGTATATAGCATGAAAAAGTGAAAGAATTTTAGTTACTCTAGGGACTAGAGAACACAGCATATGGGTCAAATCCCAGCTCGCTACACCTAGCTTTTGTAAGTCCTACCACATTGGCAAGGTATTTTGGGAGGTATGTAGATGGTATTTTCGAAGTGTAGCCTCATGAACAAAATAGATTAATAGAGTTTTTATATCACCTGAACTGCACTCATAAGAGCATTTAATTCACTATGGAAATAGAGAAAAATGGTTGTCTGCCTTTCCTGGAGGTTTTAGGTAGGCAGAAGAATGATGGATCTGGGAAGTTCAATTTATGGTAAGCCCAATCATATCAATTTGTGTTTGAAAACATTGAGCGGTCTTCACACATTACAAACTATGAGTGTGCTTAAAACTCTAACATACAGAGCTTACATAGGCTTAAATCCAGATAATCTGCTTAAAGAGATCACCCACATAAAGAGAAAAGCCAGCAGATTAACAGAGCACCATCATTTAAAGGCAAAAAGCCATGAAGTAGATGAAGAAACTCCCTAGCTGTTCTTCCCTTTGTTGGCAATATTACATCCAAGATAGCCAGAATCATCCAGGGATTTCAGTTTAAAGTGGTTTTCCACTCACCACTTAAAATTTCAGACCCCTTGGGATTAGTGAAGAACGATTTGTTATTGTGAAAGGCTGGACTCTTACAAAGTACTGTTACACAGAAAAGTAGTGTACTTGGCGAAACCAGAAAAATTTCCAAGTTCCTCCTTGGCAATGCTAGAAGCAGAGCAGCACAAGTCAATAGCCAGCCCAAATGCCAGTGAGAAAGAATCACTGATGAATTAGTAGTGAAGATGGAAGCTGTTGCAACACCATTAAGAGCTAAGCACCCAATCTAGCAGTGAAAATGACCTCATGGTGATGGAGAGATATTGTGATACTGGTGACAATGCAGTGTGTTGCCAGAAAGCTTAAGTCGAATGTAAGAGTAACTATTTAGTTTACTGAAACAGCAGAAAGTGCATTTGAATGGTGAAGTAGTAAATCCTAAAAAGACCAAGAGAGCTGACCAAATAGAAAATCCAGAACAAATGATGTCATTGGCACTCCACCATAGCAGAGCATACAAACTCATCCTGTATTAAATACTACTTCTGTTCTGGTGGAGTTCTGTTCAGTTTGCAGACAGTCTGTTGAGAGGGCACCCCTATGTTGGTCGACCCTCTTCTTGTCTAGTTACCTTTGGTCTTGTGTGGAGTAGCATGTCCTTCCTGTAGGAGAGCTGCGACCACCACCATCTGGCATATGACGGAGATCTTAAACAGCAGGATCTGGGAGCATATCATCATTTGTCATCATGTGGAGCCAATGTGACCAGCCTTGTGACATCACTGCTGCTGAGCCAACATGCCTCTGATTACAGGATGAGTGCTGATTAGCACTTTCCACAGCGGTACACTACCACCATTCCTGCCCATACTGGCTGCCTGAATGCTGAAGCATCAACTATTGTATTTTGTGGGCAATAAATGTTTAATGTTGTAAAACCATTTTAATAACACCTTCTTGCATCAAACAGACATCTACCCTCTGTTATCAGCTTACCAATGTCTCTTGGGTGTTCAATCATCAGCCTCGATGTGACCTCAGTACACCAGTCACTGTAGCATCCTATCATTTGGATGCTGCAATACCTTGTCAAAGTGCTGTGGCTTACACAGGCCAAAACAAGTGCACTGTGGAAGACTGCTGTACTGAAAATCAGTGCTATACTTACCTTATGTTATTGCTGATCATTGTACCTCCACCGGACATTCAATGGAGTATGATAAAACAATAATTTTGGTCACAGTAACATCATTTTGGGTCTCCAATATTAAAGAGTTCTAGGAAATAATGTGTGACAGAAAATCTGATGAACCATAATGGTGGCTAATACGTTGAACCCCATCATTTCTCCCATTTACTTCAGATGTAGGGCAACAAAATAATCCGATGGCCATGCAAGCAACACCCTGATGACGGCTGAATTCCATCACTGAGAGCACTGCCCGTTGGGTAGCATGATCAGTCTGCTGCCACCATCTTAATGTGTGTACATGGGGAACATACAGCATGCTAATAAATTGTGGGTTGATTCAAATTTACTGTTTTTTTGAATTGATTATTAAAATGGAAGAGGAGGAGATTAGTGTTTAACATCCTGTTGACAACAAAGTCATTAGAGACAGAGCACAAACTTGGACTAGAGAAGGATGGGGAAGGAAATCGCCCACGTCATTTCATAGGAACCATCCCGGCATTTGCCTGAAGAGATTTAGGGAGATCATAGAAAACTTAATGGAGCCAGAACGATGAAGATGGCAAAATTAATGTTTTTTTTTCATTATAAAATTATTTGGAGTTTTCTAAATAAAACAAATCAAGTTTCACCCTTCTAAATGAATTCTAAGTGTGTTTTACTGCTCCAAAGTTGACGCGTGGCGTAAGTGGTTGTAGCGACTTGGCATGTCACCTCTGATGGCACTGCTTGCTGGCTGCAAGCAGGGTATCTTCGTGGAATTAGACAGTGTTTTGCTTTCCAACATTGTATGGCTTTATCTCTGTGACAAGTGACTGTTCATATCGATAAACATAAACTGTATACCATGTGTGTTGACTTGTGGAGTTTGCTTTGTGTTGTTTAGCTGTTCAATTTTGCATATTTGATGAATTTTGCTCGCACCTGTTTTACATATTTGCTTTGTGGAAATCAATATGCCCCGTTTCAGCAATTGAGTGTTTAAGAAAAGGCACAATGAATGGAAGAAGAAATCTTTTGTTGTTTCGAAGGGAGATGCTGCTCAGACTGCTTCACCAACTACTCCAAATGAATGTGATAGAACTTCTTCCAGCAAGAAACTTTGTGACAGCAAAGAAAAATTTGAAAACTATGAAAGTGACAGTAATGATGTGAATGCAATTTAATTAACATTTCCTTGCTCTCTAATATTTTGAAACATAACATATTATGCCAAGTTTGCAAAGAAAGAGGACTGGAATTGAAAATAACTTCACACATTGGTTTGGCATGTAAAATGTTATTGATGTGTAACAAATGTGCTGCAGAAGTTTTGTTTTCTAATTATAACAGTATTCCTTGTAGTGGTAATAGTGGAAAGAAGGTGTATGATATAAATGTTAGGGTTGTGTATGGCTTGTGTTGCATTGGCAAGGGCAGTGCTGCAGGGACAATGTTATGTGGAATTATGAACTTGCCAAAACCACCAACCAAGTTCGGATTTTATAATGAATAGGTGGGAAAGAGTTAATGGGGAAAAAGATATTAAATTATTGACTGAAGAACATGTATTTATGATGGGAAAAGATGGTATAGGTGGTAATAATACTGTGAATAATGATACAGTTAGTGACGAAGGTGAGAATGTTGATGAAATCCAAAATTTCATAGTGTATAATGATAAACAGATAGCCATGCGTGACGAGCTAAATACTGAATGGATGGAGAAAGATGAGTGTGGTAATGATGGTGATGACTGGGTTAATTTTGCAAAGTTGCACCAGCAGTTGATACCAGAGACCTGGGAGGAAGAAAAATATAGAGTTGCTAGAAAGCTAGGGGGGTTGAGTGTAGGAAACTCTGGAATTAAAGAGGCCTTTGATTTAATATTTTCAGGGGATAAGGATATTGAATCTTTTAGTGAAGAGCAGGTGTGCACCGTGACTAAAGATTGCGCCGGCCGGGGTGGCCGAGCTGTTCTAGGCATTACAGTCTGGAACCGTGCAACTGCTATGGTCGCAGGTTCGAATCCTGCCTCGGGCATGGATGTATGTGATGTCCTTAGGTTAGTTAGGTTTAAGTAGTTCTAAGTTCTAGGGGACTGATGACCTCAGAAGTTGAGTCCCATAGTGGTCAGAGCCATTTGAACCAGTTGAACTAAAGATTGCATTCAGGAGACAGAGGAGGAATTGTTGGCCGAAACAGAATTGAAGCATGATTTTATTGAAAAAAGTGCAGCCAATAATAATTGTTGGTGTGGTAGGAGTCTGTGAAACTGTTTTGGTGGATACTGGAAGTTCTGTGTCTGGGGTGGCAGAGAGCTTTTATGATCATATTAAGAACAGGGAAACAGAAGAAGTTCCAGTCACAGGGGTGAGAATTAAAAATGCTACAGGAACTTCCAGTAAGCCAGTGAGAAAGGAGGTAGGTCTAGATGTAAACATTATTGGAGGTGAGGTATTTAGTCACTCATTTTTGGTGGTCCCAAACTTAAGTATGGACCTGGTGTTGGGGATTGATTTTCTGAGTAAATATGAGGCATATGTAGATTGTAAGGATCAGATGGAGGAACTGAATACTGTTGAGGGACGAAAAAGGGTTAAATTCAAAAATGCACTCAATGATTGAAAACTGGTGGCCAGTTTGCATGTTGCACAGTGCTTAATGCATAAGATGGAGGTTGAGAAAGAGATAAGGAGTAAAGTAAATGGCAGAAAGGGGTTTCTGAGGATGAGAAGACAGAATTATATCAATTATTGAGTAAAAAGAAAGAGGTGTTTTCTGAAAACCAGGGAAAGTGACTGATTTTGAGTATTCACTCAAAGTGAATCTACATGAACCCATTAAGGTCAGGCAATACCCTATACCACTGGCAGAGAGGGAGGCAGTTAGAGGATAATTTATCGTATTGTAAGAGTCTACAGATTGCGCGCAGCCATACGGTGCATTAACAAGCGCTCGTCAGCTGGCCTATCTGGAATGCTGATGATTCGCTTTGTCAGTAGACGCGCATCTGGCCGCACTGTGACGCAGAGTACACAACTGGCTGCTGTCCGCAACGGGCAATATTAACTAGCGTGGCCTCGGGTGCGAATATGTCTCTTTTCTTAGCTCATCATGGAGCCTTTCGATAAGACCGTAATTAACCAGTGTTAGGATTTCAGACACAGTGATGATGGGTGCGTGTAGCATGTGTGTTTTATAATCCGCCTTTGTTAATAAAACTGTTTAAACTTACTTCTCGAGTTCACGTATTGCCATACCTCAAGGACCCACCGCTTACAAATCCTGACAAAATATTCATGTAATCATCATCCGGGGCAACAACGCAGACAACCCCCCTTATAGAAGTGGTGTCAGCATGGGGATAATTATGGAAAATATACAGTCCTGAAGAGGCGCAGTACAACATGAACTTCAAGCAGCAGCACCGTGAACATCTTCTGACCATGCGGAGACATCCAACGCTGGAATTCAGGTTGGTCTACTCCAGTTTGGCTAGAATGTGAAAGGCAGTGATGGAGTTTTATTTTACATTTGAGTGACTCATTGGCGTTAAATTAGAAGAAATGTCGCAATCCAGTCAGAGTAACATTGTTGATCTACAAACTGTTATTAATGAACTGCAAGAAGAGATTCGGCAGTTAAAAGCAGAAAGAAGCAAGTGTAACATTCCGAGAGACTTGTCAAATGATAGTTCATGCAGTACAGGTACAACTACAATAAAGAATTTTTCATTATTGCCTTCAGTACCAGTGTTTAGCGGGAAACCTGAAGATGATGCGAAAGTGTTTTTTCGTAAACTTGAAGGTGCTGCCCTGTGGACACATTCTGATAAGCTAGTGGTTGCCAAATTAAGAATTCAGGGAGCAGCACAAGATTTCATTAGCATGTAGCCTACATGTGTGGAAACAGAAGATTACAATGAGTTTAGAACGACTGTTGTTCAGAGATTTAAACATAAAAACACGATCAGATTTTACAGAGAGCAGCTTCACAGTCTGTGAATGCGATGAGACTAATCTATCGAGCAGCTTGCTGACAGAATTTGACACATCAATGCCCAAATGTACGAGTTAGTAGAAGATGAAAATGAAAATCGAATTCAGTTGTTCGAAGCCGACCAGAGAGCCTTGGACACATTCATTCATGGGTTGCACGGAGAGGAAGTAAGCAAAGCTGTTAGATTGGTGCACTGTAAAACGTTTCAGGAAGCAGTAGAATCAGCTGTTGGTTTCGTTGAAGCACTAAGACGACCAAATGGGATGCAAAAACAAGATTGTAGAGTTTTCAACACAACAGTACAATGGTACAGACGCAATAAGCTGGGTCACAAGCATAAGGGTTGTAAAGAGAATCGAATCTGCTATCATTGCGGGATGCAGGGTCATGTTTCGAGAGATTGTCACAACAAGAAGAAGGTAATGCGAAAAACAGATCTTTAAATGAGTACGGGGACGTACGGGCCACCACTCTGTCTGCCCCTTGCCAGAGACAGTGATTCCTGTTAGTTCCAGCAAAAATCAGACCGAAATATGATAGGTGCTGTATATCGTGGGAGAAACATCAAGCTACTTATTGACACAGGAGCACAGACCTCATTAATGTGGTGTTGCATAGATAAACAGGATAAATTGAAACCGTTGCTATTAAAAGTGTGAGTGTTAAATGGAGGAAAGCTATGTAACTATGGAAAAGTTGACATAGAATTAATTCTTGGCCAAGGCCAAAATGGAGGTGAAAATAAAGATAAGTACACGGCAAGGGTGCAAGTAGTTTCAAATAACGAAACACGTTATGACAGTGTACTTGGATTTGATTTCTTTTCGCTAACGAGGCAGAGATATTTGTCTAAGAAAGAAAGATCAGACTAGACCGTAGTAACTACAACCTAGGAAATTGTTCTTCAGATCATACTCAAAGGAGTAGCAATACTGACATCGTGAGAATGGACTGCCCAAACGATGCGTCAGTTCAAACCATCCAAGTTGATGTTCAAATTTATCAGCCGCAGCAAATTCCCAAGGGAGCAGGAAAGCCTATGTTGAAGTTAAGTCTCCCTGATGCAAGGAATGAACTTCGTTATTAATTGAGCGATCCGAGAAAAGTGAGTTATTGGATACAATGCATTGTTATGTTGCTAGAAGTGTAAGTGTCACTACAATGGTGAGACAGAATGTCGCAAAAGTCCTGGTTACCATAACGAATATGAGCAATGAGAATGTTGTTTTGCCATGAGGAACGAAAGTTGCTGATGTGTCGAGCGTAAGTAAAAATGACGTAATACAGATTCCAGATGAGGTAACAAATGCTGCAGTTATAAACACAGATTTTTGTAACAGTACCGCAAAATTGCAATGAGAAGGTGAAGTTAATAATGAACTGAAGCGCAAGATTTGGGAAAAGATAGAACATTTGACAGTTGATGAACAGAAGATTTTAGCACCTGTTTTGCTGGAGTATGCAGATTTATTCTGAGAACGTGCAAATTTACCTGTCACTGATTTAGTTCAGCATCGTATTCATACAGGGAACGCTGCCCCAATCACCCAGAAACCTTACCAAATACCATTTAATCAAAGAAAGTTGGTAGAAGACATGGTTAAAGAACAATTAGAAGCCAGAATTATAAAACCAAGAAATCCTTCACCCCACCATGGTGTTCGCTTGTTGTAATTGTAAAGAAGAAATCAATTTCAGGAGAACCACAGTTCCGTTTTTGTGTTGATTACTGATCTTTGAGTGCTGTGACCACACGCGACATTTACCCCTTACCAAATTTAGTGGAAACCTTGGATTAGTTGGGCAGATGTCGATTTTTTTCATTATGTGATTTAACAAATGGTTATCACCAGTTAACAGTGCATCCAGATGATCAAGCAAAAACTTCATTTGTAACAGCAACAGGAGTATACAAGTATCTTCGTATGCTATTTGGACTTTGTAATGCTCCATCTACATTACGACGACTGATGGATTCAGTTTTATGAGGGCTCACCCCAACACAAGCACTTGTTTACCTTGATGATGTAATAATTTTTGGTGAAAACATGAAGCAGCATACTGAGAGACTACAAGCTGTTTTTGAGCGTATAAGAGAAAACCTGTCTTTATCAATAGATAAATGTCATTTTGCACAAAGTAAAGTTATCTATCTTGGTCATGTTATAACCAGTGAAGGTGTTCGACCTGATCCAAAATTAACTGAAGATGTAAAGAATTTTCCTCAACCACAGAATTTGAAAGAACTACAATCACTCTTGGGATTGTCAAATTTCTACACATGGTTCATAGCCGGTTATGCGAATATAGCACGTCCAATGACACAGCTACTGAAGAAAGGAGTCACATTTAATTGGTCAACAGAAAGCAAAAAGGCAATGGAAGAGCTTAAAACTGCTCTAACCACGACCCCAGTGTTAGCCTATCCGGATTTCAGTAAACCTCTTATTCTTTCAACCGATGCATCCAGTTTTGCCATAGGTGCAATCTTGTCTCAAGAAGTTGATAGTCATGAACATCCAATCTCATTTGCTTCCAGACAATTAAACAAAGCAGAATGTAATTGTACTGCTACTGAGAAGGAGCTTTGTGCTTTGGTTTTTGGTATAACACATAACAGGAAGAGAATTTACAGTAATTACAGATCATGCCGCACTTAAATGGTTATTGAGCTTAAAGGATCCATGTTCCAGATTAACAAGATGGCCATTAAAACTGTGTGAGTACCATTTTAAGATTATTCACTGACCTGGTAAACAACATGTGAATACTGATGCAATGAGTTGAGAAGTCAATGTTTGTGTTACAATAAGTCGAGAAGAAGAGTTAAAGGCAGCTCAGGAAGAAGATCCACAATGCAAATTATGGAAAAATGATCAACATTTTGTTGAAATAGATGGCTTACTGTACAAAATCACCAGTAAAAGAAACCGCCTAGTTATTCCAGAAAGCATGAAAGAGCAAATCATGAGAGAGCAACACGATTCTTTATTATCAGGACATTGTGGTAAAAAAGCAACAAACATTAAAATAGCTCAAATGTTTTGGTGACCAAGTTGTAAAGCTGACGTTTTCAAGTTTGTTTCACAACGTGATTCCTGTAACAGATGGAACAATGTAGGAAAAATTAGAGCGCCATTGCAAGAACTGACAAAAACAAGTGAACCATTTGAATGAGTAGGACTAGATGTCGTAGGACCGTTGCCTAAGACTAAAGATGGATTCAAATACATATTGACAATGTTAGATCATTTCTCTAGATACCGTCTCATGACACCAATACCCGATCTGAGTTCTGAGACTATAGTTAAAGTTTTTGTAAAAGAATGGATTCTTAAGTTTGGCTTAGTGATCAAGGAACAAATTTTATGAGTGAATTACTAAACAGACTTGTAAGCTCATGCAAATAACTCAGTTAAGGATTACACCAGCACACCCTGAAGGAAATGGAAGAGTCGAGCAAGTCGACAGAACAATTATGAAAAGGGTTAGCCATTATGTGAGCAGCAAACACGACAATTGTGATGTCTGTTTACCGTACTTGGTAAGTTGTTACAATGCCAAAACGCACAGCTCAACTGGCCTAAGTCCATATGAGATCGTCTACGGAAGAAGAATGCATTCACCCTTTGACTTTGCACGATCGACTGCCGGAATCAGCAATGAACACATAAGAGATCTAGCATGCAAGCTAAAGGAAGCACGGAGGGGAGTGAAACAGCGGAATCATCAATCCTTTCTTCAGCAAGCACGACAACACGACCGCCAAGCAGCAGTGCCACAGTATCGAGTTGGAGATCTTGTGTATCTGAGCAATGTTGTGTTAAAGAAGAATCAAGTCAAAAAGTTTCAGAAGTTTTGGAAAGGACCATATCCAATCTTGGAGGTGTTGATGCCAGTCACTCTGAAGCTCCATCTGCCCTTTTGTTCTATTGTCGTTCATGTCAATCGTGTAAAGCCATTTCTGGGTAGATTTCCTGTAGTATCACAAGATGACAAGGACTGACCGAGAGACAGACCTGCTGTTCTCAAACCCAGGAAGCGAGAATCGCGAGGTCGCAGGCCGAGGCATCATCACGTTCCAAGCGATCCTGTTCCAGACACCCCTACAATCTGCATAAATGTGTGTAGTGTGTGGGAGTGCAATGCGTGTGTTTATTTCAGCCATGTGCTTATGTGAATGTGTTGTGAAAATTTATTATTGAAGCTACTGCACAAGTGTACAAGTGAAACTAAACCTTTTATTTCACAGGTTACCCCAAGAAACTCATTTATTTTATGTTCATTGTTAACTCTAGTATTTAGAACTAATTAACCATGTTCATTTTTATTCTAATGCTTGCTATGGTAGCGGATTCCACTAATGCTGCAGTAATTGTATCACAGAGTACAGGTGTTTTGTTTGAACCATGATCAGACATGGTGGTTTCAACAAGTAATACAAAACTTGTCCTCAAGTACAATCTGAGTGACATCCAGCAGCAGTTCAGTTCTGTAAAGAAGCAAATTGACCTAATTCGTTTTGTTAAGGGTAATGATACAATTTTGGAAATGGGTACATCTTGGTATAATAACTGGATCACAGCCAAAATGCAGGTAGAGTCTGCATTTGCTAATTATGAACAAGAGATTTACTGTATTTTAAGGCTTTTGCCATATAAAACTTTACTTAGGTATAAACAAGCCTAGTTTGATTTTGGAGGGAGTATCCTTCGTACTGAATTTGGTAATTTAACTAGTTTAGATCTACTGGAAGTTAAAGGTAAAATATTAGCTCTTGAACAACAGTCCAGTACAGATTCAACGAACCCCTCTAATGAAATTATCATATTAAAGAAAATGCAAAGAACCATTACTAACCACACAGTTTTCATTGAACAGATTGTAAAGCAATTTACCTCACATTTCCACATACTTCATAATGAAACAAACGCAAATATCCAAGAACTATTCCAAGGATTAAAGGCTGTGAGTGCACACTTAGATTTAAACACCCTTTTGTTAAGGATTACTGACACGTTATCAAATGCTAGAACTGATGCCCTTAACTTAAGAACAGCCTTAGAAAGTAGTTCAAATGATTGTCTGAGCAGCATACTACTACATCCAGAACAATTTTTACAGATCCTACTATCAATTGAACGAAAGCAAGATGGAACATACACCATGATTTACCTTGTTAACTCTTACAATTTATATGCTTACTATAAGTTAACCACCACTCACTCCTTAAAGATTGAAGATGAATTAACTGTTATTGTTTCTATTCCCATTGCTAGATCAAAGCATAATTTTGAAATGTATAAGATTTATACTTACCCTGTGAAATGGAGACAGGCAGGTATTCATGTAAATTATGTACTGAATGATTATCTTCTGATAAGCAAGGATCAAAGATATTTTGTGTCCCTAAATGAAAATGATTTGCATATGTGTGAACGTAGTCATAAGTTAATTTGCCCTGAATCGGCAGTAGTCTTAGACAGTAGAGTGTACAGCCGTGAGAAAGAATTGTTTATGAATCATCCCCCAAGAGATGATTGCCCTAGAATTTTAACACATCTTTATCATCCATTTCTTAAACAATGTTCTGAAGGTATAATTTTCTCATTTAACTTCACCCTTGATGTCACATTTACATGTAAAAACTATAATACACCTGAGGTACCCTTTACACTAAAATTTAACAATAGTGGATTAATCTTGAATGCCACACATTGTGATTTATCATATGAACTATTTGATATGCCTAGTGTGTTGCCAACTACATTTCATGCAACTGGACATTTGCCATTAACTAGAATATCTGTTAATTGCAATGATTCATACATATCAACATAATGGAAAGCATTCCTTATCAAGTTTTTCTGAAGACAATAATTTGCTTAAGAACATCCATGAAAATGTAATCTCTTCAGATGAGTTAAATTTCATTGAAGCAGCAAATAGAATTAAGTCCTTCAATTCATCCAGTAATTTTAATGCTTACTTGATTGTCAGTATTGTGTTTTTATTGCTTTTATTAATTTGTCTTTTGTCAACAGCATTTGTCATGTATGAAATTGTCATCTTGAAGGCACGTTTCTCTGTACCTAACGTTACTGTGTCTGCAAATGAAATACAAGTTGCAATGCCTTCTGATGCCACAAATGGCGAAATAGATTCATTATGCCCAGAACTTCATCTTGAGCCACCTACGGTTGCTATTTTTCTCTGGAGAGAGTGATGTAGAGGTCTACGGATTGCGCGCAGCCTAACGGTGCATTAACGCGCGCTCACCAGTCGGCCTATCTGGAATGCTGACGATTCGCTTTGTCAGTAGACCCACGTCTGGCCGCACTGCGATGCAGAGTAAGTGACTGGTCGCCATCCGCAGCAGGCAGTATTAACTAGCATGGCCTCGGGTGTGAATATGTCTCTTTTCTTAGCTCACCATGGAGCCTTTCGATACGACCATAAGTAACCGGTGTTAGGATGTCAGACACACTGATGATGGGTCCATGTAGCATGCATGTTTTATAATCCGCCTTTGTTAATAAAACTGTTTAAACTTACTTCTCGTGTTCACGTATCGCCACACCTCAAGGACCCACCGCTTACAAGTCCTGACAAAATATTCATGTAATCATCATCCAGGGCAACAACACAGACTACCCCCCTTATAGTGTGTATGTTAGCTAAGTTTTTTTTTCTTTTCTTTTTTTTTTCAAAGGGCTCCTTGCTGTATACTATTTACATATGTGTTTAGTTTTAAGAATTTTCTGGCTGGCCTAGTAGTTTTCATGTTTATCTATAGTGGTACTTGAAATTGTGGAACAACTGGTTGACACAACTATTTCTCTCATAATGACTAGCGATACAGGCCACAACAGTTGTAACCACTGTACTGCACTTATATGTACATGATAGGACGTAAATGTGAGAGAGGGATATTGAGTGGCATTTTTCTTATTGTTTATAATGATATGAATATTGATTCAATTTTTCATGAGTGATGATTGTGATTTGGTCACACACCAAATTTTTTTGGTGTGTGGGGGTGGAGATAGTTCAGCATGGGATTGTCTTATGAGAATATGGAATTGAATGGTATACATATATGATGTTCTTGTATTCATTGAAGAAATTTTTAGATTTGGAGGGATATATAATTTATTTTTATTTTTGTTTATATGTTTAGGATGACTTAGTTTAGGGTAATATAGGCTGATTTGTGGATTACGTTGTGCAGTGGGGTATTTTATATATTTGATTTTATTAAGCTGCAGTGCTGTAATTTTCATGGGTTGTTGAGTAGTAGTTAGATTATTGTTTGGGTTAAAACTAGTGACAGGGTTGATTGTTGAAACTTACCATGGAACCCATTATGTATTAAATTTTTGAGTACTATTCTGGTCACATAATTTCTTAGTCTCACTTCGGTTACAGAAACCTTGTCTCAATGTTGTACAGTTGCAATGATTTGGGCCATTTCTGTTCTTGAATGGAACAAATTGTTGCAAACAAAGAAAGCATGTATTCCTTGGTAACACTGCCATCTGTATGTTTGTGTCAGGTTTCGCCCTGAAATTTGGCTTTAACTGTGCCAAGTCTGAATAAGAGAGAGGGTGGGTTTACATCCGACCAGTTCTTGGTACCAGACACATTTGCTGATAATAAATTGATTGGGTGAATTTTGTTTGTTCCTGATAGAATCGGGTTAGCTGACTGGCAGGAGAACTTGAGAAATGGCACCTGAGGTCTGAGCTGCAGCACTGATACAGGTCAGAGGCACACGACAGAAGACAACAAAAGGTGTAGTGCTTACAGTACGTGCTGCATAATTTCTGCTAAGAAATATAGTGCATCAAAATAAGAAGATT
Organism: Schistocerca piceifrons; assembly: GCF_021461385.2. NCBI lineage: Eukaryota > Metazoa > Arthropoda > Insecta > Orthoptera > Acrididae > Schistocerca > Schistocerca piceifrons. The sequence goes on from NC_060141.1 coordinate 207,881,154, forward strand.
GATAAAAGAGAGCAATATTTAGAGGACTTTAAAAATATTGCTGGTGCAGCTTTGATTTGTTTATGTTTTGTTACTTACAACCTTTGGCCAGTCATATCAGCATTGTGGAAATGGTGATGAATAAATGTATTTAGTGCAAGTTTAGTGAAGTTAGGGTAGGAAGTGCTGCTGCATTAGATAATATAGGGACTTGTTCTTTTCAATTTTTCTGTTATCGTATGTAGTGTTTATTTTTGTGTATTATTTCATTTCTGAGGGCACAGATTGGGTTTGGTGGTACTTGTGACACCATGCACTGCATTTATGGAGTAGCAAGTGGAGGTAATTGTGAGCTTACAAGCTGTGGCAGGAGATTAGAGTGGCAGTTTCCCACCACAGAGCACATGGCTGGCGGTTGCTATGGGGCCATGGCGAGCTGCTAACGTTTACGCGGCCTTGGAAAAACCCCAATCGTACACTTGGCAGAGGCACGTGTGACCGTGTTTGTATGCTTGGAGAAATTTATATGCCAGAGTAAAATTAATAAAAACAAAACTAAGAGTGACACAAAAGTGCAAGTTGTCACTCATAGACAGAAAAACATGTAAAGCTAAATAACCTAGAAGTGCCACAAAAATATGTAACAGTTTAAAAGTTACTATTGTCTTAAAAATTGTAAATTTATGAAAGTTCAAATATCTCAGCAATGCTTTGACCAATTAATATGAACAAAGTGTCTACAGATGCAGCTAGTAGAGCTGCAGTGAGCAATCATAGCCGATTTAGCAAAACGTGTACCATTTTTGAATGAGACGTCAGAATATGGGATTTGACTGAGAGAAACTGTGTTTTTGGTAATAAATAAATTTAAAGAGATAAAACTAGTGGCAGCATTCTAAAGTTTAAAGAGGCAGATGAGTAATTAATTATGTACTTTTATTTGTTATATAAACAAATGGTTAGTATCAAAAATTCGGGAAAAGCAAAATCACGCCACAAGAACATTATTTGTGGAAAAACAGTGGCAGATGCAAAAAAAATTAGACTTTAAATTGTCATTGCCCAGATAATTTCCATATTTTTCAATATATCATATGTGTTTTTGTGTTTAGTTTTAGAATATTTGTAATTCGTGTCAAACATTGTTTTGAGTTAAGCAGTCATTTCAAGGGTGGATAGGGTGGCCATTTTTGAGCACAGTTGGTTTTGAGCGACGCTAAGAGCCAGACATGCCACTCATCTGTGGGTAGTAGCGGGTTGGTAGCCACATTCGGGGACAAGTACGTATGTAGTGACGTTCGAAAATGATCAAGCTGAGCGCAATATACTGGTTTAGGAGAGCAGACAGCAGTGTATTTTGTGAACTGTGAACAAACTGTCGAGTGCCGTGATCACGACATATGAATTTTATAATTAACTGTTGTGGCAGCAGTTATTAATGGCCACCCTTACGTAAAAGCCCCTCAGACTGCATTTTAAGTGTTTAGTCAATATATTGATTACTATTTGTTGAAAAATAGAAATAAACTACTTGTTCAAATTATAAATCAATGTGAGTGACTCAATATTTTAAATTTCACCGCAGTATCTGCCGGCATTGTTTTTTTATGTTTTATTTCAACTTAAAAATTGAGTTTATGACAGGTGCGAGCTGGCACCCTATGGCAAAAAACGTAGCCAAACATTGAGACCAGTCACATCTCTGGGCCGCTCAATTAACTGAGTGTAGCAAATATATATATTTTTGTGCCATAGCACGTGTGGGGCTCAAGACAAACTATTCAAACTTCAATGTGTAGTGCCCAGAACAGTCATAGTAGTAATAAAGTTTTAATTGTCTCCTCAAAAAAATTAAGTTACGTAAATAATTTTTTGTTTGTTTGCAGATACTTCTCTGCAGTTCTGGTACACATTGAAATCCCCTTGCAATAATACCATTAGCATGCCACCAGAGGAGACAAATCAAAATGGTGCAACCCATTGATAAAGTGGAGTATCAGATGGTAATTTGTTCTATACATTTGAAGGGAACAACTAGCAACTATCTATGTCTAGTTGACGGAAGTGTATGGTAACAATGCACCATCATATGATACACTGAAGAGTTGGAGTAGATGCTTGCAGTGTGCTCAAACAAATCTGAATGACAAAGAATGAAGTGGCGGGTGGAGGGCATGGTATTTGAAGACCTGCATATCACAATCAAGGTGATAGTAGAAAACACGAAAATTAGTTGTGGATTAGTTATGATTATCTTGCATAGAATTTTGCACATAAGAAAGGTTGTTGCTCACTGGAGTCTTTGACTGCTTACACCCATTGAAGAAGCCTGCTGAAATGAGGCAGCAGCAGCAATGTTGCAGTTTTCAGGACAATCCAGACTACTTCTTTAGCTATCCAATCACCATGGATAAGTGCTAGGTGTACTCTATGACCCCAAAACAAAGGAGTGAAGCAAGCAGTACAAAAGTGGATTCATCATTGCCAAGAAAGGTGAAACCAATCCGTCATCATGCAAGACGAAGCTGAGAGTGTTTGGCAACATCATCTGATGAGGTCATGGGAGCTTGTAGTGATGTTCGAAAATGTCACAGGAAGCTGGACAAGGGAGAATTTTTGCTCCATGAAAATGCTCCGGATCTTTCTGCACAGGACATAGTCGCTTATGCTACTTTTTTGGGCTGGCACCCAGCACCTTCTTCCTGCTTCTTTGTATGAAGTAACAATGGCATAGCAGGCATTTCAAGAATGATGTCCAGGTGACTTTTGACGATGAATGTTTCCTGAACAGCAAAAAATGTGGACGTTTACAAACAAAGCCACTGCCAAGTCATTCATCATTGGGAAATATGTTGCATTAAAAGGTGAATTTGTAGAAAAGGACCAGTACTATCACCAAATATCAGAGTCGCAGCTTAATTTTTTTGAGACAATAATGTAACTTTATAACTACCCCTTGTATATGGAGATTTAGCACTCATGAGCTATCATGAACTAAATAATACAAAATGATTGATAGACATCCACTTAGTAACATAGACCACTCCCTTTTGTAGTAATAATGGTTGATTGCTTGGTTTCATGATTAAAGGGACCAAACTGCGAGGTCATCAATACCTCAAACCAGAAACAGGCAAGTCAAGGAAAATACATAACAAAGAAGGGACTAGTGTGTGAAACCCAAGGAAAGAAAACACAATGGTCTATTGATGGCCAACAATACCTGTGGAAAGGAACAAGGAAGAAGTAAAGGGGGGAAGGAAGAAAGGCAGGTGAGGTGCCCCATCTCGGGAACACCAGGGGCCCCCAGAGACAGAAAATGTGATTCAGGACATCTCCCCCCCCCCCTCGCCCCCCTCCCCCCCCCCCCCCCCCCCACACACACACACAAACACACTTACCAGAGGCATCCCACCTAACAATACTCAGAAAAGTCCAGCGACACAAACAAGATGAGAGAGACACAGGAAAACAGTGGAAGAACGCCAAATCAAGCAGTACTTATGAGAACAGGGAAGAAGGGCAAAAGAAAAGGTAGGGCGAGGGCTGGGGCAGGCCATCAAGCCCAAAGAGATGTTATCAATTTTGGGGAAGGGGAAGCAACAGGATCTTGTGCAAATCTCTCAATGGGCTTACAAGGGTGTCCAGCAAAATGTCGACTATTGTCGAATGGGCACCACAACAGTGGTCAGGTCCTCATGACGAAGGAGATGACCACGAGTCAGTCAAGTATGGCCAGAGTGGAGTCAGCAAAGGACAATGGATTCCTTGCGAGAGGCCCACACGGAGGATCTCCACAAATTCATGGTGTCCTTTATTGCCTGTAGTTTGTCTGCCAAAGTCAGAGTATGCCATTTCGTATTTCAAATCCTTAGAACTTGACGGCATAACACTAATTGTAGGTCCAATTTTGGAAACTGGATCTCAAGAACTGGCTTGGTGGTGGACAATTTGGCTAGCCTCTTAGTGAGTTCATTCCCCAGGATCCCAACATGACCCAGGGTCCATACTAAGACCACTGTGTGTCCTCATTGTTTGATGGCAAAAAGGAAGTCCTGGGTAGTCAGAACCAAGGAACTGCGAGGAGAACACTGGTCAAGAGCTTATAAACTGCTCAAAGAGTCACCACGGGTGAGGAAGGACTCATCAGTGCAGGAACAGATATGCTAAGGAGCATTAGAGATGGCTACAAACTGCAGTGAAAACACTTCAACCATCCAGCAAGGAGCAGAATGTGCATGAATGTAAGCAAAGCCAGAATGACCTGCAGCCATGAAGCCACCAGTATAGACTACTTCTGAACCCCAAAACGCACTGAGAATGGAGTAGAATTGGTGGCAGAGGGCTTCAGGCTGAGCCAAGTCTTTCAGACATTGTGATATGTCAAGACAGACATGTGTATGGGGGATGCACCATGGAGGTGTATGTGGGTGGGCCTGGAGAAGAGGTTGTAGAAGGGAAAACTGGAGTTCAGAGAAAAGGGACCTGGTGTGGATAGTGATCATAATCCCCTGTCTGCCAGTGTGGGAGGTGGATCTCCATATCTGGAAAGAGGAGGCAGATGTGTAAGACATAAGGGATCAAGTATTGTTCTCACAGAACCCACAATGGTGGAATCCTGCCTCCATTAGGAGGCTGATCATGGGGCTAGGGTCCATCATCTGTAACATCGAAGGTGATGCCAAGCCATATGAGAGGCTACTGTAACTAGACGTGACTGTGTAGAGCTGTATTGAAATAGAGTGGTCCGTGCCCCAGTTGGATTGCTGAGGCACAGAAGAGCACTGAGGTGCAACCAACACGTCACCGCATTAGCTGACGAAGATAGGGAATCCATGTCAACTGGGCATCAAAGACCAGTCCCAAAAAATTATGAGAGTCCAACACATTCAGGGAATGGCCATTAAGGTAGAGATCTGAATGAATGATCATGACAGAAATATGTAACACAGGTCTTGGCAGGTAAAAAACAGATGCCTTGTAGGAGAGCCCAAGACTATGGTCAGTGTGTTGCTCCCCGCAGTGTGTGTTCAGCAATGCCCATTGTGAATGAACAAAAATAAATGCAAAAATCATCAGCATAGAAAGAGTAGGTCCTGCAGCTGCCACCAGACCATATATAGCCACTAAAAATGTAGAAAGCGAGGTCAAACCCCAAGGGGGACCGGAAAAAGGGAAAGTGGAAACATGAGACGCAGGACCGAATAGGAACAGCAGAACCAAAGGAATAGCTATACCTTCATACAGGGAAACACAGAGGGAGTAGGGGTGTGTGGGGAGGGGGGAGCAACAGTCTTAGGAGCTAGGTTTGGAAGAATTAATATGAGGAAGGGAATGCACCCAAGGCTGCAATAGCTTGGGTCCATATGCGCACCACACACGTACCCACAAAATAGCTGTGGCCCCCCTGGATGGGCTAATAATGGTAATGACACATCAAGGAACAAACACTGGAAAGTTATCATGAGACGTTATTACTCTACAGCTGTCCACAGCTCATATAGATTGGATAGAGCTGTCTCTGAAAAACCCACATCTCACTCAGTGTCGTCTCAGATGTGCTCAACATAATTGTGGTGAGGTGACCTGGAGGAGTTTTCCTAATCTTCTTCAATTATTGTGAAACAATCTGAGCATGATACAACTTACTGAAGGTACGAAGGTATAGGTTACATGACAGACAAATTCAACTGATTGGACAGTAATTTCCTGTACTATTCACTGATGTGAGACAAATGCAGTCACATCGGGGCCCCCATTTCATTCCCCCCTTACCCCTCCAGTCTCCAACCTCACTTAAAAAAACTCCCATTTGCCCGAACAGTACTCTGTTGGCAGCTGGAGTATAGCACTTCGTGTGGTTTCCAACATACTCCTACCTGCTATATGCATATACCAGTATATACCATGACTCATCCGTCAGGTGTTTGCTCACTAGTTTTTGTTGCCCAGCACTGAACCGACAAGCGATTAACTGTACTGTGTCCTGCTTATCCACTGTTACGATGGTGATTTGTGTTGTTAAAACATTGCCAACAAGGTAATCACAGTAACATGACATTGTGGCATGTGAGATGTCCAGTGCTGCCTGATCTTGGGACTGAAGTGTCCCAAATGTAGGGCACCAACGATCTGTCATAATCATTTTTGCTAATATTGTGCATCATGCCCAACTGTGTATAACTGTCATGTCAGTGGTATAACTGACTAACCTTCATCATGTGATACACTGAAATATTCATGAACGAAGGGTGGTGCATGTTCTCTATCTAGTACAGTAGGTACCTTTTATTCAATTGCTCTTGAGTGTAAATCCTATACTGGCTATAAATTTATTGTTTGGCAATCCAGCAGTTACGAGCTTTCAAATTCATTCCTGTAAAGGAACCACACTTTACTTTTAATTCTTTCCACACTCACTATTACTGTTAGCCACCTTTTATTTTCACATCTTCCTCATTTTGTGATCAGCTTCTTACAATTCAATATTTAATTTTTTACCTATTTCTGGGTATGTCTCATATTTTGTAGTTTCACTTATTATTCCTTCTATTGTTATCCCTTCTTTTATTTGACATCTACCGTTGGAGTCCCAGAAATTCAGCCAAGAAGGGGGGGGGGGGGGGGGGGAGACAAACTCTAAAATTGCCATTTATTTAAAATAAAGGAGTTGGTCAGTTTCTAGAAGTTCATGTCACAAGAAATAAATTTCAAAAGACACAAAAAAACTGACTGTGTTCCATATAACTGTTGACTATCCGTGGTGTACGAGAATTCTGTAATGGATAAAAATTCTGTGCTCCAGTTCCTAGGAAAGGGGGAATGACACAAGTTCCCCAATATCTCCCACCCCCACTTTTGTTCTACACAATTTACCTTTTATGTTAGTTTTCTTTGCTGCACAGAGTCTGTAGCTTATCTTTACTTGTGGTTTCAGTTCACTCTTCATTTATCTCTTGTTAACTATTGTCTTCTCAATTCACCCAGGATTAAATAATGGAAAAAGAGCCACTCATCCCAGAGTTGAAGCACTGAGCAGTAGACAGACACATAAACAAGATTGTAATCAATTGCTAAATTTTTATGTACCTGTTGACCATTGAGTGCCTCTACTTTTCAGTTCATTCAGATTTGCAAAAAAACTTGTCTGTTTCTGGAATTTCATTGCTGGTTTCTCCCTCACCCTGCCCTGCTCTGTCTTTTTTCAACTGGGGATCATTATGACATCCTTACTTAATCCTATGCAGTCTCCTTTTTTTCTTCTTTCCTCTCCTTACTGAGCGAAGCATCTTCTGTTTACAAAGATTGTCATTAGTGTCAGCTCTTGTTTATGTGTGTGCATGATGCTGCTGTTGCTGCTGCCCAACAGTTATGTATTTTTCAGTCTTTATTAAATACTAAGTACTATTTGTTATTTGGTGTTATTTTATGTATTATTACCCGCTGCGTTTCTTGTATGTTTACAGGGATATCATGGGGAAAGCTGATGACTATAATACAGATGCAGAAGCCTCTTGTGGATGACTATATCTCTCAAAGAAGAAAGGTACAACCTATACAGGAAGTTAACATAGGGGACAGTGTTAACCCTTTTAGGGCTGAAATTGTGAAGTTAATTCATGCTTTGCAGCTTACTGGCCGCTTTACGAATACTAATACTGCACCACTGGAAATTACTAGGGAAAATAATAGAGTAATAGATCCATACAAAGTAAGCTTATATGATAATGATCATCAGACAGGACGTGAAATTACAGTAAGTAAAAAATCTAAAAATACCAAATGGGGTGTGAAACATTTTGGAATGGCAAGCAAAATGCATGAAGTTTCTGAAGAAAGTCATCTCCTCAACACTTACAATGATGCAGGTGGAGGACAGAACAGTGGTCCATTTTCATTTACTTTCAATGTCCACAGTGAAGGAATAACCAAAAGCCACCAAAGTGAACAGCTAAATGAGCTAAATATAGACACTGCAACTTACAGAAATGATTATAATTCATATTTAATAGCACGGTATGAAAGTGAATATGGTGACGTAAACCTCTTAAGCACAAAGAATGGTGAATTCAGTAAGTTACATGATGATGATGAAGAAGAAGAAGCTCAGTATGTCGAACATGATATGCATGTACTAAAGAAAAGCAGCTCTGATCATCTGTGTGTGTACTCCAAAAATAAAAGTGAAAATAGAGGTACCTCTAGCAGTTTGTGTGAAAATGCTAATCAGAACTTGCAAACATGCAAGTCAAAAGGCAATGGCATTCACTGTGATGAACAAACCTCAAGCCAGATTGTTAAAAAGGTGCCACAGCATTACCACCCAGAAACATGTGGAAAGTGGGAGGAAAAGCCCTTAGGAGCTAATTTATACCCTACTTATTCAGTTATCTGTGCAGATAGCTCTTCTGAACATTTAACCTGGATGTCACATAAAAATGAAAGAGATTACACCTACAACAAAATGCAAGAAAGGCCAGTGGCAGATGAACAAAAGGAGCCTCTCAGTGAGGTAACAGATTCTGAGAGTGTTTGTGAGCTGTACAGAATGAAAGAAAAATCATATAACAACAACTCAGTGGATTCGGCATCAAAAGGTAATAGTCCTAATAATAAAATACTTGTGACTAATGATCAGCTTCACTTGCACCCAGTAGCAGGTTCACCATCACAATTTATAAATTTAGAACATGTTATGGATGAAAGGACATATGTGACTAGTGGCAGTTCCAAGAAATATTCTTCACTCTCTGGAAATACTGCAGAGTATCACTTTCAAAATTTCATTCAGCCGGAAGATGAGAATAACATCCAGATGCTGCTTGAGCATAATCTCTCTTCTGGCTGCAAATCTACACATTACAAAAGTATTCATGAGGTAAATGTAGTACCAGACTGTATATTAGAGGATACACTTGGAGATCAAAGCAGACAACAGATACAAGAAAACATTGTGGATAAAAATGAGGAAACTGAAACTAGTGTATTGGAACATAGATACCAAGTAATGAGCAGTTCAAGTGACAGTTTGAATGATAAGAAGGAAACTGTATCTGGGAGAAGACCAGTTTCGCAGACATTTCATCAAGTTAATGACATTCAACAACATTTGAATAATGCAACTAGTTGTAATAATACTGCTGTTAGTAACAGCATCAGTACGTCATATGTCAATACAGCTGCTGATGAATATCAAAACAAAAACTCAAGTAATACATTTTCCAATAAGAAGGTATACTGGAGCTCTGTGGGACTAATCATTGAAGACCTGATTGATTCAAATATTCTGCCTGTAGCAGGACAGTCTGATATGACACTGACCGAACAACAAGATTCAAAAGCTGACAAAAAGTCTTTTACTCTATATGGTGATAAAAGTACAAGAGATCAAATTATAGACATTGGAAACACCAACAGCTCCACATCAGACATAACTGATGGGACTGAGGACAATTCTTTCATAACTGAACCTGATGTAAAGGGTTCCACAGATCTATTAGGAAAAGGCAAATCACCCTCTGGAAAATTACTTTCAGAGGGTACTTCTGATAAAAGTAAAAAAACAAAAAATTCACAACCAAAAAGATCATTTTTTAAATCACTGCAACGAGTCTTTCATTTTTCACGAAAACATTAATTTGTTTGTATGCCCAAAGGAAAGACATATAAAACAAAAAGAGTGTAAATGGAAATCCAAATCAATTAAATACTTAAAATATTTCTTAAAGTTTCTGAATGACAAATATACTGGTTTCACCACAGACAAAACATTACTTTTATATTAACATTTTTTTATAGTTAACTAATAGTAGCAATAAGCTAATAAAGAAACAGTATTTATCAGAGAGTTGACAGTTTGACAGATTTTTCAGGTGAAACTGTATGGGTCATTAGAAGAGGAGGAGAAAATCAGTAACAGGTTGACACACAGACTTAAGGGATGTTTTCAGAAGGCTCAGCCTGGATGAGCACTTCACATGAAAGACAGTGAACCAGGTTTGAACCCCAGTTCATTTCACATGTCATGAATGTTTGATGTGGAGTGGAGCATAAAGAAGTTTTTTGTGGTTGAATGAGAATCAGTTTTCATCACAACACAGAATATCCAACACTGTGCATCTCTGCTAGGCACAAATATAAAAAAAATATAAGCATTACTGCCAAGTAATCTGGACTTTTCATGATAAATGAGTTATGCAGGTAGACTGTGGGCAGAATACCGTGGCTGGTAGATGTGTAGTCAGCAGGGTACATATTGAGAGAGCGGTAGTGGTGGGGGTTGCGGGCAGGTGTTGTAGGGGAAATGTGGAGTGCTAGAGGGGAAATGCCATTCTAAACTCAAGCCTGTGCTCACATTTTTTGTAAATACATATTAAACAGAGCCCCTCCATGCCCACACTTGCTTGGTGACCATTCAAAACTCTACTGTCACCTCTGCTTCGGTTAGTATCTAGAAAGAATTCCGCTGGAATAATGAAAGCAGCAATTTATTTTCGCCTGGCTCGTTAACCATTAGTAACTTTCAGAGAAACGTCATGAGTGGTGAATTTTGAGTAAAATCTACATTCCCCTTGTTGCCATATTAAAATTTGCTTCTGTTGCCAAAACACAGCACAATTTGCACAGAGTCACCCCACTAACATGTTGTGCAGGTGCAAGTGTGAGAGAATTCTGAAGCAATAGTTTATTAATTTTATTAAGTGAGGAACTGAGGAAAAGTAAGGTCATTGCTTACAAAAAAGCACTTTCTAGTACAAAAATAAACATATACTGTCATCAGTTATGCTGTTCCAAAACCCACAGCATTTTTCGTTTAACTAGCTGTCGATGGCCCTTAACATTCTTTAATTGAAAAAGTCTGCAGTTAGTGGAATAACACACTAGATAATGAAGTTTTGTATAGCAACCATATGGCAAGATACTCTCCTCGTTTCATGCTATTATTTGCTAAAATCTCATTTCGATATCTCAAACCGTTTATGAAATATTAGGAATTCTGGCCTTATCACTGGTGTGCGATATTACAAAAGAGTTTGCTACATCAGATCAATTTTCTCGATATTGGTACCAGTTAGAGACCTCCACCTACGTTTAAAGAAAAATTCAATGTATTAGCCTAATTTCATATGCAGCAACATGTTACATAATGTGCACCAAACACAAAATCTTAATGACCCCTATTTTTCACTGCAAAGTTTCTCTAATTTTGCGCACTGTCTTACTAAAATTCAGTATCACAATAACTGTGACTATTAACAAAATGACGGGCATGTCATCATGAAGCTGACATAGAAAGCCATAAGTAATGCAAAAATTACCAAATAATTTCTATAAAATCATTTGAACAAGATTGCAGGACGTGTGCTTCGATTCTGTCATCGCAGTGCATATCAAACTGGCTCAAAGCTGTCGAGCAATGTCGGTCTCCCCTTCTGAATAAATGAACAAACTTGCCCAGTGCTTTGGATGAAAATTGGTCACTGTGCATCGGCCACTGTATCCTGTGCAGACTCTAGATTTGATTTTTTTATGGTGCAGAACACATGGGCATAGCAACTTTCAGATGAATGGTAACTGTGATATTGCTGTTTTAAATTCCATATTTCTATTAAGGTGGCATGATACAATTGTAAAAAAGGAAAGTAGCCATTAATAAAATAACATACATGTAGTATTTGAGTTTTATAGTAAGCAGTGAAATAAGCTGATACATTTCACATTAATGAATCAGTAAATACATTATATGCTATCCAATCCAATATTCATTTTTAGAAGTGTAAGGACTATTTTAGTAAGATGCTGATGTTTGTAAACTGGTAACAAAATATTGGTCCCAAGATAACTATTTAGTCTTAGGGCTTTAGTGTACTTGAGGGCTGGTTAAGTTACTTAACACTTCTGCATATTGTCAGTATTACTTTTCCTTCAAAGGCGTGTGACAACTAAAACTGTACTCATATGTCTTAAGTTTTATTTAACCTAGTTGAATACACTTTCCTTTTTCCCCACTATACTGTGAACTGTTAATTTATTTTTAGTCTGGGTATCAGATGCAACTTAACTTTTTAAAACTTGCATACTGTTACGGTTCAATGAATTTTATTCAACCGTTTGATGATGTTGTTGTGGTCTTCAGTCCTGAGACTGGTTTGATGCAGCGTTCCATGCTACTCTATCCTGTGCAAGCTGCTTCATCTCCCAGTACCTACTGCACCCTACATCCTTCTGAATCTACTTAGTGTATTCATCTCTTGGTCTCCCTCAGCGATTTTTATCCTCCATGCTGCCCTCCAATACTAAATTGGTGACCCCTTGATGCCTCAGAACATGTCCTACCAGCCGATCCCTTCTTCTGGTCAACTTGTGCCACAAACTTCTCTTCTCACCAATCCTATCCAATACCTCCTCATTAGTTATGTGATCTACCCATCTAATCTTCAGCATTCTTCTGTAGCACCAAATTTCGAACGCTTCTATTCTCTTCTTGTCCAAACTATTTATTGTCCACGTTTCACTTCCATACATGGCTACACTCCATACAAATACTTTCAGAAATGACTTCCTGACACTTAAATCTATACTCGATGTTAACAAATTTCTCTTCTTCAGAAACGCTTTCTTTGCCATTGCCAGTCTACATTTTATATCCTCTCTACTTCGACCATCATCAGTTATTTTGCTCCCCAAATAGCAAAACTCCTTTACTACTTTAAGTGTCTTATTTCCTGATCTAATTCCCTCAGCATCACCCGACTTAATTCGACTACATTCCATTATCCTCGGTTTGCTTTTGTTGATGTTTATCTTATATCCTCCTTTCAAGACACTATCCATTCCGTTCAACTGCTCTTCCAAGTCCTTTGCTGTCTCTGACAGAATTGCAATGTCATCGGCGAACCTCAAAGTTTTTATTTCTTCTCCATGGATTTTAATACCTGCTCCGAATTTTTCTTTTGTTTCCTTCACTGCTTGCTCAATATACAGATTGAATAACATCGGGGAGAGACTACAACCCTGTCTCACTCCCATCCCAACCACTGCTTCCCTTTCATGTCCCTCGACTCTTATAACTGCCATCTGGTTTCTGTACAAATTGTAAATAGTCTTTCGCTCCCTGTATTTTACCCCTGCCACCTTCAGAATTTTAAAGAGAGTATTCCAGTCAACATTGTCAAAAGCTTTCTCTCAGTCTATAAATGCTAGAAACGTAGGTTTGCCCTTCCTTAATCTAGCTTCTAAGATAAGTGGTAGGGTCAGTATTGCCTCATGTGTTCCAACATTTCTACGGAACCAAAACTGATCTTCCCCGAGGTCGGCTTCTACTAGTTTTTCCATTCGTCTGTAAAGAATTCGCGTTAGTATTTTGCAGCTGTGACTTATTAAACTGATAGTTCGGTAATTTTCACATCTGTCAATACCTGCTTTCTTTGGGATTGGAATTATTATATTCTTCTTGAAGTCTGAGGGTATGTTGCCTGTCTCATACATCTTGCTCACCAGACGGTAGAGTTTAGTCAGGACTGGCTCTCCCGAGGCCGTCAGTAGTTCCAATGGAATGTTGTCTACTCCGGGGGCCTCGTTTCAACTCAGGTCTTTCAGTGCTCTGTCAAACTCTTCACGCAGTATCGTATCTCCCATTGCATCTTCATCTACATCCTCTTCCATTTCCATAATATTGTCCTCAAGTATATCGCCCTTGTATAGACCGTCTATATACTCCTTCCACCTTTCTGCTTTCCCTTCTTTGCTTAGAACTGTGTTTCCATCTGAGCTCTTGATGTTCATACAAATGGTTCTCTTTTCTCCAAAGGTCTCATTAATTTTCCTGTAGGCAGTACCTATCTTACTCCTAGTGAGATAAGCCTCTACATCCTTACATTTGTCCTCTAGCCATCCCTGCTTAGCCATTTTGCACTTCCTGTCGATCTCATTTTTGAGACGTTTGTATTCCTTTTTGCCTGCTTCATTTACTGCATTTTTGTATTTTCTCATTTCATCAATTAAATTCAATATTTCTTCTGTTACCCAAGGATTTCTACTAGCCCTCGTCTTTTTACCTACTTGATCCTCTGCTGCCTTCACTACTTCATCCCTCAAAGCTACCCATTCTTCTTCTACTGTATTTCTTTCCCCCATTCCTGTCAAGTGTTCCCTTATGCTCTCCCTGAAACTCTGTACAATCTCTGGTTTAGTCAGTTTATCCAGGTCCCATCTCCTTAAATTCCCACTTTTTTGCAGTTTCTGCAGTTTTAATCTACAGTTCACAACCAATAGATTGTGGTCAGAGTCCAGATCTGCCCCTGGAAATGTCTTACAATTTAAAACCTGGTTCCTAAATCTCTGTCTTACCATTATGTAATCTATCTGATACCTTTTAGTATCTCCAGGATTTTTCCAGGTATACAACCTTCTTTCATGATTCTTGAACCAAGTGTTAGCTATGATTAAGTTGTGCTCTGTGCAAAATTCTACCAGGCGGCTTCCTCTTTCATTTCTCTCCCCCAATCCATATTCACCCGCTCTGTTTTCTTCTCTCCCTTTTCCTACTCTCGAATTCCAGTCACCCATGACTATTAAATTTTTGTCTCCCTTCACTACCTGAATTCTTTTATCTCATCATACATTTCATCAATTTCTTCGTCATCGGCAGAGCTAGTTGGCATATAAACTTGTGCTACTGTAGTAGGCATGGGCTTTGTGTCTATCTTGGCCACAATAATGCGTTCACTATGCTGTTGGTAGTAGCTTACCCGCACTACTATTTTTTTATTCATTATTAAACCTACTCCTGCATCACCCCTATTTGATTTTGTGTTTATAACTCTGTAGTCACCTGACCAGAAGTCTTGTTCATCCTGCCACCGAACTTCACTAATTCCCACTATATCTAACTTCAACCTATCCATTTCCCTTTTTAAATTTTCTAACCTACCTGCCCCATTAAGGGATCTGACATTCCACACTCCGATCCGTAGAACGCCAGTTTTCTTTCTCCTGTTAACGACATCCTCTTGAGTAGTCCCCGCCCGGAGATCCGAATGGGGGACTATTTTACCTCCGGAATATTTTACCCAAGAGGATGCCATCATCATTTAATCATACAGTAAAGCTGCATGCCCTCGGGAAAAATTACGGCCATAGTTTCCCCTTGCTTTCAGCCGTTTGCAGTACCAGCACAGCCAGGCTGTTTTGGTTATTGTTACAAGGCCAGATCAGTCAATTATCCAGACAGTTGCCCTTGCAACTACTGAAAAGGCTGCTGCCCCTCTGTTTGATGCATACAGTATGAATATACGTTACTCAAACCAATAGCTCATTCACAAATAAGATGTAAAAGTCAAATCATTGGTGTATGATCTTTAAGCAAATCACAGAATCTTGAATTTCATGAACCATTGATTTTCTCATTGAGAACTTGTTAAAGGGAAGTGTGTGTAGGAATATCAACAATGTAGGGAAGGACAGATTGCTACTTACCATTAAGAAGACAATTTAAGTTGCAGACAGGCACAATTAAAAGACACTTACATAAAGCTTTCGGCACAGCCTTCATCAATAAAAGAGAGACACACGCAATTCATACACACAATCAAGCACATTTCATGCACATATGACTACCAACTCCAGCACCTCAGGATGGAATGCCGAAAGCTTTATGTAAGTGTCTTTTAATTGTGCCTGTCTGCAACTTAATGTTTCTTCTTTACTGTAAGTAGCAATCTCCCCTTTCCTATATCGTTGATATTCCTACCTGGAGTTTCCATTGTTTGAAAAGTGTGGGTAGTTCAGACATAAATAAGCAATAATTGAAAAATAAGGTGTCTAGTATAAGGAGTAAATTATAAAGATTTCCCTATTTACAACACTCTTATTCTTGCAAAAAAAGACTGTCACTCTTACAAATAAAGGTATATAATGCTAGTCTAAGAAGCAAATTAAAATCATCATTAGCTCCATAGATAAATTTCTAAATAGGCAGCGTCTGCAATGTTTGGGTTACATTTGTCAAATTAGGTTGTAAATTAACATTTTTTTGAACCCAGTTACATCGATGGGCAGCATGTAGTCATATGTTCTTAGGGGGAATATATCTTATTCGTAAACCTATCAACATGTTCCTCATTGTAAAAAGTTGCTACAAATGTGATCGACTGAGCATACAAAAGGACTAAACTATACTGTGTTATGTATTTTTGCAGCTAATTCACAATGCTTACTGTGAGTATTCCCCTTCCAAAGCTGCATTGCTTCACCAACTTTCTATTAGTTTTTTAGTTTTATTTATATTCTGTTCTTGTCTCATCAATGCAGTCATCTTCTTTCATTTGCATTCCCCATAATTATTAATTCTTACATTTATTGACCATATTATGTCATATAATTAAAAACATGTTACATTAGACATTCCTTCTGCAAATTTCCTGAAATAGGAATTGGCCAGCACCAGTTATGTACTACCTTAAGCTCTGAGCATGCTTCAGTGACTACCACTGTGTTTGAAAATGAAATTTCATTTGTCTTGGAGTGCAAGAGTCACAGCTTAACCACTTACATAATGAAGTTGGGGCAGAACTGTACAAAATCTTCAACCTCAAGGTGTGTTTTGTCCTGTAGGATTGGATTGCTGTCAAAATTAAACAGTTATCAGTTTACAGTTGGAGCATACACACCCCATTCGCATTATGCTTGTCCAGACAACCCAGAGCCTGTCTGGGTTGATCTTTATTTTCTGAACTACTTATGGAAATTGTATGGAATATACAACACCAAACACAAACATTTCCAGTGATTAGATCATATGAGAAAACTTCTTAACTTAGTAAAATAAATGAATGACAGAATAGACCCTGTCCAGTGATGAGTAATCTATTCTTCTTCAATTTTTTAAAAAAGGCGAAAGGCACATATCTTATTGAGACTATGAGAGATGCCTGAGTAAACAAGCAACAAAAATGCAAATGTACTTGGTGAGTATCCAGTCAAGAGTAAGATGCAAAGGACCTAAGTGATGTAGAATTGGTTGTCATTCATTGGAACATGAACGTAGAAATGAAAGAGTTCGTGTCGATACCGAACATTTAATGCTAAGTTTAGTTTCTCTCCAAAACAGCATGCCATACAAGCAAACCAGTTGCGTCCTTACCTGTGGTTAATCGTATTTTAGGTACTTAGGCTATGCATGGCTCTGTTTAAAAATAGCTCGATGTAGTCATAGGGTCGAGCCGTGCATATCTGCTTTCATGCACCACATATAATTCACTGCAAATAATAACCTGTAGCTGTGATCCTGCAGTTAGATAGTCTATGAATTGGCTAGATCTGTGAGTTAAAAGTTAAGTGAATAATTTAATAACAAAGGTTCAATTCTAAAGTCTGTAATTGATGTAGATAACAGAAAATTATGTTGAATAATGTTTATTCAGGTGAGGACATCTCAAATAAATTGGAAGGGTCCTATGATATTCAGTTAAAATACAGACAGAAAATACCCTTATCAAATGCAGTAAAGTGACATTGAGACTAAACAAGAATTGTAGCAAAATCCCCTAACTAAATAGTCATCAAAGATATGCGAAAACTAAGTCAATTTTGTAATCACAGTATATGATAAATTCACCAGCTCGAAACAGTTCGTGGTCCAACATTATGATTTACAGATTGACACATGTGACACAAAGAATAGTAACTCATACTCTATCTATCCTTGATTCTGTAATACAAGTGGAGGAGCTCCTTTGGGCCCTTCACTTGAAAAGTCCCAGTCTCCAATTAACTCCCATAGTGTTCTGCTACTGTCTGCTTTTCCTTTGGCTGAAGGCTGTCCCCACCATAAATACATCATTCTTACATTCTACAGAGATAATTTGATTCAACTTGTCCACGTCTCAGACTAAACTAATGTATTACAACAATATTTAAATAAAGGAATGTTATAGACATTCGGTCACACTCAGACCATTCACGGTAAATATAAGTAATAGTTGGTTCATAAATAAATAAGCCAGTATTCATGTGCAAGTGTGTTCATAATAAATGACAACAAATTGTTGTTAAACACTGTTTAAACAATTATTTATGCCTTCTTGACAGTATTGTCTTTTGGTCCTCTTTTCAGTGATGGATTCACAAATATGTGTGATTGACCACTTTTAAATTACCACAGATTTTTTAATAGTACTTACTGACTTACTGGCAGAATAGTAATGTGCTCATTAAATAACTGCACAACTTTGACAATACGTGAGGCATTCATACTGCATTCATTAACTGTGTAACTGTGGAATATATGATGTTCTGACAAACATTTGTGTAATAAAAAAAGATATAAAAGATGTCATAAGTCAGTAAATAAAATAGACACACATGTGTGGCTTTCTGGGATGATAGCTATTGTGCAATGCTATCATGTGATATATCATTTGTTGAAATCGTGTGAAGGATTTATAAGTTGTTAATTCAGAGGTTCATTGTGAAAAGTTTATTCGCTGTGAAATATTAACTTCTGTAGTTTTAAAGATACTGGAATACTGTTGTGTCATTGGATGTGCCTCATTTTTCTGAATTAGAAGACATGTCAGAAAGAACAGACACCATATCCATATAAGTGTATAGTTCTGGTATACCACCCATGACCTCCTTCTGTGCAGATGCACACATATTCTCCGAACTCTTACAGGACTTGGTAAGAATGTCTTCCACGAGTAATGAGTGTGTTGGGGTGGGACACTACGAATGTAGTGTGTGGACATACAAGGTGAGAATGTGGGTCTCGCGGGAGGCATGTGCGAGATAGTCCCTGCAGTTGCACTATCCTCCGTGCCCTCGGTGGCTCAGATGGATAGAGCATCTGCCATGTAAGCAGGAGATCCCGGGTTCAAATCCCGGTCGGGCACACATTTTCACCTGTCTCTGTTGACATATATCAACGCCCGTCAGCAGCTGAATGTATTAATATAATTCTAATTTCGTTCTAGACATGTGTATGTCACCACTGTTGTCTGTTCTTTCGGACATGTCCGAAAGAACAGACACCATTTCAATATAAGTGTCATTTTTCTGAGGTCGCAGATGTATTCAGATTCGCTTTCATGTGTAAATGTGATTTATTGTCGAAGTTCATAGAGTTGTAACTTAGCCTTCTATAAGATTTTTTGACACTCCACCATTTCTTGGAGCATTGTGTGCCCTTAAAAGTGACCATCTATTGCCAAAATTCCCCATACTGAGATTTACTCACATCCGGCCCTTTGCTGACGCATCTTGCCCTCCTAGAGCGGCCATGATGGCCCACCTGGCCACAATGCGCTCTCAGCCCTGGGGCTGCACAGCATCGCACACAAATTTACCTTACCTCGTACCAAATATAGGCAGCTGATTAGCTCACCTACGTATGATGTAACATTACAAGCTGCAGCAAGAATGAACAACAGATGGAATATTATTATTAAATATTATTAAAAGTGTAAATGGAGAACTGTATAAGACTGCAGCTTTTATATTTTCTTTCAGTATAAGAAACTCAAAACTATGCAGCCGACTACATTGCGATGATACAGCAACTTGACTGGGTTGAGAGTCTGTGTTGAGCGAAGTAAGGAGGTGGGGTGCAGGGAGGGAAGGCTGGCTAATGGCTGGGAGGAGATGCAGCAGGTACAGGGCATAGAAATATGACACTGGTGAGCTTAAGCTGGCTGCAGGCAGGGGGAGTTGTGCACAGTGTTGTGGAGTGGATTGGAAGGGGAAATAAACAGAGGAACAGGGAAACTGCAGAGAATAGCATTTGACTGTAGGATGAGTGAAGTTACGGGTTGGGGTAGGGGTGGAGGTTATTGTGGGACAGTGGCTTGCAGAGATTGAAGAATCAAAGGATGTGTAGCAAGGACAGTTCTCATCTACGTGTGAATAACTAGAGAGAAGCTGGTGTTGTGGAGAGGAGGAGGGAGGGGGGGGGGGTGGAGAGGGGGGGGGGATTACATCTTATGATGACCAAAGCAACAAGAAAGGTATTGCACAAATGTATGATACCCACTACTAACATAATCCTATCCACGTATGATCTATCACAGCTAATATACAACTATCATTCCATCAGATGTCCTTCTATCGGCCTACATTATTGCAGACGTGTTCTTTCCAAGGTTTGCCTGATTCAAAACCCTTTCTGTCAGTTATTTCCTGCTTGTTACAAACTTTTTCAACGAACTATTCCAAAAGACTAACTTTCTGAAAGCAGTTGCTACAAAACTGCTACTGACAGGACTTAGCAAATATAGCGAAGTTAGGAGTGTTAAGATCTATGATATTTCATGGACTTACGCAGTATTTAGCCTAAGCAGAAGTTAGGCCTTGAATTATCATATTCTGAACTACTGTTGAAGTCAATAGGCACACAAACAGACTTTGATATATAATCTGAACTTTAAATTTGCCACATTGTGTATGGTAATTTATCAACAGTTGTTACAGCTGGAATGCTGATATTAGCTAGAATGTAGTTTGAAGAAGTGTGGTCCACCTTTAGACCAAACTGTAAACTTTCTTCGTGAGCACACATTGTTCCAGGCTATACAATCAGAGAGTGGCACATCACATGGATTCCTCCCTGCTTACTGTACCAATGACACTATGTTTTTAGCAAAATACTCTCTATGTTATTAGAAATTATCTCACTTCATCTGTGTGCATGTTATCTGGCTCCAATGTGATAGAGGCCCAGCTCTGTTTGCACACCTTGATGTTAACACATGCAGCATACATTTCCTGAAAGGTATATTAGGAGAAAAAAGTTGTTTGATAACTAGCTTTTTCACTTATACTTTCACCTTTCTCAGCCATATTAAAAGCGTACAAGATGCATGTCAAAACTTAACATTACCTAGTGACAAAAAACTTTTTTCTGCTTTTGACATTGTTTGAAAACTCGTCTGTGTGGTAGGGTATAAAAGTACTTTGTGCAAAGATGTCATGACTGCTTGGAAATTGGAGGATGCCATTTTGAACAATTGTTGTATATAAATAAAATAGTTCAAAAAATATATCTCCTTGAATTTTTAAAATTATCAGCAGAGCATTGGTAAAACTGAAATATATCTACTTTCAGTTATGACTTTAAGTTGCTGAAAGACTCAGGTTACCTGTTTCAAATTTATATATTTGCCCTCCTACATCATCTGTGAAAGTTTGTATCATTATTACAAAAACACTGTATATTTCATTTTTAAACAATGGAAAATCCAGGATGGAATGTAACAGTGTCATGGAAAGGAAAGTTGCTACCCACCATATGGTGGAGAAGCTGAGGTAGACACGACTGCAGTCTTCAGGCAACAGAAATCACACTGCGAGCAGCAGCACCAGTGCATGGTGGGAGTGGCAACAGGGTGGGGATAAGGAGGAGGCTGAGGTGGGGAGGGGGAGGGATAGTATGGTGGGGTTGGCAGATAGTGAAGTGAAGTGCTGCAGATTAGGCGGAGGGCAGGGGAGAGGTGGGAAGGGGAGGGGAGGGGGAAAAGGAGGGAAGTTAAAGACTGAGTGTGATGGTGGAATGATGGCTGTGTAACACTGGAATGGGAACAGGGAAGGGGCTGGATGGGTGAGGGCAGTGACTAATGAAGGTTCATTTCATTTCATTTCATTTTCGGTGTTCATCAACCAGGATAGATAATAATATGTCGTATAAATTGCTCCATCTGAGTGTTCAGTCTCTTTTCAACAACCTGAATGAAATAGAAATCTTGTTAAGTGATTTGAAAGATATTTCTGTTTTATGTTTCACTGAGCACTGGTTGAACAGAGACATGTTAGAACTGACCTCAGTTCAAATTACAAGGCAAATTTTGTAGAAAAATACTCAGACGTAGTGGTAGCTGCATATATGTCTGAGCAAAAAATAGAGTTCAATAATATAACCAAATTTGATACCTTATCCAGAGAAATTTATTTATTTATTTCATGTTCCATAGATAGTGAGTCAATCACAAGGATATGGAACATGTCAAATTGTACAGGTTTCAATTTAAACTTAACAATAAATACAAGGGCAATTCAATGCCAAATTCTACATAGTTTCGGTAAGACATACTATAAATACAGTAATAGATACATGTCAGCTAGATAACATAACAACCATTTAACAGAAAAAGGAGTTTCAAATAAAGGTTATAAATAAGAGCACAAAGTTAAATCCGATATTAGACCCACAAGAGTAAATACAGATACTGCCAATCTGTTGTTACAAAAAGTGTGATAATGCTCAAATGCTCAATAAAATCAACTGAACTAGTTATAGACACAATAAGTTTAGTGATGGTATACATTTTCTTTCAAATATTCATCCACAGTATAAAAAGATTTCTCTGTCAGGTAATCTTTGACAACTTGTTTAAATTTTTGCAGTTCTGTATGAACACATTTGAGATGTAGTGGGAGAGCATTGAACAGCTTAATGCTGGAGTAGTAAACTCCTCTTTGTACCAGAGTGAGACGTTTTATTTCGACATGCAGATTGTTTTTGTTTCTAGTGTTATAGCCATGGAATTTACTGTTGTCCTGGTAGACAGAATAATTTTTGCACGCAAAGGTCAGCACAGAAGAAAATATAAGTGTGAGGCAGTTGTTAGGATACCTACCTTTCGAAACAAGTGCTGCAAGAGTGTCTTTGATGGACCCCACACATTATTCTGATTGCTTTTTTTGGACAGTGAAAACTTTTTTTGCAAGTGGTTTGTTCCCCCCAGAATATGATAGCATATGACATCAATGAGTGGAAGTAGCCACAGTAGGCAACCTTAATGGCATCAACTTCAGCCACTGAAGAAATTACCCGTAATGCATATGTTGCAGAGCTAAGTTTTTTACATATATGAAGAATGTGAACTGACCAATTACATTTGCTGTCTATTTAAGCACCCAGGAACTTTGTATCTTCAACTTTCTGTATTGGTCAATCTCTACATTTAATATTAATTTCATCGAGATTACTTTGTGTTGTATGGAACCTCATATAATGAATTTAATTTGCATTGAGTTTGAGACCATTTGAGGAGAACCAATTTAAGATGTCATTAAAAACAGTATTTGTAGTTTGTTCAAGATTGTGATCTATCAAATCGTCAATTAGAATTGTGGTATCATCAGCGAACAGGGTAAATTTGCTGTTTGTCTCAGAACACAGAGGAACATCATTAATGAAGATGAGGAATACCAGTGGACCGAAAACGGAGCCTTGAGGCACCACCACATGTTGTCATGCCCCACTCAGACGAGGCAGGTTCTCCAGAAGAGCCATTTGGCATTACAGTCTGCTTCCGATCCTTTAGATATGATTGTAGCCACAAGCCAACAGTACCACCTAAATCATAGTATTCTGCCTTTTTCAAAAGAATTTGGTGGTTTTACACAGTCAAAGGCTTTCGCAAGATCACAAAAAATACCCACTGGAGACATTTTTTTGTTAATGGCTTCCAAAACTTGGTTGCTGAAAGACAGTATTGCCTGTTCAGTACAAAGACGAGCACGAAAACCAAACTTTTTTAAAGAGAGGCATCACTACAGCCTATTTTAGTCTGTCAGGGACCAGGCACAATCCCTTCTTGTAGGGATGTATTGTATATGTTGCATAAGACGGGCCTAAAAAATTTATAACAGTGTTTCAGTATTTTCCTAGAAATATTGTCCACCCCAGCAGAATTTTTATTTCTTAATGATCTAATTACTCGTATGACTTCACTTACAGTAACTGGAGGTAAAGATAACTGTGAGATTCTGTTGCTAATAGCTTTCTGTAGGAGGGACAATGATTCTTCCATAGAACCATTACACCCTGTCTTCTCTGCTGCTCTCAAAAAGTGGTTATTAAATATTTCTGCAACCAACTCAGATTTCTTTATGATACTGTCCCCTGTTTTAATCTCTACCTGAGACATGTTCCCTGTTTTCCTGCCAGTTTACCTCTTTATTACATTCCATATAGTTTTAATTTTATTTTCTGAGCTTTCAATTTCTGATTTTATGCACATACTTTTAGATTTATTTATAACCTTCTTGAGAATGCTACAGTAAAGAGACATAGAACTGTCAATAGAAGAATTCCCAAATCAAAATACAATTACCATCTGTGTATATAGGTCACCAGATGGTGATAAAAAAGTTTTTCACAATAATATGGAAGAGTTGTTAGAGAATTTTAACATCATCAAGAAAAATATTTTCGTATGTAGAGACTTCAATACTGAGCTGTAACTATCCCAACTCATGTAACAAGTACTTCTGCAACAACCATTGATCAGGTTTTTGTAAACACAAATATATATACTTGCAACGTACAAACTGTAAATGCTTGTTTTTAGTGTTCACCATGCTCAAATACTAACAATAGCTCCAGGAGACATAAAACTCCAAAAAACTAGAGCTAATGTCAGAAAGTTCAATGATGAACATGTCAATTACTTTTGCTCTCTCTTGAAAAGAGCAAACAAACTGGAATGATGTTTACAGCTCAAGCAACACAGATGATGTGTCTGATAAATTTATGGCAACATACAAACATTTTTTTAAATAGCTTTTCCTAAACAAACATTGGTAATAAATTCCATGTACAATCCAAATAAATGGATCAGAGCATAAATAAAAATATCATGCCAGAATAAAAGAAAATTATATGAATACTCAAAGCAGACCACAAATCCTGCTTTTATAAATTATTTTAAACAACATAAACGAATTCTTAGACAAGTTATATCAAAAGCAAAGAAGATGGAAAATGACACAAAGATATAGAAAATTCCAGGAACAAGATAAAAACAACATGGAATATGATCAGAAAAGTAACCGGCACTACATCATTAGACAACATAGTACTTCGTGAAAATAAAGATAAAATAACTGACCCCACAGAAGTGACTAAAAAAAAATAACAGTTACTTTTTAAATATAGCACATCACCTGATTACTGAACATTACAGTTGAAAGACAGACAGACAGCAATACACCACATTCAGAGTCAATATTTATTCAAGAACTGTATTTTTGTCTCCTATAGCACATAATATGATCATAAAAATATTACCCAATAAATATTCAGCAAGCACTGATGAAATACCAGATGTTATCATCAAAGCAAGTGCAATATTTATCATAAAACCATTAATAGATATTTTCAACTCATCATTCATGAATGTTACATTCTTGACAAATCTGGAAACAGCAAAGGTAACACCACTGTACAAGAAAGGAGAGAAATATGAGGCCGCGAACTATCAGTGTTGACAGGCTTTGGTACGATTGTTGAAAAACTGTTTCTTAGGAGACTAACAGCCTTCTTATATAAAGTAATGGTAATAAGTGATCCACAACAGGGTTTCTGAACTGGCAGATAACACATTCTGCTATTTTTACCTTCTTAAATGAAATTCTAACTGTAGTAAATAATAAGCAATATGTTTCTGGCATATTCCTTGACCTTAGTAAAGCTTTCAATGTCATTGATCATTACATGCTGTCGCAGAAGCTAAGAAATTATGGAATACAAGGCTTATCAAACATGTGGATCCACTCTTATCTGTGTGATTTTCAACAGATCACTCAAATAAAATACAGATATACGAAAATGCGCAAAATTTCTAGTTTTTATAGTAGTGCACAAAAATTAGGTAGGGAATCCCTCAAGGATCGGGCCTTGGGCCCATTCTTTTCATTCTATATGTTAATGATCTATCAGAAAAATTAACCAAAGGGACAACAGTACTTTTTGCAGATGACACAAATATCCTTAATTACACTATGTGATCAAAAGTATCTGGACACCCCCAAAAACATATGTTTTTCATATTAGGTGCATTGTGCCACCACCTACTGTCAGGTACTCCATATCAGCAAGCTCAGTAGTCGTTAGACATCGTGAAAGAGCAGAATTGGGCGCTCCACAGAACTCACGGACTTCGAACGTGGTCAGGTGATTGGATGTCACTTGTGTCATATGTCTGAACGTGAAGTTTCCACACTCCTAAGAATCCCTAGGTCCACTGTTTCTGATGTGATGTTGTTGTTGTTGTGGTCTTCAGTCCTGAGACTGGTTTGATGCAGCTCTCCATGCTACTCTATCCAGTGCAAGCTTCTTCATCTCCCAGTACCTACTGCAACCTACATCCTTCTCAATCTGCTTAGTGTATTCATCTCTTGGTCTCCCTCTACGATTTTTACCCTCCACGCTGCAATCCAATGCTAAATTTGTGATCCCTTGATGCCTCAAAACATGTCCTACCAACCGATCCCTTCTTCTAGTCAAGTTGTGCCACAAACTTCTCTTCTCCCCAATCCTATTCAATACCTCCTCATTAGTTACGTGATCTACCCACCTTATCTTCAGCATTCTTCTGTAGCACCACATTTCAAAAGCTTCTATTCTCTTCTTGTCCAAACTGGTTATCGTCCATGTTTCACTTCCATACAAGGCTACACTTCATACAAATACTTTCAGAAACGACTTCCTGACACTTAAATCTATACTCGATGTTAACAAATTTCTCTTCTTCAGAAACGATTTCCTTGCCATTGCCAGTCTACATTTTATATCCTCTCTACTTCGACAATCATCAGTTATTTTACTCCCTAAATAGCAAAACTCCTTTACTACTTTAAGTGTCTCATTTCCTAATATAATCCCTTCAGCATCACCCGATTTAATTTGACTACATTCCATTATCCTCGTTTTGCTTTTGTTGATGTTCATCTTATATCCTCCTTTCAAGACACTGTCCATTCCGTTCAACTGCTCTTCCAAGTCCTTTGCTGTCTCTGACAGAATTACAATGTCATCAGCGAACCTCAAAGTTTTTACTTCTTCTCCATGAATTTTAATACCTACTCTGAATTTTTCTTTTGTTTCCTTTACTGCTTGCTCAATATACAGATTGAATAACATCGGGGAGAGGCTACAACCCTGTCTCACTCCTTTCCCAACCACTGCTTCCCTTTCATGCCCTATAACTGCCATCTGGTTTCTGTACAAATTGTAAATAGCCTTTCGCTCCCTGTATTTTACCCTTGCCACCTTCAGAATTTGAAAGAGAGTATTCCAGTTAACGTTGTCAAAAGCTTTCTCTAAGTCTACAAATGCTAGAAACGTAGGTTTGCCTTTCCTTAATCTTTCTTCTAAGATAAGTCGTAAGGTTAGTATTGCCTCACGTGTTCCAACATTTCTACGGAATCCAAACTGATCTTCCCCGAGGTCCGCTTCTACCAGTTTTTCCATTCGTCTGTAAAGAATTCGCGTTAGTATTTTGCAGCTGTGACTTATTAAACTGATAGTTCGGTAATTTTCACATCTGTCAGCACCTGCTTTCTTTGGGATTGGAATTATTATATTCTTCTTGACGTCTGTGGGTATTTCGCCTGTCTCACACATCTTGCTCACCAGATGGTAGAGTTTTGTCATGACTGGCTCTCCCAAGGCCATCAGTAGTTCTAATGGAATGTTGTCTACTCCCGGGGCCTTGTTTCGACTCAGATCTTTCAGTGCTCTGTCAAACTCTTCACGCAGTATCTTATCTCCCATTTCATCTTCATCTACATCCTCTTCCATTTCCATAATATTGTCCTCAAATACATCGCCCTTGTATAAACCCTCTATATACTCCTTCCACCTTTCTGCCTTCCCTTCTTTGCTTAGAACTGGGTTGCCATCTGAGCTCTTGATATTCATACAAGTGGTTCTCTTCTCTCCAAAGGTCTCTTTAATTTTCCTGTAGGCAGTATCTATCTTACCCCTAGTGAGACAAGCCTCTACATCCTTACATTTGTCCTCTAGCCATCCCTGCTTAGCCATTTTGCACTTCCTGTCGATCTCATTTTTGAGACGTTTGTATTCCTTTTTGCGTGCTTCATTTACTGCATTTTTATATTTTCTCCTTTCATCAATTAAATTCAATATTTCTTCTGTTACCCAAGGATTTCTATTAGCCCTCGTCTTTTTACCTACTTGATCCTCTGCTGCCTTCACTACTTCATCCCTCAGAGCTACCCATTCTTCTTCTACTGTATTTCTTTCCCCCATTCCTGTCAATTGTTCCCTTATGCTCTCCCTGAAACTCTGTACAACCTCTGGTTTAGTCAGTTTATCCAGGTCCCATCTCCTTAAATTCCTGCCTTTTTGCAGTTTCTTCAGTTTCAATCTGCAGTTCATAACCAATAGATTGTGGTCAGAATCCACATCTGCCCCTGGAAATGTCTTACAATTTAAAACCTGGTTCCTAAATCTCTATCTTACCATTATGTAATCTATCTGATACCTTTTAGTATCTCCAGGATTTTTCCAGGTATACAACCTTCTTTCATGATTCTTGAACCAAGTGTTAGCTATGATTAAGTTATGCTCTGTGCAAAATTCTACAAGGCGGCTTCCTCTTTCATTTCTTCCCCCCAATCCATATTCACCTACTATGTTTCCTTCTCTCCCTTTTCCTACTGCCGAATTTCAGTCACCCATGACTATTACATTTTCGTCTCCCTTCACTACCTGAATAATTTCTTTTATCTCGTCATACATTTCATCAATTTCTTCATCATCTGCAGAGCTAGTTGGCATATAAACTTGTACTACTGTAGTAGGCATGGGCTTCGTGTCTATCTTGGCCACAATAATGCGTTCACTGTGCTGTTTGTAGTAGCTAACCCGCACTCCTATTTTTTTATTCATTATTAAACCTACTCCTGCATTACCCCTATTTGATTTTGTATTTATAACCCTGTAATCACCTGACCAAAAGTCTTGTTCCTCCTGCCACCAAACTTCACTAATTCCCACTATATCTAACTTTAACCTATCCATTTCCCTTTTTAAATTTTCTAACCTACCTGCCCGATTAAGGGATCTGACATTCCACGCTCCGATCCGTAGAATGCCAGTTTTCTTTCTCCTGATAACGACGTCCTCTTGAGTAGTCCCCGCCCGGATATCCGAATGGGGGACTATTTTACCTCCGGAATATTTTACCCAAGAGGACGCCATCATCATTTAATCATACAGTAAAGCTGCATGTCATCGGGAGAAATTACGGCTGTAGTTTCCCCTTGTTTTCAGCCGTTCGCAGTACCAGCACAGCAAGGCCGTTTTGGTTAATGTTACAAGGCCAGATCAGTCAATCATCCAGACTGTTGCCCCTGCAACTACTGAAAAGGCTGCTGCCCCTCTTCAGTAACCACATGTTTGTCTGGCCTCTCAACAGATACCCCGCCGTCGTCGTTGCACCTACGGTACGGCCATCTGTATCGCTGAGGCACGCAAGCCTCCCCACCAACGGCAAGGTCCATGTTTCATGGTGGGGCCTGATGTGATAGGGAAGTGGAAACATGAAGGGACACATACAGCACAAAAGCATAGAGGCCGACTTCATCTGTTGACTGACAGAGACCGCTGACAGTTGAAGAGGGCCGTAATGTGTAGTATGCGATATCTATCCAGACCACCGCACAGGAATACCAACCTGCATCAGGATCCACTGCAAGTACTATGACACTTAGGCGGGAGGTGACAAAACTTGGATTTAATGGTCGAGCGGCTGCTCATAAGCCACACATCATGCCGGTAAATGTCAAGCTGTGCCTCGCTTGGTGTAAGGAGCTAAACAATGGACGATTGAACAGTGGAAAACTGTTGTGTGGAATGAGAAATCACAGTACACAATGTGGCAATCCGATGGCAGGGTGTGGGTATGGTGAATGCCCGGTGAAAGTCATCTGTCAGCATGTATAGCGCCAACAGTAAAACTCGAAGGCGGTGGTGTTATGGTGTGATCGTGTTTTTCATGAAGGGGGCTTGCACCCCCTGTTGTTTTGCATGGTGCTATCACAGCACAGGCCTAGATTGATGTTTGAAGCATCTTCTTGCTTCCCACTGTTGAAGAGCAATTCGGGGATGGCGATTGCATCTTTCAACACGATCGAGCACCTGTTCATAATGCATGTGGCGGAGTGGTTACACAACAATAACATTCCTGTAATGGACTGGCCTGCACAGAGTCCTGACCTGAATCCTATAGAACACTTCTGGGATGTTTTGGAACTCTGACCTCGTGACAGGCCTCACCGACCAACATCAATACCTCTCCTCAGTGAAGCACTTTCTGAAGAATGGGCTGCCATTCCCCAAGAAACCTTCCAGCACCTGATTGAATGTATCCATGCGAGGGTGGAAGCTGTCGTCAAGGCTAAGGGTGAGCCAACATCATACTGAATTCCTGCATTACCGATGGAGGGTGCCACAAACTTGTAAATATTTTCAGCCAGGTGTCCAGATACTTTTGATCACATAGTGTAAGTCATGTGATGAAGACAGCCTACAGAAACCAGCTCCAGATGTAATACAAGATTTAAAACAATGGTTGAGTACAAATAAGCTAATAATAAATTCTGAAAAAATTGTCAGTCAGGTTTCACACTTCACTGAAACGCCACCAGGCAACACCAATTTTTAACATTGATGGAAAAACTGTCTCATCTGGGAATGTGACAAAAATTTTAGGTGTACATATGCAGGATAACGTGAAATGGGAGACACACACATGTATAATGTAAATATAAGGTTAAATACACTTACATATGCTGTAAGAATCCTCTCACAAAATACAAGTCATGCATCAGTGATCACAGTGTACCACAGCAGTGTCCTTTCACTATTGACATATGGAATTATCTTTTGGGGAACTCCGTATGTAACATAAAAACATCTTGGCTATAAAAAAGATTGTTAGAATAATAACACATACTAAATACAGAGGCTCATGTAGACCAATATAAAGCAGTCACATTAAAAGAAGAAAATATGTTCAAGCGTAATTCTGATTACCGCTCTCATGATACTAGACAGAAGCATAACCTGCATGTCAATTCACCAAGTGCAAACATTTGTGGGGGAGAAGTGTATCATACTAGCTTTATGTTATATAACCACATGCCATCCTTTCTGAAACACATACAAAATTTACCTGAATTTAAAGTGAAACTAAAAGAGTACTTGATTGAACACTGCTATTCTGTTTCTAATTGTTTGGAGCACCAAGAAAATATAGTGTAATTGAACAAATAATTATTCTTAACCATACTATTCTTTCAATCATATTGGTTTTTTTTTTATAATTGTGTTACCAGTATTCAACATGTATCGACTGTTGCTTTCTAAATCACAAACTTGTATGTAGTATATCAAACCTGACTTCTTTTACATTTTTTGTACAAACTATGTACTTAATCATGATTTACAGGATGAATGAAGAAATACAAATATAAATAAATGAATTTTTTGATATGTGTTACTCTGTACATCGTGTACACAGTAGAATGAGAGCATACTGCACTGAAGCAGTTCTGCAATTCAGTTTTATGTAAATGACATCAGGAGAACCAGATTTCAATCTAAAAGTAAATAAAGGTTTGGATCCTATGTAATAGTTGAAACCTTCTCCTGCACACTTCCTTTTATGGTTACGGTACACTCTGTTATCACAGACTCTTTCTGTTTTATCTGTGTTTCATGTATCTGGCTGGGTTTTTACAAACACAGAGCAGTGAATTATGGTGAGTTTGACAATATTTTTACCCAGAAACTGAATGTGCACTGTTAAACCCATAATAATGTTGATACAAACTAGGGGCAAAATTGAGGATGCTGTGAACCTTCAGGTGGAAAATGATCAGATCAGATCAAGAACAGTTTTCCATGCAAGTGATTATCATTTGGCTCCCTCTTTCTCCCTTTTAAACTTTCACCTGTGTCAGTTTTTGTGACTAATTGTGACACGCATACAAATACTCTGTATACAAATCTTGCACTTGGATGTCACTGAAGCTCCTCTCAGCTTCGCTTTCCAGGTGTCTGCTACTAGTTGTATACATCTTACAGTTGTGGCATCTCTGGTGCCCCTCTCACCTCGGCAACCCATGTGATAGCTTGTGCCTGAAATCGGCCCTGAAAACAATATTCCAAAACTAATGTCTGAGCTGTCCAATAGTCAGAATCAACAAGTGCCTCAGGTAAATAACATTACCACTATTTGCTTTTTGAAATTAATGACAAGTAGAAGGAAAGTTGTTATTCTCCATATAGCAGAGGTGCTGAGTTGCAGATAGGCACAACAAAAAGACTCTCACAATTAAAGCTTCCAGCCATTGGCTTTTGTCAACAATACACAGGTGTGCATCTCTCTCTCTCTCTCTCTCTCTCTCTCTCTCTCTCTCTCTCTCTCTCTCTCTCTCTCCAGCAGCTGCCTGAGACTGCAGTTTGGTGTGTGTGTGTGTGTGTGTGTGTGTGTGTGTGTGTGTGTGTGTGTGTGTGTGTGTGTGTGTGTTGTTGACGAAGGCCAATGGCAGAAAGCTTTAATAGTGAGAGTCTTTTTGTTGTGCCTATCTGTGACTCAGCATCTCCTCTATATGGTGAGTTGCAACTTTCCTTCTCATAGTACTGTTACATTCCATCCTGGATTTTCCATTGTTTAATGACAAGTACATCATTTAAAAATTAACTGGGATACTATCTATATATGATGATATCCCCAAACTAGTGTCTTAGCTGTCCAGTAGTCAGGATGAACAAGTGCCTCAGATAAATAACATTGTCACTATTTGCTTATTGAAATTAATGACAAGTACATAGTTTAAAAATTAACTGGGATACCAACAAGGTGGTCTGTACATAGGAAAGCAGCAGTATGTGTTTCTTATCGAAAATGTAATCAGTGCTAGAGTTTGGTGCAATTGAATTTACACTACATTTTGGAATGAAAAACTTTTTGTACAATGTTTCGTAATCATTATGACATCTGATGATAATGACGTGCAGTTCTGGATGTGGTAATAAGAATATACATAGCATGCAACTGTGTTCAGCAAATTAAATTGAGGCTTTGGGTAGATAACTATCAGTATATTTATGTTAACTCAAATGCACCACCAAATACCCATATGCAAGACTGGAGGTAAGCAAACACCTCTAATTACAGACCTAAACCATTGCTTCTAATCTTTTCAGAAGTATTTGAGAAAGTGGCATGTGATATGTGAGAAAGTGGCATGTGATAGGATCTCTCTCTCTCTCTCTCTCTCTCTCTCTCTCTCTCTCTCTCTGTATTCGTTTAGTCGGTTCCGACTCTTCGTGACCCCATGAACCAAATCACGCCACTTTTTCCTGTCTTGCACTTTCTCCCGTAGACCTTCCAGGTTGGAACACATTGCTTCTGTGATGCCATTGATCCATCTCATCCTCTGACGTCCTCTTCTTCTAGTTCCTTCAATCTTCCCCAGCATTAATGTTTTTTCCAGCGAGGTATGCCTTCGCATTTTGTGTCCAAAGTAGGTCAGCTTTTATTTTAACATTAGACCTTCCAAGGAGAAATCTGGTTTTATTTGCTCCAATATTGATCTGTTGGTTCTCTTCGCAGTCCATGGAACTCTAAGAAGTTTCCTCCAACACCACAATTCAAAGGAGTCAATTCTTTGCCGTTCAGCCTTTCTGATGGTCCAGGTCTCACATCCATACAACACAACTGGAAAGGCCATAGCCCTCACAATACGGATCTTTGTTGCTAGTGTTATATCTCTGGACCTTATAATCTTGTCAAGGTTTGACATCGCCTGTCTACCGAGCAACAGGCGTCTCCGGATTTCATGACCACAGTCGCCATCAGCAGAGATCTGGGAACCGAGATAACTGAATGTGGTCACTACCTCCATGGTTCCTCCCGCTATATCCCACGAATTGGTAGGTGTAGTTGCCATAATTTTCGTTTTCTTCACATTCAGCATAAGACCGGCCTTTTCACTTTCGTCTTTCACCTTCAGTAAGTGTGTTCTCAATTCTTCTTCACTTTCTGCCAACAGGATCGTATCATCCGCATACCTGAGGTTGTTTACATTTATTCCAGCTATTTTAATTCCTGTTTCTCCTTCATCTATCCTCGCATTCCTCATAACATGTTCTGCATACAGATTGAGTAAGTACAGTGACAGTATGCAGCCTTGCCGGACCCCTTTCTGAATCTTTATCCATTTCATTGTTCCATACATAGTTCTCACCGTGGCTTCTTAGTCAAGGTATAAACTCCGTATCAGATGAATGAGGTGATCTGGTACACCCATGTTTTTCAGTACGTTCCATAATTTTTTGTGATAGGATACTGACTCATTTAAGTTGGTAGAACTTTTAAGTGGCTCACAGTTTGGCTTTCTTAACAGATTATCAACAGAGAAAGCATTGCAAAGCCTCCAAACGAAGTGCTAGGAGAGCTAAATATGGAAAATCATCCTGGTGCTATATTCTGCGACCTTGCACAAGCCTTCAATTGTGTGGATCACAAAATTCTATTTAGTAAATTAAATTGTTAAGGGATCAGTGGCATCCTTCTTGTGCCGATGAAATTGTACCTTCTTAACGGTAAACAGAAGACCTCTTTAACAGACTGTCTCTCAGATGTGAAACACCTCTGAATGAGAGAACATATAGTACGAAGTACCACTACGACTGGTGCTGGGCCTACTCTTGTTTCTAACGTATGTAAATGATCTTGCAATGACTTTAAAGGCAACTCAAAAACTGTAATTTTTGCTGATGATACAAGTACTCGTATATAAACCAAGGATCCAACCTCACCCTTACTAGACACAGCTCAGATGATGGCTCAACATGCCTAGAAGAAAAATGCTATATTAGCACCGGATGTAGGCATTAATGGTCATACACTAAATGAATAACGATGCGTAAAATTCCTTGGTGTCCAATTGGATAACAAGCTAAAACAGAATCAATAAAAATTGAATCAAGAAGCTCAAGTCAGCATGTTATGCAGTTAAAAATGAATTTAACATATCTCATTAACACTCTTTCTACATATTATCTGAATATCTAGATTCAGAGATATAAAATTTGTCAGCTTTGTGGCACATAGTGTTCAGGCTTTCTTGTAAAATGGTTTGACAAGTAGATATTATGCTACTAATAGCAGATAAACAGCATAAAACTGATGAGGCAGCAACTTCTTTCAAAGTAGCAGCTTCCTTACTATCTCACTCAATTAAATTTAGATGAATGATAGTAAGTATTATAGACAGCAGCATGCAGATTAAGTTTCTGTGATATCATTGTCTCATGTTACATGTACCTTGACTCATTCCACATCCATGAAGATTCTCCTTGATGGGACCTGTGGAACGCAATGAATGAATGAGTGCCCTTCGAAGTATCTCATTGTATTTACCTAAAGATGAAGTGTGTTGGCATATTTTGCATAGTTCCACTCCCCATGCCTTATTGAATTATATTCTTGAGCAATGCACATGAAGTATGTAAAGTTATTATTCAGCAGAAGTAAGATATTGTGTAAAGTAGATAACTGTACATCTTGCAGAAGCCTTTTTAAGGCTCTTGGAATTCTTACAATCACTTACCAAAAATTTTGCTCCTTACAGGTTATTGTTGCTGACAATGAGAGTCAGTTTTAGCTACACTGTGATTTTTAGACTCACACAGTACGGGAGACAAAAGTAATATTCACGTTGACTTCGCCTGCTTGTCGAGAGTTCACATCAGAGTTATGTTCTGTGGTGGGAAGATTTTCATCAAACCCCTACCTAACAAAAAGTAAGAAATTGGGTATCCCTCACAGTTAAAAACAAAATTAAAAACATTCATCATTAGTCACTCTTTCTAAAAATTATCTGAATTCACAGATTCAAAAGTTTTGTTAGCCATTTGGGAAGTATCAGTGTTTGTTACGAAGCTGCATGACAAGTAATAACACACTGAAAATAGGACTCAATATTTACAGATGTAGCTAATACTTTTTTGAAGAATACCATTATAATGAAGTATATATTAAACTATTAATTGCAGATAAGCAGCAGCTATGTAGTAAAAATGAGGAGGCATTGTGCTCTTTCTAATTTACTCAAATTTAGGTGGCATAAACATGAATACCATTAAGCAGTGTAGTAATAAGTTTATTGTTATGCTGTACCACTTCTCTGCTATTTGGTGTTTGTAACCCACTACGAATCAAGTGGACAGCTGCCATCACAAGCTGATGGAAGAAGTCATAGGGAAGTGAAGCAGACAGAAGCGGGCAAGGTGTTATTTTGCAAGAAGCATCAAGTAGGTTTTAGATTAGATTAGATTAGATTTACTTTCATTCCAATTGATCCGTAGTGAGAAGGTCCTCCAGGATGTGGAACATGTCAGAATGTCAGAAAAACAACAATACATGACAAATATTTACAACTAAAACAAATAAGCTAATATACCATTCCACAGGTCCCAAGGGGAATGATCATCATTTTTTAATGAACACTATATGAAAGAGTCATTTTACAAACACTAATGCACTGATTTTAAAATTAAGAAGGTTTTTTATTTATTTATAAGGTAATAAACATGTAATACAACTTCTATAATACTTATTTACAATGAACACATTACTGCACTGAAATTGTGCAGAAGTTGGATTGTACTTACTTACACACACACACACACACACACACACACACACACACACACACACACACACATATATATATATATTTACAATGAACACATTACTGCACTGAAACTGTGCAGAAGTTATATTGTGTGTGTTACGGCCAAACTTTCAGGAAACATTCCTCACACACAAAGAAAGAAAATATGTTATGTGGACATGTGTCCGGAAACGCTTACTTTCCATGTTAGTGCTCATTTTATGACTTCTCTTCAAATCACATTAATCATGGAATGGAAGCACACAGCAACAGAACGTACCAGCGTGACTTCAAACACTTTGCTACAGGAAATGTTCAAAATGTCCTCCGTTAGCGAGGATACATGCATCCACCCTCCGTCAGATGGAATCCCTGATGCGCTGATGCAGCCCTGGAGAATGGCGTATTGTATCACAGCCGTCCACAATACAAGCACGAAGAGTCTCTACATTTGATACCGGGGTTGCGTAGACAAGAGCTTTCAAATGCCCCCATAAATGAAAGTCAAGAGGGTTGAGGTCAAGAGAGCGTGGAGGCCATGGAATTGGTCCGCCTCTACCAATCCATCGGTCACCAAATCTGTTGTTGAGAAGCGTACGAACATTTCGACTGAAATGTGCAGGAGCTCCATCGTGCATGAACCACATGTTGTGTCGTACTTGTAAAGGCACATGTTCTAGCAGCACAGGTAAAGTATCCCATATGAAATCATGGTAACGTGCTCCATTGAGCGTAGGTGGAAAAACATGGGGCCCAATCAAGACATCACCAACAATGCCTGCCCAAACGTTCACAGAAAATCTTTGTTGATGACGTGATTGCACAATTGCGTGCGGATTCTCGTCAGCCCACACATGTTGATTGTGAAAATTTACAATTTGATCACGTTGGAATGAAGCCTCATCCGTAAAGAGAACATTTGCACTGAAATGAGGATTGACACATTGTTGGATGAACCATTCGCAGAAGTGTACCCGTGGAGGCCAGTCAGCTGCTGATAGTGCCTGCACATGCTGTACATGGTACGGAAACAACTGGTTCTCCTGTAGCCCTCTCCATACAGTGACGTGGTCAACATTACCTTGTACAGCAGCAACTTCTCTGATGCTGACATTAGGGTTATCGTCAACTGCACGAAGAACTGCCTCATCCATTGCAGGTGTCCCCGTCGTTCTAGGTCTTCCCCAGTCGCGAGTCATAGGCTGGAATGTTCCGTGCTCCCTAAGACGCCGATCAATTGCTTCGAATGTCTTCCTGTCGGGACACCTTCGTTCTGGAAATCTGTCTCGATACAAACGTACCATGCCACGGCTATTGCCCCGTGCTAATCCATACATCAAATGGGCATCTGCCAACTCCGCATTTGTAAACATTGCACTGACTGCAAAACCACGTTCGTGATGAACACTAACCTGTTGATTCTACATACTGATGTGCTTGATGCTAGTACTGTAGAGCAATGAGTCGCATGTCAACACAAGCACCGAAGTCAACATTACCTTCCTTCAATTGGGCCAACTGGCAGTGAATCGAGGAACAATGATCAAATGAATCATTAATATCAATACTAAAATTAAGTCTACAACCACAGGAAACACAAGGTCTGTTGACAAGTGCAAGTTATTGAAAATGTGTGTTCCTGAATAATGCACACATTTTTGTACAAGACTAAGTGATTTTAAATCCTTGTGAAAATTATTCTTATTTCTAGTACTGGTTCCATGAATTGAGCTGTTGGTTTGAAAAAGTGATATATTTTTAATGACAAATTTCATCAAGGAATAAATATATTGGGAAGCAGTAGTTAGTATCCCTAGTTCCCTAAACAGGCTTCTGCAGGATGTTCTCGAGTTCACACCACATATAACTCTTACTGCACGTTTTTGTGGCCGGGAAACTCTAGCTTGGCTTGATGAATTACCCCAAAAAATAATCCCATATGACATTATGGAATGAAAGTAAGCATAGTATGCCAGCTTTTTCATTTTTATATCCCCTACGTCTGACAAAATTCGCATTGCAAACAGAGATTTGTTAAGACGCTTCAGCAGTTCCATGGTGTGCTCCTCCCAGTTGAATTTATTATCTTGCTGTAATCGCAAGAATTTAACACTGTCCACTTCTTCTATCTTCTTGTCATCGTATGTTAGACATATACTCGTGGGGCACCCCTTACAAGTTCTGAACTGCATGTAGTGTGTTTTTTCAAAGTTAAGTGACAAAGGATTGTCTAGGAACCAGTGATTAATGTCCACAAATATTTTATTAGCTGATCTTTCTAAGACTACACTTGTTTTGCTATTTATTGCAATGTTTGTATCATTGGCAAACAAAACGAACTTGGCATCTGGTAATGTTACTGATGAAAGGTCATTGATATACACAAGAAAAAGTAAGGGCCCCAAAATGGAACCCTGTGGGACCCCACATGTAATTAGTTCCCAGTTGGATGATGCCTGATAACTGTGCTGATACAGTAAAAATCACCAGCCAGATCTCGCACTAGAACAAGTTACCATATATTTAACCTAATTCTGCTGTTACTGGAGCTGCAACACTGCTGACACAGCCAAATTACAGACGGTAGCAATAATGGCCTGGATTACCGCAAGTTGGGGCCTGGCACCAGGCCACTTCCTTCATTCATGTTTACTCATATTTCTGTGTAAAGCTACCATCAAACTGTTCATTTGAGGCTGTTCATGATTACATACTTGCTAAAATTAAGGGTATTGTGTAATTAGTCTAAAAATATTCTGTGTTTACCCTTTCTGAAATTAGCGGTGTTGTGTAATTTTGCTCAACAAGCTGGTTACCTAACAGGATAAACTTTTCCCAAGAGAGTGTACCTTTACATGATCTCTTTATTGATTTTAATATTTCCTGCCAGAACTCCTAATCCCAAATACTTTTTTCAAATGTCCTTTTGCACTAAAATAGGGGATTTCATATGTGCTTAGTTACTATTATTAATTGCTTTACTTTCGCCATTGTGACAAGCCAACCAAGTTCTTTATTTGAGTGGATGAGAGTACTCAGGGCTTATGGTCTAGAGGTTTAATGACACTCCACAGTCTCCAGCATATGATGCCCGAGCTTGTAAAGCTGTATCCAGCCAAGACTGGCCAACTTGCCTGAAACATATACCTTTTGCCATGGGCTGATGTACACATATAGCTTATCAAGTATAAAAGACATAGTAAGCAATAACTGCCACATCCTAAACAGGTTTGCATTTGGTATAGGATGGAAATATTTGAATGCTTGTGTTGCAAAATTATTATTAGATTATGTCTTCAAAGGAGTGGTAATTGTGGGCGAGGATATAATTGCTCATTATTTCTCGCAAGGAGTTGTGACTTTTGTGTCAACTAAGCATAGAAAGATATAATACTCGACAGTGGAAAGACTGTGGCTCTTCGGGATTGTATAGAGAGAGGTGGCATCAACATGACCAGTGAAATGAAACACCATGTGGTAAAGAAACAGGAAATGTAGAGAGCTTGTTGAATTGGTGGTTCAAGTTTACAGAATTTACGTTGACATCTATACTGTGCCACCTTAAATTCTTTTACATATGGCACCACTACTTCCCAAGGTCTCCACAAATTTTCTACCATACTCATAAGTCTTAACCTTCTCGTGTTTATCCTGCAGATATCTAACTCCAGCTATAAGACCTCTGTCCTTTTTAGTCTTCATCTGTCATCTTCCTTTTCGAGGCACATAAAGCAAAATAGAGGGGACACACTGCTAATTTCTCACTGCATTGACTCAAGGTATAGTATGGATTTTGTGCATCTTTCTCTTCTTAATCTTTATTTTATAGTTTGTTTTTATTTTTGAGACATTGTAATGGGTTTTGGTTTTATGGGAACGCATCTATTTTTTCTTTGATCATTGGCATCTGCAAGGGGAGGGGAGGTGGCAATATGAAGTACAGTATTTTTAACGTTACAGAACTCTCATCCATTTCTAAAAGTGGCTTTTTATGATTCTGCAAACCACATCATTTAACCAGTTGTACCATTATGTCGCTGACTGCAGTGAAATAATACTCACTTATTTAAAAAATAGCAGTTTTTGAGTCTTGCACCACTCCCCCCCTCCCCTTGCATAATTTCTGCAGACACGTATGACTGTGGGTAGTCTTCCTCTCATGCATAAATAAATAGATAAATTGATGAAACAATTTTTACTAAATAATCCTTAACACCGAAAAAAAAATCAGCTATATTCAAGGTGAAAAACAGTTGTTTTGAAGTAATTTCGTACTTAGGCTATAAAGAAGACACAGTCACAATGAATAAGGTTAAAAAAGGCTGTATGTATTGCCTTATAAATATTGTGGGTTGTATTTTTATATATTTTCTCTATGACATAAACTTTTGCATATCTTCTGTACACCATGAACAGCACTAGAAACGTTTTATTTGCCAAAACTGGTTTTCGATAGTACGCAGTCTGTCATGTATGTTACTACTGTCACATTGTGTACTTTGTTATTGGGCAGATTTCAGATCCTATCGTGTTAGCTAACAAGCATGTCATTGCTACAGAAGTACATAATGTAAGTAGACATATTACTGCCACTCCATGTACATCTACAGATTTGTGGTAATTTATGTAGATATACAGTTGTTTATTTCCCAGTATCAGATGTCACAGACCATAAGATATAGACCGGAAAATCGGTTTTGGCAAATAAAGCATTTCTAATACAGCCCATGGTGTACAGGTGTTCATGTCTGAAAACTGCGGAACACCAAGTATGCATGAGTTTAAAAATTTTCTTTTTTCACTTGTGAGTATACTATACAACTTTTATCAGTGAACTTTTGTTACACATTTTGCTTTGGCCACTGCTAGTTTCCTAATTTTGATACCGTATCACGGACGTTACTCATTATCTGACTGTCACAGTTTGGTGCTGTGCGAGAAGAAGCGTTGGATTTAAGTTCTACGTAGTTTCAAATGTTACAGGCCACAGTGTGACAATGCGTGAACACGTCCAGTTCCACTGATGTTTACTTTTGTTTAGTGCGAGTTGACTTATCGACGTCATTTTGCCGTGATATCGAACACAAACGACGTAAATGCTTACTTTACATTTTTGA
This sequence comes from Schistocerca piceifrons, assembly GCF_021461385.2. NCBI lineage: Eukaryota > Metazoa > Arthropoda > Insecta > Orthoptera > Acrididae > Schistocerca > Schistocerca piceifrons. The sequence continues at coordinate 207,922,745 of NC_060141.1, forward strand.
ATTGGCTTCTTATGATGAAGTCAATAAGTACAATATCATCTCAAAAGTTTGATCATTATTGCTATATTCAACATAGTAGTACGTACTTCTGTTCGCAAGATACTGATAGATTCTGTACACTTCAATTTCAAGATTATCTCTGCTTTTAATGTACTGTACCTAACGCCACCTAACCAGAGCAGTGTTGAACCTCCGACGCTACTTTCGGTTTGTACGTATAGGTGGCATCGTTAGAGCCACTAGTGACTAGTGCCTACCGCCTGCAGATGTCTCTGGTAGCATCGGCAGTAGCTTGTGTGGACGCGTGGGGAGAGGTTCTACAGGTGGTCGCAAGTGACTGTGGGGTTGGTGCTTGCAATAGGAGCGTGCTGAGGTTGAAAAGATTCTGGAAACAATTGTGAACACTCAGAAGTTATTATGACCAGGTCAGTAATAATTTAATTTTCCCTTCTTGCTTCCGATTTCTTTCATTACCCAAAAAATACACTCTGAGGACCTATCGAAGCATTCTATGTGAATTTGTAACCCGGGGCTGGTAATGTATATTTATGGGTTGTAACATTAAACGTCGATCTGAAATTTTCATGTTTTCTTGGAATGCTTTGCAGAGCATTGCTTGTACAAAATTAATATGGCCATATCATCCATGGAAACTATGGTGAAATGTCAAACGTACTTACATTATGTACATCAGAAGTTTTGTAGCACCCCGCTTCTCATTCACTGCCTACATCACTCCGGGTTCAGTTGGTGAAAAAAATAAACACTCTTCCAGTTGATTACGTTAATATAGCGGAGATACTATCGGTAATTACGCCACAGAATGAATTTTTTAAATTTCAACAAGTCTCTTATTTATTGTCGTGATTTCATAGACGTAAAAAAGGCCAAGAAAATTATTTTTCCGTATATGTATATTAGAACCAAAATGCGCGTCGGAGATTTGTCTCGGGACAATGAAGCTTTTCTGAATGCACCTTATATTTTATGTATGGAGAAACGCGTTAAATGTGCAATAAAGGTAGATCGCAGGCTACGCAACATATCGTTGTGCCACCAAAATTTCACTTCGTGGCAGGGTAGAGAAGACTATTGTACCAGTGTAACATTGCACAACCATACCTAAAACTAATTTTAATATTGGTTTCATGGGAGGTTTTGCTGTCCATGTCATATCAGGTAATGTATTTTTGTAGTATTTATGAGAAAAAGCTGATATTTTGCTGACTTAGTATGAAGGTGCGTATAAATTTAAGAACGCGCAAGTGTATTCGTACCTTGCATCGTAGGTTCTTCTGTGGCATGAGATTTATACCATAAAGGCCTGCTCAGGTTAGGTCATGTTCACTTCATTTGTATATAAAGATAGCTAAAGGCATAAATACATAATGGTGCTTTAAAGTGATAGTATTGTCGGAGTCGTCTTTAACAGAAACACGATTTCTGATCCGAGACTTCCAACTACAATCCTAGTTTACAAACATACCACAAACACCATACCGGTACTCCTTTTCGGCAATGCGTCACGCAGTGTTGCCAGCCGTTAGCGTGTAACACGGACTCCCGTAATACGTACGTAAGTTATGAAGTCAGTTCACACGGTACGTAATACCGCAACGTAATCCGAATGCCATTCACTCCAGCTTTCGACGGGGCGTCATGTAGAGTATTATAAGAATGATGTGACATTTGCGGACGGTCCCCGTGGCTTCGCGTTACTGCCTCATCTATGACTGGCGCGTCTCTGCTAACACCTCAACATGCGCAGGTTAATTTGCTCTCGTCGCCTTTATTCACGGTTTGATATTCGTGACGTGACGTCTAAATCTTGTTTAATGCTTTCATGTTTTCGTGTCACTGCGAAGATTTAACAGTTCCTTCAACGATTGGTACCCGACAGAATAGAAACATTTGATATATGTGGTGTCTGTTCTTTCGGACGTGTCCGAAAGAGTACACCTCCATTCGCGAAGTGCCGCGAGCAATGAGAATAGTGGGTAAGTTGAGAATTTGGGTCTGACAAGAGGCATGCTAGGGTAGTCCGTGCAGTTGCGATGACTAACGTGTCCGGATGGCATAGTCGTCAGTGTCTCTGCCTAGTAAGCAGGAGACCTGACTTCGAATGCCGGTCCGGCACATATTTTCAAGTTTCACCATTGATTTAAATCAGTGTTCATTGGCATCCAAAGTCTGTTGTTTCTTTGCATTTTGAAACATTTAAAACTGTACACTGCGTAAACAGCCTGTAAGCGACGTAAATGCCCAGCAGTGCGACGTGACGTGCTGTTGGCACCCTATGTGAATACGCCGAGACTCGCTGAAGCCGTTTTTGCGTTTAGAATACATTTGGAAGATTACAACACACTACTGTCCTTGAAATGTGAGATATGAAATAACTGTAGTTTGCATTTGACTCTGTAGAAGCGTTTTCAATAACCAGTTGAGTGAATTAACGAAATACATTGCGCACCCGTTTACGTAAACCTATTGTAGAGATGGCTGGTGGAGGAAGCAAGCTGCTTCCTGTCGTGAGCTTGGCTCTGCTTCCATAATGGACCCCTTTATCCACGAAGATAAAGATGAACCACAGAGGGTAGGTAACGAACGCTGAAGTGTTTTATCTACTCTAAATCGATACAATCAATGACGGATACATTGTTGCAATATATTTCAGTAATTATTGACGATATTATGGCAGCAAAGAACTCCCGAAAGCGGAGAAAAATGTCATAGATTAGAAGTTTTAAGCCTTGTATCGATTGAGGACTAGGAAAGCCGAGTTAAGAATGAGTGCATGCTATCTACATTTGGAAGCTATGAAGACTCTCTGGTTCTGCATGTTATAATAAGTACATTCTCTGTGCTTCGAAAAACTTCTTCCGTTGCAGTTACTTTAAATGCGACATATCTTCAGAAAATTTGCTACGAGGTATCTTGCAGCGAGTAGCGACCCTATACAGTTGTCGAAGTACTTCCATGCAATACTGCATACTTCATGGCTTTAGTTTCGTAATATGTATTGAAATTACAGAATATAGGCAGTGCCAAATTATTTCTGCTCAGACGATATCCGAAAAGACTCGAAACCGTAAAACTTGTTCACGACTTAGCGACAAAAGCTATGCAGTGCTGTAAAACAGTCACAAAATTCTCTTCCAGGTAACGCCACCTTCGCAGCACCCCAGCTGTAGAAAATCTACGAAATCCTTACGCACCCAGAAAGGTGGCTCCGTGGTTAGAGCACTGGACTCAAATTCGGGCCGTAAACCTTACGCGAATCGCTTAATTAGACTGCAACGAAAAGTATTGACAGGTAGTGCGAGCGCTTTCTCAAACAGCTAAAGAACTATACCGAGAATATGACGCTTCAGAATCTATCAGTGAGCTGGAAATGTGACGCCTGTTCTTACGCCTAACTACACGCCAGCGACTGGTTGAAACGCTACACTGGGGCTCGTGACGTCCTTCGCTAGAAAAGGGTAAAACATTATGAGATGCATATAAGCTGAGCTGAAGCCCGCCTGTTATATAAAGTTTCGTTTTAGATCTCACAGGCTACTATACACACAACACACACGCTCATGTGCACAGGTATACACAAAAAATTTTTTGTGTGGTTCAGTAGACAACAAAATCATTAAATTTAAATTGCAATCCCATGGTTTCCAGCAAAGTTTCTGGGAGGTTTCCCTTAATCGGACGCATGCTAAATCTGGGAAGTCTCTTCCAAATATTCCTAATTGGAATTCCCTTTGCCACCCTTCCAGCCCATTTTGGATATTTTTTTCCGAAAAGAATGCGACTCTGCAAGGGGCCGAATGTCAAAACAACCCGCACTATCACTTGCAAAAGAGAATTAAAAAAGAGGGCAGGTGCAAGTAGGAATCGCGCTCTGGGGACTCCGTAGAATTTAATTACGTATATAGACAGTTCGTTGATCCTGGGAATCGAGAATCCAGACGTTTTCTTATCGACATTGATAATGGCAAGATATTAGTCCCATGAATTCCAAGACTTTCGAGAATGTTTTAAGTTAAATCGGCTAGCAATGACAAAAAATTTTGCGTGTGCTGTAATTTCACATTGACTTCAATTTTTATTCCGCCAGTGACTGTAGACATGTGCGGCACAACTTTCAAATTGATGCGACTACCCGTTCTTGAGAAAAAGGCTTTTAACAATTAGAAAGACGGACAAACAGCCAGATGAACCTGAAATTATTCTGTTTTTACTGATTGAGGAGCAGAATCTTAATTAGTTAGTTTCAGCACGCTAGAATACCGCCGTCGAGTGAAAAGTATTCATGCTAAGATTGTAATACTACGAATACTGACAACTACATTCGACAGCGTGAGAGCTTACCAGTAACGTCTGATAAGGGGGAATAAAGGTAGTCTGTGATGCATATTTCTGTCTGACATTGTAGACGTTGGACACTACATTGTCGCAGATCGTAAATGTATTCAGTTCCATCCCCCGAAGTATTTCAGTTTTAGTACAGCTGGAAGATAAAATACGCTAATTAGGCTGTAGGATGGAACTGACATGAGGACAAATGACCAGTGATCTAGTAACTGATATGCCTCAGCGTGCCTAAACAGGTGGCCACCCTAAATCCTCTGCAGGTTGAAAATTCGTCGGAATGAATGGTCCCCCATTGCTGCGGGGATTCTGGACTGTAGTTTCTGCAAAGAGGGTGTGTCCCAGAGTAGGAAGTAGGGCTGTGTGTCGAACTAACTTGCTTATTAGAGTATTGCTGCAGTCGAGAGGAGCGGGCCCTTGAAATCTACGTTCAGTCATCCAAATCCTGTTTACCCTAACAGATTATGGCAGATGCCGGAGTGGGTTGTTCGAAAAGAAAACGATGGATATGCTTTCTGATGTATACTGCTAAAACGCTATCCCGAAACCCTGTATCAGTTGCATGTTGCCTAAAGTCTTCCGGGGGCAACAAAAAAAATTGTTTTTCGCGATATTATCGACGTAAGGCAAGTATTACACTTACAAACCGCGTGTGCTGAGGCAGCAGAATTTACGGAACACAAATACACTGACTATATTCATCCAGTATTTGAGAACGAAAGTACTTCGCGACTTCCAGCAAACTTTACACACAATTTCAAACATTTCCGAAACTGTTTCTCGATTTCGTGCCCAAAATCAAATATGTAACACATTAATCACACTTTTGAAGCTTTTTTATACATGGGAGTTTGATTCATTAAAGAATCGTGTGTTCCCTGGTTCTTGGCATATGAGTCTCCGATCAGATTCTGTCCGTCTCTTGGGCACTGTGTGTGTTAAAGATACAGTAAAAACGTTGGTTTAGTTCATTGGAAGGTTAGAGGTGTTTTTTAATGATTGAATGATAATCGGTGGTACAGTAGGCAGAGTGAATTTCATTACTGCTCTGAAGTATATTTAACACAATATTAGAGCAGGTGCACAACAAGTCAGTCATCTTTTATTGCCTCTTTTTTTGCGTATGTCTAGGTGTACCTTCGATTGAATCCCGTGCTGGGACAGTTTTAACCGGCTATGGATCAGCATTGTCTCAATATCAGTTACCTTACTTCGTATGACAAGCATTTGCATTTATTGTTCTTGCAGCTCAGAGTCGCCGCGTGTGTGTGTAAGCGAAACTCTTGAAACACGCGACTTAATGTAATTACATACTGTTGTTGTTGTTGTGGTCTTCAGTCCTGAGACTGGTTTGATGCAGCTCTCCATGCTACTCTATCCTGTGCAAGCTTTTTCATCTCCCAGTACCTACTGCAACCTACATCCTTCTGAATCTGCTTAGTGTATTATATATATTATAGTGCACAATGTCTTTGTTGTCTGTACCATTGTTCTTGTCAGAGCGGACTAAATGAAATGAGGACACAGAACTGCATACGACAAACAGATAAGGCAATTCAGCTGCCGGTGAGTCACGGGAAGGTTAGTCTTGACGGATGTCGCGCTCGGATCACCTGACTGGAAGATGGTGGGGAAGGCCGAGACACGCCTCTCCATATAGTTTCTTCCCTCTCCCATTCCCCGCTTCCCCTCCCACCCAGTACCCCCACTACCTTTCCCGTATCATTCGGTTCCAGGCAGACAAGGATTCGCGCTGGTGAAAGCGGTCACGTTACATCCTATTACGTGGTGCGTCCCCTGCGATTGAGAAAGCGGTGTCCTTCACCTTTGCGGAGTCACATAGCGCCTAAACGGAGACTGAGACAACCGGAGCAGGATATTTTTTTGCTGCGACGGAGCTGGGGAAGGTGCCGCACTGAGAGTTTGCCCCGGCCAGACAGGCACAGACCTGTTAGCGCGACCACCACCGGCCGTGCTTTGTTCCCCTAGTACAGGGTGGCGCACGAAAAGCCGGCCCCGAGTACTAGTCCATGTTCATCGTAAGAGTAAATCGGAAGAAAGCAGTACAGTGTTTTCTTCCGCGTTTGCTGGAATCTCATTAGATTTCGTTTCATGTGGATCCAAGCTGCCTCGAATACAGTCAAGTACTGTTGTAAGGTTATGTTGTAATTACGCGCACATCGACTGAGCGATAACACGTAAAAACAGCTTCACCGGCGGTTTTAACTTCAACAGCACTGGCCAGCCAGCTGGTCCACCAGCTAACCTGTAGATGTCAGCAGTTGCTTTTAAGACGTAGAAAGAAACGAGCAGATAAATATAGCTTTGAATGTCATTTAATTTTTAAACAAAATGAAATAATATACGCCAGAACTCAGGTAATAATAGGGGAGCAGACGGAAAGCGTAACATGCTCTTGTTCTTACCTAACACAGTACTGAAATTACAAACAAGAGTAATGAAAATGCCTAACTTAAATACACGTTAATTTTTCTGCTTGAGCTATTTGTGACTCAAAAGCCTATTGAAACGGTTTCATTGTATTGAAAGGGTTTCATTGTATTGAAAGGGTTTCATTGTATTGAAAGGGTTTCATTGTATTGAAAGGGTTTCATTGTATAGTTAAATACAGAAGCCACTGTAGATATTACTTACGGTCTTCGCCTTCTCAACTGCTTTCAAAACGAATCCGATACATACATCTGAGTACTGAAACGCATCTGCCTCGTTGACGTTAAGTCGATCAACAATAGAATCCACGAAGCCATCAGAGCACCGCCTTGTCTCCTTTTATGACGTGCTGTTCTGTATCCCGTCAGCGTTTGGTTGGCAGACATGTGACACAGCTTCTTGCATTAGTTCCAGTAAGTCAGGCAGCTTACATGTCTTGTTATTACTCGCGATGTATCTCTTAACTTGGCTCCAGATCAATTCTGTTGCTTCATATTGTAGTGATACAGTGGCAGTTGTAAAAATACAGCATTTGTATGGGGTGCTAGATGTGAAAATTGTTTCTATGTTTCTACGACGCTTATCACTCAGCTACGTGAGAGACTACATCTGTGGTATAAAAAATGGACGTGCTTTTTATTTGGGTTATGTCCAAAAAATTTAATTTGTTGTATTGTTTGAATTAAAACAATCTTGGACCATATCCGCTCCTGCTCAGGACTATCATTCACTATCCTTAGTGACTCATTGAGCGGATTGCACGCTATCGGCCAGTGCTTCCCTCGCCACCCGTTGGTCATCGCTATCCAGGACTCCCTTTCTCTCCTCGCTCAGCTTGGATGCTCGGTGGTTTTCATTTGGTTCCCAGGCCATGTTGGGATTCCTGGCAATGAACTTGCCGATCGACTACCAGACCATTTCTCGCTGTTGGCATTCCGGAAATAACCTTCGCTCGGCATTAGGTCTTCCGTCCTTTTCCTTTCTTCACTGTCAATAGTTTATCATTTTATGGATGTTGTAGTTCCTTCTTTCAATGTGGTGTTTTATCGGTTTTGTTTAATCTCAGGTCGGAGGGACTGATGACCACGTAGTTTGATCCCTTCTACACCCAACCAATCAACCAAAACAATCCTGGATAATCGAGAATTTATGTTTGCAATGACAACTGGAATTTTGCGTGCAATATGTAAGTAATTAGAAACAAGAATACTGCATTTTTCGTGTTAATTATCTTTTATACGTAAAAGATGTAGGTATTCAAAATAGAACGCAAAGAGCAGAAAGCCAAATCGAGATTTGAACTTTGGATCTATTGGCTATCCCCCATTCAAATCTACATCGATAGCGATTCAGCTCTGCATCGCTTCTACAACAAAGCCTTAAATTTGGTAAATAACGCCCTCGGGAAACCTAAAAGCCAATTTTTTTTCTGTAAACGTATGAAAAACTTTGCGAGCAATCTGTTTCTCGACGCTTTTTAACGTTGTTCCACGGCGTGTTTCACTACGGAGTAGGAAAGCAGCGTCAGCAATTTTCCCACTACGTATCAGTAGCGCGACAATCAGAACACAACGGTACAGACGCTACGACTGTACACGTTTTTTAAAATAAAAGCTCAATAACTAAAGTGTGATTAAGACAGGCATTGATGTCTGTTAACACATTAGAATATATTCAAGATTATTTTAGCGTAAAAGAGTAACAAGACCTGTAATACATAAGCAGGACCTACTTCCAAGAGCGGAACTACACCAGCGTACGTGTGTTGTGGTTCCTGACGCGGCTGCTCACCAATCATCGCGTTTGTGTTTGTTTACTTCAGGTTTATTCTTATGATGAACAAAATATAGACTGCCAATTGTCGCCCGCCACTTGTCATCTACTGTTTCGAAGCTGTTGCGACTAGGTTTTGTATTGTCAGTACGGAAGTCTAATTATTACATGTTCATCCATTTGTTGCTGCATCTTTTCGTGACGGGCAACAATTCGTGCGTAATTGGCGAGAAGTCTGTATACTCTGGACCAGTTTTTCGTGTGCCACCCTGCAGAAAATTTCCCGGCGTGTCAGTGATAGTATTTTATACTGTACGTCAGAACTGCTCCTAATTTTCTGAAAGGTTTGCAGAATTATGTTGGGATCCTATAAGCTGTACACCGGACTCAAAGGTTTCTCAGCCACAGGTTTCTCTAAATGTTGAAATATACGGTATTTAAATCGGAGCATACCAAATACGGTTGCCCAAAATATTCTAATAATTCATATTTGCTACTTCAAATACCTCAATCTTTTCTAAAGCGTGTCTGACAGAAGTATTACCCTCAATGAAAGATACTTTTCTTTTGTGCTGGAGGAGCTTCTCATGGATTTTTTTTCCCCTACCATTCGACCCAGAAGAAATTATTTACCTTCTGCAACGTAACTAAGAAGAATCCCCTACCTATACCAGAAAATCTTGGTAATAACATTTTCGTTAGGTGAAATTCTTCGGTAAAGGGTCACTGTCTTTCATACTGTACTTTGCTGTTTAGTTTCTGCGATGTAGTCGTGTGAAGTAGTGGATTCTAGTCTCATACGCAATATCAGATCGGCGAACAAAATCAATCGTATTAAACATGGTCAGATTTGATAAGAAAAACTTGTTGGCATTTGCTTTTGGTTAGTATTAACGAGTAAGGCGCCAAACTTTCGTATTGTTAATTCTTCATGTAGGAGGGATAGTCGTGTTTTAATTACTGCCTCGAAAAAACAGTAATTTTTTGTAAACACGAAATGTAGGAAGGAAAGGCCAAGAATGAATGGGAAATCGTGAAGGCTATCCGCAAGGGGCATTGTGGTAATGCAGTGGCGAAGATTGAAAATTTGTGCCAGGCCAGATCAGAACTCGAACCGTCATTTACCATTTCTCATGAGCAATTGCCTTAACCGCTACGGCTCCTGGCACGGTCTTGATCGACTCAGATTTCCAAATTATTGCACGCTACAATACATCGTCCCGTGTCCATTAAATTCACTTCCCGCAAATCCTGATTCCCGTAGGAGTTCGGACAATATTTGTGCATTGGCACAGAAATAAACTTCGAGCCGCATTATCGCGACTGTTGTCTGTTGTGTCGGACATGTTCGACAGAAGAGACACCAGTCAGATTTATACATTTCCGGAAAAAAAAGGATGGGGACGGCTCCTAGACGTTTGTTTCATTGCAAATGCACAAATATCGTACGAATGCCTATGGGAATGAGGATCTGCAAGTAGTGAGTTTAATGGACGAGGTGCACTGCATTGCAACGAGCTTTTCTTGCTTTCGATGGCAAGCGGTTACGGCAACCGCTCATGAGAAACGGTAAATTCGGGTTCGAGTCCCGGTCCATGACAAATTTTCAACTTTCGCCACTGCATCGCCAAAGTGCCCACACATCCTTCCCCTTTGCTTCTCCTTCCTACGTTTCATGTTTACGTGTAGCTTAGTACCAGCCGTGTCATCATGATATCTGTTATGTCAGACATGATCGACAGAACAAACACCACTCAGATATGTATAGAATTAATTTTTTCTTTCCAGGTATACGTCTGCAGTCCTGGTACACACTGGAATCTTCGCGCCACAGTTCCATAGCAGGCCGCTAGAGGAGCCAAACAAAATGGCGTAGCTGATAAAAAGGTGGATTGCGCCATTTTGCTTTTGCTCATCTATCGACTTGCTACAGTACTGTGGCGCTTGCGATATTAAGTGCGTTCCAGGACTGCAAAGGGAAAAAAATCTAGAATGAACATTCACTCAGCAGCGTAATGTGCACTGATTTGGAACTTCCGGCCAGAACTGTGTTTCGGACCGAGACTTGAACATCGGACCTTTGCCTTTCACGGGAAAGTGCTGAAGTGAAACAATCCCCTCCTGTTCCTTGGCTAAGCCATGTCTCTGCTACATCATATCTTCTGGGAGAGCTAGTCCCACAAGGCATGCAGGAGAGTTCTGTGAAGTTTGGGAGGTGGAAGATAAGTACAGCTGTGAGGGCGGGCCGTGTGTCGTGCTTTGATATTTGTCAGCCGTGGAGGTAGCTCAGCATATTCGGTCACGGGACTCTCCGTGTAATGATAGAAAGAAAGAGTGCAGTTCTCATCGACAGAATATGAAAAATTTCGTGCGACATGCGCAAAGAATCACTGACGATATTGCGATGAAAAAACAGATGGAAAGAAAAGCAAAGGTTTCGGGTTAGAGTCCCGATTCGGCAGGTAGTTTTAATCTGCCAGAAAGATAGAAACAGAAAATTACGTAGCTTTTTTTGGTGTGATTAGATTTTCTGAAAACTTTAAATGTATCTTGTTTGCAATAAGCCGGCTGGAACAAGGAGTTTTATGACGCCGGACGATTTATCCATATGAAAGAAACATGTAAAACGGCAGATTACGATAATTAAAAAATCAAGTACTCTGCAGCTAAAACTGACTATTTATTAGTTGTTATGCAATGCGTACGGACGTGAAAAAGGAAACTGATAAGATACCAAATGTACTTGGCTGAAAATGTTCTCTTTGCTCCAGTGATTCGATGATTCTGTAAAACTGAAAACTCTGTTTGATCGCAGAGTGAAGCTGTGCGATAAGACTAATTTCAAGTCTACAAACTAGAGACTATTCAATTGCACAGATTCTAAATATTGGGCCGCTGTTTCCTTCATTGTGACTCACACACTTCATCAGTTCGTTGGTGTCTGTAAAAAAGACTTGCGTAGTTTGAAATTTGTTAAATCGTCGGCTATCCATTAGTATTTTTGATCTGCCATCAGTCCTGACAAAGCTCTTCCCACTTAACACTTCGAATAGCAGCGCAAATCTGCTGGCCACTTTAGTGCATTTTTGGGATCATGAAACAATGTTCCTGCAAATGAGTTAGATTCATTTGGTTTTATTATATCCTAGTAGGTATAATTTTTCATGATCAGTTATGTTGCGGTCTTGTCTGAACGATGGTTCGAAGCAGCTCTCCACGGTACTCTTGTCTTGTGAACCTCATTTTCTCTGAATAACTACTGCAACATATCCGTTGCTCCTTATGTACAATTTTTAGCCCCCACACTTACTTCCAATACCAAATTGACGATGATTTACTCCCTTAGGATGTGTAGTATCAACTGGTCTCTTCTTAAGTCATGCCATAAATCTTTCACCACAGTACGATTCAGTTTCTCCTTATGAGCTACGTTGCCTACCCATCCGATCGTCAAAATTATCTGCATCCACACTGCAAAAGCTACTATTTTGTTCTCATCTGAACTGCATATTATACATCACTTATGTATGAGGCTACACTCTAGACAAATTCATTCAGAAGAGACTATCTAGCACTTGAATATGCACAGCCAAGATAAAAATCAGTACACGTTTTACAGCTTTCCAGTTCACTTATGATTTATTATTACAACAGTGCATATGGAGTCCAGTTACAGATCAATAACGCAAGCGGCTCTGAGTTACCAGGTATCACACCATGCTGAAACACCCATATTAGTACGTGGTGTAGCCTCCACAGGCAGCAATGCAGCACTGACTCTGGCATCCAGTCGATCGTACAGATGAAGAATGCAGTCCTTGGATACGTTATTCCACGCCTGCTCGACCTGTTCACGCAGTTGTCTAAAAGTTGTCGGTTGGCAAGTCGCACGAGTCACTTCTCATACCATCGTATACCTCACGTGCTCAAGTGAAGACAAGTCTGGAGATCGTGTTGGCCAGGGAAGTTGCTGCACATCTTGCAGAGCACATTGAGTTTCATGTGCAGTGTGTGGGCCTGTTGGGAAACCACGTCACCTTCCTGTTGCAAGAACGGCAAAATGACAGGTCTGACAATATTATGCATGTACCGAGCGCTGGTTAGCGCCCCCTCCAGACACACCAAAGGTGGAAAAGAGTTGCAGCTTATGGCACCTGAGACCATGAGGCCTGGGGTGGGGCCAGTGTGTCTTGAGCGGATTCACTCTACCATACATCGCTCACAAGGTCTACGTCGTATGCACAAACGACCATCGCTTGCATGCAGGCAGAATCTGCTTTCATCACTCTAGACCATGGCGCGGGTTTTCATCTTTCAAGTGATTCTCTGACGGCACAAGTCGAGCCGTGCACGTCGATGCCGTCGCGCGAGTGGAAGACGGACTACAGGTGTGTGTGCCCGCAGTCCTACTGTTAATAACTGGTTCGCAGTAGTTCGTGTTGACACGTATATGATTACAAGCCCTCTTACATGTGCTGTGGTAGCTGTACGATCTGCCACTGCTGCCCTGGCGGGAGTCTGTGCTGCGTGGGCGTCCAGAACCTCTTCTATGGGTTGAGAATGGTCACGTGACAACTGATGCTAAAATCGTTGCACAACTGACACAGCATGTCCAACTTGGGTGGCAGTTCTCCAAAAGGACACCCCATCACTCGGAAGGCCACAACTTGGCCCCTTTCAAACTTGCTCAGTTGGCTGCAGTAAACAGTGTGTGCCTCCGTGGCATGGTAGTATTGGAGCTAAGCTCATTCTATTCCAAAGTACCGTTATCCAAAGTGGCGGCTGTGACGTCACACACAACCCCAGTGACGTCATCCACGATGGCGGCCGTGACGTCAGACACAACTCCAGTGACGTCATCCACGATGGCGGCCGTGACGTCACAGACACAACCACAGTGACGTCATGCAAGATGGCGGCCGTGACGTCACACACAACCTCAGTGACGTCAATCAAGACGGTTGATTTTGGCAGTAGAAATTGTGGGAAGTTCAAATTCCAACATCGTAATGCGTCACACCTAGTAAAATGGCGGGAAAAATGGGCTTCTCTTTATTATGTAACCATTTTCAAGCGTGTGTGTTCGCCACTGGGTCTGGGCTCCAACTGGCTTAGTTAATATCGTCGCCACCAGTGTGTGCCACCATGACGTCATACAAGATGGTGGATTTTTGCGGGAAGATACAACGCTTAGGCTACCTCCACTAACCTAACCCCCTCCCCCCCCACTCCCCGAAAATGGCGGAAAGTTCAAATTCCAGCATGATAATGCGTCACACCTAAGAAAATCGTGGAAAGATAGGTCACTTGCACTTTCGCTACCAGCCTAAGAAAACTGATGGAAATAAAGCACACTTGTACTAACCTCAGCCACCTGACTGCCAGCTCCTCCTAGGAACTGGCACCAAGTGTGTCTGTGACATCATGGTAGCCCTCTTGGATGACGTCACTGGGGGTGTCTGTGACGTCATGGCCGCCAACTGGGATTATGTCACTGGGGGTGTGTCTTGTGATGTCACGGCCGCCATCTTGGATAACGGTACTTTGGAATAGAACCGACCTAGCTCCAATACTCATGGTTGCCTGCTTGCTGTGGGCATTCCATATTAAAAGGCAGACACAGATGGTACTCTGGTAGCTATGCCACTATGCTATCTGTTGGCGGAAGACATTGAAATCATCAGTACTTCTATCACCATGTGGCATTTGTCGTTTTCGGATAAAAATCGACGTCCTGTTTCCAGGTATTTCCAGGTATATGACTTTTTTTCCGCCAGCGTGTATTCAGTGTTAACAAATTTCTCTTTTCAGAAATGCTTTTCTTGCAGTAGCCAGTGTATATTTTATGTCCTCTCTACATCTCTCCATCATCAGATAGAACAAAACTCAGGTACGTTTAATGTCTGATTCCCTAATCGAATTCCCTCAACATCGTGTGGTTTAATTCGACTCCATTCCATTCCCCTTGTTGATGTTCATCTTATATCCTCTTTTTCGAGACACTATTCTTTCCGTTCAACTGCTCTTCCAAGTTCTTTCCCATCTCACAGTATTACGTCATTGGCAAACCTCAAAATTTTAATTTTGCGTTCTTTTACTTTCAGTTTCCGAATTTCTACTTGATTTCCTTTATTGCTTGTTCAACATAAAAACTGTACGTTGGAGGGGGGTGGTGGCATAGGCTACAACCCAATCTCACTGCCTTCTGAACTACTGCTTCCCTTTCATGTCCGCTGACTGTTACAACCGCAGTGTGGTTTTTGTACAAGCTGTGAACCTTCATAATTACACTGATCAGCCAGAACATTATGACCACCTACCTAATGGCCAATATGTCCACCTTTGCCATGGATAACAGCGGCGACGCTGTCGTAGCATGGAAGCAATGAGGCCTTGGTAGGTCGCTGGAGGGGGTTGGCACCACATCTGCGCGCGCACACACACGCGCGCGCGCGCACACACACACACACACACACACACACACACACACACACACACACACACACACACACACGGGTTACCTAATTCCCGTAAATTCCGGGGAGGGGGCGATGAGCTCTGATGCCAGGTTCGGTCACATCAGATGTCTTCGATCGGGTTCAGATCTGGCGAGTTGGGCGCCAGCATATCTATTGCAACTCGCCACTGTGGTCCTTGAACCACTCCAGCACACTCTTGACCTTGTGACATGACGCATTATCTTGTTCAAAAATACTGCTGCTTTCGTTAAATATGATCGTCACGAAGAAGTGTATGTGGTCTGCAACCAGTGTTCGATACTCATAAGCCTTTATGGTGCCTTGCACGAGCTCCACTGGACCTATGGATGCCCAAGTGAATGTTCCCCAGAGCATAATGGAACCGCCACTAGCTTGTTTCGGTCCCGCAGTACAGATGGAGCGGTTCCCCTGGAAGACGACGGATTCGCGCCCTCCCGTGGGCATGATGAAAAAAGTACGGAGATTCATCGGACCATGCATCGCTGTGCGACTGCACCAACATCCAGTGCCGATGGTCACGAGCCCGTTTTAATCGTAGTTGCCGATGTCGTGGTGTTAACATTCTCTCGCACATGGGTCGTCGGCTGCGGAGGACCATCGTAAGGAGTGTTCGGTGCACTGTGTGTTCAGACACATTTGTGCTCTGCCCAGCATTCAAGTCTAATCTTAATTCACCCACTGTCCGCTGCCTGTCCTGTTTTACCAGTCTGCCCAGCCTACAACCTCCTATATCTGTAATGAGGGGTGGTCGCCGAAACTCACGTCTGGACGTGGTTTCGTCATAGTTTCGGCACGTGTTGAAGACACCACAGCACTCTCAAACACCCGAAAAGTCGTGCTGTTTCCGAAATGCTCGTGCCGAGTCCTTGGGCCATCACAATCTGCCCTTTGGTCGAACTCAGATAGATCTCGCGCCTCCCAATTCTACACAAGGACAGCATGCTCACTGATACTGCATGCACCATGCGTGTCTAACAGTCATTCCTCGCTAGGTGTCGCTGCTATCACCTTGACGGGTTTATATCGATAGTGGGTCGGTGGTCATAATGTTCCGGGTGATCAGTGTATAGTGTATTCCAGTAAACATTATCAAAAGCCTCGTCTAAAACTTCAAATTTCAAATGTTGTATATTTAGGTTTGCCTTTCTTTAAAGGACATGTATTCTAAGATACGTCGTAGCGTCACCGTTGTCGTGCGTGTTCATATATTCCCACGGCACCAGAACTGATCTTCCCCGAGATCAGCTTTCGTGTTTTCTATTCTTCTGTAAGCAATTTGTATCAGTATTTTGCAACCATGACTTATTAAATTGATATTTGGGTAATAATCACATCTGTTAGCACCTGTCTTCTTTGGTACTGGAATTATTACATTGTTTTTGAAGTCTACGAATATTTCGAATTTCTTATGCATCAGGTGGAATATTTTTGTCATGGCCGGCTCTCAGGGAATGTCTTCTCCAGGGACCTTCTTTCGACTTAGGTCTTTCAGTACTGTGTCAAATTCTTTCTACCGTATCACGTTTGCCATCTCATCTTCATCTACTTCATCTTCCCTTTGTATAATATTGCCTTAATTTCCCTTGTTTAGTACTTTGTCTCCTTCCACATTTCTCTCATTAACTTTGATATTGCCTTGCCACCTGAAGTCTTAATATTCAAAAGAGTGTTTAAACGTCTCTTTAATTTTCAAATAGATGGCATATGTTTTTCCCCTAGTTAAGCGTGTTTCTACAGCCACGCGTTTCTCCTCCAGCCATTCCTGCACACTGATTTTTAACTTTTTCATTTTTGAACGTCTCTATTACCGTCTACCTGCTGCAGTTGCTACATTTTTATATGTTCTCCTTTCTTGAATTAAATTCTGTGCCTTTCGATTTACCCAAGGATTTTATCAGGTCTTTGCTTTTCCTCTGTATGATCCTCTGTTGCCTTGACTATTTTATTTCTCAAAGCTACCATTCGTTTTTTGTTGTATTCCTATCCCGTGTTTCAATCCATGCGTGCCTAATGCTGCCTCTGAAGCTCACGACAAACTCACATTAATTCTACTTATCCAGGTCCGAGCTCCTTAATTTTCTACCTTTCTGCAGTTTCTTCTGATTTAATCTACATCTCATTACCAGTAAATTATGGTCAGAGCCCACATGTGCCCTCTGTCATCGAAACGCTGGTATTGGCACACACTATCACAGCCAGTAACTCGGCATAATTTCTTTTATTCACTTGAGATTTTGAAAGTCTGGCATTCTATCATTCGTCGTTGCCTAACATTTCGTTTCCGTTTGCTAGGTTTCAAAAATTTTCACTTTTACGAAAGGAACTGCATCTACTGTTGTCACGTACTTCACCTGAAGGGATTTCTTCCCCATCAGATGATTTATCGATAGGCATGAACCTAAATAGTCTTGTCCTCTTCCGAATCGCTCATATTCTTTCAACAGTATACTTTGAAGATGAAAACTACAACGACGTCAGCTGCAGCGTATTTATTAAAACCAAAAACATGGGAGATGATTGGAAAACACTCCACTCTAACTATTCTGTAACGTTCTTGTAAACTAATCACGTAAGTCTTTGGGTACAACAAAGAGCCTAACTTCAGAAGCAACAAAAAACACGCCAGTGGGAGACGCAGCTCAATCTCTTCAGTAACAAGAGAACTAACGCCAGTGGCTACATTTTTGTTGGATAGTACGAAAAAACTTTTTTTACAAGACAGCAATAGGAGCTACAAACTCCCCCAGATTGGAGCTGCCTCCTTTCTACGACAAATAATTCAAATGTGCTACCTTAAGGATAAAAATGGGGTGGTGGAATCTTTTGAAATGAATTACATTTTCGAACTTCTTGTCAAAATTTTTAGTTTGGGAAATCTAGCTTAGTGCCACAGTGCTGCTGAAAGTTCAAAGCATTTCATTCACAGTGTGATGCACCATGATGGGGAAAGATTCTGAACACAAATATATTTGAACATTGACTTTGTTGAAAGAAACATTAACAATCTGCTGTGGGAAATAAAATTATCGAAACTTTAAACAAACTAGCTTTCTACCAGCAACTTCAAATGTGTTGTATATGTAACATAAATTGCAGGTATCTTCTCCTCTCTTCTTACTCTCTGTCCATCTCCTCCTGCCATCTGCCCATCTTGTCACCCTCCCCTAGGTTCTGGTGCTACTCACATAACATGCCTGTTGTGCAGTGCAGTCAAGATGTCAGGGGTTACCTACCATTTTCACCACATCGACCCCCACCCAGAAAACTATTTTAGCTATGTGGTTCTTGTCCCATAGTACTTCTTCCCTGATACTGTAGTAAGTTGTATGTGTATCAAAATTGGTTGAAAGGTACCCAGTGGTAACAATGGAGATTTGGAGGAAATATACGCATGTGCACTCTCATGCATGCACACTTTTATGTTTACTTTTATATGATAACTGTGGCCTTTCCTGATGTCACAGCTACACCTTGCTTAACCTGATAGTTTTGAATGAGCAGACCTATAGTCTGATTTACATTATTTCCTATGTGTTGTTTAGGATACAAAGTTCTGATATTGAGCCACCACTGTGCACAACTCCCCATAGCGACTGTCAAACTGGTTAAAAACCACTCTCTCCTGCGAAAATAAAGTACAAACTCTGAAATTCAAACAGGGAAAAATCACTGAAGTGTCTCCAATCATGTCAAAAATCCTTTCTAAATTCTAATTAAGACCGGAATTTTCTGGAGAATTTCTCACATACAGAAATGATTCCAATGTAACTGGCAGACACAAAGGTTTTGCTCAGTGGTAGGAGCCAATAACATCAGGCTTACTAATGGTATATTGCTGCTGGGAGCAGTGCAGCCCCCTAGGAGTGCAGTGACTACACTGTCTGCTCAGAAGTATTCGAACAACCCTCTGTAATGTGCAACAGTGCCACGAAAGGCAGACCGCCAGTACAGGAAGAGAGAAGCAGTAACAACAGAATGGGTGAGTTTGGAGAGCCCAGTGACATCGAATGTGGGCTGGTCATTGGATATCACCTGAGTAATAGATATATCAGGTACATTTCAACACTTTTAAGGTTGCACAAGCCGACTGTTGATGTGATTGTGAAGTGGAAACGCAAATGAACAACCAAAGCTAAACCAAGACCAGTAGTTCATGTACTGTCGGGAATCGTCGTACATTGTGAAAGATGGTTGTACGAAAATGCATGAAATCAGCTGAAGAAGTCACTCGTGAGTTCCAAAGTGCTACCAGCAGTTTACCTAGCACAATGACTGTTCGTAGGGAGTTAAAAAGAATGGAGTAAAATGGTCGACACTTCGCATTTCTGTAGCCAGTGTTAAGTGATGCTTGAGTTGGTGTAAATGACGACGCCACTGGACAGTGGATAACTGGAAACCCGTTATTTGCAGTGATGAATCACGCTGTTCTGTGTCACAATGCTATTGAAGGGTTTGGGTTTGGCAGATGCCTGGAGAACCGTAGCTGTGGTCATTTACCGTGCCAACAGTGAAGTAAGGAGGGCGGGGGTGGAGGGGGGTAGATTCTTTTTTAGGTTGTGGTCCCCGCATTGCGCTTTAGAAAATGTCAAATGTTTAAGGATTTGGATATATTTTATAGCATTGTGTACTGCATAAAGTAGAGGAGCAGTTCAGAGACGATGATTGTCAGATTGATAACGCATATTTTAATTAAGGAGCATCCGTGTGAGGCAGTGGTTCATGAAATGGTGTGATCTGCTCACAGTCCCGACCTGAACCCATGAAGCATCTTTGGGATGAGTTAGAATTAGGCTTCGCGCCACACCCTAGCGTCCAACATCTTTACCTTCTCTGATTTCGTCTCTTTAGGGCGAATGGGCTGCCATTCCCCCCACACATAGACACCTAATTGAAAGTGTCTTCAGCAGAGCCCAAGCCGTCACTAAGACAAAGGGTGGAACGCCCCATATTAATGCCCCCTAATAGGTGTCCAGATACCCTAACTGGGTAGTGTACTTGAAACTGAGGCCGCGAACTGTAATGGTCCCAGAGACCACACTGTTTTAGTCTGCCAGAGAATTTCAGGTCAGAGCAAACTCCGCTGCTGAGTGAAAATTCATTTTGGAAATAATCACTCAGGCTGTGGCTAAGCCATGTGTCCTAAATATCCTTTCTTCCAGGAGTGCTAGTCCCGCAAGGTACGCAGGAGAACTTCTGTGAAGCATGGAAGGTAGGTAGGAGGTGAGGTACTGGTGGAAGTAAAGCTGTGGGGGCAGATCGTGAGTCGTGTTTGAGTAACTCAGTCGGAAGAGCTTTCAGCCGCGAAAGACAAAGGTCCCAGGTTCGAATCCCGCTTGGTCACAGTTTTAATCTGCTATAAGACAACATTCCATTAGAACTAATGACAGCCTTTGGAGAGCCAGGCCTAACAAAACTCTACCATCTGGTGAGCAAGATGTATGAGACAGGCGAAATACCCTCAGACTTCAAGAAGAATATAATAATTCCAATCCCAAAGAAAGCAGGTGTTAACAGATGTGAAAATTACCGAACTAACCGTTTAATAAGTCACGGCTGCAAAATACTTACGCGAATCCTTTACAGACGAATGGAGAAACTGGTAGAAGCCCATCTCGGCGAAGATCAGTTTGGATTCCGTAAAAATGTTGGAACACGTGACCCTACGACTTACCTTAGAAAATAGATTGGAAAGGCAAACCTACGTTTCTAGCATTTGTAGACTTAGACAAAGATTTTGACAATGTTGACTGGAATACTCTCTTTCAAATTCTGAAGGGGCAGGGGTAAAATACAGGGATCGAAAGGCTATTTACAATTTGTACAGAAACCAGAAGGCAGTTATTAGAGTCGAAGGGCATGAAAGGGAAGCAGTGGTTGGGAAGGGAGTGAGGCAGGGTTGTAGCCTACCCCCGATGTTATTCAATCTGTATATTGAGCAAGCAGTAAAGGAAACAAAAGAAAAATTCGGAGTAGGTATTAAAATCCATGGAGAAGAAATAAAAACTTTGAGGTTCGCCGATGACATTGTAATTCTCTCAGAGACAGCAAAGGACTTGGAAGAGCAGTTGAACGGAATGGACAGTGTCTTGAAAGGAGGATATAAGATGAACATCAACAAAAGCAAAACGAGGATAATGGAATGTATTCGAGTTGCCTCGGGTGATGCCGACGGAATTAGATTAGGAAATGAGACGCTTATAGTGGTAAAGAAGTTTTGCTATTTGGGGAGCAAAATAACTGATGATGGTCAAAGTAGGGAGGATATAAAATGTAGACTTGCAATGGCAAGGAAAGCGTTCGTGAAGAAGATAAATTTAACATCGAGTATAGATATGTCAGAAAGTCGTTTCTGAAAGTATTTGTATGAAGTGTAGCCATGTATGGAAGTGAAACGTGGACGATATAGTTTGGACAAGAAGAGAATAGAAGCTTTCGAAATGTGGTGCTACAGAAGAACGCTGAAGATTAGATGGGTAGATCACTTAACTAATGAGGTATTGAATAGAACTGGGGAGAAGAGGAGTTTGTGGCACAACTTGACTAGAAGAAGGGATCGGTTGGTAGGACGTATGTTCTGAGGCATCAGGGGTCACCAACTTAGTATTGGAGGGCAGCGTGGAGGGTAAAAATCGTAGAGGGAGACCAAGAGATGAATACACTAAGCAGATTCAGAAGGATGTAGGTTGCAGTAGGTACTGGCTGATGTAGTTTGCACAGGATAGAGTAGCATGGAGAGCTGCATCAAACAAGTCTCAGGACTGAAAGCAACAACGTAAGATTCATCACTGACTGTTATTGATGCACTTCACGAAATGTGTTCGCAGTTGCGAGTATGAACAATTATTAACTATGTAATGGACTGACGAAAATGAAAATTTGTGCCGGACCGGGACTCGAACCCGGATTTCCCGCTTATCGAGAGCGGTCGCCTTACACTATGCTATCCGAGCACGTCTCAAGGCCAGACCCAAATTTCCATATGTCGTCAGCCATGTGTCTGCAAACAGAACGCTTACATCAATTGTTTGTATTCTCGTACAGGCGAGACATTTCCTTTTAAAGTCGCTTGCCAGGTGTCGGCGAATAAATATGATATTGCAATGCCTGTGTTGCTCCAGCTGATGGTTTTTAATATTCGCAACTGCGAATACATTTCTTTTATTTCATAATGTTTGCAGTCACCCGGGGGCTCGTTCCTTGGACATGTATGCATGTCCAGAGGAACAGGCATTTACATCGTAATTTGGAATTATGTAGGCACTGCAATATCGTATCGCACTGATTGATGCAAGTGCGTTGATCATTATTTCTCCATTATCTGTTCGGATTGGAACCCGAAATCCTCTTTCTGACGGCGCAGGATTGCTTCACGTCTCGTAATTAGGGTTTGACCGCGTTGTAAGATTGTTTCTCAAACGAGTCACTCGGTAGCTCCAAGAAGATACTAACATTTTATGTTCGATTACTGACCCTTTCCTTCCACTTTGTTCGTCTTGGGGTGTATCAATCCTCTGACCCTTGGTTGTGTGTACCTATCTCGGTAGTCGCGCTCACTGGACACGTTAAGAGTACTAGGCAAGATTTAATCCAGTTGTTGGGCAGCCATATCCTGTGCCTCAGGGATGACTTTATCGCCGTGCCGGTACATTCTCTCATTCTTTCAGGATCGTCGGCAGCTACTCTGGTATTTATATCTGCCGATCACGAATTCATGCACTTGTTCATGGTGATACCGAAATCTGGTTGCTGCGTCGTATTTTCTCACTGTAACAGATCTTAGCTCTTACTTAAAGATATGGTGATATTCCTGTAATTGCAAACTCTTTCAAATTAAACTTCTATAGCTATGAAGTGGTAAACAGCGTCTAGTCGGAAGATCTAGCATCCGAGCATAATTTCAATAATAAGATTTTCACTTTAGCGCTTGCAATCGTAACTGTTAGAGATACGTTTAACACACAGATAAACTATTCAAGAAGATCAGTTTAGCAGAAAAGACGTAAAGAGAGGCATAGGGACTTATTTTGTGATTATTCTCTCACTGTTGTCTTACGGCATTATTTCATGGGCAGGGCACCTGAATTATAGTAAGCATTTGTCTAGCAAACATTGTATTGAGATAACGTGTGGCTGAAGCCTCTTGAAGTATCCTAGAATTCTTACTTTTGCTTCCCAGTTATCAACGGGACTGGTTAACCTTAGGCGCGCCTCTGCTATTGATAGCTGACGTCATCGGTAACCGGACACTATTTACAGATGACGTTGTTGTTTTACCGTAGAAGCACATTACTCAGTCTTCCAGTCCCACCGAGGTGGAGGTTAAGTACGTGACGTATTGTAAAGCGGTGCACGTCAGAGGACTAATATTAACTTGGGTGAGCTTGCAAGTTATTTCTGTAGGGGAATAAACTACTGTTTAGATCTTGCGATTGATAAATCAAGTTTGCGCTGATGTCTATCACTTGGACGACCTTCTGTCGTAGTTTGGTTCTGGTGGAATTGGTACACGTAAATATGCGGAACTGTCAGAATCCTGATGTTCAGAGACAATTACACCATAGGTAAGTAGAGGAGACAAGTAAAGGTGCAACTGAATTACTCATTAACTGAACAGTAAAGACTCTACATCTACATAATACTCCGCAAATCACCGTTACGGTATTTGGAGGAAGGTACCATGTACCACTACTAGTCATTTCCTTTCCTGCTTCACTCGCAAATAGTGCGACGAAAAAACGGCTGCCTACTAAAAAAGCCTCCACGAGATACCTGATTTCTCGCATCTTACCTTCATGGTCCTTAACGCGAAACGTATGTTGGCGGCAGTAAAGTCGTTCTGCTGTTTGCCTCAAATGTCGGTTCTCTAAATCTTGCGGAAAGAGCGTCGCCTTCCCTGCGGGGATTCCCATTTGAGTTCCCGAAGTATCTGCGTAATACTTGCTTGCTGATCGAACCTACCGGTAACAAATCCAACAGCCGATCTGTGAATTGCTTCGTTGTCTTCTTTTAATCCCGATCACTCGAACAATACTCAAGAATGTGTCGCACTAGCGTTCTATACGCCGTCTCCTTTATGGATGAGCTACAATTTCCCAAAAATTCTCCCAATAAAACGAAATGGAGCATTCGCTTTCCCTGCTAATAACCGGATGTGCTCATTCGATTTCATATCACTCTGCTACCTTATGCCTAGATCTTTAATAGAAGTGACTGAGTCAAGCTGCACCCTACTAATGCTGTAATCGAACGTTACGGGACTGTTTTTCCTACTCATATGGATTAACTAGAAATTTTGTCTAAGTTATCTTGTATTTTACTACAGTCACTCAACTTCGAAACCTTCCCATGCACGACAGCCTCATCAGCAAGTAGTCCTAATGGCAGCTCACCATGTCCGTCAGGTCATTTATGTAATAGAAAAGAAAAGCGGTACTTTCACACTTCCCTGGAACACTCCTGTCGATACCCGTGTCTCTGAACACTCGCCGTCTAGGATCACGTACTTGGTTCTATTACTTAAGTATCGAGCCACTAACAGTTTTGGGAAACTAAACCGTATGCTTGGACCTCGTCAGCAGTCTGCAGGGGGGCACCGAGTTTATTGCTTTCTGGAAATCCAGGGATATAGAATCCGCCTGTTGCCTTCCATCCATGGTTTGCACTTTACAGGACACCATCTGAGAGAAAAGAGCAAGCTGAGTTTCACTGGCGCGAGGCTTTCTAAATCAGTGCTGATCTATGGACAGAAGCTTCCGTTTCTATGAAATTTATTGTATTCGAACTCAGAATTTGTTCAAAAATTCTGCAGTAAAGGGATGTTGGGGATATTGGTGTGTAATTATGTGGGTCAGTTCTACATTTCTTATATGCTGAAGTAACCTGCGCTTTTTTCCATTCGCTTGGCACTTTTCGCTGGGCGAGAGATTTGCGATAAACGGAGGCTAATGGGGCAGTACACCAGAGTACTCTGTGTAAAACCGAATTGGGATTCAATCTGGGCCTGACTTGTTCTCAACTCTTTCAGTTGATTCTCTACGTCACGGACGCAAATTTCTGTCCTCCATGTGGGGGTCTGTATACAATCAAACGACAGTATGATTGTACAATCCGCTTGCGTGAATGATTTCTTAAACCTAAAATTTAAAACCTCAAACCTCAGCTTCTCTTTCGCCGTCTTCTACTGCCACCCCAGACCGGTAGACGAGTGACTGGATAAAGTCCTTCGACCTGCTTATTGATTTTACGTTTAAAATTTTCTCGGGTTCTCGACAAGATGTTTCGGGAAAGTGTGTGCTTCGCACATTGTTGTTCTTACGTATATGCACAAATTTATACTAACATTTGCGTGTCAACACTTGCACGGTCTATTTTCAGCCGAGAGTGAAGCAGTATATTTCGTCAGGATTTTCCTGATTTGATTAATAAACCACCGTGTGTCCGTCTCCTTAATCGACATACTTGGCACATACGTCTCCAGAGCGCAATTTACAATAGTTTCAAACAAAAATTATCTACGTCCGTGGTAATAGGGCCAAATGATGTCCATTCATTGCCTTAAGTGGACTGCTAATAGCTGGTTATCTACTTTTTCTGACAAAGACAGTCTCCTGGTCTTCCTGACGGACTTATTAACTTTAGTAACAATCGTCGCTATGATATCACGATCACTAATCCCTGTTTCTATAGTGACACTGTGCGATAAGGTCAGGTATGTTTGTAGCGGCAATGTGTAAAATATTTCCATTGCGTGTAGGTCGTCTAACCCGTTGTTCAAGGTAGTTATCGTAACACTACACAAGACTGTGTGCGTACTATCTGAAATGAATCCATAGTTCCAGTTCATACTATCTAGATTAAAGTCGCTTCCAACTGCTATTGCATGATCTGGCTATTTACGTGCTACTGGCGGTAGCTTTTATTTGAAAGACTGTTAGTCACAGCGGAATCGGGTGGCCGGTAAAAACATTGTCGTCAGCTTCAATGAACGCTCACGGGTATGATGAAGTATCAAGTAGGCTTACGAAGATCTTCGCACCGTATATTAGTCCTGTACTCAGGTACCTGTACAGTAGGACTTTCAGATACAGTGTGCCTTCTGGCATATTCAAATGTTCGTTAGCGAGACCACTTTATAAAGAGGGAGAAAGAGTTTATTTAGACAGCTCTCGGCCAATTTCTTTGGTAGCAGCTATTTCGAAAGTTCTTGAAGCAAAATGAAACGATAGTGGCACTCCCCATTTCACATAATTTGGCTCCAGGAAGGGAGTAAGCACAGAAAGTACAACTTATCCTTTTGTGTGTGAGGCACTAGCAGCGCTAAATGATAGGTTGAGGGCAGTGGGTTTTTCATTTAATAAAAACATTTTTATTATGTGCCCTGTGTAATACTTTCGCGTAAGTTGCAACATTATACAATTAGGGGAAAAGCTCAACATGTAGATGGTTCATTTCATACCTAGAAAGTAGGAAATAGTTTGTCCTTCAGTCTCAGCAAACAGGGAGCAGATTTGAAGATGATTGGGTTCATGTGAACTAGGTGGTGGCAGAGGGTTCTGTTCTGGGTCCGTTTTAATGTGTTAGTAATTCGTATACTGTCACAATATTTTTCGTGTTCTATTTTTTCTTTGTCTCTTTTGTTTATAAATTTTCTTATCAATATTCTGTAAACTAAAGAGACGCGCCCCGTGACGGGTAGAAATCAATTATTTGGAAAATGTACTGGAAGGAAGGCTTTCTGAAGAAAGGCAAACAATATCGTGTAATCTGCTGCATGCAACTCGTAAAGTTGTCGGCATGTGTCGCGCATGTATGAAGGAATCCGTTTCCCAAAAGCTTGTATAAACAGTTCTTAATCAAGGTCGGATTGATTTCAGACAGGGATTCTCAAACTTCTCCTCTGAAGGAACACTTTGAGAAACCTGGTACCTCGATAGAACACCTTGTTTATTTTGAAGATTAATGGAATTTTAAAACATGAGAAAAACTTGTTTTATTCAGTTATTACCTTCATTTTAAATGTAACTAATAACACAGATATCAAAATAAAAATTTATAAAACAATATCGTCAAAATGTCGGAAAACCCCCATGTCATTCACTTCACGTGGAACACTGTTGGAGAATTCCTGATACAAGATATCGAAGAGGCGTGCTGCTGGATTTGTTACCGGTCGGTCCCATCCGCACGAGAATTGTACGGAAATGCTCTATGAGCTGAAATTGGAATGCCTGGCTGGAAGTCTTCGAACTTTTCGCGAACTGCTATTGAGGTCGGAGAACCAGCGTTTGCGACATACTAGAGAACGGTTTTCTGGGCACCAACGTTCACCTCACCTCAGGATCGTACAGGGTTATACAGTCATTCATTTTCTCCTCGTTCCATTTGCTACTGGAAATAGTGAAAGGATTGACTAGTGGTACAAACTGTCCTCCCCGCTGGACTGTGTAGTGGCGTGCTGATTCTGTACGTAGATGTAGATTTGCTGTTTGCGGATTGTCGTTCCGTGACCCCATTCATTCCGTTCGGCGAATCTGACACCAAAGAAATTATTTTTAAAGTAAATGTAGGTCACCAGTAACAGGTAGCGAAGAAGAAAGTGCACATCGGCTGCACACTACAGCGTATTATGGACACACCACGAGATGTCAGTTCTTAACTTACGTTTACAGCTGCCACAAAATTGCATATTACCGGCAGTGTTCGGCAACGTTGCGCCTGCACGTATTGCAGCCGCATGTACTAAAAGCGGTCACTATTGTCCGGCATGGTTTGCACCTGTACATTTCCAGACCTGGTGTGTTCATACGGGGACACACTATTCGCGAGTGGAACAGGGTCGGAGGAATCAGATAGTGGTTCCGAAAGTACCCTCCACCACACACCTTTAGGTGGCTTGCGGAATACGATGTAGATGTAGTATAGGATAATATCGAAAGCAGTGGCAGTAAGTGGTAGGATTTGTTATGAATAGGAAGGCGGAGCAGAGTGTGAGATACCGTGAACGGTTCAGTGACTGGCTTGTTCTGATCAGAATCGGCAGAACACAAACACCGATAACAATAATTCAGGTATACATACCGATATCGCAAGCAGGAGCTCTAGGGATGAAGTGTACGAGGATATTGAACTGGTAATTCAGGACGTAAAAGTAGATGAAAATCTAAGCAGTCTTGAGGAATTGGAATCGGTTGTAGGAGATATAGTGGAAGAATGGTTTAGGGGAGAATAACGCCTTGGTAGTAGGAATGCGAGAGTAGAAAGACTAAGTGAGATCTGCAATGAATTTCCGCTACTAATAGCGAATACTGTGTTCGAGAATCAAAAGAGGAGGAGGTATACTTGGAAAAGGCTGGGAGATGTGGAAAGATTTCGGTTGGATTACATCATGATCAGACAGAGATACCGTAATCAGATACTGGCTTGTAATTGTCGCCAGGAACGATATAGATTCAGATCACAATTTAATAATAAATAGGCTGAAGTTTAAGTGACTAGTTAGGAAGAGTCAGTGCGCATAAAAGGGGGACAAAAAAGCATTAAGAAATGAAGAGGCGCTTGAAATTCTCCGAGGTTATGGATACTGTGCTAAGGAATGGCTCAGTAGTCAGGTCAGTTGAAGATGCTGGACTTCTCCAAAAAGGACAATCACAGAAGTCGGGAAGGAAAACTTAGGTACAAAGAAGGTAACTGCGAAGGAACCATGAGTAACAGAAGAAATGTTTAAGTTGATCGACGAAAGAAGGAAGTACAAAATGTTAAGGGAAATGTAGGAACACAGAAATACAAGCCCCTTAGGAATGAAATAAATAGAAAGTGCAGGGAAGCTAATGCGAAATGGCTACATGAAAAAGTGAAGAAATCGAATAAAATGCTTATCGGAAGGATTGATTCAGCGAATAGGAAAGTCAAGACAATCTTCGGTGAAATTAAAAGCAAGGGCGATAACATGAAGAGTGCAATGGAAATTGCGCTGTTAGATGCAGAGGAGAGAGCGAATAGGTGGAAAAAGTACAGTGAAAGCCTCTATGAAGTCTGATGACGTCATAGAAGAAGAAACGGGAGTCGACAGGGAAGAGATAGAGAATCCACTTTTAGAGTGAGAATTTCAAAGAGCTTCGGACGACTTCAGATCAAATAACGCTGAAGGAATATATAATATGCCATCAGAATTTCTAAAATCATTGAGTGAATTGGCAACGAACAGAATATTCACGTTGGTGTGTAGAATATGAGTCTGGAGATATACCATCAGACTTTCGGAAACACTCCATCCACACACAATTCGGAAAGTAGCAAGAGCCAACAAGTGCGAGAATTATCCCACTATCAGCTTAACAGCTCATGCATCCAAGTTGCTGATAAGAATAATGTACAGAAGAATGGAAAAGTTGGGGATGTGTTAGTCAACGATACGTTTGGCTTTAGGCAAGGTAAAGGCACCGAAGAGGAAATACTGACGTTGTGGTTGACAATAGAAGCAAGACTGAAGAAAAGTAAAGACAAGTTCATAGGATTTGTCGACTTGGAAAAAGCGTTCGAGAATGAAAAATGGTGCAAGATCTCAGAAATTCTGAGAAAAATAGAGGTAAGCTATAGGGAAAGACGGGTAATATACAACGTGTACAAGAACCAAGAGGGAACCGTAAGACTAGAAGACCAAGAACGAAGTGCTGGTATTAAAAAGGGTGTTCAGTCTGTTCATCGAAGAAGCAACGACGGAAATAAAAGAAAGATTCAAGAGTGAATTAAAATTAAAGCTGAATGGATGTCAACGACAACATTCGCTGATGACATTGATATCCTCAGTGAAAGTGAAGAAGAATTACAGAATATGTTGAATGGATTGAAGTCTAATGTGCACAACATATGGAAGAAAGACGGACGTAATGAGGAAGCAGCAGAAATGAACAGCAAAACTTAAACACCAGACTTAGTAATCACGAAGTAGGTGATATTAAGGAATTCTGCCATCTAGGCAACAAAGTAACTCATGACGGACGGATCAAGGAGGATATGGCAACAGGGCATCCCTGAGGAAGAGAAGTTTGCTAGTATCAAACATAGGCCTTAATTTTAGGAAGAAGTTTCTGAGAATGTACGTTTGGAGCACAGCATTGTATGGTAGTGAAACGTGGACTGTGGGAAAACCGGAACAGAAGTCAGTCGAAGCAGTTAGAGATGTAGTGCCACAGACGAATTTTGAAAATTTGGTGGACTGATAAGGAATGAGGAAGTACTAGGAAGAGAGTGTTTGGAATACATCGAGCAAATAATTGAGGACTTAGGTTGGCGTAGGAGAGGAATTCGTCGGGGGCCGCATCAAACCACTTGGAAGACTGATGACTCGAGTAAAAAAAAAAGACCACGGTGGTCACTGTTGAAAATGATTGCGGGCTTGTAAACCTTCGGCAGCTTTCGATAAATTTCTGATGTTAAACTGTCCTAAACGGAGAATTTTATCTCTGCCCGGTAAAGTAGTTAATTCATTTTACCGAAATACAGATAACACTACTGCTTATAGCTGTATAAGACAACTACATAGGAGATTAAGTCGACAGTTGATGGAAATCCATTTTAATATATATCAACATAACAAAAATGTTTACATTAACCCCACCTCTGTGATAGGGCGAGAGAGTTTGACCATATCCTCGCAGAGGTTAGCAATGGAAAATACCTGAAACTGATATACATTTACAGCCATTGATGGTGTAGCTTAACGGAAATGTCCCTAACAAACGGTTTTTGTTTGCATTAAAAGATCCTCTTGATTGTTTCAGGACTTGACTTTTCGCTTCGGTAAGGGGAATGGGATAGATGTTTAGCTACAGCAGTTTTTTCCCAACCTAGAGGTAATTACCTCCTGAGGGATAAAATGAAATTTTCTGAGGGGTAAAAACTAAACGATTCGATTCTGTTTCAGTCACGAAACTAAATTATTTTCAAAATATCATTACTGTTATCACAATTTTCCAAGACTCTAATACTGTTTAGATAAATTATCAGTAATTACTTTTCTCAATTAGCAGCATTAATACGGTGGAGGGTACAGGATCCTCAAATAGTACGCACGCGCGCACACACACACACACACACACACACACACACACACACACACACACACACACACACACACACACATGTTCGCTTTGCCCCGTACATCGCCGATGATAAACTTGATATGTGTAACAAATGCTATATATCTCGAGAAAATATCCTCTCCAAGTTGTAGATACTACCTGCAACAATCCAGAAATTGCTTCGTTACTCGCTTCGAGACAAATAAACGAATTGACATAGCGACACAGCATTAATTACGTAGGGGCTACTATAGTGGTGCACGCAGTATTATTATTATTATTATTATTATTATTAGAGTGGTTACACACAAAGCATTAACAGCCATGAGTCGTCAGATTTCTGCTCATTCAAAAGTAAGGAGTGCAGAAATAGTGATTTACAAACAGTGAGTAGAGTGCAGACACCTGAATGTTTGATTTTAAATGGGGTTGCAGATTTCAGGTCAAGCAAGTATCGCAATGGAGAGGCGTAATGCGGGGGAAGTATGTTTTGTAACCACTGTCTTCCCTCACTGTGGATAGTTAGCTTTTTTATCTGAGGAGGAGTTGTGTGTAGCACTTGCGACTCACCACGAATTCCTTCTTCATTTTCTCTCTCTCTCTCTCTCTCTCTCTCTCTCTCTCTCTCTCACACACTCACACACACACACACACACACACACACACACACACACACACACACCATTCATCATTTTAAGTGTTCCAAGAAAAGACTTTCATTCCACAGTTTATTTAGGTTCTGAAGTTGGCGATAGTTTGGGGGAGGGCTGAGGGGCACTAGCTTATGACTGACTCCACTCAGTGGTAATGGTCTAAGAAAGGTTGGGAACTACCGAACTACAGGGTTCAGCGCTAACTTGTCGCCCCCTCGGTTACTGATAGCTGACGTCACAGATTGCGGCCGGTATCGTAACTGCTGTGGTTCGTTTACGATGTCTGTCTTGTTTCTCTTTTCGGCATGTATTTACTCAATACAATATATGAAGCTTGCTACGAGAGAGCTCGGAAAATTCTGAATGTCAAGAGCATGCAAACCGAACGTTGAGGGGTATGTGTGAATTTGGGCAGTGTGGCACCACAGTGAAGTTCCTGGCGCTGTAATACTGCGCGCGCTAGCTGCAAAGCGCGAAAAGATCGCTGCTCTTCCGTGTCCCTTTATTATACTGATAGAGGTGTGGTTCGGATTCCACATTAAACTGTAGGTCCGTTTTCCGCGGTTGGATAACTGGACTATGTTAAGGATACGCAAATCGCAGAAGTATCGTCCATTAGAAAGGCTAGTACCAGGCCACAGGAGATGACTGATACAGGTACCGAAGGCTCAGTGTTTGGAGTTTCAAATGTGTGTGAAATCTTATAGGACTTAACTGCTAAGGTCGTCAGTCCCTAAGCTTACACACTACTTAACCTAAATTATCCTAAGGACAAGCGCGCACACACACCCACGCCCGAGGGAGGACTCGAACCTCCGGCGGGACCAGCCGCACAGTCCATGACTGCTCGGATAATCCCGCGCGGGCGTTTGGAGTTTCACTAACAGACGTTGGATTGACTTATTTCTGACAGGGGGAAATGAATGTGGCTGTCTTCGGCTAACTGTCACCATTTTCTCGTGGCAGAACATCTTTACGCTGCGCATCCATGTGAAGTACGTGGCAGAGGGTACTTTTGTTGTACGCTATATTAACGTTTTTCCCGTTCAATTTCGAAAGGAACCTGGGAGCAGTAAATTTGCTTGTATTCCTCTTTGTGACAAGATATGCCTGATCCTATGGGCAGCCGATCTACTGGATATATACTAAGTGATCAAAAGTATCCGGACACCCCCAAAAACACACATATTCATATTAGGTGCATTGTGCTGCCACCCACTGCCACGTACTCTATATCAGCGACCTCAATAGTCATTAGACATCGCAGAGAGAGCACAGTGTGGCGCTCCACGGAACTCACAGACTTCGAAGGTGGTCAGGTAATTGGGTGGCACTTGTGTCATACGTCCGTACGCGAGATTTCCACATTTCTAAACATCCGTAGGTCCACTGTTTCCGATGTAATAGTGGAGTAGATACGTTGAAGGGACACTAAAGCACAAAAGCGTACAGGCCGACCTCGTCTGTTGACTGACAGAGACCGCCGACAGTTGAAGAGGGTCGTAATGTGTAATAGGCAGACATCTATCCAGGCCATCACACAGGAATTCCAAACTGCATCAGAATCGACTGCAAGTGCTATGACAGGCGGGAGGTGAGAAAACTTGGGATTTCATGGTCGAGGCGGTAAATGACAAACGACGCCTCGCTTCGCGTAAGGAGCGTAAATGTTAGAGATTGAACAATGGAAAAACGTTGTGTGGAGTGACGAATCACGGTACACAGTGTGGCGTCCCGATGGCAGGGTGTGGGTATGGCGAATGCCCGGTGAACGTCATCTGCCAGCGTGTGTAGTGCCAACAGTAAAATTCAGAGAAGGTGGTGTTACGGTGTGATCGCGTTTTTCATGGAGGGGACTTGCACCCCTTGTTGTTTTGCATGGCACTTAGTACAGGCCTAAATTGATGATTTAAGCACATTTTTGTATCCCACTGTTGAAGAGCAATTCGGAGATGGTGATTGCGTCTTTCAACACGATCGAACACCTGTTCATAATGCACGGCCTGCGGTGGAGTGGTTACACGACAATAACATTCATGTAATGGACTGGTCAGCACAGAATGCTGATGTTTTGGAACGCTGACTTCGTGCCAGACCTCACCGACCGACACAGATACCTCTCCTCAGTGCAGCACTCCGTGAAGAAGCGGCTGCCATTCCCTAAGAAACCTTCGAGCGCCTGATTGAACGTATGGCTGCGAGAGTGGAAGCTGTCATCAAGGCTAAGGGTGGACCCACACCGTATTGAATTCCAGCATTGCCGCTGGAGGGTGGCATAAACTTTTAAGTCATTTACAGCCGGGTGTCCGGATACTTTTGATATAGTGTATACGTTAAGTTTTTGTCTTGAAAGTATGAGCTTTACGTTTTCTAAGCAGGACCTCGTGAGATTAACGTCGACTTACTGTCGCCGAGATAAGATTTTTCAATGTTACTGTCACTCTCTGCAGTCAAGTCAGTGAACGCTCGCAACTATCTTCTTTGTCTTATAGTTTCCTGTGATATGGGCCCATGTATTTGGATAGTATTAAAGCTCGAATCGTAGACCTGCGTCGTATGAAGATTTGTAGACAAGTGATTTCTCAGAATCCTAGTTGTGAATCCTTTGCTTTCATTTTCTTCACCAAAAACTGAGAATATGTGTCGTCGTTCCACTTCGTCACTCAGCACATTATTACTTCAAAGTATTACCATGAGGAACAATCTTATTTATGTCAGCTGAAGTTCTATTGTTTGTATCGTTCTTCTGAGCTTTCTTTCTAAGTGGGGCACCATCTAGTCACATACGAATATATTGTGCATGATCAGTTGCAGCAATAGTTTTAGTACCATCAATAGCAAAATAATTTCACTTAATATTAACCTATTCGTAATTGGATTTGGAATTACGTTGTTTACAATAATTGAATGACAGCGAGATTTGGTACGGAAAGGTTCATATCAAAGCTTACTACAGGATTTATTTCAGTTGGTTACTATGAGACTATGATATTAATTATTTTGTATCGCTCATTTTATGTACTTCTACGTTTCTGTGTGTTGGAGAAAACTACGTGACTCCCAGGAGAGGGGAGGGGGTGATAGGCACACGAGTGGATGAGGGAGAAGCCCTAGAAGGCAAGGTATGCAGCGCAGCAGTGGATGGAACGGATCGCCTGGGAAAGGTTCTGCTGAGGAGGCACGCCAGATCAACGAATAGCGAGCGAGCAGAGCCTTTTTGGGCTGGCTGTCAGAGAGAGAGAGAGAGAGAGAGAGAGAGAGAGAGAGAGAGAGGGGGGGTGAAGGAGAGAGCTACTTCCGTCCCCCACCCTCTTCCATTAATCTTTACATTGCTCCTCTATCCCTTCTATCACTGCTCTTGTTTCTTGTTAAAAACATCCAACCATTGCTTCCTCTTCTCTGTTATTAGCTTTTGTTCATTTTATTTGCTGCGCCCCCCCCCCCCCCCCATTTGCCCCCGTTCTTTAAAAATCTTTAAAAGAGTCATTGCCTTCGATGTTACATTCTATGTTCAGAAGAGGGCAGAGAAGACGGGAAGCTTCTCCTTCGGATGTTGGTAGGGCAGGCTTAAAAGGTATGTAACTTATAGTTGTTTGTAATCATCGCCTTTGCAATTATTTTCCGACTGTCAGATTTTTTGGAACATTGTATTTTCTTATTTCAGACTTTCTAAACATACACTCCATTACTACGTGCATGAAGTAAAACTGATTATACATCCCATTTCACAAGATTGCGTGTTCTACACGAATGGAGATAAAAAACTTGGGACAAATTTTAACTAAAGCATCGAAATGCCAAGTTTAGCTTGGTGCCAGTTGTAAGTTGCCCCTTAATGTGATGGGTGGTAGAGGTCTTCCTTGTGCAGGTAGCCGGCGAGTCGTGGTGGTACCATGGCAACGAATGTAAGACCAGTTTCTTAGAAATGACATGCCTAAACGATGGAGCGGCGTAAAAGGCGAAGGTATCTGCCCTTGTACCATTGGCCTCGAACGCTGATCTCACGGCACGAGATTTTTGAGTGGATTTGTGGCAGATTGTTTATATGACTCCCCTTCTAACAACTTCGGGTGAACTATTGTGCGTAGCAGCAGTGTATCCACTAATTTCATTAATGCACGGGACGCGTTGGGCTGTCATCTGTATGTTTGTCGTGCGCCAGTGGAGGGTGAAAGGTGAGTGATAACTTTGATCCTATACGTAACTGTAAAAAGTACCCAAGGATTGTATCTGCATGCTTGTAAAAGATATTCCCTTTAAAATCGGTCAGTTCTTTTGAAAACAAAGACTTTAGTTCTGTGCTTGCGTGGTGCTCCGTGGTAAAACGTCAGACTGCAGATACAGACGCCTCGTGTTCGATCTGTGGTAAGTCCTAATAATTTTATGTCACTTACCAGTCGTTTCACCTCTGACAATGTATGTTAACGTGAAAAACGTCGAGTTGCATCATGCTTGGGCGTCCCCCGTTGGCCGGGTAAATCAGCTCGAAGGTCGGGGAAATACAATGGCGCACCAACTCCAGTAGGTTCATGCATACTAAAGCACTGGTAGTCAAACCAACCCCGTGTTGACAGTCTTACTTTTATATAGCCCTCTGCGTAAGGTGAAATATACCGCATGTTTTTTTTTTACAGTCTTGTGAAATCAGGTGAATCTTTCTGAAAAACCTTATAGGCCTATAATTTTTGTCGTCGTAGCTATAATTGTTTCATTAGCTGTACCAATCCATTAGCTTGCTACACTATTCTTGCATTCCTTCTTGGGTACAGGAAATAATTCTATGGCCATTTTAGGATATTTTCAATTTTAAATTACCTGTCTGTTTATTTCAAGTGAATTTGATTTATTTTTACCACCATTGCCTATATCTGAAATTGTTAACTTCCGCTAATTACGTAAGTTTTGCCTCTCTCCTGGTTTGATTTACCTGATTGTTTTTTGAAGATGCTGATATTTTTATTTTCATCTTGTTATATTGTTAATGCTCTTAAGATCATACTTAATCTCTAGATTTTAGGCGCAGCTAATCTCGTGAATGATCATAGTTGGTACGGAATTCGAGCGACTTTATTTTGTCGTACAGTGTAGTTTTGGAAAAAGTGTGGTACTTTTTCCAGTTTGTCTATTTTGCGTGGTGTCGGCGGTGCTTTCACTCCGTGTCGCGTTATTGATTGTGATCGAATGTTTCTCGCAATTTACGATGTTCTCTGATGCCAATAACACTAATATGTTTTTGAAGATGGGGGCTGATTTCCGACGCCATGTTAGAAATTTTTACTGTGATGGGAAGGTCAAAACTTATATCTCGCGCAGTTTCCAGTTCCTGGCGTCAGACTAATCGCATGGAAGTATGAAAGTTGATGCTGTCGCATGGTGTTTCGTTTCTGGTATAAATATGTTGAGAAGTAGCTCAGTGTTCGCTGTACTTGTTCCGATAAACTTTTCCAGGCAGCAGTGCTTGTTTTCTCTTTATGACGCAAGTGAAACGTTCTGGGTAACCCCGCGAATTTAATGAGACGGTGGTGAAGCAAAATGAGATGTTTGATATCATAAGACGGCCTTTGTAAGACTACCAGTGTGTTGGGTGTATTCTGAACAACTGTTTAATCAACGAATACGAATGCCATTACCGCAGCGTGGAAGTGCACGGCAGCGTATCCTCTGTGGTCGGAATCGACAAACATAAAATTGTTCTGTATGTCCAGCTACATAAGCGACTGGTTATGGTCGGTTCAAAGATAGGAAAATGCTTAGTACAGCGTTACAGCATTCAAACCAGCCTTATGGTTGCGGGTTGCTTGTCCTGGTCTATTATACTAAATATATATCTATGATACTAAAATGTAGACGAGAAATGTTTTTTATTTGAAATAATTATTTCACCACACGTCTCTTACAGTATTTTTGTCTTGAAAATATGAAAAATACAGGATAGCAGTTCACAATGGATTAAGCTGCGGGAGTAATAGAATGGCGGAACCAATGGTAGAATCTCTGTAAACACAATTTAGCCAGTGCCCTAACTGACTCATCATCGCCAAGCCCAAACCGCCAAGGATAGAAATTTGAAATTTGGAGAGGGTGTTGATTTCATACTGTAGACATAATTTAGCAAGGAGTAGATATTTCGCCCCTAAGGGGGTGAAAAAGAAAATGAAAATTTTTTGAAAATATTTTACCATTAAGGCAATTTCGAACCTAGAACTATAAAAATTGCTATTTGGTTTCTTGGTCACAAATCGAAAAACCTGTGCTTCTGCATTTTTGGAAATTGAACCACCAAGGGGGTAAAATAGTGGTAAAATGTTTAAAATAAATAATTGTTAAAGCTACATATATGAAAACTGGTATTTGACTTCTCGGTTGGACAAAAAAAAAATAAATTGACTTCTCGGTTGGACAAAAAAATACATGTTTCAGTGCGTTAGGAAATTCGTTGCCTGGTGGAGGGGGGATGTCAAAATAGGGGATGAAAGGTTTTATGGAAATATTTCATTACGAATGCATTTTTGAAACCATATCTCTGAAAATTTGTATTTGGCTTCCCGGTTAGAAATTGCAAGACATGTTTTCACTGTTTTTGGGAAATTCAGCCCAAAAGGGAGTGAAATGGGCGGTGAAAAATTTCATAAACATATTTCGTCTTATTAAATTTGTGTGGCCTACAACGTAATATGTGTTAGGGGATGAAAGTTTCTATGGAAGCTTAAAAAATACCAAAATCGCTTTTTGGTCAGATGTGTATTCGGAAAAGACCATGCTTCTATTACCTTAATTACTGTGAAAATCTTAGATGATGTTGCAGTTTGTGAACACCATAAAAATTCGGTTTAAGGAAAACAGAATAAGCTGTGCAGACCAGTCTATGCGAGCCAAGCGGCCGGTGCTAAGCTAGTTGTAGATATACGTCATTATGACACCTCTCGCCTAATATCATAATACCAAACGAAGGCAGAGGAAGATTTGCTCAAAGTGAAATTTTGCAGCACATGTAGAGCTAAAGTTAAGCTGAGTAACGAGAAGCTCACTTGAACTCTGAACAATCGCCGTTTTCTGAATACTATCACCACTCCTCCCCATGACATCACATTCGTTGGCTTTACCGCTTCACAGTCATCTTCCAGTTTACACTAAACCTTAAGTCTCATATCGTTCTGGCACCGCAGCCTACGTTCCAAATAGTAATATAGTACTGAAGTAAGAGACGCTCGCACTGAGACCAACGTGTATGGAAGCTAGACCACTTGTTAGTTCGTACATTTTCCAGATGAGGCGCTACCACTGCCCCCATATAGTTTCCAACTTTCCAACTTTCCTTCCTAACGGTCCTCTACTGAAGTTCTGCCAGTTCTGTCGTCTACGAAACAGATGTTGCTAGCGATCAGGAACAGCTTCGTCACTGTTGTCCCCTCTATTCCGGCAGTCGTCAGTTTTTGGCGTATCAAAGAGGTTAGGTTAGACTCTAATCAAGAACGTTACATTTTCACTTTTTTGGGCGGGATGGGTGTCACGACGCCTCCGTGCATGGAAATGAGTGCAGCATTGCGGCTTTTGCTACTAATAAGACGCCGAATGCATGTGAATGAGCTTTATATATCCCGAAAAGAAAGTGGCGAGTACTGTACGCTTTTTCCTCAGTTGTTGAAATAACCAGACAAGTTTTAGGATCGTATTAGATGAAGAGAGAAACATTCTATTACATACTCGTGATGATTAGTAGTGGCACTTAAAAGCGAGATTACAAACACTTAAAAGCGAGATTACAAACACTCTGCATAACTTCAGATAAAATCAGCAAAACAGGCATATCTCAACTAATCTTCAGTGAATCATTAAGCATACGTGTGAAAGACAAACATAAATTTTTAAAATGAGATACTCTTGACATATAGAACACTGATATGTGAAATACATACAGCACATTTGCAGATCATCTCATATAACAGAATCACCAACTTACCGGTATAAAAACACCAGTAAGCAGTAATAATTCTTAGACTACTAATGTCCATCTGCCACAACCCAAAAAAGTTCCTCCATACGTAACTTTAAGCACAAAATACGCCACCCTTCCGACTTGAACAAATTATTTATTGAGATTGTAATTTACGCCAAAAGTTTCTGATAAAGATTTTGCCTATTTTTGGTGTCCAGAAAAGCTGCGAATTCAGTTCCTAGATTCCGAGCCATAGCAAACTAGTATTTTTCATCCTTCAGGAAGCCACATACTCCTCCTTTCATGGACTTACCGTACAAATTTCTCACAATCCATGTTTCGTGTCTGAGAACGTCGGCAATTTGACCGAAGAAAAGAAACCGATATGAATTTCACTGTTTGTTGTCCGAAGTCTGTACGTTTGGGTGATATCATCTGCATTTTGTCCGCTCACGTACTGCCGTACTGACACGAAAATATGGGCCGTATTCGGCCGAAGCCGGTT
Organism: Schistocerca piceifrons; assembly: GCF_021461385.2. Classification (NCBI taxonomy): domain Eukaryota; kingdom Metazoa; phylum Arthropoda; class Insecta; order Orthoptera; family Acrididae; genus Schistocerca; species Schistocerca piceifrons. The sequence goes on from NC_060141.1 coordinate 207,963,004, forward strand.
CTTCGCGGAATCCACCGCTTCGGTAACACTGTGTCTGCAGCCAAACTGCTCTAGAAATCGAGATCATCATCAGGAATGACACTCAGAAAAATGCGGTGTGCAGTAGAATTGGTTGTTCCACTATTTCTAATTAGAGTTGTATAGTTGCCTGCAAAGTCCGTTCCTTGGAAAAAGGAATAGTCACTGTTCTTCATAATAATTATGAAGATAATTAAAACAGTGCCGTCATTCAGTGACTGCCGACTAACCTATATTCGTGGAACCCAACTCTACAAGAAAAATATTTCCTTTTTTAGACCTCAAACATGTTCTGGCGCAGCTGCCTTACTTTTGATGAGTAGGCAGTTCAGTAATTCTAATTTACGTGTGAAAGTTATACGTGAGACGAAAACAAACGTATTTCGGCTTAAAAAACTTTGTTGAAATGATCTAATCTCTGATTGATAGTTATAACATTTGAGGAGCTATTTGGGAGTCCTTAGAATTTTGGATGCTTCAACATGTCATCTGCAGCTAAATCACATTTTGATACACAGTGCTTCTGAATTGTTGTTGGCAGCCTCTAAAAGGTGCATAACAATCAGATTTATCCCGAAATAAAATGCACGTGGATTAACACAGCTATACGGACAAGCGAATTGAATAAACAGAAGATCCGAAACTTCGAGAATTCTATTGGCTACGTTAGCCAAGTGGGAGAGGTCACTATTGCGTTAAGTCAGGAGATACGGAAAATACAAAGGGCGTTCAAAAAGTTTTGCACAGTCGTCTCTAATTTTTTTTATTTTTTGCAGGAGGAGGATGAAATTTTTTGTGAACGTACTTGGAACATTTAGCCTACTCAGTGTCGCCTCCATCAGCTGTGACGCATCAGGCCTAACGTTTTTCCATGATGTAAATGCACTTTGGTAAAATTCTGGGGATTGACTTTTACACCACCGCTTGACACAGGAAATAAGGTCTTTCTCTCTATCAAATGTTTCACCGCGCAGGTAGGCCTTCAGACGACCAAAGAGGTAAAAACGGCGCCAAGTCCGGACTGTAGGGAGGATGAGGAACAATTTTCCAACCCATTTTCCTGATTTTCTCCTGCGTCATAACGGATGTATGGGGTTTGGCATTGTCATGGTGTAGTCTGATGCTACGACACTACCCAATGCAAACGAGTCATTTCAGCAAGCTATCGTGTCGTCACACATCCGCCATTTTGGATAATTTGATCAATGGTCTCCTTATTCGCATCACTCACTTCCGTCGATGGTCCACGGCTTCGTGGATTGTCCAGTGGAGAGAAATCACCTTCTTTGAACCTCTGTAATCACCGCTAGCTACTGCTGCGGTCCACTGTGTCCTCCCCATAAACGGGGAGCAACTTCCTGTGAATCGATGTAGCAGAGTCATCGCTGGTCTTGAAGAGGAACTCCATCGCCGACCGTTGTCGCAACCTGACATCCACTTCACGATCCATTATGGCTCACCTGTAAATAAAAGAAAATGCTTTCATATACCAGATTACAGCTAAATGTTCCAACTATGTTCACAAAAAATTTCAATCTCCCCCTGCAAAGAATAAAAAAAAATTAGACTACTGTGCAAAACTTTTTGAGCGCCCTTTGTATTAATCACTTTGTGGTTGTATTTTCCGTTGTTAATTCGTAATCACTTAGTATTAGGTCGATAAACATCATTTTGCAAGCTGGACTAATTGTAAGGAAGCGGATTCTCGTTCTTGAGAAGCCAGGATTAAGTCTTCCTGTGGCGGCAGTCCTTGTTTAGGCTTCATTTGATCCCCCAAATTAAAAAATGGGATGATTCCATCACGTAAGTCGCTTCCATTTAGCTAGGACAGCTTTGATATAACTCAACTACCGCTTTTTTTCTCTGAAGATTTAGATGTCAAGAGGACACTGATCCATATCGAAGAAGCAAAACGTCAACTGTTCGAGAATTTTGTCGGAGTGACGGTTCTACAATAGGCGGACGTTTTTGAAGTCGTGTAAAAGAGTTGTGATGAAACGGTCGAAGGTAAATGGGGAAACAACCAATGCAGTGAATAACATAGAAGTATGTTGGTGTGAGCAGCAGTTCAAGGAATCGTTGCGATCTGGAGTATCCGGAGGCAAGCGCTAGAAAGAGGTCTGGCCTTTAAGAAGTACAAGACAGATAAGAGAACGCTTGGTTAATGTCATAGCGACGGATACCCTTACTAAATGTACAATGTAATTAGATGACATTTAACACGCAAAGTACAGTTGTGGTTCTGTCTTAAAAGTTTTGTAATTCTGGTCTTCCGTGGCACAGGTAGACAGAATTTCACGTGTCCAAGTACCAACGGGACGTAGCTGCAACTACTTCTTCTGTCCACCCGAAGCTGACGACGGAATTCAGACTCACCGAAGTAGAAAAAGAATTTTAAAAAAATGGTAAAATTGACTTTTTGTATGCACGATAAGGCAGCGGAAGTTATAAACCCTTCGAAGCCCCTAAATTGGTGATAGTATAATAGACATTTAAGCATTCTGAACAGACAAGTACAGGGTTTCCACAATTTACAAGAAAAGAAACTAAATCAGTCTCTTACAACTGCATTCTTTCTTTGCTTTGAACCGACATGATATTTGAATAGGCGACTACTGTTTCGTTTTTCTCTTCTCAAATCATTGCGACAAAGTTCATGTTGTGGCGATGCTGCCGTACATATTTCCGTTCAGTATGCATTAGGCGTATGTGGTGCTGAAAATATGACAATCTCGTGTGTGTGTGTGTGTGTGTGTGTGTGTGTGTGTGTGTGTGGCCGCGCACGCGCGTCCTGCTCGTTTGGGTTTAGCCATAATGTGGCCTGTTCTTTTTTGCAGCCAAGTGGCATTCATTACAGGGACAGGAAATACCTTTCTCCGGCTCTCGAGGCGTGGCTCTCTGCGGTGTATGTAGTGACAGCCCCGAACCAGTCCATGAGCTGTGGTGTAGGTCTCTTATCAAGTATCCGCGGATCTATCATCGTAAGACGTCGGTGCATTGCGTTTCCTGAACCTTGACATTTCGAGTGCGGCGTCAGCGTGTGTAGCGTTTTATTGGTGTGTGTGTGTGTGTGTGTGTGTGTGTGTGTGTGTGTGTGTGTGTGTGCCGGCAACGCACGTATGTGCACACTTTTAAATCGAGAGGCTGAGGTACAACACTTCAATGCATTGTACTATTTGCTAAAGAACTAAACGACTGAATTTGGAATTAGTATGACTGCAAGCATGTAGTCCATTGTGACGTGTGCATAGACAGTGGTATTGTGTGTGGAAGGATCTCAGCATTATTTTAGAAAGGCAATATCCTGATTTAGTTATTTGTCGCGTGGCATACATTGTTTTGAATCACAAGAGTTGTTGTACGTGTACAAAGATTACTAAACTACTGCATGTCGACGTCAGTACAGCTCTCCAGTACAATACAAATGAAAATAGTTACAGGCGAATATCAAAGTATCTTATTTAGGTTATCACTCAACTCGTCACTGTCAAGAAATCTTCGAAAGCGCCTTGTAGCCAAGTGCAGGGCTTGGTGATACAACACAAGCAACTGTGTCGTTCAGCACGACAGTAACAACATGATGGTGAAGAATTTCCTTACTTCTGGCGAACGTTTCTGCTCCTTCCATGGCCCGTTCGGATGCGATTCTGAGTAGTCAAAATTGCCCGAGGCTGGTCAGATCCATAGAGTTTCTCGTGGACGCAGGACAGTTACAGGCATCGTGGAGAGCAGTTTTGTTCCCAGCAGCATTTCCATTCATCGACGGCATTGATTTCATCTTCAACAAGAGTCCTGGCTGAGATAGTTCTATGTCTTCAACTCAATCTTTCTCTGTCGGCAGAGAATACGTCATCCAGTACTGGAACGCCGGATAAGCTCAACGATCTAGCTAAAGTGAATTAGTCACAAGACGTGCACTCAAACCGTTTCTTTCAGGACGCCCAAGCTGTATAAACTTTGGATCTATTATCAAGATCAATATTGGAGCTATAAGTATCCTGACATTGCTATTCTGCGACGCGATGCGATGTAAATGTATTCAAATTTTTACTCTGTATTAATAAGTGATAAGGTTTATTCTTTAGGTATGTGTTAGGGGACTCGTCGTTAAGTGCCAGACAATGGATCCAAAAATATGGTATGCGATGTCGTTTGTCTTGGAATTTTGCGTTTTTTATCACCAACTTCGCCTCTACCAAAGTTTGTTAATGTGAAAGATGCTGAGATGCCCCGTGGTTCACTGTCCTCTTTAAACTGTAGGTATCTTTCCTTGTAACTGGCTGGCTATGTCAGATCAAAAGGTCAGCGGAAGGCACGTACAGTACTACTAGACCTCATCGCACGATGGTGGTCATACCAACATCAGTTGTTTTAAGGAGAGAAGGAAGAGACCCCCTCTTAATATTATTTTGATGACTTTTTCCTCTTTCAGATATTTCAGTGCCTCAAGGCCCATGTGATATACTCATTCATTCTAGTTACTATAGTTTCAGGTGTACACACTGAGGTGACAATAGTAATGAAATACCTCCTAATATCGTGTCAAACCATCTTTTGCCCGCCACATTGCAGCACTTCTACGTGACATGGACTCAGAAAGTAGTTGGAAGTCCCCTGCAGAAACATTGAGGTATTCTGCCTCTACAGCCGTCCATAACTGCGAAGGTGTTCCCGATGCAGGCTTTTTTGCACGAACTGGCCTCTCGATTATGTCCCATGAATGTTTGATGAAATTCATGTCGGCCGATGTAGGTGGCCAAATCATTCACTCGAATTGTCCAGAATAGTCCTCAAACCGGTCGCTAACAATTATTGTTGGATGACGTGGTGCATTGTCACCCATAAAAATTTTAATGTTGTTTGCGAACGTGAAATCCTTGAAAGGCTGCAAATGGTCTCAAAGTAGCCGAACATAACCACTTCCAGTCAATGATCGGTTCTGTTTGACTAGAGGACCCAGTCCACCTCATGTAAGTACAGCCCACACTATTATAGAGCCACTACCAGCTTGCACAGTGCCTTGTTGACAACTAGGGGTCTTCGTGGGGTCTGTGGTACACTCGAACACTACTATCAGCTCTTACTAACTGAAATTGGGACTGACCAGATCATAGTTTTCCAGTTGTTTAGGATACAGCCCAGGGGCCCTATTCTATTACTTTCCGTCATTTTGCCGATCATTCGGTACGCGAGCGCACGTAACGGTCTTATTTACGAAACAGAGCCCCAACATTATTCATTAAGCATTTCGAAAGCGATGCCGAACGGTTGTAGCGAACCGAAACGCTGTGTCAGTGCTCCTTGCACCAACCAGTGAAAAGCAATATGCCTGAGATCCGAGCATGCGCACTACGGCGCTACAGTGGCACGAACTCGAAGCAGCTAGCAGCCGACACAGGCATGCCATTCGTCACATTACCGAGAAGTGTGGTTAGAGTACGTAATACTGTTCAAATTTTGCTGACCACAGGCTTCGATGAATGCATGATAACGACAGAATATTGACTGTGTTCTGGAAACTGTCGTAAATGTCACACTGTCATTTTATTCTCATTCACGCCGAAGTCTTGTTTTGGATTTTATTTTTCGGAATATGAGTAAGGACTGAAGTGTCGTACCACATTGTACAAATATATCTATAAAAACACCCGAAAAATTCATTTTTTCTGTTTTATGTCGTTCCTTAGTTGCTTCAAAATTCATGGAGTTATGTTCCTGTCTATGAAACTAATTGCAGTTTGTTGAAGTGAAACGCGTATGGGAATAAACTGCCTTCAATCAGTTGCATAGACGGAACACATCTCCACGAACCCGAAAAATTGTTTAACAGAGTGTCAAAGAATAAGAATATGCATAGAATGTGGTTGTAACTCGCTGCTAGAGAGCCAAATGATCAAGTAGCCTACTTTCCTGTATGATACACCAACGATTTGCTTCATAAAAACGAAGTTTAAAAAGTCGCCTTTTCGAGAGCGTATGGCGAGAGGAGCTATAAAAGCTCGTTGTAGTTTATAACATGTATCTGACGAATCAGAATGTTTCATATGGTCGTATAGTATGAAAGTTTTGTGGCTTGATCCTTTCATTTCTGTCTGTTGTTAAGGACTTGATCGCAGATAAATACTTGTGACAAGCTAGAGTATAAAGAAGATTGCTGATAGTTTCATTCGTAGTAATTTACGTTGTGCTCTTAGATTCCCAGCTAACATTCAAGTAATATATGTAAGCAGAGCCAGTGTCTTGATATTTAACGATCTTTAAACTCTTAATTGCATAAAAGTGGTTATTTTGAGAGAATATTGACCGAAAACGTTTTTTTTAATGTTATCATTCACAGTAACAAAATAACCATATTTCTAACAAAGGAAAATAGTCTATTATCAACTCACTTTCCAACCAGACGAGTCCTGTGGTGATTATTTAGTAACACAATCACCAAATCCCAAGTTAAAACCGCTCAATATGTTTAAAATAACCAATTGTAGGTGTAAATAAACCACAGGTAACTGAACGACAGGGCCATACCGAAATCCAAAACATCTTGGTACAGTTGTCAAAAAATCGGCGGGAGGACCGTTCGGTAACAGATCTCAGAAGCTTACTGAATAGGAAATTCGGATAAAGAACCGAAAATGACGTCACTACTGAGACTAACCTACTGCACCGATCGCTCTGAACGATATATAATAGGGCCACAGCAGAGGCACAGCAGGCGATGACGTGCTGTTAGCAAAGGCATTTGCGTCGGTTGTCTGCTGCCGTAGCCGCACTGTCCTAACGGATACCTTCGTCGTACATCCCATGTTGGTTTCTGGGGTTATTTCTCGCAGTGTTGCTTGTCTGTTAGCACTGACAACTCTACGCAAACGCCGCTACTCTGTCATTAAGTAAAGGGCGTCGGCTATTGTATTGTCGATGGTGAGAGGTAATGCCTGAAATTTGGTATTTTCGGTACACACTTGACTCAGTGAATCTAGGAATACTGAAATTCCCAACGATTTCCGAAATGGAGTGTGTCCAGCTCCAACTGCCACTCCGCATTCAGTCTGCTGATTGTCTTAGTGCGGCCATAATGACTTCAGAAACCTTTTCGCCCGAGTACAAATGTCAGGTCAATTCACTGCCCTTCTATACTTGGTGTACGCGAGACTACTGCCACCTGTATATGTGCATATCGATCGATATCCCATCACCGTTGTCACCTCATTATATTATGTAGTAGCATTAACGAAACAGTGAAGTTGGTTTCAAGTGACTCGCTACAGTTCATTTCGTGTACAGTTTTTGGTAAGTGTTGTAAAAAAGAACCTTCGAGTTGGAAATGCGTATACGACAATCAATGTAGAAAGTAAGTGTGAAGAGTTCAGCGGAATGAGCGTGAAACCCAGCAAAATGTTAGTTTAGAAAGGAAAGGTAAGTAACCTTATTTTGCTCATATCCTTGGCTGTCTGCTTGATACCCTCTTTCGGTAAGTATAATAAAATAATTTAATTGCCAGATCAAATAGATTTTGTTTGGCAGCGTGTGTCAGCTATTGCAAAAATACATACAGGGCTTTTGTGTAACGATATCGGGACACGAACTTGATTCCTCCTGATGCCCAGTGCAACTGTTCTTTCGTTTCACCCAATCCTTCCAGATATGTTTGATTCGATTCAGGCCAAGGGGAAGCTCACCTTGACTGAGTGACTCTTCATCGCAGCTTCGCCGAACCTCTTACCGCCTTTCTCGGAATATCAGCGGCAAGATTTTACTAGAAGACTGACAGTGAGTCATGTTCGCGGTAGCGGGGAATATCTTATCTCGCCAGCAGATGCAGCTAATCTTCCACTACAGGGACATTGGCAACCATATTCTGTTCTTCGGGCATGATCAAATGCTCTTCATGTAGCCATTCGATCCCTTATAGCTAAATTCAGGCAGCCTCTGTATTACTCACGCTTTCTGTCACCTTCCTTCGCACAGATAATACGCATTGGCCCAACACATTGGGGCGGATTTCCCCGTGGCCTGTGGTCAGTTCAGGAAGAGTCTTATCAAGAGCTACGCGGTTCACTGGCCCCGCAACTCGTGATCGGTGGTTTCACAACCAGTGGGGCGCAGTAATATGTACTTAAAAGCGCGCCACGGGTTGTCTCTGGTCTTTCTTTTCGTGGCGGACAATCGCGTGCCATACGTTTGAATGTTTCGTTAAGTCCTACCTATCGCCAGCACTTCAACACTTTCTTGCCAGTTTCGTTAGACAAGAGTGGATCTCTCAGCTTAAGGTATGTGTTTGACTATGGTGGTAGAGTCGTTAATTAACTTGGGTTGCCTTTTTCGATACTAGTTATAACATCGATGTAATGTATTTTCTAAACTGAAAGTCCTCGAGTAATTTGATCCAAACTTCGTGCTTTGTGCCGGTGGTGGGCGGTTACAATCATATGGTGAAACAGGGGCTTCTGGGAACAAGCCCTTGGTTTGCTGCCTCGCCACTTGGAGCGCTGAAAGTTTATCGGGCCATCATCTCGCTTTCTTATTGGCTGAATTTTAGTCTTCCATGTCATTTTTTGTTTCATGGTTAACAGAAATTGGTTTCATCGCAGTGTGCATCTGATTACGACTTCTCGTGTGTCTTGCACTCTTTGAATGAATGGCGTTGTAGGATGTTAAGCGTATTGTGTTCTTCTTGCCTCCGTGCTGTGGGATGGGAATGATTCCAAATTTGTTTTCGATACATATGAAACAGAAGCTGCTTTCTTTGCATAGTATTTTGCGAACTTCATGTGTATCTGTTATTGCTTACGATTTTAAGTGCGAACTGCTCTATTTAAATGCATTGTTAAGTATATTGCTCGTATTCTATGTTATTTTTGCTTGCATCCGTTTTCCGTACTTTCTCACATTTAATGCGGAACTCCATTGACAGTATTGGTATTCAGCTTTATTATATCTTACAACTGACTGGGATGTAAGTCTGGTTTGAATAGTTTTGCGTCTTGGCACTGAATGCCATGCATTTCAGTGTCTTGCAGTATGTTGATGTAGACGTAGATGAGCAGGCCCTTTGCTTTTAGTCTTGGTGACTGGAACAGCCTTCCTTTCAATTGCTAGAAGTGCGACAATTGCTACGCAAATGTTTTCACACGCTATTAACAGGTACTCCAAAAAGTGCATTTCAGTAGAAGGCAATGAAAATTTCGGTGCTTTCCATTAAATGAGTACGAAAAACGAACGGTAACAAAAATAACTTAAAATATTAGCAATATACTAACAGTGCATTGAAATCGACCAGTTCATACACGGATTCGTAAGCAGTAACAAATGGACATGAGCACAGAATACCATGTTACAAAACCAATTTCTATTTCATATGAAACAAATATGGCATCTTTTACCTCGTCCAATATTACGGATGAGAGCAAAAATTAATCAGAACACGAGCGACATATTTACGTCGCAATTCAAAGAGTGCGATACGCACAAAGTGGTAATCAGGAACAAGATTTCCACTTGATAACAGCCACACGGTCGAAATTGGAATATTGATTTTTACAAATAAATACACTGGCCACGAGACTACCAGACCCATCGAGAGGGTATAAATGAAAAATATCATCTACTACTAGTGTTTTGAAAAGCAGTAATAAGGATTTCCGCGCCATATTTCTCGTATTTACTCCACTTGGAGCGCTGCTGACGTTTTGTTTTCGTGCCGTAATACGGGCCTTCTCTTCTGATATTCTGTGGATACCGTGAAGGTACCTGCAGGTAAGGGTGGGAAAATGGTATCATAATGAGATTTTCACTCTGCAGCGGAGTGTTTCAAAATGGTATCATGTTAACGTAACTGTTCAACGCCTGGTGCAGTTTCTTCTAAAATTGGTACTTATTATCCGGCAGAACGAAGTGAGACATATCCTGGGTATGGCAGCACTGTCGTGTTCATGCCCAAGGACTCTCGAGTTTTCTTACAAGGAACCACCACCAACTTGACCTCGTATGTTGAAGAGGAAAAAAGCACACTTGCAAGAGATCAGCTTCAGCAATCCTTTGCAATCTATGCTGCGGATATCTGGGTTATAATTGTTATAGTGCGCAGTTATTACCTTCAGAAAGTTCAACTTTTAAACTTTCTCGCGCTCTGGTTATCACTCGCTCCGCCCCACTGCAGACGCCTAAAGCCCGAGCGCGAAATGCCGACCCGGTGTGGCCGAGCGGTTCTAGGCGCTTCAGTCTGGAACCGCACGACCGCTACGGTCGCAGGTTCGAATCCTGCCTAGGGTATGGACGTGTGTGATGTCCTTAAGTTAGTTAGGTTTAAGTAGTTCCAAGTTCTAGGGGACTGATGACCTCAGAAGTCCCACAGTGCTCAGAGCCATTTGAACTGAGCGCGAAATGCTGTACAGTGAAGTGAGAGAGAAGTGTGTGTCACTGTTTTGAAATTGGTAACGTGCTTTGTCCGTTGTGTCAAAGTGGCCGGTTCTAACCCGTTACATCAGCAGAGTAACTATAAGAATTATTTCTTGACCATAGATCCAAGACAGTAGTGAGTAAAGCGTGAATACTACTTATATGCACTGGAAAAGATCTCCATTTCCAGGATTTGCCTTACAGGTAAAGATGACGTAGGTTATTGCAACTTCCCTAAACCTTCCTTTTTTAAATTTCACAATCCTAGGATTGATTTGAAGTTGCTCTCCAGACACCACCATGTTTCACCGTCTTTCTTACTTCCACGGAGGTGAAATCTGCATTATCTGTCTGACCGTACGGTCTTCTGTGTCTACCGCTTACCAAAGCCTCAGATATGGTGTCAAGTAGACATACCTTTCTCAGAACGTGCCCCATCCTGTAGGCTCTTCTTCATCGTTTTCGCTCAACCCCGGCAATTTTTGAAGTCCCTGGAGGAGCTTCATTCGACAACTTAGCTGTCCAAATTGGGCGAATCCATGAGTGGCGTGATAAAAAGCCACGCTCGATTCCTTGCCTTGTTCTTGTCCAGAAATTTTACACTGTTGCCTCAGTGTTGTTGGGAGGGTCAAATGGATTTTACTGGCCAGTGTCAGGTCAGAATATTTTGTAACTTAAATTTACGCACTGACCATGGGCGTCAAGGAGGATTGGTGTTACTTAATCAGTTAGCTCCAGCGTTTATCCTGAAGAGCGCTGTAGTTATGCTACTAATAGAATCAGTTTTTTGCGTGTAGATTGTCGCTTCTTCTATTACACAGAAACGTTTAGGACATTTGAAATCTCAAATATTGTGTTGATAAGCGCGTCGCTTTACGAACTGCGACACGCAGTTCGGATACAGAGTGAAGAGCGCACGCGTAACGAGAAGTGTTGCGTCTTAGCATCTGCGCCTTAGCAATAGCCTGTTGTCAAACTCGAACATGGAACGTATGAAATCAAATCTAATCTCTTAAAAATAGTGTAATTTCTTGACACCGTTTATGCTAAAATTACAAAGAGTTTTAAAGTGACAACAAAAGTACAGAAAAGAATGAAGCGGGCATTAATTACTTTTCGTATCGTACCTGTGGTGAAGTTTGGCAAATAATTATTTGTTCTCTTACGGCACACACTGGAGGATTCAAAATGACCTAAATGTTATAATATTTTAGATTTACAGTGACTGTTGTGAATACTGATTAACTTACTTTTTTAGTGCACTGCTTACTAGCAAATAGGGATGTTAGATCTCCTAGACTTACTTCCCTATAGAAAGACCTAGTTCCGAGTACGTGTAGTAGGAATCTGTGTTACCTACCATCCGTAATTTTGCAGTGTGTGTAAGATAGTTTCAAGGGCAATAATACGATAATGTAGTAAACATGTCAGGGAAGCAAAATGTTCTACAAACAAGAATAAGTAACACGCTCAATTAACATCATTTATTCCGTGCTGTAGTTATTCACTTAGCTGTTAATGTTAGTGCCGAGTGTTGTAAAACGTATACACATTTTTTTATTTGTGCTTTCTCTCTGTCACGACATTTGGTTAGAAAATATCACTCAATAAAGTAGGTGACGGGTCTTAGACATTGAAGAAACGGTCAGATACAAGGTGTTCTGCCAAGACTAGTACAGTGTTCCGGTTGAAACCCATTTATTTTACATGACTGATCCAGCAAATATGACTTCCATTAGAGTTCTCGAACACAGATTTTACGTGATCTTATTTTGTTAATCGTTCCTCTAGCCAGGTTCACACACACCACAGCTAGTGCCATACTGCAGTGGCACCGCAGTTGCTTATGTGTCCGACGTCTATGTCTTCACTAAATTTCGAAACATCTCGGTGCGTTTTCGTTCGCGAATTATCATTTTGGAATGCTTCGCGCCTCTGTGCGGATAACGTGTCTAAAAAGAGGCCTTTAGCTACAGTCATTAAATTTGTGACCGAAGTATTACAATATCAAAAAAAATAGTTAATGTAGAATAATGAAATTTCAAGAATACATTTGTCTAGATAAAATATTTAAGTGATTAACATTGAAAGATCACAGGATAGTGTAAGGGCGAGATATGCCGTTGTAAATGTGAAGTGCAGGTACATTAATAAACGGTGTACCGCCAGAATGTTCCAGAACGAGATTTTCACTCTGCAGCGGAGTGTGCGCTGATATAAAACTTACTGACAGATTAAAACTGCTGACCGGAGTGGCCGTGCGGTTCTAGGCCCTACAGTCTGGAACCGAGCGACCGCTACGGTCGCAGGTTCGAATCCTGCCTCGGGCATGGATGTGTGTGATGTCCTTAGGTTAGTTAGGTTTAATTAGTTCTAAGTTCTAGGCGATTGATGACCTCAGAAGTTAAGTCGCATAGTGCTCAGAGCCATTTGAACCAGATTAAAACTGTGTGCCGGGCCGAGACTCTTAACTCGGGACCTGTACCTTTCGAGGGCAAGTGCTCTACCACCTGAGCTACCCAAGCACGACTCACGCCCCGTCCTCACAGCTTTACTTCTGCCAGTACCTCGTCTCCCACCTTCCAAACTTCACAGAAGTCCCGAGTTCGAGTCTCGGCCCGGCACACAGTTTTAATCTGCCAGGAAGTTTCACGCCAGAATGTTGACTGCAAGCATGAAAGTATGCATGCATTGTGTTGTACAGGTGCCGGATGGCAGTCTGTGGGATGGAGCTCCATGCCTGTTGCACTTGGTCGGCCAAAATAGGGACGGTTAATGCTGGTTGAGGATGAAGCTGGAGTCGTCGTCCGACGATGTCCCTTGTGTGCTCGATTGGAGGCAGATCTGGTGATGGAGCAGACCAGGGCAACATGTCGACACACTGCAGAGAATATTGAGTTACAGCAGTGGTATGTGGGCGAGCGTTATCCTGTTGGAGAACACACCCTGGGATGCTGTTCATGAATGACAAAACAGCATGTCTAATCACCAGACTGACGTACGAATTTGCAGGTAGCGTGCGTGGGGTAACTATTAGAGTGCTCCTGCTGTCATATGAAATCGCACGCGAGACCATAACTGCAAATGTAGGCCCAGTGTGTCTAGCACGCCGACAGGTTGGTTGCAGGCCCTCAAATGGGCTCCTCCTAAACCACATACGGTCATCACTGGCAACGAGGCAGAACCAGCTTTCATCAGTAATCAAGACCTCCACCCTACCCTCTCGCTTGACACCACAGAAGTCGCAAATTGTGGTCGTTAGGGATCAGTGGAATGCACACTACAGGGCATGTGGCTCGGAGTTGCCCTTGAAGTAACTGATTTTTAATAATTCGTTGTGTCAGTATGGTGCCAACTGCTGCTCAAGTTGTTCCTGCAGATGCAGTACATGCGCCAGAGCCATACGCAAAACAGTGGTCTTCCCCCTCTGTAGCGACACGTGGCCGTCCAGAGCCCGGTCTTCTTGTATCAGTAGATTCTCATGACCACCGCTGCCTACAACCATGTACGGTGGCTACATTTCTGCGTAGTCTTCCTGCAATATCCCAGAAGGAATATCCAGCTTCTCGTAGCCCTATTACACGACCTTGTTCAGGTTCAGTGAGGTGGTGGTGATGGAATTTTTGTCATCTTAAAAACATTTGCGACTAACATCAACTCACCACGTAACTAAGGATCACGACCGTTACGGCGTGTATTCAAAAGCAAACCTGATCTGCGTCCTCAGAGTGGTGTTACTATCACCACTCTTATGCGACTGGCGCGAAATTTGAATAGACAACGTCTTTCAGATGTAGAAACGCGCCTACCAGCCTTTCGTGTATGTTGCATAACTTCTCCTTGGTGCTGAGATTTTTAAGCCGTAATTTGAGAACGGTATGCGTAATATCAATGCCAGTGTATCAAAAAAGTTATTATAAAGACCGAAACTTTCAATATGAATCGTAGATTGATATTGTGAACAATGTTTGAAAGCGCCGCTGGGTTTGATGTAATCATTACAAAGCAAAAAACACGAGGGTGAGTCAATCAATAAGTCGCAAACTGGGATAGAGACATCAGAGCCGCGTGTACCAGACTGACATTTTCCTTTTCAACAGGCTCTCGTTGTAAATTTAAACAGTTACCCCATCGCTCGACAAAGCGTTAGGCCCGCATATGGCACACAGCAGAGGCAGAGCTAGAGAGATTCTGCAGGTCAGCGTAGTACAGGCGCGGCAGAGCCCACAAGGGACATCTTTGGGCTCAAACCTCGGAACCGCACGAAACCATGCTTAAAATAACACTTGATCATAAAAAAAACATTGGTCTGTGTTATTTCCATGAAAAACGTTGCATTCTTCCATGTGTGACATTGTAATGGAAAACAAACTTAGAAGATATCAAACCCATTTGAACAATTAGTTCATAAGCCCACACGAAGCATAAATGGTTGCGAAAGCCTACTTGACATTTTAGCAACAAATAATCCTGGACAGATAGTGAGTATTGTGACGAATACAGGGATTAGCGACCTCAAGGCAGTTGGTGCTAGGCTGAATACCGTAACACCTACAACCATCAACAAGAAACGCGAAGTATATCTATTTAAAGAAGCTGATAAAATGCTCTTAACTCCTTTTTAAGAGACAGTCTTCACTCCTTCCGATCTGATCATGTAAGTGTAGAAAAGTTGTGGAATGTTTTCAAAGAGATAATGTCAACAGCAATTGAGAGATATATACCACATATATTAATAAGTGATGGTATTTATCCCCCATGGTACACAAAACGGGTCAGATCCTTGTTGCAGAAGCAACAAAAAAGTATGCCAAATTTAAAAGAACGCAAAATCTCCAAGATTGGCAAAGTTTTACAGAAGTTCGAAATATAGCGCGTACTTCAATGCGAGATGCTTTTAATAATTTCAACAACGAAATTCTGTCTCGAAATCTGGCAGAGAACCCAAAGAGATTCTGGTCATACATAAAGCACACCAGTGGCTAGACACAATACCTTCACTGCGCGATAACAACGGTGAAGTCACTGACGACTGTGCCACTAAATCAGAGTTATTAAACACAGTTTTCCGAAACTCCTCCACCAAAGAAGACGAAGTAAATATTCCTGAATTCTAATCAAGAACAACTGCCAAGATGAGAAACATAGAAGTAGATATCCTCTGAATAACGAAGCAACTTAAATCAATTAATAAAGGCAAGGCCTCCGGTCCAGATTGTATACCAGTCAGCTTCCTCTCAGAGTATGGTGATAAAATAGCTACATATTTATCAATTATATACAACCACTGGCTCACAGAAAGATATGTACCTAAAGACTGAAAAATTGCCCAAGTCACACCAATACCCAAAAAGGGAAGTAGTAGTAATCCGCTGAATTACAGGCCTATATCACTAACGTCTATTTGCAGTAGGGCTTTGGAACACATACTGTATTCGAACGTTATGAAGTACCTCGAAGAAAACGATTTATTGACACATAGCACTGATTCAGAAAATATCGTTCTTGTGAAACACAACTAGCTCTTTATACTTACGTAGTAATAAGTGCTATCGACAGGGCATATCAAATTGATTCCATATTTTTAGATTTCCAGAAGGCTTTCGACACCGTTCCTCACAACCGTCTTCTAACCAAACTGCGTGCCTGCGGAGTATCCCCGCAGTTGTACGACTGGATTCGTGATTTCCTGTCAGAAAGGTCACAGTTCGTAGTAATAGACAGAAAGTCATCGAGTAAAACAGAAGTAATATCCGGCGTTCCCCAAGGAAGTCCCCCTATTGCTCCTGATCTATATTAACGACATAGGAGACAATCTGAGTAGCCATCTTAGATTGTTTTCAGCTGATGCTGTCATTTACCGTCTTGTAAAGTCATCAGATGATCAAAACGACTAGCAAAATGATTTAGATAAGATATCTGTATGGTGCGAAAAGTGGCAATTGACCCTGAATAAAGAAAAGTGCGAAGTTATTCACACGAGTACTAAAAGAAATCAGCTAAATTTTGATTACGCGATAAGTCACACAAATCTGAGGGCTGAAAATTCAACTAAATACTTAGGGATCACAGTTACAAATAAACTAAATTGGAACGATCACATAGATAATATTGTGGATAGAGCAAACCAAAGACTGCGATTCATTGGCAGAACACTTAGAAGGTGCAACAGGTCTACCAGAGAGACTGCTTACACTACGCTTGTCCGCCCTATTCTGATGTACTGCCGTGCGGTGTGGGATCTGCATCAGGTGGGACTGACGGATGACATCGAAAAAGTATAAAAAAGGGCAGCTCGTTTTGTATTATCGCGAAATAGGGGTTATAGTGTCACAGACATGATACGTGAATTGGAGTGGCAATCATTAAAACAAAGGCGTTTTTCGTTGCGACAGTATCTTCTCATGAAATCTCAATCACCAGTTTTCTCCTCCGATTGCGAAAACATTCTGTTGGCACCCACCTATATAGGGAGAAACTATCATCGCGATAAAATAAGAGAAATCAGGGCTCGCACGGAAAAATTTAAGTGCTCGTTTTTCCCGCGTGCCGTTCGAGAGTGGAACGGTAGAGAGACAGCATGAAGGTGGTTCATTGAACCCTCTGCCAAGCACTTTATTGTGAATAGCAGAATAATCACGTAGATGTAGATGTATAGGAGAGAAATTATACACAGTTAAATGGCGTCAGTTTATCATTACATTTTCAATCAACAGACCCAAAAACTGTATGCTTAAAGTAGTTATAACAGCGCGAAACACACGCATCCTTCACACGTGATACTGTTTATATTACTCCTCATAGCGCAGATGGGGACGTCGATGAAGTGGTTAAAACAAAGTGGAAGAGAACAAGGTACACATCCACTAAAGCCATGTTTCTACATTTAAAATCGCTTTCGCGTTCAAACAGTCCAGTATCTGACGCCACACTAATTACATTTTCAAATGAAGATACAGGTATGTCAGTGTCATAACCTACCTGTCGCCAAGCATATTCCAACATACACTAGGAGCCAAAACGTTATGACTACTGCCCACCGCAACGTTGGATGCCGCCTGGTGGCCTTGCGGCACATGACGCGGTAACAACAGTACGTAGGCGGAGCAGGCACGGGCAGGGGATCACCCAAGCGAGGATACGGGCTGCAAACGGGGAAATCCATTGAAATAAGCGACTTTCATAATGCGCAGATTATTATTACGCAGAGCCTGTGAACGAGTATCTCGAAAATGACGAAGCCGGTTGAATATCCACGTTCTACTGTCGTGAGCTTCTACGGAAGGAGGTAGGACAGTGAAACTACCACTAGGTGCTAAATGGTTGGACGTCCACGACTTTACAGAACGTGGGGTTTGGGGGCTTGTCTGCTGTGTAAAATAGGATAGATGGTGATTTGTGGCATCTCTGCCGAAAGAGTACAATGGTGGTGCACGAACAAGTGTTTCGCAGCACACCATTCATCGTACGTTGTTTAACATGGAACTCAGCAGCAGACTGTACTACGTGTTCACATGTTGGCCCAGCATCATCAGTTACGATTGCAGTCCGCACGGCACCATCGGATTTCGACCGTCGATCAGTGGAACGTGTCGGCTCTTTGGGTGAATCACGCTTTTGCTACACTTAGGCCGCTGGTCGTCTCCACAAACGCCGTCATCGAGGTGAACGGCACTCGAAACGTGAAGTGCGCCACGGACGCAGGCTGGTGGGGGCAGTGTTGTCCTATGGGAGACGTTATCCTGCGCTTGCATGGGACCTGTGGTAGTAATCGAAGCCACGATGACAGCTGCGAACCACCTGCTTCCCTTCATGCTTGTTTTCTTTCCCGACGGCTGTGTCATTTTTCAGCGTTATAATTGTCCGTGTCCCAGAGCCAGTAGCATGCTTTAGTGGTTTGAGGAGCATTATAGTGAACTCACGTTGATGTCTCGGCAACTAAATTCATCTTACATAAATCCTGTGGAACCCATCTAGGTCGCTATCGGGTTCCATCACCGCGTACCCAAATCAGCGGCCCGTTATTTATGCGAATTATGTGACCTCTGCGTTGAGATCTAATGCCATATACCTACACAAACCTATCAACAAAGTGTTGGATTCCTGATACGCAGAATCAGTGCCGTATTTCGTTCCAACGACGGACAAACAAGCTATTAAGCAAGTGGTCATAATGTTTTGGCTCATCAGTGTAGGAGTATACTTTTGTGCAGAAAATTGACTGTCAATAACATAGTGAAGTTTGATAATGAAATAACGATAATGTAACTTCACTTCTGGTTTGGCACATTGTCTTACACAACCAGCAGTCGTATTGATATAGAGCTTATATTGCTGAAAGAAGTAAACGTCAAGGGGTTGGCAATATTTTGTTGTTTTCGGTGGCAATATCGTAAGCATAACACCTTTGTGAAAAACTTGCATCTGTATGACCAGACAAGAAATCGCACGGTAATAGTATCTTTTCACTTGTTACATGTTCGCCAAGGACTGAAGTTAGAAAACGTTTCATGTGTTCTGTGGTCACTCTTCCTTTTTAGCTCGTCTCCACATGAATGTTTCAGGGGCATGTTGTTTAAAGTTCCTCTGGAATATTTGGTCCTAAGATTCCTTGTGCCTCTTGAAAACAGATGCACAACTTGTTTGCTTTAGTCTGCCTCTCATTGATAAAGCCACATGAAATCTGTAGCCTTGGGTAGATCCATGGACAGCTGTAGTCTCCTCTGTGAGAAAGTGAAGACGACGTTTTATACTGGAATTGCCTCGGGTCACTGTTCCAAAATTTTCTTTCTCCACAGCCTGCTCTGTCATAAACATATTCACTTCCTCCACAAACTTTTTTGCCTTATGACGTGTACTACTATCGTCTTCTGTGCCCCCGCGTGTGACACATGTAGTAATATGCGTAGATAGCTTACTTACCATATTCAGCCGTAAGATTGTCGACAAAAGAAATCAAAGCTCTGAAATTTTCAAAGCCAACCATTTTCGACGCTTCTAGTGCCGTCATTTGCAGATGCCAACTATGAGCTGTAGATCCATACAACTTTGCTTTATCAAATTGCGGTAATACATGCTCTTTTATAGCTTGTAATTACGACAGTCTGTTTCCTTTGCGACGAGCTCCTGCTCCCCTTTTGTTAGACCCATAATTTAGAATTAATCTTCAATTTTATGTACTTTTAATGCACTTACAGCATGTCAGTAGTTTGCTGTGCGAATTGATATTTCGCACTCACTTTGACTGGACTGTTCCTGTTGCTCTGGAAATGAATGTCGTGTACCGCTTGAACAGTCGCCTTTAGGTTCAGGTTCTTACTGTCCTTCAAAATCATATCTACCCAGCGTAACGACATGTATTTCTCTGTCACACCCATTATATTTCTGAATTATTATGTTACATAATGTGCCCGCGAACTCCCCGTCCTGGGGCCCAATTCCTTTTCCATATTCAGCATTTCGCAGCTTTGTCCCTGGTATTCGAACCACATTCGTAGAATTTTCTCTTCGTGATATCACTGTACAACACAGTAACCCGCATCCGAACACTCTGAGACACATTCGTACTGCTGCTATACCATTCACCAAACTCGAGCACTTGTCTGTGCAGCTACAACGACGAACCGCCTGATGGCGCTAACAGCCAAGTCTACATCTACATATATACTCCGCTAGCCACCAAGCGGTGTGTGGCGGAGGGCACAATTCGCGCCAGTCATATTTCCCCTCTCTGTTCCACTCGCGGATCGCGCGAGGGAAAAACGACTGTCTGAACGCCTCAGTACGAGCTCTTATTTCCCTTATCTTTGAATGATGATCATTACGCGATTTGAAAGTTGCTGGTAATAATATATGCTCTACATCCTCGGTGAAGATTGGATTTCGGAATTTAGTGAGCAGCCCCTTCTGTTTGGCGCGTCGTCTATCTGCAAGTATGTCCCACTTCAAACTTTCTATGAAATTTGTAACGCTCTCGCGATGGCTAAATGTACCAGTCACGAAACTTGGCGCTCTTCTTTGGACCTTCTCAATCTCTTGAATCAGACCCAACTGTTAAGGGTCCCAAACAGACGAACATTACTCTAAGACTGGACGAACTAACGTATTGTAAGCTATTTCCTTTGTTGAAGGACTGCATCGCTTCAGGATTTTACCAATAAACAGCAGTCTAGAGCTCGCCTTACCCGTTACATGTGTAATCTGATCATTCCATTTGAGATCATTTCGAATAGTCACATCCAGATACTTGACTGACGTTACCGCTTACAAAGACTGATCATTTATTTTGTACTCGTACATTAATGGGGATTTTCGCAGCAGGTTACACTTACTAATATTGAGAGATAACTGCCAGTCATTACAAGACGCATTTATGTTCTACAAATCCTCATTGATTTGTTCACAACTTTCGTGTGATACCACTTTCCTGTAGACTACAGCATCATCGGCAAACAGTCCAAGGCCGCTGTCAATACCATCAATCAGATCGTTTATGTAAGTCGTAAAAAGCAGAGGACCCATTACGATGCCCTGGGGCACACCTGAAGTTACTCTTGTTTCTGTTGAAGTTACCCCGTTCAGGACGACATACTGCTCCCTGTCTGTCAGAAAACTTTCTATCCAATCGCGTATGTCATCGGATAGACCGTAAGCGCGCACTTTTTGCAGCAAGCGACAGTGCGGAACTGAGTCGAACGCCTTTCGAAAGTCAAGAAATATGGCATCAACATTGGAGCCGGTATCTAGAGCCTGTTGTATATCATGTACAAAGAGGGCCAGCTGTGTCTCGCATGACCGCTGTTTCCTAAAACCGTGCTGGTTTCTGCAGATGAGCTCCTCAGAGTCTAGAAAGGTCATTATGTCTGAACACAAAAATGTTCCATGATTCTACAACACATCGATGTCAGAGAAATTGGCCGGTAATTCTGGGCATCCGATTTTCTACCCTTTTTATAGATTGCTATGACCTGGGCCTTCTTCCAGTCCCGTGGAACTTTCCGCCGTTCCAATGATCTCTGATAGATGACGGATAGGAATGGTGCTATATTTGTAGCATAGTCAACATAAAATCTTACGGGGATACCGCCTGGGCCAGATGCCTTTCTGGCGTCTAAGGATCTTAACTGTTTTACAACGAAACACTATGTCAGCCATTCTTTCGTTTGTTAGATAATTGAAAGGGGAATGGTGCTTCAGTCCTCTATCGTAAACGAGTTTTTGAAAGCTAGGTTTAGAATTTCGGCCTTCTGGTTATCTTCATCAGTTACATTACCCGTACTGTCAGGAAGAGAAGGTATTGAATTATTTGTAGCGTTGATAGATTTTACGTACGACCAAAATTTTTGGGGGCTATTTTTAGAATCTGCATATAAAACATTGCTTTCAAATTCGTTAAAAGTGTGTCTCATTGATCTTGTGACAACTGCTTTCATTTCGCATAGTTTCTGTTTGTCAGCGGGGCAGTGACTACGTTTAAAACGACTCTGCAAAATTCTCTGCTGAGGAGTTTTGCTGGAAATCACACTGACTATTGTTGTTTTTATGATCGAGTGTTGGGCTAAGCGTGATTTCTTGCGGTTTCGGACGTTCGAGGTCAAAGATGCCCGTGTCAGTAGTGGCTCAGCGCTCACTAAGCACGGAGAGCCCTGCAGTGTCCACCGCGAGTTGGTCTGTGCATTTCCGTTTCTTTTCTTTAAACAAACTGCCATGCTACCGTAAATGTAGAGTTGCTGGTACTGACAAAGTTTTTAACTACAGCTTTTCTCGTGCTCGTCAAACTGTGGAGTGTGCAAATGGCATCTTAGTTCCAAACTTCATGTGGTTAAATGGCCCTTTTAGTGTAAACTGCAGACTGTAGAGAGAATTGTCACAGCTACATGTGTACTGCATAATTACTCGAGGACTCAGACATTGCATCAAGTAATCTCGCCGAGGTGGAGGAAATGGGACCACTGAGTACTAACCGGTTGCTTCGCCTCCTCCGAGTAGGTGTAGAAACGAGTGGAGCTTTCCTTACGTGCAAAGTGTTTTAATGCATCAGAAGATTCTGACCTTTGGCAGTATGCAGCTATAAAAGAAGGGGCCAGTACTAACGTAACGACGTTTTTACTTATATATAATAAATGAAATAATAAGTAAGACGTACAATTAATGTAATGTAACTCGTCTTCATCATTCTTCCAGTTTTATCCCTTATTAATTCATTGAAGAAATCTGTACTAGCTTGAATATCGCCATAGATATGAAAATTGCGCATGTTAATCATATGGCAAAATACTCTGCTGCTGTTGTGCTGTCATTTGCCAAAATCTTGTTTCGATATCTAAAACCGTTTGAGATACGACGGATTTATGAATGTTTCACTCTGGCTTTCTCGTTGGCGCAAGTGTTCGGGACGGGGCGCATCACATACAATCCATTTCCTCAAGATTGGAGACTGGTAGCGATATCCTTCCAAGTACAAAGAATAATTCAATACATTAGCTACATTTTGCAAGCAGCAACGTATGACTAACATGCACCAAATGAAAATTCGTGGCGACCCCTATTTTTCCATCCAAACTTTAAGAATTTCTCTAGTGGTTTAGCTAATCTCGGAGTATCACAATAACTATGATCATTGACGAAGCTATGAGAAGTGCGACAATCACTTTGTTAACCGAATAGTTTCGTTACACTCGTTTGAGAAAGATTGCAGATCGGCCGACTAGCGCGCCTTGTCGTCCGAGCGGGGAGCAGTGAGCTTGCTACCTACCGCGCAGAATCAACGGGTCCCGAGGGAACGACGCAGGCGGAGTAGCAGCTCGGACAACCCTTGCTGGCCTGCCCTACGCCTCTGCTGCACGCGGTGTGCGGTGCCTCATCGGAAAGCGTGGTTTACAAAAGCCACACTGCCTCTGCTCTACCTTTGCTGCGTGCCTTAAAAGCCTGCACCTTAGCATTCAAGTCGCAGCATTCGCATCTAACAAGTTTGTTTCGTTCTATAAATTGCTGCAACCTGCAAGGCCGAAGTGGCCGGAGATGGCGAAATACTCCAAGACGGGGAAGCAATGTCCCATCACTGCGTAACCAGGGCGGCCAGGATGCATTTGTGACCTTTTTCTTTTCTCTTTTGATGAATACCTGTATCGAATTGATCAAAAATTCTCATGAAACACAGTTCGAATCATACGTACATCCAAAAAAGTTTTGCATCGCCCCGGTTCCCAGCACTTCTGAAGATAGACGTTGACTGTGGATTACGAACACAGTCCTTTTGACTGTTCAGAGACGTCATTAAACCCACCCAAAGATGTAAACAACCATGCATGAGCAGTGCCTATTAGACGGAGGGGGTCCGACAGCCTATCAGTTCCAGTCATTCCACCGGGAAGAAGGTACACGGCTCGTGTTGTCTGTAGTTCAACCATTCCTAAACGGTCAATACCGCGGTTCGATAGCGTCCGCATTGTTACTTTGTGTCAGGAAGGGCTCTCAACAAGGGAAGCGTCCAGGCGACTCGGATTGAACCAAAGCGATGTTGTTCGGACATGTAGGAGAGACAGAGAGACAGGAATTGTCGATGACATGCCTCGCTCAGGCCGCCCAAGGGCTATTACTGCAGTGGATGACCGCTACGTAAGGATTATGGCTCGGAGGAACCCTGACAGCAACGCCACCATGTTGAATAATGCTTTTCGTGCAGCCACAGGACGTCGTGTTAAGACTCAAACTGTGAGCACTAGGATGCATGATGCAACATCACTCCCGATGTCAATGGCGAGGTCCATCTTTGCAACCGCGACACCATGCAGCGCGGTACAGACGGGCCCAACATCATGCCGAATGGACTGCTCAGGATTGGCATCACGTTCTCTTCACCGATGAGCGTCGCATATGCCTTCAATCGCACCATCTTCGGAGACGTGTTTGGAACCAACCTGTCAGGCTGAACCCCTTAGACACCCTGTCCAGCGAGTGCAGCAAGGTGGAGAGGGTTCCCTGCTGTTTTGGGGTGGCATTATGTGGGGCCAACGTACGCCGTTGGTGGTCATGGAAGGCGCCGTAACGGCTGTACGATACGTGAATGTCATCCTCTGACCGATAGTGCAACCATATCAGCAGCATATTGGCGAAGCATTCGTCTTCACGGACAATTCGCGCTCACATCGTGCGAATGACTTCCTTCGTTCGACTAGAGTGGCCACCACGTTCTCCAGACATGACCCCATCGAACATGCCTTGGTAGATTGAAAAGGACGAATACAGGCATGTATCAATGCAAGAGCACGTGCTACTGGGTGTTAGAGGTACTGGTGTGTACAGCAATCTGGACCACCACCTCTGAAGGTCTCGCTGTATGGTGATACAACATGCAATGTGTGGTTTTCATGAGCAATAAAAAGGGCGGAAATGATTGTGTTGATCTCTATTCCAATTTTCTGTACATGTTCCTGGACTTTCGGAACAGAGGTATTGCAAAACTCTTTTTGATGAGCGTACATGGGACGCATTTCGCTATGGACGTGCTCTGTGATCAGTTCCCCGGATCACAAAAATCTCGTTCTGGTCGGGTACACACTCGTTGCACACATGCCTTGTTGGCCTGACCACAGATAATCAATCATTGGCTACAGAATACTGTGTATCGGCTACCTTCCATGCGACGTTTGCTATCACCTTCTACATAGGGACTGGCGCGAAATTTAAAACGATATGGCTATTCTAGAGTTTGCGACTTACTGACTGACCCTCGAAAGAAACATTGAATGGCGCTCGATACACTACCAACAAGTACCTGAAATTTTTGTCATTCGTAAATGGTTTACGAACGAATTATCTTCAAATGTTAATTGTTTCAGAAGTATATTTTCAACCCGTGTTTTATTTCTGCGCGAAACCAATGTTCGTATCCAACATTTGCGTTTTCTTTTATTTACATTTAACTGTTGCTTCTGTTTAACGCCACAGTCTGCGCTACATTAACACCTGCCGAATCGTCTCAGCTGAAGCTGGCTCCATATTGCAAAATGTGCAACTACGCAGAATTTGTGGCACCTCCTGTGTGGACGGTAGCTCACGGTGCCACTGCAGAAAGCGGCGAGCTGTGGCGACACTTGCGTTACTCGGGTGAACCCGGTTTTAGCATAGTAGCAAAATATTTTTACGATGTGACGTGCTCAAGACGTTGGCCATTGATCTTGTGATCAGATGTTATCGCGTTCTTTCTCGTTGTTCTAGGAAGGTATTACACTACATTTATCGATACCTAAAGAGGTGTTATACATGCAAATTAAATTAAAAATAGTTCACATCCCACTGTTCCGACAAAGGTTTTAGGGAGTTTGCCCTTGGGTATAAAGCAAATGTTGGGTCTGGAAAAGCCATCACAAAAATTCCTGAATGGGACTCTTTGTCCCACTACCAGTTTGTCTGGTATTTGGCTGAAAAATCCGTGACCGTGTAGTGGATCATTATTCGAACAGCCCGCCGTACCTGTAGGGGTAGGGAATGACAAATATTTTAAAAAATAATTAAATTTCCTTACGATCATGCAGCGACGGTACTTAGCTGTAGATAACATTGGGGAACAAACTGGTAACGCTGCTGATCCTACTTGATAAGTCATTTGTGAATAATGACGACGATAAAGTTCCTGTTACGCCTTCTTGGTCCACACCCGATGTTAGTTCCGTTCCTGCTGAACAGCCACTGCCTGGTATACGGTACCGGGCTATGTTAGTCAAATATTCATCGAGCCAATCACGTATCTGCGAACATTCTCCGTATGATCGAATCTTTGTTAGTAGTCATCGAAGTGGTAAAGCGCCGAACGTCTGTTAAAAAACTAAGACGACGGAATCTGACCTCTTCACTGCACCAAATGTTTACAAGATCATTGTGTACCGATAAAACAAACCGTATATCACACGAGTGAAATTTTTCTGAATCCGTGCTGATTTCTTGGGAGAAGATTTTCATCCAGGGATGCCATAATGATTGAGCGTAGAACATGCTCTGGGTTCATTCAACAGAAGGGAGTAAGCATTATTGGTCTGGAATTTCTACCCTATCGTTATTTCATCCTTTTGTGAACAGGAGTGACAAGATTTTTTTCCTGCCGGAAGTGAATGCGCAAGAGATTCTGGATAAATACGAGCTAGGAAGTTCGGTAATTTTACAGTATATTCAGCGTAAAATGTAACTGGAATTCCGTCAGGGTCTAACGCTTTCTTCACGTTTTCAGTATCGGTGTTGCTTATTAGTATATCAAATTTGAATGTGCGACTGTCTAACATTGGTACAGTATTATCCGGTCATTGACTTAACGTGTTACCAGAACGTTCCTGATCATCTTTCGTCAAGATGAGACTGAAAATTATCGTAGGTTCGGCACATGCTCCTTTTTTGCGGGTGCACGAGTTATTAAGTTTTCTGTATAGTCTCTTTCGTAGCTAGAGTGTAGTAGTCTTATTTTCGCAACATTCTGAGGATAATGTCAACAAACCAAATCGGGTCTTTGCCCTCTTGTATTGCTCGGTACGTATTTAGCTAGAGCGCTGTTCGTAATATCTTTTACTGTCAACCACAATTGTTTAACTTACTTAACCCGATCAGGCTCAGAGGGTCGACTGCAGCTTCGAGGCTCCTCTTTCACTGCATTCTGTTTCCTGCCTTCTGTCGCCAGTCCCCCCCCCCCCCCCCTCCCCCGCCAGCCGATCTGCAACAGACTTCGTGTGTTCCATCTCTCCACTTTCTCTTTGGTCTTAATTTGTTCTTTTACCAGATCTCATTTCGGCTTTTACCGTAATAGTGACCTGTATTTCCACCTACCACAAATACTCTCGTAACTTGCGTCATGCTCTTTTTGCCTTCGGTGACCACGATTCCTGTACTTATGGGGGCGTGCTGAAGAGAGATACCTCCCAAATTTGTATATGAAAACTGTTGAAGCTTCTTAAACAAAGCAGTCAGTTACCTCAGCAAGTAGTCTTTAGTATAGGTGTGTCAGTATTGTCACATAACGTAGCAAAAATGTACGAAATCATTAGTATTTGGAACGTTTTAAATATTGTGAGATCCAAGTTAAGAAGGTGTTATCCAACCGAAGACAGTTTAGGACAGGACGGTGATGCTTTCGCAATGTTTTTGGTGGCTCTGCTTATTCAGAAACGTGAATATTCATTTCACGTCTCAACTAAAGCTACATTGGATAGGATAGCGTATGAAGAAAACGACTTTATAGACGATAACGCGATTAATAGTGTTAGAGGTTGTAGTGGTAGTGGCAACGGCGTAAATAGCACTTCTCAAAGAGAAGCCAACAGATATCCAATGCTATTAATATTTTAACAAAAGTTTTGGAAAAGTCTTGAACGTATTTATGATCCACGTGAAGTTGCGACCTCGTCATTGAAGAGACATCCATCTGTAAAAAGCGCATCGGACATCGAAGTAATATTTGATTATGCGGAGAAAAAAGACTAAATGAACATATATTTTGAGGAAAAAAGAACTGGGAAGAAAACAACACACACTACCCCAATTCCTTAGAAGGGAAATGTATACATTAGAGGCATATAAAATTTTCGACAATGCAAAAAGCAAGGGAAATTGGGCACACGAAGTTCAAATGTCGTGTAACTTTAGTAACACGTCTCAACAAAGAATTTGGAAAGTGCCGTAGACACATCACTGCTTTCATAACAGGCGGAGACGTTCGGGAAGATCAAGATATTGACCAGCCTGGGGCCCGTCTTGTTGAAGAAGTATACCAGAAAACTGAAAGTTTCCACATACAGCCACACTGCATTTGGAACACTGGTCAAAGTGGATTTAATTATGAACTAACTTCTGGTGCGCCACTATCTAAAAGGGGAAATTAACAGTTGCCTTGATCCAGTCTGGGCATAGTACAACTTATAATTACGTAAGTGATGCTGGACATTCGATGAGTGGACACCTAAAAAAAGAAACTGTATTTGTCTTCAGGAAAAAAATTTCGACCGGAGAGTTAAATGGCCACTGGAGACAATCCTCGACCAAACATATTTTATTTGGAGGCTAGTACAAGTGAGAAAATATCAAAAGATCATTTAAAAAACCTTTCTCGTGAATGTCATTAGTGTTTAAGTACTCAACAACAGTAAATTATTCATTTGCGGGCAAAGACATTGAATGCATGATCACTTCCCCAAAAACATTTCTTCAGGCAATATAAACTATGTGCCATAAGGATAACGACACTCTAAGGACACTCTGCTGTGACTTCGATGTTAAATTAGGAAATAAAGTTTTCATAATGAAAATGCATTCTATTATTCAAAGAATGCCCCGGTGTATCAGCCTGTGCTTCAGTATTCCTGCCAAGCGACTGAGTAACTACTACTACTCATGTTTCTGAATTCAATAATGTCAGACGAGTAGCATTTTAATTTGCAGCTCAAGAATGTGATTCTGAGGATTGTCCAGATACTGCTTTCATCAAATATGCCTCTTGTGATTCTGCATATTGTTTCATGCATTTTGTTGAGGAACTTCCTGTATATTTTTAAAGGCCGATAGTGGACAAACTAAGAGTTCTTTCACTATACTAATCACAGTGGTAGGTAAAGTTTCTAAATACACTTGGAACACTGAATTCCTGTTAGAGCCGAGACTCATCCCTTGTGAGTAATATGTATGACGTGTAATATCTCAACCGATACTGAGAACAGAATAAAAATGCAGAAACATTACTTTCCAGCTCGCCTTCGTACTACACTCGAAAAGATCAGCAATGTTTGAGGCCAGGAAGTCTAAAAACCTATGCACTATTCCTTGTGTTGGCTGTCGGATTAGTTGTCGGAGGCACCTGTTTGGCAATGAATAGAGTATTACTTCGCAAGACCACTTTGTTCTTGCTGAGACCGCTTTGTTCTTGCTGTCGCTAAAATGTGTGTGTGTGTGTGTGTGTGTGTGTGTGTGTGTGTGTGTGTGTGTGTGTGTGTGTGTGTCAGCCAGTCGATACTGGTAGGCGTACTACTAATACTGTATTCTCGGGTTATTCGGTGCTGCCGAGTTAATGTTATATTTGAATAACTCAATGGTCATTGTGTTTGAACTAATACTCGACCAAATTTCTTGCCCTGACACTTGATGCAGAGTTAAACTGGTCTGATCATGTAAATGATATTTGCAAAAAGCTATGTACTGCCATATATGTCCTAAGAAAACTGACACGTTTTTGTAACATAACCACTCTGAGGCAAATATATTTTGCACTATTTGAATCCCATCTAAGCTATGGGATAGAGGTATGGGGATCCAGCAGTAAAGGTAATATGAAAAGTGTACTTACCTTACAAAAGAAGACACTTAGAATTATGGGAAAGAAATGTGCCAGGGAATCCTGCAGAAATTTGTTTAAAGAATTTAAAATACTAACTGTTCATAACCTACATGTACTGAAGATAATCATTATGGCAGTAAACAGTAACAAAACACTTAATAAAGAAACACACGATCACAACACTAGAGGTAGAGAGAGACCCCATCTCATCTCTCCTAGAACAACACTTAATGAGAAACGCCCTCACTATGAAGGCATAAAACTACTGAATTGCTTCAATCCTAATATCTCCAAATTCCCCATTACAAAACTAAAAAAGAAATTAAAATTATGGCTCCTAAACAATCCTATATATTAAATAGCCGAGTTTCTAGATTTAGTACACTCGTTTGATGGAAGGCCATCTGTCTAAAAATATATGTACTCTCAGATCTGAACACTGTGTCACAAACTGTAGATTCCTTAATCTAAGTATTGCAATAACCAATTGTTTTTATGTATAGTCCATGTACGTAACATTGTTCTCTCAACTAAATTTAGAAAAAGTTGTGTAGATAAAAGTGCCAGGCAATAATGCGTGACTAGTAAGTAAGGCTCTGACTTATCCAGAAGACTGGAACAAAAAACCTTTTTTTGTAATCATTTGATGTTAGATCAAAATAAATAAGTAAATAAATAAATAAATATGGACAAGAGTAAATGTGGGTGGTGAAAGATTGATATTAGGATCAGTCCGATTCTTTTTTGGACCTCGCTAAACCTAATATTAATGCTTGTCCCAATAAAAACACGTACTGAGGAGTCTTATCTTCCCGCTACACTCCCCACATGGTGTCGAAAATATCGCTACTCTGTATTTAAACTAATTCTCAGTTTCTAGCGTGTTGTGGGGGTGTCTGCTTTTTGAGAGAGACATGAACCCTCGGACATTACTGCGGATACACTGTCAGTAACAACTTATGATATTAAATTCCTATTCTTTTAACGACCAGCATCCAGAACGATATTTCAAATCGACGTATGTGCAGAGACCTCACGATTGAGGCTGTCTGTCTTCAAGACTTCTGCTATCTCCGGAAAGAACTGATATGGTCTCAGAACCCACACGACAGAGAGCGTTGATGCTGATGTGTGCCAAGATGTACAGCTGGCTGCAACATGTGCACTCACATGCTCTCGGGATGACCTCCCTTGTAGACAATTTCTACCAGGATACACACGAATTGCACATTAGATTTCGCTCCCGTGGCTGTAATTTATATAAAGATGAAACTGCTTAAAGTAATTTTAGAGACCAGTTGAAACAGTTTTTTATCCTCTTAGATGAAGAGAAGCAGTCATTTAATAATACTTACAAAAAGCAATACACATGAAAGCAGCTTTTCTGAATGTGGAAATTTTGAAAATCTTGTTGACCATGCCAATTTCAAAATGCATATCAAGTGAGCGCGGAGTAAAAAAAGAAAAAGCAAAGAAATACAATGTCAGAGGAAAGACAAATAACATAGTTATTTTACTCATATACCGATTTACAAGTTAATGATAATTATGAGGTAGTAAATAATCTACAAAGTCGGAAGCAAGGGAAAGATTTTTTAAAAAAAGGATTTCACATTTATTTCAATAGAATTTTATCAGTTTTGTTCACACTTTTGATTTCATTTTAACCCACATTTATGGCTTTTATGAAGAGGAAATGAAGCCGACAAGACCACGCAAAAGCGAATGCAGTTCAACATCTTGAAGGCTCTCTGATCTTTTTTCTGCCACGTTTGCTGCAGATCTCGAGCATCCCCTCGCTTCCGTAGAAGAAAACGTATACTTTTTGCCACGTCTCGAAAGCTCGCTGGTATATAATACTTTAAGGTGCGCATGATAAACTGGCGCAAAGTAACCAGGAACAGCAATGCCAGCAACTAAAAGTCTTCGAATTTCATAATCATAAAAAAGTTCTCTTTTTGAAATGTACCAGTTGCTGTAAAACACAAGCTTGGGCAAGTTGAATTCTGGAAACAATACTGTAGGAAATGCGAAAGTTGAAAACGTTGACCACGTGCTGAATCTGCACGTGGATTCAAGGGAGCCCTCACGATAGTTTGTAGGTGGGGACGACGACGACGACACAAGGAGGTATGAAGTATATGTAATATACTGGAAGACTTCTAAGAAGCTATAATAAACTTCCAGTTCCGACCATGTTAAAAACTTGAGTAATACAGACTTGTAAATCATTTTCTTGAAAGCAAAACACCTGACTACACTATTTTTCCCTTCCCCTAAGTGCGAGGGAGCGGCCGTCGTCCCTCCTTGCCCCCTTGTATTGGCACCCTTGCGCGGGTTAATAGATTTAGGAACACTTTTTCGTTGCAAAGGTGCTACACCGCATTGATTATAGTACCTTGTAAGTCTAAGAAATATTGGATTTGACGGATATTGGAAACTCGTGCAGTTATGTTTAACTATTACTTACAACTTTTGTTGTTACGCTTTAATCATATTAAGAAAGCGCTGGCTTGACTACTGAATGACACATCTACGGTGGGAGCTACTATTGAAACCTCAAAGATCGCGCAAAATCAGAATTGATTTGAAAGAAGTAGACCCTGCTCCAAGGGGATGGACGACATGAATTATTCCGCTTCACAGAAATTGATAGTGCGACGAAGTCCGTAATAAATTATCTTCAAGGGCAGGCGCCGCGATAGTGTGCGTCCGGCGGGTTGGCCATTTTGTGGTGTAATCTGCTGGCTGTCCACACGCCGTCTTATCTTCAGTACTACTGCAGACGTGAAAGAACATGAATTAGTGTAAAGGAATAGATGTCAAAGATTAAGTGGTGAAGAACCGACGTAACATTTAATATTTATAAATTAATTAAATCATTTAAAAATTACTACCGCCGATTCGGACGTAAAAACGACCGACACATCGCACGAGAAACCCCTTTTTCAATGCCTACTTAGATTCCACTGTTTCTCCATCTCCTTGCGTGTTCCCTGTCACATACCACATTTATGTACGACACAACTTGCAGAAGAGGAAAATCAGATTTTAAAAACTGATTTCTTTTTTGTTTACTTATTAGGCCTGAATCGATTCTGCCAGTCCGATCAAACATCGGTCTCCCCGACGTCACGTTTACACTTTGTTTCACACGAAAGGCGTCAGTAAATCAGCTAGCCTGATTTAGTTAACGCCGTGAAGTGCGACTGTTAACATGTTTGTAATTTGTCTTATAACACAGTACTGTTTCGTTGTATCAGACCTTCTTGATCCTGATATGTTTACGCGTGTGCTGATATGTTTTCGATCGGACTGAGGTTGAGATGTTCCCAGCAGCAGAACTACAAACAGTTCTGTTCTTCCACCTTCGTTCACGCCACCCCCTCTTATCTCCGTCAGTTAAACACGACTATGCAGTGGTTAATATATCGGACTCGTACCCCAGAAAAGCGTATTTCAAACCCCTGTTACCTTTCTTTCTTCGATTAGGCTATTGTTTCGTCCTCAATCATTTAGCTGCTGTTGGACCACAAAGGCCACAGAGAGTGTTTCACCGATGCTTGTAGTCCGTGGGTTAGTGCATACGGTACCTTATAAAATACTTAACGCAAAAAAAGTCGTATTCGCCTTCGTCAGCTAAATGTCATGGTGAAGATAATTTATCTTTGACAAATTCTTTAACATCTTATATTAACCCAGGCAAAATTGTCACGCGAAATCAGTATCGTGCTACTGTGACTTGGCTGAATCGCAATGAAATTAACACACACAGTATTATTCAACCACGGCTTCGCAAGTTACGATCTGGTGTCAATGTTGGCACTTGGCTCTGAACGTAGACATGAGATGATGATAACTAGTAGCTTTCCTTGTGGAAGTAAAGTCGCACAAAATCCTGGGGAGCCCATTTTATGCGCAATGGGGCGGTTACAGAGGGTCCTTGGTAATTAAAACGAGTAGCGATTTCAGATTTGTTGGTAGGAAGATGGTGATCTGTAGTAGAGGATTTGTTTATGAAATACCTGTATATATCTGTCATGCTGTAACACCAAACGTGACATGATTTATATTGATCTGTCGGGGAAACGAGTGTATACAACGCGGAGGATATCACAAGAATGTTTAGTTGCCAAACGTCCCACGGAAGCCTGCTTAGAAAACAAGAATACCGGTATCTTGTGGGGGAAAAACGGCGGGGCGTATATGTACTGCTTTAAAAATCGTGAAATGTTTAATCTCTTGTTTAACGCCAGCTATAGAAGCAAAAAGGAGCAGCCATTCTGGCCCCATCCTATTCTTCAACATATCGGTAAGAACAACCGATACGTGCTCAACAAATAATACGTAGTCAGTCATCGTAAGAATTGTGCGTATAGACCCAGATGGTGCGGTTATCGGTGTAGAATTCTGTGCAGTATCATTATGGCAGATATTGTGCTGAGGCGGTGATTAGTCTAAAATTGCATTCCGTAAAGAAGCCGCGCGTCTGCTCACAGAGCGATCCGTCGCTGTAAAAAAGTTAAAAAACCAGTTGGGAGGGAGGGGATGGTGGGTTGCTGACTCATCCGGTCCTGACTACCTGCTGGAGAAAGCAGTCCGGTTGGGATGACGCAATACCATGCGACGGGGAGCGACGATGTTCAACAGTTCACAGCAAGGCCAAGAACGCCGAACGCCAGTCGATGCAGCATTCAAATCTTTCCCATGTTCTGAATTAGCAGCTTCACGATTATTTATCGTATCAACGACGAATGTAGGTGTAATCCAAAGTAATTATTTCAGACAATATTTCGGATGCAGCAAACTTCATCAGTTCATAAAATTTAAGTTTACAAAATTTAACATGACATGTCGACGTCATTACCATGGGTCTCTCTCTCTCTCTCTCTCTCTCTCTCTCTCTCTCTCTCTCACACACACACACACACACACACACACACACACACACACGGGTCTCTTCTAGAGGGAAAATCATTTATAACTCACCAAACTGTAAAAGTTCTATTTCTAAATTAGTTGAATCCATGAGAAGCATAATACAGTTTACTTGTGTTAGCTCTCCGTACAAAAAGGACGTATTCTGCACTTACAGATACTTCATTGTCGGAGAGCATACAGTTTCAGTAGTACAACAAGTATATGTGAATAACTGAACTGTTCCAAACTCAGGTTGCAAAGATATGCCAGCAGTGAATGTACAGCATAATTTATTTTTTCAGTAACATTCTTAGCTTGTTCCTGAAAAAGGGCAACTTTAGTTACTAATGACAGTATCAATTACTCTGTAGTGGACATTCATGTTGTTTTTGTAAGGTGTAAGCTCACTCTTTAAACATACAGCTGTTACACATCTCCACCTTTTTGTTCTCATTTGCCAGTGTACAGTATCTAATAATTGATTATATTCTCTGTTCTCATTTCAGGGCAACGATGCTAACAGTCTGGTTTCGAATGATGAAGTCTACTGCAGGATTCTTACTTATGGTATGATGAAGAATGTTACTTTAAAATATAGAATTATCAAAATATTTTTTCTGGTTGCTGCACTACTGTAGATGATTGTTTCTATGTAAAATACTTATTTCTGGAATATGTCAAAGCAAGTAAACAGCTGAGAGTTTATTGGCGCTTTGCAAAAGTGTCAAATGATTTTGAGACAGCAGTTGAAGTGTGCTCCATTTGAGATTTTCTTTCACAAGGTGTTCCTTTAAAAGGGGATGTAATGGAAAGTTAATGAAGGAAGGCACTGCAGAGAACTACCGTAACTGGAAGAGTGACCAATGGGCCACCATCTAATTGCAGGGACTGACTGTCTATTTACCACTCGCCATTGCTGTTAAAAGAATCCATCTATACTGTAGTCATCCATCATTAAATGAGGGCCTGCCATTTCAGAAGTTATTCTTCTTATAGCATTCCCACTGTCTCAGTCCAATGTTTGACGGATACTGTCAAAATTTTTGAGAGCTTGTGAAGGCCCATCAGTTACATAGAGCATAAAATTTTAGTGGAGAAGCTCATAAGATTTTGAAATTACTTGTATGGCCAGAATCTTATGTGAATAACAAAAAGCACATGGGCTCCATAACACATGTAGGCACAGGAGCTGATTTTGGTGTAGGATGAAAAACCAAATTTGCAGAATCCTCCAGCCTCAAGCCATCTTTTCAACATATAAATGGTCATATGATTCATCATGGCTCCCTCTCTCCCCTTGTCAACATCCCCCCTTTTCCCCAAGGAGACATCACACTAACACCAAGTAACACCACCTCTAATCTTGATACTGGGCTCAGTTTGGAGAGAG
Organism: Schistocerca piceifrons; assembly: GCF_021461385.2. Classification (NCBI taxonomy): domain Eukaryota; kingdom Metazoa; phylum Arthropoda; class Insecta; order Orthoptera; family Acrididae; genus Schistocerca; species Schistocerca piceifrons. The sequence continues at coordinate 207,999,036 of NC_060141.1, forward strand.
AGTGCCCACAAGTTTCTTCAGTTAATGTCATACCAAACTAAGCTGACAGGATCCCATGAAGCTACCAAATTGTGGTGATATTGATATCTACAATTCACCTGCTGTTCCACATACTCCCAGGCATTTCTTGAGAGATCAAGATAGGGTCATTCAGCAGCCCAGTTGATGTGCAGTTGGGTGCCAGTGAGTTGGCCATACCATGAACGTGTGTGTGTAGTTATGAGGACACAGTTGTCATCTTGGCACACAGGAATGTTCACATCATCATGAGGGTGTAGAAGGAAGGGAAGCACTTGGTCCCCAGTAGTGCTGAATTAAACATCCTGCTTCATGTTCAGTAACAGGAGTGGGTGAACACAACTCATAGTATGCAAAAAAATCCTCAATACGTCACAGAACCAATTCTGACCTGAATTACTCCCTGCACACCTTGTGGGTTATACACCTAATCAAGCTGTCAGTGCACTTTACAGTTCCCATCATCTGAAAAGAGGGAAAATTGACTTGTTGGAGCACAATAAACACCTCCAGTCAGCGATTGTCTAGCTTGGGTGCAGTTCCCTTCACAATGTTCCACTTGAAACTCATTGGGATGGACTGTCAGTAACTAAAACCAACAGTTTGTGCCTGGGTTTGCAACCAATGTTAGCTGTTGATTAGAATCTTTTTACGACCTCTGTTCTTGTGCAGTGTTACATTGATGAGAGTGGTACACCATTCCTGTAGACATGTTGGGCAGTTAGTGTTGCTCCATCAACAATTTTGGCAACTTTGTTGATGGTTTTGTCATGAGCACATCCAAACCTGATAGATTCTTCCTGCCATTCTGTCACGTCTCTGTGTTGAACCATTTTACACACTAATTCCATTCAACTAGCTGGCTCATACACACCACTTCACTGCCATGGCTTATGTCAGCAGTGATGTGTCACATGGCTGCCTGGTACCAATTCTACACTGTGTACAGCACTCCAAGTGACCAATGTGCTTCTTTAAGAGAGGGTGACAAATATTTTGTTTGGTAAGCTTAATTGCTTTAGGAAGTGTGGAGAACACTAGGATTTAATTATCTTACAAACAGAATTTGAGTATGGAACTGTCAGTAGCCTCATGGGTTGTCAGTCAATATAATCCTAAAACATATACAATGTAGATGTCACAGCTGGTATTAGTGTCCTTTGTGATTTTTGTTTTATGAGCTTGTAGGTGTGGTCAAAGGCATGTTGCCTTGCCTCACATTTCATCTCTCAGTGCTCGACACATCAGGGGCTATAAAGACTTAGAAAGCAGTATCAAACTGGAACAAGCTCAGCAAGCCTAACTTTTTGTACATATCCACACCATGGTGTATTTCTGATCTTGCCAAACTGCTGCCCAGGATCACGGAGTTGTGCTAATGTGATGTGTATCACAAAGCTTTTAGTGGAGAGGAAATGGTTCTGTGTGTTTTAATTAGCACTAAGTGCTTCTTCTCTTCTGTTAAAATTGTTTTTGTCTTTGGAATTTTTATGGCCCACTTTGTATTCCCTAGTATGCTAATAACTAGATCGTGATAAAACCATAGTATTGGAGAAATGAATTTTCTGGTTCCCTGGTCCCAGTAGACGATCTGCTACTACAGATTTATCAAAGTTCTCAAGGCAACAATTTGCTCTTTATCCATGTCCTCCAGGCACAAATTGCTCCTGTGTTTATTTAGTCAAGTGTAAATGCTTTTTATAGTTCCTATGTTCACTTGACCAGTGTGCAAGGGATTTTATATAGTCCTGTTGTGGCAAGTGGCAGGTGTAGGTACTTTGCAGTATTCAAATATGTACACACCTTCGTGGGTGGTTTAAACACTGTCAATTGTGTGTCTGCTCCATGCTGTACTGTTGAAGCCTGTGACATTTTTGATAAATGAGAGGAAAACTTTTTCTTTAGTGGGCTATTTTTCACCAGAAGCTACAGATCTTTTCTGGTGTAGTGCAGTGTTTTATCTTTGTTTGTGCAGTCATTTCTTCTGAAAGCTGTTCTTAAGTGATCGAGTGCGATGTAAAAATACTGTGCTTCACAGATTCTTCTAGCCAAGATGACTAATGTTTTGATCACACCTCTTTCTCTGCTTTGGATGGTGATGGCAAGTTTTGTGAAGATACACGTGCGAAAGTGGGTTTTCTGCAGACATTGTTCTGTATAGTTCCATCAGGTTTTCCAAGTACCTGTGCATTCAAAAATGTAACCTGACCTTCTTTCTCCTTTTCCACCTTTAACTTTATATTAAAAATAACATCCTTCAGAAAATTTGGAAATTCTGAGAGTGCTATTTCTCTATGGGGTCATATAACAGAAGTATTGTCAGTGTACTGAAACAAACATGAGGGTTCCTACTTCACTAACTGAAGGACTGTTTCTTCAATTTTTTCCATATAAAAAATTGCTTAAACTGCACTGAGTTTGCTCATATAATTTGTATCGCTGTTTGAAGTAAGTTGTAGACAGGTAACCAGTAGCCAGGTAACTAGTAGCATTAACAACAGAGCTTAAAGGAATAGCAGGTTTTCGAATTTTTGGTAAACCATTCTTTCTTGATGGCAATGATTCTGGTTTGATGAGACCCTTCTTGTTGATTGGAGAAATCGAAGAGGCTTTTATTAGCTTGTTTATTGCCTTAAGAAGAAAAGTTGTGAGATACCGTTAAGCGCTCAGTTTCTTATGACCTAAGGGATTGCCAAACATGTTGCCACTCTCCTGCAGTCATTTACAGTAAAAACTAACACTTCATTAAAGATTCTGGTCATTTTATTAAAAAATTAAAAGTTCTGACATGATGTCTCACTTGGAAACTGTTTTTGCAAATGATATGAGGGATCACTTTAAACATTATCTTATACAAAATCACTTTCAGTGTAAGTTACAATTACATGAGCAAACTCGTGGCGTAGCTATGGGGAACCTGCTCATAAGGTTTCAGTGAAGAAATATGGGAAAATTTGAAGAAACAGCCTTTCATTGTTGAATATTCCCTCATGTTGGTTGCAGTATGCTGATGATACTTTCATTATACAGCCTTATAGAGAAAACAAACTCTCATAGTTTCTAAATTTTCTGAATGGTATTAACTCTAAAATAAAGTTCACACTCAGAAAGGAGAAAGGTCAGATTCCATTTTAGATTGAACCAGGTTCATAGAAAACCTGATGGAGCTGTAGGGCACAGTCTGCAGAAAACTCACTACCTGCATATATTAACAAAAATTCCAATTACCATCCCAAAGAGAAAAGAGGACTGATGAAAATATTAGTTGTCTGGGCTAAAAGATTGGTGAACTGCAGTACTTGTAGGATGAGCTCAATCATTCAAGAACATGTTTTGAAAAAATTGCTGTTCTGATGACAGATAAATAGGGCACAACACCCTAAAAGATCTATAGATTCTTGTGAAAAATAGCCTACGAAAGTAAAAGTTTACCCTCCCATTTGTCAAAACAGTTGCAGGTAGCAGATACTAAAATGACATGAAACTGACAGTGTTTGAACCAAAAATTGTTGCATGCATATTTGAAAACTACAAAAGTATGAGTGTCTGCCACTTGCCACAGCAGGATTACACAAAATCTTGTGCACATGGGGATCAAGTGTATGTAGGAACTAGAAAAAGAATCATTTACACCTGGTTAAAAAGTAATTGTCTGAGAAACCCATATAAGTCAACAGTAGCAGATTATGCTCTGGGGCCAGGGAACCACCAAATTTATTTATCCTATGGTAAGGTTTTATTGAAATCCAATTACTGCTGTGTTAGTATGTACAAAGGAGCCATAGAAATTCAAACAAACAAAAACAATTTTAATATATAAGAAAAATGGAAATTAGAGCGGCTGATTTGATTCATTCATCCAGGGAACTTTTCACAATGATATAGGATTTGTTATCATACTATAACAAAAATAAATACTTAAAAATTACATACACAAGCAATACACAAGTGTGTTTGTATGAGAGTAGGAAATGTCGTCTGCTGAAGTAACCATCCAGGCATTTACTCGAAATGGTGTAGGGAAATAGTAGGAAACCTAAATTAGGCTGGATGAACAGAGCAAATTCTGTGCTTCTGAATATGAGATCAGTGCCTTAATAAATGGAATGTCTCATTCTGTTCATCTGTATTGTACAATATTTTTTGATTTATGCAATTTTCAAAAGATAACTTGTAATATAAAGCATTTTTTTGAACTACATCAGTGAGAGCGCATACACACACTATGGATACCTGCTGTTGACTCCTGGACCTGAACAAGCCCCTTGCACCCCCTCCAGTGTGTTAGGAAAACTGATTCTAGACCCATAAACATGTAACTATGCCTCTTTAACTTCCTTAATGTTCTCCCCTCAGACTGCTTGAAAAACTGAGTAAGCATCCATCCATGATAAGGGGGATGTTGAACTCAGGAGAATGACAGGATGTTACCATGCACAATAGATCATGGCACATCATTTTCTTGTAAATTGTAATCACTTACTGTAATGTGACAGAATGTGGGATAGTTCTCGCTGTCATTATTAACCACAAGGTCTTCAAGTAATCTTTAATTTGTAGTATACATTACATGTGAAGAATATATCTTCATTTCCTTGGCCAATTTATTATGAAATTTTTTCACTGATATAAAATGCTGCATTGAGGTAAAGAGGAAGAATGCCCATGTGGTCAGATGAACCTTGTTTCAGACTGTTTCAAACTACAGGCCAATTTCACGTCCCAAGAATGAAAGATGGCAGAGTTCGGTGATGATTTGGGCAGCTATATTGTGGTTTTCTGTTGCAGCCATGGTTACTCTGCAAGGTAGCATTACTATCAAGGATTGTGACCATTTGGGATGATCAGGTCCATTCCATGATACATTGTTTGTTCCCCAGTGATAATGCTGTCTTCCTAGGTGATAGGGCCCCTGTTTACACAGCTCGCATCATCCGGGACTGGCTTTGTGAGCACAAAAGAGTTGTTGCATGTCATCAGGCCACCACAGCCACTAGATCTCAGTATTTAGTGTGACTTTGTGGTCTACTTTGGAGAGAATGTTGCGTCAATTGCTATAGATCCTCATCGTTGTTACCTGGACTTGCCACTATTGTGCGGGAAGAATGGTATGAGATTCTTTTCAAACCCATGCAGGACCTGTATTTATCCATTCCTAAATGACTGGAAGCTGTTTCAGATGCCAACTGTTTTCCTAAACAGTATCAGACATTAGTGTACTGTTTGTAGTGTTTCATACTTTAATAACTTTGAATAGAACATGGAGTGAATGAATGTTCAGGAAGCACTGCTGCAGGAAAAGAGAATAACTTAATGAAAAGTGGCATAAGGCTACCTGCCAGTAATGTGAGTAGATGAAATTTTCATCAGTAGCACTGATAGATGGTAGGCTGTGTAGATATTTATATGGGAATAACAACAAATAAAATAAATATTTATGCACAATGTGTGTGTGTGTGTGTGTGTGTGTGTGTGTGTGTGTGTGTGTGTGTAAACTTCACTATAGTGGAGCTCAAAACAAGCAAATTTTATTCATTTGACTATCTAACTGAGAACATAGTTACTCATTCTTGTTGCTTTTTCTAATTTTCTAATGGTTATTCTTTTATTAATTTTGCAGATGGCAGCAGAAGCCCTTTCAAGTCCACATGGTGTAAGTCATTGTTCTCGGTACTTTTAATACAACAGAAAATCGCATGCACGCTCACTACATTTTATGTACATTTACATATGTCTCTCACCTAATACTAATTACAGAAAAGACTGGATAACTGCACAAAAGTGGAAAATTTCCAGTGATGCTAAATTTTGCTATATACTTAAAGGACAAAGCCCTTCCACATTGCAGAGCAAATATTATAGTTCAGTATACTTGTTAAAAGTATTACAGTTGAACCTGATTTATACGTAACTTTGTTCTGCATAATTCCTATTTACATGTAAAGTTTTGTCAGTCCCAGCAAAATATAATTCAAAATGCATTAATTAAACCTTAAACAATGGAAAATCCAGGATGGAATGTAACAATATTATGAAAAGGAATGTTGCTACTCACTATATAGTGGAGATGCTGAGTTGCAGATAGGCACAACCAAAAGACTGTCACAAATGAAGCTTTCTGCCAGTAAGGCCTTTGTAACACACACACACACACACACACACACACACACACACACACACACACACACACACACACGACTGCAGTCTAAGGCAACTGAAGCCACACTACAAGCAGCAGCACCAGTGTATGATGGGACTGGTGAGTGGGTGGGGGTAAGGATGGACTGAGGCAGGGAGGGGGACAGTGAAGTGCTGCTGGGGGTCACACACGGACATGGTGGAGAGAGTGTAGGGCAGCTGTGTGCAGTCAGAGGTTAGACGGAGTGCAGGGGAGATGTGGGGAGGGGTGGGGTGGAGGTAGCAGAAAAGAGAGAAGTAAAAAGACTAGGTGCGATAGTGGAATGAGGGCTGTGTAGTGACTGGAATGGGAACAGGGAAGGGGCGGGATGGGTGAGGACGATGACTAATGAAGATTGAGGCCATGAGTGTTAGGGGAATGTAGGATATATTGCAGGAAAAGTTCCCACCTGTGCAATTCAGAAAAGCTGGTGTTGGTGAGAAGGATCCATATGGCACAGGCTGTGAAGCAGTCATTGAAATGAGGGATGTCACATTCGGCAGCATGCTCAGCAAGAAGGTGGTCTACTTGTTTCTTGGCCACAGTTTGTCGGTGTCCATTCATGTGGACAGACAGCTTGTTGGTTGTTGTGCCCACATAGAATGCAGAGCACAGTGGTTGCAGCTTAGCTTGTAGATCACATGACTGGTTTCACATCTGTCTAACCTACCAAACCGTCCGTAGCTGCCCTGCCCTCTCTGCACCTCCTCTCTGAGTGTCCCCCAGCAGCACTTCACTGTCCACTGTCACTACCCTACTGCCCTCCCTGCCACAGCCACCTCTTTACTCCCACCCAGTCTCCACTCCCATCATGCACTGGTGCTGCTGCTCATAGTGTGGCTTCAGTTGCATGTGTCTGTCATCTATTTTTGATGATTTCCTTACTGACTGAAATCTTTGTGACAGTCTCTATGCTGTGCCTGTCTGTGACTCAGCATGTCTGCTATATGCTGAGTGGCAACGTTCCTTTTCATAATATTGTTAGTTAAACCTTATGTATACGTAATGCATTTTTACATAATTCACTGTTGAAAGTAACAAATTCTTGTGGAATGAATTGAGTTTTATTTAATTGTAATGAGCATTGTTGTTTGAAAAGGAGCCCTGTGATATTTTCTGTAACTTTATTGATGTATGTAAGTACAGAAAGTGGGTGGTGCTGCAGAGAAAAGGAACAAAATCGTGGTTAACTAGAGTGGGTGGCATGGAAACAAGACACTCTTGGCTCTGTTGTTTTCATTACAAGAATTTCTTTTGTGGTAACATTTGAGAAGCTAAAAGTTGCATGCTGCCTTTATTGTTGAACAGATGTTCTCTCATCAAGTTGTTTTGATCAGCCATGGCGAACAGAAAAGGAAAAGTTACACACTAGATCAGAAAGTAAAATTCATATAAGAGGTGGATGCTAATCCACACAAAACAAGATGTGAAATTGCTTCAGATTTAGGAACTGCCTGTACCATGCTGTGTACAGTTGTCAGCTTAAGAAATAGTATTTTGAACGAGTTTTTAAAATTGGGTGCAAAATCAACAAAATACAACTGTCAGTAAGGAGGTAGATTTGGAAAAGCCAATTTTTACATGGTTCCAGCAAAAACAGACTGCAGTTCTATCATTAGCGACTTGCTGAAAGCAAAGGCAATAGTTTCAGCTAGAAGTATGAACATCACAACATTTCAGGATTTTATCAGGATTGTCACATGGATTTAAAGACCATCATGGAATCACAGGGAGAAAAATTTCCAGCAAATTGAAAGCTTCATGGAGCAACACTGGATTGATAAGATTGTGCTGGGTATCTTAAGGAGGATTATAAACATCAAATCATCTACAAATGTGATGGGACTGGTCTGATCTGCAGTTTGCTTCCTAGTGAAAAGTTGGCTGAAAAGATTAATCGATGTCATGGAGGGAAGAGAAATAAAATTCACATGACAGTTCTTCCTGCCTTGAATGCAGATTGATCTGACAAACTTCCCATACTTCTGGTAGGAAAATCTAAGGTGTTTCAGAGGTGTAAAGATGAAACCTATGGAATACAAACCCAATAAAAATTCTTGGATGATTATGATTTTAATGGAATAGTGGTTAAAAGAACTGGTTATTAGAATGAAAAGAAAAGAAAGATGACCCTCTGTCTTATGGATCGATGTGCAGCACATCCACCCAAAGTAGTTTTGGAAAATGTTTAGTAGAATTTTTGCCTCCAAACTACACCAGTGTACAGCTGCTTCATTTGGGCATTATTGCAAATTTCAAAGTGTGTTATAGAAGGGAAAAAAATGGTTCAACATTTGATAGCACTGACTGAGGAGGAAATTAAATCTCTCCATTAACTTATTACAAGCCATGGAATTTTGGTTGCCTGGCAGCTGGTGTCATCCTTCTCGGTCAACTGCTTCTGTAATGCTGGTGCTTAACTGGAAGAGATTGCTGCTGCTGCTGCTGCTGCTGCTGATGATGATGATGATGATGATGTGTCTGATAATGACCTAGCTCTACTGAAGGATGCAGGTTTCGACAGTTTTGTACATTTTAATGGTAATCTCCCAATGTGCACAGAACTACTGTATGAGGAGATTATTGCTGATGTGTGGCAACATTGCAGTGATGATTAAGAAAGTGGACCAGCTTCAAGTTAGGGATGGAGACGAAAGATGATGACTTGAACTTTGAAACACTTAAACTGAGTGAAGTGTTATGTGCTGTTGGTGTGAGCAGGCATTACAGCAGTGCGAGAAGATGTAGTGAAAACATTCTGAATTCATATTAATGAAAGTTTGCAAAATGAGGTGTATACGCGTAATGCATGAAAAGTGAAACAAGCCAAGTTATCCAGTTTCTTTGAAGCAGGATCAAGTTCAAAATAATGTATTTTCTCTTTAACACTATATCTTCATTTGTACAGTACAAAGTCTCAAATTACAATACATTACCTAAAGCAGGATCAAATAATACTTTTTCTTTTAATACTGTATTCTAGCCTTGTTGTTTGTAAAATTTACGTATTTAGGCCCATTGTATGTTTTCAGTGAAAACTCTGATTTGTATTACTGTATCTATATCTGAGTTCATAGTAACTCTGAGTTACAAGTACTCTGTCCTCTTCCCCTGATAAATGTATAAATCAGTTTCAACTGTAAATATTTTTGTAGTATGTGAAAATGGCAGTGTGGATATGTAGTTATGTTCTTCTTAGCTTTGTTAAAATAACTGATTCCATAAAGACTTCTTTCTTGTGTTGTCTTTTAATTCCTGTCTTAGATACCTGTGTTGGTATAGCACATCTTTTTTATATGTACATTTTCTGATTACTGAGCTTCATTTTTAGCCCTTATTTTTAGATTGTAGGTCTTTGCTGCTTACTTAGTTTCTCTGTTTATGGACTATTCTTTTCTACAAGGTGTACAACTTTGCTTCTGACATTTTTTTTCCCAACATTTGAGGCTTTAATGAAACAAATTGGTTACATATGTATCATTCAAAGTATTTTCCATCGCTGGCCACTCCTTTCTCCCATCTTTTGGGCAGTGCACGCATCCCGCGTTGAAAAAATTGTTCGTCTTTTGAAGCGATCCATGAATCGATTCCATTTGGGACTTGACACATTTTGAAATGGCTTGCTGTGTCACTCCCAATAATTGTGCCAATTCTTCTAGAGTTTAATGCGAGTCTTCACTCAGAAATGTCCGCACACCTGGAATCTTCGAAAACGTTCTCTCTTCCACTACTATGCCAGTCTGACATTAAAATCACTGTTCTTGAAGCATTGAAACCACTCATGACACGTTCTTTCACTAATGGCGTCCTTACCATACGTACTCGAGGTCATTCAGTGAGACTCAGCCACTGCTTTCTTCATATTGAAACAAAACAGTAACACCTGCCGCAAATGACGAGAATTAGACTCGTAAACTGACATTTTCAATCAAGAACAACTTTATGATGCAGACATAAATTGACTAATGTTTGAATGAGGTTATGTTGACAGAGGTCCAAGCTAACTGGCTGACGTCTACGATCCGTTTCTTTCGACCACTACTTACCATTGTCACCACGTATCGGCAAATGGTGGAAGCAAAGTTGTACACCTTGTACTTAGTGTTGTCATCAGAATCTTTCTTCACATCAGTCATTTGAAGGAATCTTGTTGTGTGAAGAACCCAAGCAGTCATTTGTCAATGTGAAGTGCCTCACAAAAAACAAATCTTATGTTTTTAAGAAATCAAAATTGGTTGGCACTTGATGAAAGTGCAAAGTTGTGTGAAACTTGCTTTATTTGTCTGTCCTTCATTTAAATATGAACACTATTTCACATTCATTCTTATTTGTATTGATTAAAGAAATACACAGACAAGTTCTCATCTAAAACTGTATTCGGAGCAGAGTAATTAGTTAGTTCCACTTGCACTTCAGTAGTGTTTGATAAATATTGTCGAAATGAACTTAACTTTAATTGTAATGATTCCAGTCTTCAGAGTAGTTCAAATAGATGAGTAAAAATAATTAATGGTGTAACATGTATGTACAAAGGAAGAGTTGATAGGTATTTCAGCTAGTGATTTACATGTAAACGATTGAAACCGGTCTCAGTGTCTTACTGAAGAGAACAGCTCTCACTGACACTTGACTTGGATGGTGCAGTGAAAGCATGCTCAGGATAAATTTTCTGAAGAAATACAACAAAATTATGGTCCAGCTCCTATATTTTCTTTCATTTTTGAAACTTTTGAGATTAACCTTTTAGTTCTTTCAACAGTCACACTTGTCTCTTTCCAGTCACAGAGCTGCAGCCTTGCTTGATCATTCTTCTGTCTCTAATAAGTTAATTTTTGGCTGGACATTATGTGTTATAATAATAGCAGACTTGTCATATGTGCAAATAATTGGTTATGAATGAAAATCTCTCATGCCAGTCTCTCTCACGTTAAGGGTCATCAGTAATTGACTTTAAAATGTTGAACACTCAAAATAACCATTTCAGTACTATTCAGTTCTATACCTCCCTCTGTCACTGAGGTTACACATTCTAGTGCTGTGGCACTAGACTCATAAATAGCACATTCAAATTCTGGTGTTGAAAGATGATTTCATTGCTAGTATTTGGCTGCCAAGAATAGAAGTGGTTTAGAACTCCTCATCAGTAATATTTGCACTAGTATCCTCGTCTGAATTCCAAATATCTCTGTAATGGCTCAAGAAAGGGGCATGTGACATTGTTGCACATTACCCCTCTGGCATTTTAGCTATCTTGTCAGAAATGAGCCCTTTACAATTTCAGTTATTGCTTACGCTATTTGATGGTAGTACTTATTCCACACTTATTTCATTTTTGATTAGTTCTTATCACTTTTATACTTCTAAAATGAAACATTTTATTTCAGCACGCTGTCAGATGGGTACTGTTGTCTAGAAAAAAAAAACCAGTTCCTATCAAGCATTGGAGACAACTTTGCCATGACTGAAGACATGAAATTGTTTGTTTATCCCATTACCTAAATCCATGAAGTCTACCGTAGTTGAATATAAGAACCATGACACTGAATTTTTACTTTCAAGAACTGAGAAGTTAACCATAACTCATTATTACCCTGCAGCCATATTTTTTGAATTAATGTATTTGAAAACACACTTCAGACAATTTAATTAGATTTTGTCACTTGTGCAGATGTGGAATTCAGAACAGTGAAAGCAATCAGAATTTTTGTAGTGCTAACTAAAATATGGCATTTTCTCCTTATTCTTGAAATGCAAAAAAATATTAGTTTCTTATGAATTGATGTGCACCAACCAAAGTGCAAGAAATTTAGAACTAAGAACTTGTCACAGTGCAGTGGTAAGCAATGCAACTTTTTCGTAAGAATATTTCATTTGATTGAGAAGATAATAAAATAATGAAAATAATGTTAAAATTACTCCTCAGTAAAACACAAGAGATAATTTTTAGTTAGAAGCACCTTTTCTGGAGACCTAATGCTGTTTGCCTCTAGTGCAGGTAAACCTCAACATTTAGTAGAAGAATTTGAGCTATTAAATTTGAAGCTAGACCTGAAAATCATTTGCAATAAGATTAAATAATATGTAACTAATATGCTGTTAGACAGACATTCTCCCAGAAATTCTCGACATGTTTGATGCGTCGCCAACCAAGAATGTCAGTCTCATTGAGAAATGGATTGATAGGTATTGTGAAAAATATTCTGGTCCATGGTTGTATCTGGATGCACAAAAGTTCAGAAGATTTCTATTCCCTTACAGAATGATTTTTATTGTACAGAAAAGACTTCTGCAGTTTTATGGACAAATAACACAAATGGTTGACTGAGGAGTAATGACAAAAATCTTTCACACTATAAATGGGAACAGAAAGACCAAATTACATTGGTTGGACAGCGCCCAGAAGGATCTGGAGGAAGTCACTTTTGACTCTCTGCCAACGACAAGGACAACTACAGAAGACAGATCTGCTGTTGTAAGCTCATCCCCAAACAACTAACAGAAATAAATCCAGTCCAAAAATAAACTAGTAATGAAGATCCATTGTGGCAGGATGGAGTTTTATGAAGATAGGAACGAGAATAATACTGAAGTTAGCCAGTGGTTCTATGGGCTCTTTCAATGGCCAAACAAAATAATATTAGAATAATAATAATAATAGTAATAATAATGTGAAACTCAGAAGAGGCAGAAATACACTGTCAGAGAATTGCAAAGTCATGAAGTGCTTCTACTCATCGGAACCTCAGAAGTGTGGGTAACAAAAGTGCATGTACTAGCAAGAATATCTTATACACAAAGATAACAAAACTAAGACCAGCTGATCAGAGGAGATTTATTGTAAGAACAACATGTTAAGTGAAATGGAGCTCTAAGAAATTTAGAAAAGTTGTGAAACAGAAGTAAAACAACCTGCTTTGGCATCAAACACCTGGAGTCACTGAACAACTTGAATCATAAGAAAACTTACAAATAATGTGGATTAAGAAGAGGAACAATGAGTAATTGATGACACACTGACTCAAAGATTACAAAATCTGAAAGAAAATTGTGGCCCTGTGTCATCTTATGCAGAGAGGAGACAGCACCCAACATCAATAACTTTCTTCAAAAAACAACTGGCTACACTGAGGTAGTCTGTCCTTGCAATTGTCCAAATAATAAAAATCAAATAAATGAACCAGCTAACTTACAGTACAGCAATATTATTAACAGAACTTTGCATCTGCATCAAAGACTGCCAGAAAATCAACTGAGAAATAAAAAGTGGAATGTTTGGCTGTAACTGAAAAGCAAAGACTGGAGATCTGAGCCAAGCAACTAGGACATGAGAGCATAAACTGAGTAACCAGAAGAAGAAGAAGAAGAAGAAGAAGGCATGCCCAATAAAGTTTTGGGTGAGTACAAGAAAATTAAAGCAGCTTAGGGAATTGTTAAGCAACAAATAATTGCAATGAATAGGAAAATCAAAAGATAAGAGGCCATGATCATCCAGTACAGGCAAAATCAAACTTTCAGATCCGATCAGAGGACACTCTACCAGAGTAAGAATCAGCTACCAGAAACAAAAATTGAAAAACTGGAAAAAGGGCAACAACCCAGTTCTGTAAAGATGTATAGAAAACTGAGGGAGACTACAATGAAACTGCTGAATGGATTAGGGACTTCAGGAATAAATTTTCTTAAGAACAGACTGTAACAGCTGGAGATAACACCTCAAATGATCAAGCAAAAAAGTGAAGAAAGTCAAAACTGGACATCCCCTGTACAGCAGTGAACCAAAAGTTCTCTTGCAGTCAATCTAGGTCATTTGTAAATTTATTTTCTGGATTTCCAGTTATCCAGAATATTTTTTTCAATCAGGAACTGGTCTTTTCCAACTGGTATGTTGTTTTCTTCCAGAAAATCCTGAATTCTGTCAGCTATGATTACTGTCGGCAACTTCAACGTGATGAATGGGCATGTTTTTGGCCTGTAATTTCTGGAATTGCAGCTGTATCCTTCTGTATTTAATACATTTTCCAGTTGTTAGCCATTCACGGATATTTCCTGTCTTCAGCATTAAGTTAAAGGGTTAGCCCATTTTCACTTGTAGACTGGATGGGTACTTGAGCCAGAAATCATGCAGTTGGATCATAAAGCACCTGGAAACCATCGGTTCAGCTAAGTCATCAGAAGTTATGCATTATTCAACATCAAGAGGGGTGTTTCCATGGGGGCCTCACTGTCCCCACTGCTGTTCATCATTGCCTTGATCCCAATGTCAATCATCTAACAGAAAACAAATCTGGACTACCAAACAGTGAAAAATTGTCAGAATATATCCTTCCTGCTGTACATAGGTGAACTGAAGCTCTACAGAAAATCTGAAATTAAAATCTAGTCTCTGATGAATACAGTCTGAATCTTCTGCCATAACATCAGCATTGAATTTGGCTTGGGTAAAAGAAAAGATCAAAATCTCTTAAAGTGAAGGCATCAAAATGCCAAATGGACAAGCCATCAAGTGACACCAGCCAGAAGACTGCAAATGCCTATACATTCAGGAGTTGTGTAAGGTCAAGCATAGGCATCTAGAAAGTATGGTCTGGAAAGAGTAAACTCAAGAGGTTGGAAAAAGTTTGAAAAGCAAGCTGAATAGCAGCAATATCATCAAGGTAACCAATTCAGTACCTGGCTCATATGTCAGATATACTGCAGGTGCTGTTACTTGGACACAAGTAGAGTTAGATATTATGGACAGGAAAACAAGAATACTCATGAAAATTCACCATTCACTTGATCCTTGCAGTGACCTCAGCAGCCTATAGTTGCCCAGAAAAGCAGATGCTGAAGAACTGTGCAGGTGAAGCAGATGGGAAGAAGAGAACCATGTGTGGCAGACTGTGTGAAAGATAGCAAGAATCACCTGTGATTGAAGTCAGTGACAAAAGGCTTCTCAAAGTAAAGCAAATAAAGAATCATTACTGGAAAGCTGTGCTCTAGTGCTTAACAGTCTGTGCAGTAAAGCTTAGCATGGGCAGTTTTTGGAGAAGATCAAAGACAAAAAATGGATAAAGAAAAGATCTGGTCTTGGCTGATCAACAGATTCTGGATTTTTTTTTTTTTTTTTTTTTGCTGCTCAGGAACAAGCCATCAGAACTAACATTATCAAAGTCATAATCAAGAAATCAGCAAAAGAATGACGTTTTGTGGCAGAGAGTTCTCCATAGCAATGCTTCATTGCAGAGAGTGGTCCATGGTGATGTGTTGTAGAGGAAGCAGTTTACCATATCTTTTGCTGTTGCAAGAGGATCACTCAGGCTGATCACAAGCAGAGACCACAATGTTGTGGCATGAATGATCTATGGGAACTTACACAAAAATTATCACCTGCTAGTGGTGGGAAACTGGTGGGATCACAAGCCAGAAAAAGTTGTCAAAAACAAATATACCAAATTACTATGGAGCCTCAGACAAATCGAATGCTGGAACATGAACACCAGACATCACAACAATGGAGTAAAAGAAAGTGTGGATCATTGACATTGCCCTTCTAGATGATTGCAGAATCGGTGAGAAACAACTTTTAAAACTTTCCAGACACAAAGACTTGAAAATCAAACTGCAGCAACTTTGGTGTGAAACAGGGAAAATGATGTCGTTGGTTCTTGGCACATTAGTAATAGTGCCAAAAGATCTTAGTCGGCATTTGAAAACGATTTGCATTGATAAAATATTATAAAATATTCATCTGCCAAAAATTACTGGATATAAGTTCTGCCTATTTGCAGACTGTTTTTTCATTTAGACCCAAACACATTGCAGCACTTTCGAGCCACCTTCATTGGGTTTTCTGTATTTAAATCTGTAAAATTTGAAATGAATTAATGATTAATTTGCGAGAATTTAGCATAAATTGTTTTTTGTTTATTATTGTCATTACCTTAATTTTACATTTTAAGATTATACAGAACCCTCTGTACCTTCTTGTGTACTGGTAGCTTGTTGTCTGCAACTATGTTATGGCATTCATGAATTGTCCACTGATACATCACACAATCCTATATGTTTAGGAAGTGTCGTACTAGTGCTAAAATATGAAATGAAGTGTGGTGATCTCATTAGTCATGTTTACTGTTGTAATAGGATGAACAGTAAAAGGAACAAACTGTAGAATAAGAACGGCAGGGCGCTTTTGGTAAATGAAATAATTTTCAAAAGTATACTGCTGATGTGTCCAAAACACAAGGTTCATTACAATATCTACTTCAAATTCTGGGAAGCTGTGGGAGAGATGGGAAAACAAAGAAATGGATCATGGAACAGCTTCCAGGAAAAGGTTATAATGAAAATGTAATGGAGATGTCCAGGCAATGTAGCTAGGGGAATGGGTGACAGATGAACAAGGGAAGTTCTTTGCAAGTTTCCAAGAGATAGGAAAAGACAGAGATACCCTTTAGAAACCTGGTACATGAAATTAGAAAACAACTGTGTATGAACAAGGTAATCAAATGTAGACTAGATAAAGCTGTTAAACAACCTTAATGTATTGGGAGTGTGCCACATTATGGAGGAAGATGACACTAATCAAATCTTTACTTCTAGATTTCATCATAGAACAAGGGAGATTTGAATAATGGCAACACTTTAAAATCTTTGAGGATCTTGTAAAATAACTATGCTAAAAAGATAAGGGAGTCATTTATGTACTTCTGGTGAGACAAATCAGTGAGATTAGTGCTTGTTTAGCAAAAATGCTGCATAAACAATGATCAAAGGTGAAATACTCACTTTTGTTTTAGATCTGCACTTGATAACTACTAGAGTCTGGGCTACATTCTTGGCTGGCCACACAGGTATAAAAGAACTCAATACACTAATGACTATTTAGAATGAATGAAAGCTGTTCTACCCAGGAGGAAGGAAAAAAATATGTACACATACATATGAATACTTATCTGAGAGAAAATTATACAGTTAAAGAATAAATATTTTTGAACCATGTAAAGAAAGGATTTCTTCTGGAACAATGTGAATGTTTCACTGGCTCAATTCAAGATATTGTGATTTATTAACTGCCATTGTAATTATGTTAGGAAGAATATCTGTTCGTTTGTCCAATGTTTCTGGGGAGGAAACTTCGTTTGCAAATATTCTGCAACAGAATCTTGTGGCACAGCTTGTGATTCTTACTTTTTTTTACTACTGCTCCTTTGCAATGCCAAGGAAAGTCTTGTGCTGCTGCACACCAGATTCAGAAACAGACTACTTCGGGATTGTGGAAAGACAGTCTTGAATCTTTGGGCATTAGGAGCTGTTTGACAACTAAAGAATGTAAGTCAGTATGCTCAACATCTATGCATGTTAATGTATGTAAACTGTAGTTGTGGGACTTTAGTAACTGTAGTACCTCCCTTCGTACAGGTAGCAAACTTTGAATATATTATTACAGACAGAAATGTGACGTAAGTAAGGTTTTTAAATAGTTGGTATGTTGTAGCTCATTGTTTACCACTAGTTAATCTTGTTGTCTCACAGGTTTATGACACTAAACTCTTAAAAGCAGCATTATTACTTAAAAAAACCTAATAATACTTCAACTCATTGACATATGTATACTGTGCAGTTGCTTTATAATAATTACTGCATATGGAGCCATACGTTAACAGTATTAAAAAAAAGCTGGAAAATCCAAGAAGCATCTGTCTCTATGAAGATGGATGGCTGCTCACCGAATGGAAGAGGCATTGGTCAATAGATGGGGATACAGAAAAGGATAAAACCTGCTTTCAGACAAAGTATGCACATCCGCACACGCAAAAATCATGAACCTCCCACACCCAAATCACTACCACTCAAAAAAATCCTACCTGCCCACTTACTTACCTATCTTGCCACTCAGCACAATATTTTAAATGTAGACTACTCTAGTCTGTGTTACACAGCAACTACATTATTGAAAGTGGAAAAAAAAGCTCATAATAACAGACTCTTTTGCTTTCCAACCTTCCACAATATGTTTTCAGGTGCCTTTTTCAAATTGCTTTTGACACATTCCTTTTATAAATCCGGGGATAAATTAGTCATTGAGAGCAAAAATATAGGAGTCTGCACAAGTAGCATTTGCAATCAACATTTAAGTGAAATGATGCGGCAGTACGTATGCAGAAGTAATTCCTCCTAGACCTGAGTAAAAGTGACAGAGGTCTGAATGTGGAAAATTTTTATTAACAGAATTATTCAATAATATACTGCAGTGTTGAAGGTCCTGAAAGATGGATAATTATTGCGCAATATTTAATATGGTGTGTTTACATATTTCTCGGGCATAAAGTTGTTTAGATTCTTTAAGGGAGAATTTTTGTCTCGTACCTCAATTGAAATAAGATACATTTACAAATCAGTAAAAGAATTCATATTGTTTCGGTTTCTCTGAGGAAACTATCATCTCACCTTATTCTTTAGAGTTTATTAAAATACTGGTAATCAACAAAAACCTTGATGTTTAATGCTACTTAGCAGTTCAGAAGTTTTCACAATACCTTCCAGAGTTAACTGGTCATCCAGTGATTCATTCTTTTAAAGAAAGATGAGAAACATAAATAATCCTCATTGTATTTTAACTATGTCTGCTGACTTATTCAACAGTGCCATGTGCAAAACTTATTACTGGATTGACAGTGGGAGTAGTAGTTCCAAAGACTTTCTAGTTTATGTTCACTGTTGTACAGCCTAGTATTCCACCATCAATACTTGCTCTTAATAAATCTCGTTAGGGGAATGAATACATTGTTTCTTTTGCCTGAAGCACATTTCCATTTGAAACATGTTTTTCTCTTTGATTAATACTTTTATCTAAAGTTGTTGTTGTTGTTGTTGTTGTTGTTGTTGTTGTTGTTGGTGGTGGTGGTGGTGGTGGTGGTGGTTGTCTTCAGTCCAAAGACTGGTTTGATGCAGCCTCACGCTACTGTCTTGTGCTTGCCTCTTCATCTTTGAATAACTACTGCAACTTATATCCTAATGAATCTGATAACTGTATTCCTCTGTTGGTCTCTGTATATGATGTTGTTGTTGTGGTCTTCAGTCCTGAGACTGGTTTGATGCAGCTCTCCATGCTACCCTATCCTGTGCAAGCTTCTTCATCTCCCAGTACTTACTGCAACCCACATCCTTCTGAATCTGCTTAGTGTATTCATCTCTTGGTCTCCCTCTACGATTTTTACCCTCCACGCTGCCCTCCAATGCTAAATTTGTGATCCCTTGATGCCTCAGAACATGTCCTACTAACTGGTCCCTTCTTTTTGTCAATTCTCCCCAATTCTATTCAGTACCTCCTCATTAGTTATGTGATCTACCCATCTAATCTTCAGCATTCTTCTGTAGCACCAAATTTCGAAAGCTTCTATTCTCTTCTTGTCCAAACTATTTATTGTCCATGTTTCACTTCCATACATGGCTACACTCCATACAAATACTTTCAGAAATGACTTCCTGACACTTAAATCTATACTCGATGTTAACAAATTTCTCTTCTTCAGAAACGCTTTCCTTGCCGTTGCCAGTCTACATTTTATATCTTCTCTACTTCGACCATCATCAGTTATTTTGCTCCCCAAATAGCAAAACTCCTTTACTACTTTAAGTGTCTCATTTCCTAACCTAATTCCCTCAGCATCACTCGACTTAATTCGACTACATCACAGTATCCTCGTTTTGCTTTTGTTGATGTTCATCTTATATCCTCCTTTCAAGACACTGTCCATTCCGTTCAACTGCTCTTCCAAGTCCTTTGCTGTCTCTGAGAGAATTACAATGTCATCAGCGAACCTCAAAGTTTTTATTTCTTCTCCATGGATTTTAATACCTACTCCGAATTTTTCTTTTGTTTCCTTTACTGCTTGCTCAATATACAGATTGAATAACATCGGGGAGAGGCTACAACCCTGTCTCACTCTCTTCCCAACCACTGCTTCCCTTTCATGCCCGTCGACTATTATAACTGCCATCTGGTTCCTGTACAAATTGTAAATAGCCTTTCGCTCCCTGTATTTTATTCCTGCCACCTTTGGAATTTGAAAGAGAGTATTCCAGTCAACCTTGTCAAAAGCTTTCTCTAAGTCTACAAATGCTAGAAATGTCGGTTTGCCTTTCCTTAATCTTTCTTCTAAGATACATCATAAGGTCAGTATTGCCTCACGTGTTCCAATATTTCTACGGAATCCAAACTGATCTTCCCCGAGGTCGGCTTCTACCAGTTTTTCCATTCGTCTGTAAAGAATTCGCATTAGTATTTTGCAGCTGTGACTTATTAAACTGATAGTTCGGTAATTTTCACATCTGTCAACACCTGCTTTCTTTGGAATTGGAATTATTGTATTCTCCTTGAAGTCTGAGGGAATTTCGCCTGTCTCATACATCTTTCTCACCAGATGGTAGAGTTTTGTCAGGACTGGCTCTCCCAAGGCTGTCAGTAGTTCCAATGGAATGTTGTCTACTCCCGGGGCCTTGTTTCGACTCAGGTCTTTCAGTGCTCTGTCAAACTCTTCATGCAGTATTGTATCTCCCATTTCATCTTCTTCTACATCCTCTTCCATTTCCATAATATTGTCCTCAAGTACATCGCCCTTGTATAGACCCTCTATATACTCCTTCCACCTTTCTGCTTTCCCTTCTTTGCTTAGAACTGGGTTTCCATCTGAGCTCTTGATATTCGTACAAGTGGTTCTCTTTTCTCCAAAGATATCTTTAATTTTCCTGTAGGCAGTATCTATCTTACCCCTAGTGAGATAAGCCTCTACATCCTTACATTTGTCCTCTAGCCATCCCTTCTTAGCCATTCTGCACTTCCTGTCGATCTCATTTTTGAGACTTCTGTATTCCTTTTTGCCTGCTTTACATGCTGCATTTTTGTATTTTTTCCTTTCGTCAATTAAGTTGAATATTTCTTCTGTTACCCAAGGAGTTCTACTAGCCCTTGTCTTTTTACCTACTTGTTCCTCTGCTGCCTTCACTACTTCATCCCTCAGAGCTACCTATTCTTCTTCTACTGTACTTCTTTCCCCCATTCCTGTCAATTGTTCCCTTATGCTCTCCCTGAAACTCTGTACAACCTCTGTTGTAGTCAGTTTATCCAGGACCCATCTCCTTAAATTCCCACCTTTTTCCAGTTTCTTCAGTTTTAATCTACAGTTCATAACCAACAGATTGTGGTCAGAGTCCACGTCTGCCCCTGGAAATATCTTACAATTTAAAACCTGGTTCCTAAATCTGTCCTACCATTATATAATCTATCTGATACCTTCTCGTATCTCCAGGATTCTTCCATGTATATGATTCATGGAGTTAATATATTCCAACCCATTGTGCCATAACAAAGATGCACAGATGATTCGCAATTTCCTTGTTCAATATGTTCAATACAAAACAACAGTCTGTAACATGGATTTTCAGCTTTTGTATCAGTTACCAGTGGCCCCTCACCAAATTCCACAATTTCATTCTTGTTAAATCTGATTTTTGGCTGCTGCTCCCCATAACAATATTTTTCTCAAACCATGTGCATATAATGTATCCTCCACTTGACAATGTTCCTGTACCCCATTTACTAATGCACTTAACTCGAGTGGTCCAATACCACCTGTTGTACTGGGTGAAATAACTCATTAGTACAGTGTCAGGTTCTTAACTTTACTCCTGTAGGAGGCAGAGGTCATACTGTAACACATACAAAGTATTTGATCACTTGATTATGAACAAGACGAAATTTGTAGCTCTTGATATAACATATTTCCACTGGAATATGAGTATTTATTACTGTTACTGAGCATTAATGTATCACATGATACTAGTCTCCTCTCACTGAGTGCAATTGACAATAAAAATTTATGCCGAGTTTTGCCTAATACAACTACTGCACTGCGAACTCAGTAGAGAGACAATGTTGTTATCTTCAGTGATTGCAGAGTGACTCAGTGATGCTGTGCTCATACATAAGCAAGAGTACTGGTGGGGTGGTGTATGGAAACTTTTCTAGGCATGTCTATGATGACTCCACTCATTTGTCACTGCATCTGGCAACAACTAAGCTTGGTTGTGGCTTCATCGTGAGATACCAATCTGGCCTTGGCATCTCGCTCTTTGGATGACACCTCATCTTTAGTGTAGACAACTGAATTACCTCCTATCTGAACAAGAATTTTGAACTTCTCCAGTGCTTTAAATAATGGAATCTATCCCTTATATAAAGTAATATGTTTTGATGCAGCACTATAAGCAAGTCAAACATTATCAAAATTAGTAGCCACTTAAAACTTGATGTCTAGGTTCTTGACTTTCTCTGAAGAAATTGAACATCCTTGCATTGTATTAAGCCTTATAATGACCTTTCTGCTGACAATAATAGCTCTCAACATTCTTCTTACTTGACAACTTTTGCCGTGATTGCATTGTGAACACTGACTTATATGTTTTGTTTCTGTGCTCTCTGACAAATGTTAGCCTTCTTGCAGTAATCTTGTTATTAAGGCAGCAAAAGTTAGCCTGCTTTTGTTACAGTAGTACCAAGCCACAGCAAGTGCACCATATTTCCATCTACAACTTTGTCAGTCTCAGCCATATCTGCCAATGGTTCTGGTTCAGTGCACATAGGATGAAGGGACTGATGTCCTCGCATTTTGATCCCTTTAACTCCCAACAACCAACCAACCCAGTGGTTGAGCATGATCTGCAAGAGACTATTGTAATACTTCAACCTTACTAATATGTTGCACAGTATTTATCACTGAGTGATATTTTTTAATGAAAGAACTTTTTATTTCTTATTGCTGATCAAGACTTATCATAAGTCAGTTCCATATACTATTTGCTCAAGCACATAACATAAGTTTGCAGCTGGTCAAATTGCATACCAGATAAAATAAAAAGCATTGTTTTTACAATTGCATGCCATAAGTTCTGTACATCTTTCCCTTCAACTGCCCATGCTTTACTTCCATCAACAGCATCCAGCAATTTCTTCTGTGCAAAAGATACTTTCCATTTGATATTTTCATGAATGAAAATTACTTATGTGAAATTTCTGGATGCTGAAAAACTTCATTCGACACAGCTTTCACCTTTTTTTCACCTGACAGGTGAAAAACCCTCAATGCAATTGAACTCACTTCAGAGGCTACCCCTGTAACCCAATATGATTTACTGGGCCCCCAAACTGTTGGATGGACTGTAATGAAGTGAAAATAGCTTATATTAAGAATTTTATTTTTCCAGTAAATGGACACTTAAACACAAGACATTGAACATACAAAAGTAGATAAAATGCTCTAAAATGCTGCGTACATCCATATTATCTTCAAAGATAATTGGTACATCAGAGTACATAGCACTCAATTTATTATTTCCATGCAGACTCATTCTCACTACATACACATTTCTATGTCTCTATCTTCTATAGGTCCTGCATGATATTCCTGCCTAATCCTGTAAAAATAAAGGTGTCCTCCCATTCCTTTCCATTTTTGTTCTAGATTAAATAACCCCACATATGAAATATATATCTATTTTCATGTCTTGTACCTGTCTGTTGATTTGCTGTCAGCTACATAGTTACACATTATTTTTTCTGTCTGCCTTTTTTTAAAGTGAATTATCTTACCTCAAACTACTGCTTCACAACTTTTAAGTACTGTTGCTGCTGCAGTGGATTAATAATCTTTATTAGTTCTTCAGTTATCTGTGGGAAATTAATCTCCATAATCATCGTAAACTGCAGATGTCTGTATCTGTACTGTAGTTTTGATACTATTTCCACCAATAGTTTCTCAAATCTTGAAATTTTCCAGTCACATAACTTTTTTGGCTCATCCACTGTCATCTGACTGGTTGTGTCTCTTAAAGATTGTTATTTCTGTTTATTTAATTCACTGTAGTTTAAAATTGACTTTTGTTTCTCTTTCTGGATGTTGCTTCTTTTGTTTTGCCAAATCTGTACATAAGTTACTTCTGATGTCCTGGGCTACCGGATACTGATTTTACTAACATGTTTGGTGAAGAAAATTGTATCTCATTGAATGTATTTAACAATGAAAACAATCAATTATTGATAAAATTATGTAATTGGATAGATATAAAATCTTCTCACCAAGTGGCAGCAGAACACACACATAAGACTGTTGTGACTGGCAAGCTTTTGGAGCCAATGGCTCCTTCTTCAGGCAGAAGGGTTGAAGGGGAAGGAAGAAGGGTGATGGGAAAGGATTGGAGATGTCTAGGAAAGAGGGTCGATTTTGGGAAAGTCACCCAGAACTGCAGGTTAGGAGAGACTTACGGTACGGGATGAGAAAGAAAGACTGATTATTGGAGACTGCATTGGATGCGATTTGAAAACCTGGGAGCTTAAAGGTGTAAGACAGGGTAATATTCAAGACAGAGATTACTACTAAAACATAGTGCATGAGTTAATGAGAGTGAGTAAGCTAAGTGCGTTGTACATAACAGAGGTGGGAGGGGGCGGTGAAAAGTAGATGGGAAATACAATGAAAGATGTAGAAAACTAAAATGGAGTGAAGCAGAGTAGTTACAGTGAAGAAAAGCTGAGATCGAAGAAATTAATGTAAATTAAGGCCAGGTGGGTGGCAAGAACCAAGGACATATTGTGCTAGTTCCCACCTGTGGTGTTCTGAGAAACTGGTGTCTGGCCTGCTTCACTCCATTTTAGTTTTCTACACCTTTCGTTGTCTTCCCTGTCTATTTTTCACTGCCCCCTCCCATCTCTGTTAAGTACAATGCACTTAGCTTCTTACTTGTATTAACTCGTGTATGATGTTTTAGTAGTAATCCCTGTCTTCCACCTTTAAGCTCTCAGGTTTTTAAGTTTTGTCTGATAAGTCCCCAACACTCAGTCTTTCCTTCACATTCCGTACAGTAAGTCTCCCCTGACCCGCAGTTCTGGGTGATTTTCCCAGAATCTACCCCTTTTCCTAGACCTCTCCAGTCCTTTACAGTCACCCTTCTTCCTTCCTCTTCAACCCTTCTGCATGAAGAAGGAGCCACTGGCTCTGAAAGCTTGTCATTCACAACAGTCTATTATGTGTGTTTTCTGCCGCCACTTGGTGAGTAGATTTTTTATCTATCCAATTAAATAATTGTATTTAAAAACAAAGATGATGTGACTTACCATACGAAAGCGCTGGCAGGTCGATAGATACACAAACAAACACATACATACACACAAAATTCAAGCTTTCGCAACCAATGGTTGCTTCGTCAGGAAAGAGGGAAGGAGAGGGAAAGATGAAAGGATGTGGGTTTTAAGGGAGATGGTAAGGAGTCATTCCAATCCCGGGAGCGGAAAGACTTACCTCAGGGGTAAAAAAGGACAGGTATACACTCTCGCGCGCACGCACACACACATCCATCCACACATACACAGACACAAGCAGACATTTGTAAAGGCAAAGGGTTTGGGCAGAGATGTCAGTCGAGGCGGAAGTACACAGGCAAAGATGTTGTTGAAAGACAGGTGAGGTATGAGTGGCGGCAACTTGAAATTAGCGGAGGTTGAGGCCTGGCGGATAACGAGAAGAGAGGATATACTGAAGGGCAAGTTCCCATCTCCGGAGTTCTGACAGGTTGGTGTTAGTGGGAAGTATCCAGATAACCTGGACGGTGTAACACTGTGCCAAGATGTGCTGGCCGTGCACCAAGGCACGTTTAGCCACAGGGTGATCCTCATTACCAACAAACACTGTCTGCCTGTGTCCATTCATGCGAATAGACAGTTTGTTGCTGGTCATTCCCACATAGAAAGCTTCACAGTGTAGGCAGGTCAGTTGGTAAATCACCTGGGTGCTTTCACACGTGGCTCTGCCTTTGATCGTGTACACCTTCCGGGTTACAGGACTGGAGTAGGTGGTGGTGGAAGGGTGCATTGGACAGGTTTTACACCGGGGGCGGTTACACGGGTGGAGCCAGAGGGTAAGGAAGGTGGTTTGGGGATTTCATAGGGATGAACTAAGAGGTTACGAAGGTTAGGTGGACGGCGGAAAGACACTCTTGGTGGAGTGGGGAGGATGTCATGAAGGATGGATCTCATTTCAGGGCAGGATTTGAGGAAGTCGTATCCCTGCTGGAGAGCCACATTCAGAGTCTGATCCAGTCCGGGAAAGTATCCTGTCACAAGTGGGGCACTTTTGTGGTTCTTCTGTGGGAGGTTCTGGGTTTGAGGGGAGGAGGAAGTGGCTCTGGTTATTTGCTTCTCTACCAGGTCGGGAGGGTAGTTGCGCGATGTGAAAGCTGTTTTCAGGTTGTTTGTGTAATGGTTCAGGGATTCCGGACTGGAGCAGATTCGTTTGCCACGAAGACCTAGGCTGTAGGGAAGGGACCGTTTGATGTGGAATGGGTGGCAGCTGTCATAATGGAGGTACTGTTGCTTGTTGGTGGGTTTGATGTGGACGGACGTGTGAAGCTGGCCATTGGACAGATGGAGGTCAACGTCAAGGAAAGTGGCATGGGATTTGGAGTAGGACCAGGTGAATCTGATGGAACCAAAGGAGTTGAGGTTGGAGAGAAAATTCTGGAGTTCTTCTTCACTGTGAGTCCAGATCATGAAGATGTCATCAATAAATCTGTACCAAACTTTGGGTTGGCAGGCCTGGGTAACCAAGAAGGCTTCCTCTAAGCGACCCATGAATAGGTTGGCATAGGAGGGGGCCATCCTGGCACCCATGGCTGTTCCCTTTAATTGTTGGTATGTCTGGCCTTCAAAAGTGAAGAAGTTGTGGGTCAGGATGAAGCTGGCTAAGGTAATGAGGAAAGAGGTTTTAGGTAGGGCGGCAGGTGATCGGCGTGAAAGGAAGCGCTCCATCGCAGCGAGGCCCTGGACGTGCGGAATATTTGTGTATAAGGAAGTGGCATCAATGGTTACAAGGATGGTTTCCGGGGGTAATAGATAGGGTAAGGATTCCAGGTGTTCAAGAAAGTGGTTGGTGTCTTTGATGAAGGATGGGAGACTGCATGTAATGGGTTGAAGGTGTTGATCTACGTAGGCAGAGATACGTTCTGTGGGGGCTTGGTAACCAGCTACAATGGGGCGGCCAGGATGATTGGGTTTGTGAATTTTAGGTAGAAGGTAGAAGGTAGGGGTGCGGGGTGTCGGTGGGGTCAAGAGGTTGATGGAGTCAGGTGAAAGGTTTTGTAGGGGGCCTAAGGTTCTGAGGATTCCTTGAAGCTCCGCCTGGACATCAGGAATGGGATTACCTTGGCAAACTTTGTATGTGGTGTTGTCTGAAAGCTGACACAGTCCCTCAGCCACATACTCCCGACGATCAAGTACCACGGTCGTGGAACCCTTGTCTGCCGGAAGAATGGCGATGGATCGGTCAGCCTTCAGATCACAGATAGCTTGGGCTTCAGCAGTGATGATGTTGGGAGTAGGATTAAGGTTTTTTAACAAGGATTGAGAAGCAAGGCTTGGAAGTCAGAAATTCCTGGAAGGTTTGGAAAGGGTGATTTTGAGGAAGAGGAGGTGGGTCCCGCTGTGACGGAGGATGGAACTGTTCCAGGCAGGGTTCAATTTGGATAGTTTCTTGGGGAGTTGGATCATTAGGAGTAGGATTAGGATCGTTTTTCTTCGTGGCAAAGTGATATTTCCAGCAGAGAGTATGAGTGTAGGACAGTAAATCTTTGACGAGGGCTGTTTGGTTGAATCTGGGAGGGGCTGAAGGTGAAGCCTTTGGACAGGACAGAGGTTTCGGATTGGGAGAGAGGTTTGGAGGAAAGGTTAACTACTGAATTAGGGTGTTGTGGTTCCAGATTGTGTTGATTGGAATTTTGAGGTTTTGGAGGGATTGGAGCTGGAAGTGGGAGATTGAGTAGATGGGAGAGACTGGGTTTGTGTGCAATGAGAGGAGGTTGAGGTTTGCTGGAAAGGTTGTGAAGGGTGAGTGAGTTGCCTTTCCGGAGGTTGGAAACCAGGAGACTGGATAGTTTTCTGAGGTGGAGGGTCGCATGCTGTGTTACTTTGCGGTTGGCCTGTAGGAGGATGCTTTGAACAGCCGGTGTCAATGCGGGAGAGGAAAGATTGAGGACTTTTATTAAGGATAGGAGTTGACGGGTGTGTTCATTGGTTGAGTTGATGTGTAGGTGAAGGATTAGGTGGGCGAGGGCAATGGATTGTTCAGTTTGGAACTGGTATAGGGACTGATGGACAGAAGGGTTGCAGCCAGAGATGGGAACTTTAAGTGTGAGGCCTTTAGGGGTAATGCCAAATGTCAGACAAGCCTGGGAAAATAAAATATGGGAGCGTAATCTGGTTAGGGCGAAGGCATGTTTGCAGAGGGAATGTAAATAACACTTAATGGGGTCGTTGTGGGGGTGTTGTGAGGGTGACATGGTATTAGAAGGTGGAAAGTGTAACATCAGGCCGAAATGAAAATGAAAAATATATATATGGGGAGAGATAAAGGTGAACCAGAAAGCAACTGGAGATCTGGTGTGAAAAAAGGCGAAAAAGTGTTGGTAAAAGCTGGGCTCTGTTGATCCTGTGGTGAACTTGGGTTGGTAGGCAACGATGTGCATAAAGGTTAGGTGGTTGTGTTGCCGCCAAAACAAGTTAGCGGGTGGAGAAATTCGGGAAAATTTCGAAAAAACTACGTGTAAATGTATTAAAAGGAGTGGTTTTGTGGTGGCAGATTATGAGAATGAGGCTAACAATTGTCTGACGAAGAAATAATGATGTTAAAACCTGTGGGAAGCGGCTAAAAATGATCAATGATGTGGGAAATATGGAAATGGAAATAAAGCGAAAGTTATTAGAACTAGCCGTAATGAAACTTCCTGGCAGATTAAAACTGTGTGCCCGACTGAGACTCGAACTCGGGACCTTTGCCTTTCGCGGGCAAGTGCTCTACCATCTGAGCTACCGAAGCACAACTCACGCCCGGTCCTCACAACTTTACTTCTGTCAGTATCTCGTCTCGAGTCTCGGTCGGGCACACAGTTTTAATCTGCCAGGAAGTTTCATATCAGTGCACACTCCGCTGCAGAGTGAAAATCTCATTCTGGAAACATCCCCCAGGCTGTGGCTAAGCCATGTCTCCGCAGTATCCTTTCTTTCAGGAGTGCTAGTTCTGCAAGGTTCAAAGGAGAGCTTCTATAAAGTTTGGAAGGTAGGAGACGAGATACTGGCAGAAGTAAAGCTGTGAGGACCGGGCGTGAGTTGTGCTTCGGTGGCTCAGATGGCAAAGCACTTGCCCGCGAAAGGCAAAGGTCCCGAGTTCGAGTCTCGGTCGGGCACACAGTTTTAATCTGCCAGGAAGTTTCATATCAGCGCACACTCCACTGCAGAGTGAAAATCTCATTCTGGAAATAGCCGAAATGGTTGTTTAATAGGTGAAAGGAACTGTTTGTGAACTAGAAACAGTGGATTTTATAGCAGCGGTAGTGTTGAAAGCGGAAAAAAAATTTTTTTGGTTATGGTTTGGAAGTGGGTTACGTATTATTGAGTGTATATAGGCGGGATAAAATTGTATAGTAGATTACGGTAAAAAGGAGAAGGTGAATACAAAGTGAACCTACTGGCAAAAACAGAAAGAGAAATTAAGACGACAGAAAAGATTTCGAAATGCAACAGTGACAATAACAAACGTAATTGCTGGGTTCAAATGAATGATATGAACATAATAGAGGGAAACATTCCACGCGAGAAAAATATATTTAAAAACAAAGATGATGTGACTTACCATACAAAAGCGCTGGCCTACACTGTGAAGCTTTCTATGTGGGAATGACCAAGCTTTCTATGTGGGAATGACCAGCAACAAACTGTCCATTCGCATGAATGGACACAGGCAGACAGTGTTTGTTGGTAATGAGGATCACCCTGTGGCTAAAGATGCCTTGGTGCACGGCCAGCACATCTTGGCACAGTGTTACACCGTCCGGGTTATCTGGATACTTCCCACTAACACCAGCCTGTCAGAACTCCGGAGATGGGAACTTGCCCTTCAGTATATCCTCTCTTCTCGTTATCCGCCAGGCCTCAACCTCCACTAATTTCAAGTTGCCGCCGCTCATACCGCACCTGTCTTTCAACAACATCTTTGCCTCTGTACTTCGGCCTCGACTGACATCTCTGCCCAAACTCTTTGCCTTTACAAATGTCTGCTTGTGTCTGTGCAGATGGATATGTGTGTGTGCACGCGAGAGAGTGTATACATGTCCTTTTTTCCCCCTGAGGTAAGTCTTTCCGCTCCCGGGATTGGAATGACTCCTTACCATCTCCCTTAAAACCCACATCCTTTCATCTTTCCCTCTCCTTCCCTCTTTCCTGACGAAGCAACCATTGGTTGCGAAAGCTTGAATTTTGTGTGTATGTATGTGTTTGTTTGTGTATCTATCGACCTGCCAGCACTTTCGTATGGTAAGTCACATCATCTTTGTTTGTAAATATATTTTTCCCGCATGGAATGTTTCCCTCTATTGTATTCATACAATTAAATAATTGAATGCATTTAGTAATATTTATTCTTTCTTCAAATAATTATGGGGAAAATGATGCTATTACTAATAAACGTCCTCAATCGGCACTTGGTTAGAGCACTTAGCTTGAGAACAAATCTGAAATAATGCTGGTTGCCCTATTGACTTGATGTTTTAAGGAAGTGTGGTTTTTGCTTTACAGCATCTTAAGTGTCTAGTAACTGATTTGCTTTTCTCCTTCGTACAGTTTCTGGATACTCTCATTTCGATGTTGTCATTCTTAGATTTCGAATTTTGCTGTAATTTCGTCTATCTTTATTGCAGTTAGCTCATCCTGGTTGTGAAGAAGACCATGAATGCTCAGAAAATATGTTCTGCTATAAAATGAGAAGTTGTGTTGATTGTTATAACTGTGCATTATACTACAGGAAACCAAATGCAATGAAGATATGTGCAAGGGAACCTAGTGAATGTGGAGAGTGCATTGATGGGTGAGTGTACACCACAGCTCCAAGTGCAACTCTCTTATTGTGTCAACAGTGTTTCAGTGTTACCATAGTTTTTGATCGTTTTCATTTTTTTCCCTTAGCTATGAAGCAGAGATTCTAACAAATGGCAATGAGAGGGATTACTGCAGGATTATGGAAAAGCCTGCTTCTGAACTGATACCAGGTAAGACCACATTGTAGTTGTTTGTATAGCTGTCATAAGTTCTGAAATTTTTAAGTATCTCCTTTTTTTGTTGTCTTTTTTCCTGTAATCCTTGACTGTGTTGACTGTTGACGACACGGCACCATAATTCACACAAGACTTTTGTTTTGCCAAGTAAATGTAGTCTCTTGCTGAAACAAAAGTCACAATATGTGGCCAAGGAAAGTTGTGAATTAAAAAAAAAAAAAAAAAAAGGGCAGGGGACAACAAGAAAGAAAAGAAAATGTAATAATAAATAATACACAAAAGAGAGAGTGTTGGAATAACTCTTTAGGCCAAGTGTGCCAACTAGTAGTAGTTCCAAGAGGAAACTGCGAATTAAACAGGTACAAAATTTTATACTTGGAATTGTGTTCACCATGTAGCTTTCCACTGAAGCTATATAGCCGCAGTACAGTTTTTCTGTATTTCCAATCCTGAAGTAAATCCTACTTGCAGCTGCTTTCTACTACATATTAGAGCTTTATATAATACAACAGGTTCACAATCGAGGAACATCAAACTATAAAAGTACGTTTACTACTTGACAGTTGATCTCAAAGTTCCATGAAAGGTTCTTTGTGGGCAACCCTGAAGTTTTAAATTTAAGATGAATTTTTACAGGCCAATTTCACTAGAAGTGCTTATTTTATGGTGATGAGTTACAAACTTTGTTCTTGAACTGGTACATCTGTTTTTTTTTTTTTGCATTTATTTTTAATTTTAGTCTGCTTAGCCAAATTTTTGATCTGTATCTACGTCTCATCAGCATTCTGGATATTTGGAACTGACAAGGTTTGCACAATGGTTAAAAGATATGAACTGATGGGAGGAGTAAAATTGTCCTTGTCCAATGTAAGTTTGTACTTACATTTTAATCTTGGGTGCCACTGCTACCAACTTTGCCTACTTGATGAGCAGCTTTATTTCTTCTATTGGTATGCGACAGCGCACGTACTTAATGTTTCAAAATGCTGCACATAAAAACGGGATTTTCTGGTGCTCGTATCTTGGATTCTGTTGGTGATAAAAAGGTAGGGTCAATTATTTAGGTAGCCCTTGAGCTAGGGGCCACTTGTATACCCGACAGAAGGATCATCTTAGTGTCACTATCTACATCTACACCTACATCGATACTCCGCAAGCCACCATACAGTGCGTGGCAAAGGGTACTCTGTACCAGAACAAGTTATTTCCTTTCCTGTTCTGCTCGCAAATACAGTGAGGGAAAAAGACTGTCTATATGCCTCCGTATGAGCCCTAATTTCTCATATCTTATCTTCATGGTCCTGCAGTACAGGCTCAGAGCATGAATAGTAACAGTGAGAAGAGACAGTAGCAGTAGGAAGGAAGGAATTAAATTAGCAGTAAGAGAGAGCAATATGGAGAGTGTGACAGTGATAGGAGACTGTAGTAGTAGGACTGAATGAAGGGGACTGTGACTGTGACACAGGAGACAATAACAGAGACACACAGAGAGGTAATGACAATGTGTTAGGTTGAATGAGTGTGTAAGAAACGGCAACTGGGGGTGGATAGGATGAGCAACTTACAGTGATCTGTTAGTGGATTGAGTGAGTACAGTTAGACGAGCTTGTGTGGACCGGCTGCACTAGATTGCAATCTGTCTTTTTTATCATAGAGTACTGCCACAATGGAGAATTTTTCCTGTGCCTAATGTACCATAATTGATTTTTTTCCTCCTGTACGTGTAACCTTCACACTGAGGCAAAATCACATACTCTTGTGTGTGGTTTTACCTTGTCCACTCCTGTAAACATAAATGAGGTACATGCTGAGATGAAAGTTATGCAGTTTTCTGGTGCCTTTTTACAAAGTGAGTTTTGTCAAAAGTTGAAGATCTCAATAGAATGTGATAAAATTTTCAAAATATTAATGGGAGATTGAACATTTTTGTCCATTTATGTCTTGCTCAAGATAATTTTGAATTGAAGAATCACAGCAGAAGAGTAGCCATAACATTGGAAATTAAAATAAATTGTTAGCCACACACTTTTGTAGTGCTGAAGTAGATAGGTATGTGGTTTTCATTTAACTACAAAGTTAAATATTTTACTATTAGTTGCGAGACATACCACTGATCGATGATGTGTGTGTGTGCGGGGGGGGGGGGGGGGGGGGTGGGGGGGGGGGGAAAGATTGCAAAACAAGTAAGGACATGTAAGGGATTAAACTTGGGGAATCAAACAATGGAAACTCCAGCTTGGATTATCAACTACTAAGGAGAAAGGAAAAGATAGAGTACTGCTTACTGTAAAGTTGAAACATAAAGTTGCAGACACAGTTGAAAGTCATTAGCTTTTGGCTACAGCATTCATCAGAAAAAGAAAATCACACTCACACTCTGTTCATTCACACTCTGTTCATTCACACAAACAAGCACACCTCACGCACACTTGACTGCCAGCTCTGGTAGCTCTAAGACATTTTGATGATTCATTGTAGACAGTTTTCTTAAACCGTAGCATGTTACAGGCTTTGATCATTGTAAATTATTTTTTATGAATATATTGTCTGCAAGAAACATTTATTTTTGTAAAGTCAAAACTAAAAGGGAAAAACAAAACTTGATGTAGTGCAGTACATTGGACAAAAATGATAGAAAAAAATTAATATAAAGGCAGTAAGCACATTGACTCTGAATAGACATTTAGTTATTAGGTCAGGATCAGTGGTGGAAAATTGCACTTCTGGTTTTCATTGACTTATCTGCATATCAATTTTTCATTCCATTTGTTTACTATTTTTTTGTCATACCCATAAAATTGTTCAAGCCCTATTATCAGAATGTGGTTTTGTTTTTGCTGACTGTCACTAATTTCATTATATAGGAATGACAAAATGCTCGTTTACAAACATGCATTGTCATCATTCATTTTGCATTAAAAAGATAGTTAATAATTGTGTAATTGTTTTTCAGGTACTGCACCATCAGTGGATTATACAACAATGCTTATCATAGGTGGTGTTATTGTTACAATTGTGGTGATAGTTGCTGGTTATCTCATACATAGATGGAGGAAAATGAGGTACAGAGGTAAGCAGCCTGTTTGGTTGGTCAGATATTGTATGCTAAATATCTAATTAAGATAGATTTTTGTTTGATGTATTTTGTTTTCAAGTAAAATATTGTGTTATATACCTCTACTTGAAAGTCTCTTACTTGCCTCTCCTATCCAAAAATTTGAAGACTTATTTCAGTTCAGGTTATTCAGTATGATTATAAAAACCTGTATGATTTAGTGATTGGTTGAGTGAGATGATTCAGATTTAATTTAGTTGTAATGTTTCTTACGAGAAAAATACTTAGACATTAATCTGTTGAAATTTGGATGCAGGACTTTTGAAAAAACTGTCAATTTCATGAAAATCAGTCATCTTTGACACACAATGTGTTAGGAGATTCATGTGTTGTCATCATACAAGAAGAATAGGTAATCTGGTATCCATGTAGTGTGTAAGTCAGAACCAGGTAGCTCCCTGAAGTTGAAGGTACAATAATTTCAATACAATCTGTATTACATGAAATTTTTACCATTTTGAATAGGTGCTGATCAAGCAGTTCAAAACATGCAAGAAACACTCAATGCTGGGTCTGGAAATGGCATGTCACCACTGTTGGGAAATACAAATGGTAAATATGTAATTCTGACAAACACCAGAAAAGCTAATGCTTTAATTTGGTCTTGAATTAAGAAATATTTACTTGTCTAAGCTATGATGTTGACTTCTAAGATCTTTGTCGTATGTTGTATTGTTGTATTCCTTCTTCCTCTTTGAGTCGTTTAATAATGCCAAGACTTCCAGTTTTCAAAATTTTCTAAAGATGAAAGGTATGTTTTACTTGTTGACTTCTAGTTCTTCCTGTGTTCTGACTAACAAGGAAATTCAGACAAATCAGAATAAAGTTTCTCATAAGGAATAAATGTCCAACAGCTTGAGATTTTGTGCCCACAGAGCTATATACAAAGAGTCTCTGAAACTTTACTTTAGAGCAATGCTAACTATTCTTTTTTGTTGGAGATTGTGTTGCATATAATGTATGGGGAGGGGGAGGGGTCTATGGCAACCTGCCCTGGGGTAGTGCAATTGTATCAAAAGCTATGTCTTCTCAATATGTTTTTGGTGATAACATGCACTTCAGTCATGTAATGGTTGTCATCTGCACTACTGATCTCACATTCTGCTCTGCTGGCCTAGCAGATGCCTCTCACTGGAAAGTGACTGTTGAGTAGAAGTCCAGTGATCTCTTTCCCCTCTTAAATGGAGCAGTTTCTGATTAAGTGCTGCCACAATGTAAACTGGACAGTCTACATCAGTCTGTCTTTGAATACTGTGACCTAGACAGATACTAGATGGAGCCTATCAATAGCATGATTCATCATGTCACTGATTAGTCCAGCTCAAAGTCCTCAGTCTGACTCCAGGGCCAGGATGCTTGTAGTGGATTCACCAATGTCAGTATGCAATTCAGTGCAAATATGTGGCTCTACCGCTCTTCAAATGTTGACAGTCTGCTGAGAACATTACAGCATTTACTCAAAAGGCCAGAGGCTTGAAGAATAATTGGACAGCAAGAAGAGGGTGTGGCAAGTATTTCCGAACTTCATAAATCTTTGCATTAGCTGTTTGAAGGCTTGTAAAGTAACACATGCTACTTAACTTTTAACACAACTTCTCTCTGTGGGAGGCAGGTTATGCATTGACACTTAGAGGACTGCTCCGAGAAGTAATGTAATCCAATACAACTTGTTATAGCCACTAGAAACAAGATTAAGCTACATTAGTAATCAAAGTCGTACTAGTTTAGTAAGCTGTATATTATTCAGAAAAATAAAATTTCAATAACACACCTTTCAAAGTTTAACTGCTAATCTTCAGTTTAAGAGGAGCCAAAAGAATTTATTCATGACTAATTGTTCATGAAAATGTAAAATCACAAAACCAAATAAATAAATAAATTAATTTAGAGTGTTGAAATTTTGGGAATACATTCATCTAGGTAATGTATGTGAGTGATTAACATAGTAAGATCACAGGTTAATGTAATCATGAGATATGCCATTTCAAATGTGAAGAGCTATTGCATTAATAACTGGTGTAATAGGCACAATGTTGAATGCAAGCATGCAGACATGCATGCATTGCATTGTACAGACACCAGATGTCAGTTTGTGGGATGGTGTTCCATGCCTGTTGCAATTGGTCAGTCAATACAGGTTGTGAATGACACTAGAGTTGTCTTCTGGTGATATCTCATACGTGCTCCATTGGAGACAGATCTGGTGATCTAACAGGCCAAGGCAGCATATCGACATTCTGTAGAGTATTTTGGGTTAAAACAGCATCGTGTGGGTGAGCATTATCCTGTTGGAAAACACCCCCTAGAATACTGTTCATGAATGGCAGCACAGCAGGTAGAATCACCAGACTTACGTACAAATTTGCAATCAGGGTGCACGGGATAGCGACGAGTGTGTTCCTGCTATCATACAATATCGTGCCACAGACAGTAACTCCAGGTCTAGTTCCAGTGTGCTTGCAGACAGGTTGGTTGCAGGCCCTCAGCTGGCATTTTCCTAACCAGCACATGGCCATCATTGGCACCAAAGCAGAACCATTTTTCATCAGAAAACACAAGAGACATCCAATCTGCCCTCTAATGCTCTCTCACTTGACAGCACTGAATTTGCAAATGTTGGTGGTTTGGAGTCAGTGGACTGAACACTACAGGGAATCTGGCTTGGAGCTGTCCTTGAAATGACCAGCTTGTAAGAGTTTATTTGCAACTGCTGCTCAAAATGCTGTTACAGAAGCAGTAAGATGTGCCAGAGCAGTCACTGAACATGATGGTCTTCCCCCTCAGTAGTGTCACATGGCTGTTCGGAGCCCGGTCTTCTTCTGACTGTACATTCTTGTGACCACTGCTGCCAGCAATCTTGCATAGGGGCTACATTCCTGCCAACCCTTTTTGCAGTATCGCAGAAGGAACATCCAGCATTTCAAAGCCCCATTGCACGATCTCGTCCAAGCTCTGTGAAATGTTGATAACTGCGTCTTTGTCACCTGAAAGCTGTTCTTGACTAACATCATCTCACCATGTCCAGTCCCAAATTACTAATGCTCACAACCATTGCAGTGTGTGTTTGAAGCAGACCTGATATGCACTATTTGTGTCACTCTTATACACCTGGCACGAAATTTGAATAGACAGATGTAGAAACACATCTACCAACTTTCGTTTGTCTCACAACTCCTCCTTGATGCCTAAGCGTTTTTTTTTTTTTTTCCTCCTCCCCAGTTCTGATTCCGTACATCTTTAGTATAATAATGTCATGAAAGTAAAGAAGTAGCAAATGCTTTCCATTTGATACACATCCTTGTACATGCATCTACATATTTGTCACAAGTTTGTTTGAACTCTTAAATGAAATATTTCCAATTTTTTGAACTAGTCCCCATCCATGATGACTATTTTATTTATGATCTGTGGAAACAACTTAATCATTCCTTTCTTTTTATGAAATATATGTTATGTAACTTAATTTTATGACAAGTTCCACATCCTTAAGGATGTGCTATATAAATTTCAACTTCATGTCTTGCGTAGCTTAGGACCATAATAATAGCCCTACTACCAGATACTTTATTATTGTTTGTGTTGAAAACATCCATATTTGGTTTTGCTTGCTACGTAGCAAATGTATGTGCTCTTATTATATGCTGCTAGTGAGTGGCAATTGTGAACACACATGCCTAAAGTAAAACACAATTGAGAACATGGGATTGGCAGTATGGTGGGAATAACTTGTTGCTCATCATTACAGGATGGAAGCCTTCTCTTGGAGAGCAGATACCATGCAACAGACCATCTGCACCACCACAACCTCCTCCATATGAAAACACTCTGCCACCTCTTCGAGATGAGGCTACATTTGGTATGATTATTAAATTAGCTTGTTACTACAGACATTTTATTATTCATTACAAGCATTTACTTCAAACATTGAATGTACTACACTGAGGTGAAAAAAGTCAAGGGATGTCCTCTAACATTGTGTAGGACCTCATTTTGCCCTGCGTAGTGCAGCAACTTGATGCGTCACGGACTCAACAAGTCGTTGGAAGTCCCCTGCAAAAATGTTGAGCCGTGCTGCCTCTCTAGCCATCCATAACTGCAAAAATGTTGCCAGTGCAGGATTTTGTGCGCAGACTGACCTCTCGACTATCTCCCATAAGTGTTTGATGGGGTTCATGCCAGGCAATCTGGTTGCCCGCATCAGTTGCTTGAATCATCCAGAATGCTTTTAAAACCAGTTGCGAACAGTTTTGGTCGGGTGACATGTTGCATTGTCATCCATGAAAATTCTATCATTGTTTGGGAACATGAAGTCTCTCAATGGCTGCAAATGGTCTCAAAGTAGCCAAACATCAAGAGAACCCAGTCCTTTCCATGTTAACACAGCCCACACCATTGTGGAGCCACCACCAGCTTGCACAGTGCCTTGGTGATGACCTGGGTCTGTGGCGTCAGTGCTGCACTCGAACCCCGTAATCATCTCTTACAACTGAAACTGGGACTTGTCTGACCAGGTCACAGTTTTGCAGACATCTAGGATTCAATGGATATGGTCAGAAGCCCAGGAGAGGCACTGCAGGAGCTGTTCTGCTGTTAGCAAAGGCACTTGTATTGTCGTCTGCTGCCATAGCCTGTTAATGCCAAATTTTGCCTCACTTATCCTAAGAGATATGTTTGTCGTATGTCCCAGACTGGTTTCTGTGGTTATTTCATGTTGCTTGTCTGTTAGCACTGACAGTTCTGTGCAAGTGCTGCTGCTCTTGGTCACTAAGTGAAGGCCATCAGCCACTGCATTGTCCATGATGATGATGATGGTTAGCCCCTGAAATTTGATATTTCGGTATTCTCGGCACAATCTTGGCGTTGTGGATTGTGGAATATTGATTTTTCGAACAATTTCTGAAATAGAATATCCCATGTGTGTAGCTTCAACTATCATCCCATTATCAGAGTCTATTAATTTGCATCATGCAGCCATAATCACATCTCAAACTTTCTCACATGAATCACCTGAATACAAATGCATTGTGCTTTTATGCCTTGCGTACGTGGTACTCCCACCATTAGTATATGTGCTTATCACTGTCCCATGCCTTTTGTCTCTTTAGTGTAAAGCTATTTTCATACATACATTCCAGACTGGGGTTCTTGAGCTAATCCTAAAAATTTATGTTTAAATTCAGAAAGTTTGGAATGTGTTGCTAGTTTAATCTGTTGTTAATAACAGATTATGGTATCCTCAAGCACTACCCAGAAAGCACTAGTCATCATCTTAACAGTTAGTGTCATAGCTCTCATGGGTTAAGTTTATTAATGGTGTCTGCTTGTCTGGCTGCACTTGTGAAGCAAAAGGAGAGAGAGAGAGAGAGAGAGAGAGAGAGAGAGAGAGAGAGAGAGAGAGAAGTAAAGCTTGTTGAGGCAGTGAATTGAAATAAGAGTTTTATGAGGTAGCTTACATATTCTTATTGAAAAATAAATTGTGCTGTCCAGAGGGCAGCATCGTCATAATTTAAGCTTGCAATGATTTTCACATACTCACAATATACACCAGTGCTGGGAGGAGGGTCAACTATTTCTCCATTTATATTATACTTATTGCAAACATATCTTAATTTTTGTGAAAAAAAGTCTCCCTTTTTACACTTTAAATTTTTTGGAAATATATGTTGCTACAAGCTTGAAGCTCATGTATGCTTAAACACTTTGGCACAAGCATTCTCTACTTCTACAAAGCTCGAGCATTCGTGTACATTTTGTGTGATTAATACCTTGAGCGTGTGTGTGTGTGTGTGGGGGGGGGGGGGGGGGGGGAGCATCTAAAGAATATGTGATAAAACAAAAAACTTGTTCATTAACTTTTTCGGTGACTTGAAGACATATCCATGAGAAAGGCATAATTATCAACGATTGAATGACAAGACATACTTGAATTTTTGTCACTCAACTCTCTTGGTTGACAGCAAGATGTAAAGCTGTGATGGAAACTAAAATACAGTATGAAACATTAACAGCAACATTATAATTTCCTGCAACAGAAAGAAACCAAAAAACCTTGCAGGTGTCCAACTATTCTCCTAAAATTTGTTCTGAAGGAGTTTATTTTCTTACTGACAGCATTTTTGTTCTTTGGAGTATCGACTACTTATGAATTTGACAGCAGAGTCTCATATACTGAATCACATTCAACATTATCATGATATGGCTTCATTTCATTCACCACTGAAGTTAGTACATGATTGAATAAAAAATGCAAACAGATAATGATCGATCTGTTGGAGGTCCTGACACGCTGCCCTTGAAACTGACATTCTCTTGTAGAAGATGCATAAATTTGGCACATGCACTCTACCATACGCATTTGTGCAAGCCATAACTATTCAAGTCTTAAGCCACTTACATAGTCAAAACATTTGAACATGGATACGTATCAAGCTTGCAGTAAAGTGTGGCCATCACTAGACACACAGAAATATAATATTATGAATATTAAAATTAGTGTAAAACATCAAATTTCTTTGATCAATGCTACCATTTTTAAGCATGTTTGCTTCTATCAAGCTGTTATTTGAACTAATGTAAAGAATTGAATAAATTTTCTTGCACTTTATGGAAACATTTGTTATCTAAAGTAAGAGGCAAAAAGAAAATAAAATGAACTGAAATCATGCTTTGAGGGATGTTTTCTGTTCAAATCATAATCTTATGTAGTGACTGGTTTGGAGGAATGAAGGTTGAAGTGAATTATATGATGTAACTCTGCATAGAATTTCCATCACCAGACTTAAAACGTTTTCCCATAGCTAAATTCTTGTAGTTTTCTTCCGTTAATGGTGACCGTTCTGCTCTTCTGATGTGTATTTAAGGAGCCCTCACAAATTCAGTGTGTGGGGTAGTGGAAAAGGAGATAAGTAAAAAGAGTGGGCGTGATGGTGGATGAGTGCTATGTAGTGCTGGGATGGGAGTACTGACGGTGCTGGAAGGGTGAGAACAATGACTAACGAAGGTTGAGACCAGGAGAATAGTGGAAACTTAGGATGTATTGCAGGGAAATACCACCTGTGCAACTCAGAAAAGCTGGTGTTGGTGGGAAGGATTGATATGGCACAGGTTGTGAAGCAATCATTGAAATGAGGGATGTCATTTTCAGCAGCGCACTCAGCAACAGGGTGGTGCACTTGTTTCCTTGCCACAGTTTATTGGTGGCCATTCAAGTGGGCAGAAAGCTTGTTGGTTGTCATGCTCACATAGAATGCACAACTGGTTGCAGCTTGTCTTGTAGATCAAGACTGGTTTCACAGATAGCCCTGCCTTAGATGGGATGGGTGATGTTTGTGACAGGAATGGAGTAGGTGGTGGTGGAAGGATGTATGGGACAGATCTTGCATCTAGGTCAATTATGGGGGTATGAGCCATGAGGTAAGATGTTGGAAGCAGGGGTTGTGTAACGATGGACTAGTATATTGTGTAGGTTCAGTGGTTGGCGGACTACCACTGTGAGCAGGGTGGGAAGGATAGTGGACAGGACATTTCTCTTTTCAGGGCACAATGAGAGGTAGTCGAAACCCTCCTACGTTCTCCGCCAAAGTATTTAACATCAATACCTCTGGCCAGTGGGCATCTGAAAATCCTCATGGCTTTAAAGGGCATGGTCTCCAGCAAATGTCTGAGAAGATGGTGTTTGTGACAACTCTCTTTCCCTTATTAATGTGAACTGGCCACACATTTGGAAGAAGTCCCTTACATATATGCCAGAGGATGTTGCACCAACAATGGGGTACTTGTAAGCTCTGTACCAGTAAGCTGTCATTACAATTTAATTAATTTTTGACAATTGGACTGTTTAGTTAGTAACTTACATTGAATATCAAAGGCAGGCCACAACTCTGTGTCACTTCTTTCTCAACTATGGCTTCCCTTTCATCTCCTTACAGTCTGCAGTTTGGTTTCTGTATGAGTTGTAAATAACCTTTTGCTCCCTTAATTTTGTCCCACTACCTTCAAATTTTCAAAGAGTGTGGTGCAGTCCATGTAGTCCAAAAGTTTTCTCAAAATCTACAAATGCTATAAATGTAAGATTGTTGTTCTTCAAACTGTCTTCCAGTTTTTCCATTCTTCTTTAAATAATTCATATTAGCCCTTGATAATTCATGTTAACAGCTGTCTTCTTTGGAACAAATTGCTACATTCTTCCTGAAGCCTGAGGATATTTTTCCTGTCTTATGTATCTTCCACACCAGGTGGAATAATTTTGTCATAGCTGGCATTCCCCAGCATCTCAGTAATGCTGAGGGAATGCCATCTACTCCAGGTGGTTTATTTCAGTGCTCTATCAGATTTTTCACGTGGTGTCATATCTCCTTTCTCATCTTCGCTTGCTTCATCTTCCCTTTCTATAACATTGTTCTCAAGTTTGTTCCATTGTATAGATCCTCTATATATTAGCCAATCAAAAGTATCTGGACACCCTTATGTAATGCAGAATTGACCACTAGGTGTAGCGAGAGGTGGACGCGCCAGTACAAAAGGAGAGGGGGAGTATTGTGTTATCAGTAAAGAAGCAGTAATAGCAGTAATTATCAGTTGAACTCAAGTGACTTCTAAAGTGGACTAGTCATTGGATGTCAACTGAGTAACAAGTAGATCAGAAATATTTCAGTCCTTCTAAAGCTGCCCACATTGACTGTTAGTGGTGGGAGTGTGAAGTGGAACTGTGAAGGAACAACCCTGTCCAACATTCCATGCTCGACCTGTAGAATGCCAGTTTTATTTTTTTTAATGATGACATCCTTCTGAGTAGTCTCCACCTGGAGTTCCAAATGGGGGGACTATTTTACATCCAGAATATTTTACCCAAAACGATGCCATTGTCATTAAA
Source organism: Schistocerca piceifrons (assembly GCF_021461385.2). Classification (NCBI taxonomy): domain Eukaryota; kingdom Metazoa; phylum Arthropoda; class Insecta; order Orthoptera; family Acrididae; genus Schistocerca; species Schistocerca piceifrons. The sequence goes on from NC_060141.1 coordinate 208,042,353, forward strand.
GATACGGTAGAGCTGCATGCTCCGGGCAAGAAAAAAAATCATGGCATTAGTTCCCCATGCTACCAACTGTTCACAGTGCCAGTTCAGCAAGGCTGTGTTTGCTAATGTTGCAAGGCCAAACAAGTCAGTCATCCACACTGTTGGTCCTGGAACTGCTGGAACAGCTGCTACCTCTTTACAAGAACAATGGGCTACTGTTGCTTCTCTAATAAGATACTGCTCCATTATAGTTGCACCTACAGTACGGCTGTCTGCATCACATGAGGCACACAATCCACCATACCTCGACAAGGTCCATCATTCATAGGAGGCAGGTTTTATATTTTACAAATAAAGTTTGGTATCCATGTTACGTAATTTCTTCTTTTATTAACAGTTTTCACCTCCATTAACTGGTGCCTCGTGACAACATAAAACTTCACAACTGCACTGGCTGTCCATTAGTAGAACTTCCCCTGAACTCCCTTAAATAAAATTGTGACAATGCATGATTAGTTTTAATTGTTGGTTTTTCAACCTGGACTCTCCTTTATTTCATATTTATTTTTATAGTATTACGATTCCAATTTTTCTGGGATTTGCAATGGAAATATGTTAGTTCAAATTGATATTTGTGTGTGGACGTATTAAGCAGGTATGAATAACTGATTTTAAAGAAACTTCTTTTTTTTTAATTTCCAAAATTGTTCTTCTATAAATATCCTTTAAATAAGTATGTCTAAGTTTACATACAAATATGTACATTTTCACTAGAAATAAGTATGTATTCTAATTCTCTCCAATGTTTGTGACCTGAAGGATGAAGCTTTATCATGTTTTACAATGAAAAACATTTCAAGTAGTACTGAAAACCTAGGATGAAGTGACGGTTACATTACAGTATGTCATTTTCATGAGACTTCAACAAAATGTGTATTAAAGTGTTTTAGTTCACAAAATATAAAATAATTATTAGATGGTGGTCCTTATAAGTTGAAAGTTAACACATGACCATAGTTAAACAATGTTCATTGTGTATCATTCTGTTCAGTAAAAAGGTGCCCAAAGGGAAGCGTTATGACAACGTGGAGACTGTAAAAAAGTTCCACAAAGGGCACTGGACGGTATCAAAGTTGAAAAGTTCCAGATATGCTTCAAACAGTGGGAAAAAAAGACTTGACTAGACAAGTGCCTGACATCTAGTGGAGAGTACTTTGAAGGTGACTGAATTTTGTAAAAAGGTTTATGAATAAATTTTATAACAAAAATTTGTACTTTTCCTATATGATCCATCTTAGAACCTTGGTCAAGTATGTGAACTAATGGGGATACTCAGTGCATACAAAGGAGGAGCACTAATGATTACAAGTTTTTTTGTTCCATGGGAAAGTGTCACAGGATGCCGAACAAACTGAACTGGCAGAATCACAAAGATAGAGGCAAACTATCACATGAAAGCCTAATTAGTAAGTTTCAAGAAGCAACTTTGTGATCAAGCTAGGAATTTACAATTCCAAAGAGGTCACAAAGGCAAAAATGGCCTAATTTCAGTACCCACAGAGGCGTTTAATCAATCATTCTTCTTGCACTCGACATGTAAATCAAACAGGAAAAGTCTTAATAATGGGTACAGTGGGAAGTTCCCTCTACCATTCACTTAAGTGGTTTGCAGAGTACAGATTTGCAGGTAGATGTGGATGAAGAAGCAGACATATATTAGATGCAGCAGTTTTGGGCATATACACACTTTCATTCAATCGTCACTGAATGGTTGCTATTTCGTGGCCCTGTCTCCACAGCAGTGCATTTCCAAACTGTGCTACAGTGGTAAATTTTTATCAATTTAATGTCACCTACATTGATTTAATATTGTCAGTTTTTCTCCTTTCCCCTGCATCCTGAAATACTTAAGGTGTAGCACTATTGACACCTGCACAAACAGAGCACAGTAAAGAATCTGAGACTTTTGAAATAAGAGCTCCTTTACTTAAAGGAGTAGGAAAGGAAGTCACAATGTATGTTGGACTAAGCGATACATAGAAGCATAGGAGGAGAATGTTGACTGTGTTCTTTTCTTTTACATTTAAAGATAAAAAATGTTGGTTTGCCTTTTGAAAACTTGGAAGCAGTTCACAGACTGTGCATGCTTATGAAGTATGAAGAAACTGTATTCTTTTTATTTTGTCTCTGTTTCACTCAGAATTATGGTTGTTGTGAGTATAAGTGTTTGTGTTTATTTAATGTGTTATGTACTAATGTTACAGAAATTATGTAATTTATTAGTGTAAGTCTTGTTTTGTTTCAGTTGTGGAACGAACGGTTAAATGTAAAGAGGCCGTTTGCTTCAGAGAACCCGGTTTACAAATATCAAGGTTTGTAAATAGTGCCTTCTTATGGCGGGTTCTGTAGACACAAGTATTTTCAGTTCTTAATCTTTTCGCTGCTACAAATGTGCTCATTGCATTCTGTGCTGAGTCTGCTTTTTTTATGGCTATGCTGGTGCCTGTGCTGAGACAGTGTTCCAATCAACATGAAATACTTATCATTCAATTTTTCAAAAGCTGTTAGGTGAAAAAAATTGGTTTTTGCATATCTTGCAGTCTAATATCTTCTCTTGACAAAGGACTGAATTTCTTTTCGTTATATACCATAGTTACTGTGCTGTATCAGAGTAAGTAAAACATTGTTCGAAATTTTAAAGATTTTGCAGAGGTAAAAATGCATTTCGTAGGCTTATTTCATACACTGCAGTGAATGAAATGAAAGTAAGGTACCACAATTTTACTTAAAACTGAAACCAGAAGGAAGTTTCATTTCATTCTTGAGTTACTGATTTTTTAAATTGGAAGGGTGGTTGTGCGCAGTGCGCCCATTCACGTTCTTCTGCATCGTAAATCATGTGGTCAGAACAATTGCCATATCTCATTAACAATGAAGAGGTGGTGGGTTTTATTATTTTTTATGTGAATAATAGTGCACAATGAGGCATATGTGTTGTTTGATAAAAACTCAAATATTTATTCAAAGAGATACGGAAATGACTCGTCTGCAGCAGTGAGAGGTCAGCAGCTCAGGGCACATTCATGTGTGTATAGCACTGTAGGAAAACCTAAGGAGCATGTATATAGGCAACCACATCAGCGAAAGGGTTAATGATGTTTAAAATTCATACTTTATACAGGGCAATTCAGAATAAATATAATAATTAAAAACAGTTATAACTATATAATGCTTAGTGATACATTGATAAGAATTGCAGAAAATGTAATTGTTAAAAATTTCAATTGTTGTGGAAGCACAGTGAGTCAAAAGCAGTTGTGCTACAGAAATTGTGGAAGACTTGGAGGAGGAAATATTCAATGCGAGTCTGAATTTTTAGCAGCGAGGGGACCTTCTAAATAAGTAACAAGCTTAAAAGGCACAACATTCAAATTCAGGATGGAGAAAATCCTTTGTATGTAACTGAACATCAGCGAGACTCACCATAAAGATACCATAAAGATGACATGATGAGCTGCAGACAGGCACGATGAAAAAAGTGTTACAAATAAGCTCATGGTCAAAGCCTTTTTCAGGGAAGAGAAACACGCACATGTTCACACAAGCAAGTATACCTCACACATGACCACTACCTCTTGCCCCTTCAGCCAGACTGTAACCTCCACAACATTCTACTCCATCCCCATGCCACTCCCAACCCAAACCACTTGCCACAGGGATGATATCTATGTGGAAGACCTGTCTAATGCACCCACCCAGCACTTCCCAGTCCAGCCCCATCACAGGCTTCTCTTGCCCAATCATAGGCTGGGCCACCTGTGGAAACTGCCGTGTTGTATACCAGCTCTGCTGCAATCATTGGTCAGCTTTTTATATTGTTACAACTACCAACTATCTGTCCATGAGGATGAATGGCCACTGCTAAGCTGTGGCCAAGAGCAATGTGGACGCCTGTGGCATGACTTGCAGTTCTACATCAAATGCTTGATTTCAGTGGCTGCTTCACAGCCCAGGCCTTCTGGATCTACCCCTCCAACATCAGCTTTTCTGAACACCACAGGTGGGTGTTACCCTTACAACACATTATCTGCTCCAGAAATCATTAACCATAGGTAACCCACCATTCCCACACCTTCCAGCTGACTGTTTCCGCACCCTTTGGCCTGACACCACCTCACAATTCACCTCCCCTCTCCCACAATTTGTGCTACTCTGTCAGTGTAGCCACCAGTCTTTACCCCCTTCTCTGCTCTGCTCATTGATCAGATACTGGTACATCCTCCATAACAGAAGTAATAAGAAGTAGTAGTAGTAGTAGTAGTAGTAGTAGTAGTAGTAGTAGTAGTAATTTATGTATGTATACACTCTGACATGTCCCCCTTGATTTTTGTCTGCTCTAATTTGTTTTACCTCACCACCTAACTGCTCTCATCATTTTATCTAGTGGTTGAAAATGTTAACAAACAAAAATTATTCTCCTTAATTTGAATGACAATAGGGATAAGGAACTTCTACATCAAGAAACTAAAATTCAGCTGCTTCTCATCTTGAGTTTGATTTTTTTTTACTCTGATACATAAAATTCATACGCCTCACTCACACAACTGTGCTTTTTGGGATGTTCGATGATCTACACAGAACCATTAGCACTTTATCTGAGGAGAAATGTTTGCTGTCCAGGAGTTTGTGCCAATAGCTTTATTGTATGATGAAGATCTGAGTAATGTTATAATTTATTACACACTGAAGTGCCAAAGAAACTGGTATAGGCATGCATATTCAAATACAGAGTTACATACACAGGCAGAATATGGCGCTGCAATTGGCAAAGCCTATATAAGACAACAATAGTCTGGTGCAGTTGTTATATTGGCTACTGCTGCTATGATGGCAGGCTATCAAGATTTAAATGAGTTTGAATGTGGTATTATAGATGATACATAGGCGATGGGACACTGCGTTTGTGAGATAGTGAAGAAGTCAGTATTTTCCTGTATGACCGTTTCACGAGTGTACTGTGAATGTCAAGAATCCAGTAAAACGTCAAATCTCCTATGTCACTGCAGCCGGAAAAAGATCCCACAAGAATGGGACCAACAGTGACTGAAGAGAATCGTTCAATGTGACAGAAGTGCATACCTTCTGCAAATTACTACAGATTTCAGTGCTGAGCCATCAACAAGTGTCAGTGTGCAAATCATACAACAAAACATAATTGAAATGGGCTTTCAGAGCCAAAGGCCCACTCATGTACCTGTGATGGCTGTATGACACAAAGCTTCATACCTCGCCTGGGCCCGTCAGCACCAACATTGGACTGTTGATGACTTCAAACATGTTGTCTGGTCAGACGAGTCTCGTTGCAAATTGTATCAAGTGGACAGACATTTACAGGTATGGAGACAACCTCATGATCCGTATACCCTGCATGTGAGCAGGGGGCTGTTTTAGCTGGTGGAGGCCATGTAATGGTGTGGGGCATGTGCAGTTGGAGTGATATGGGACAACTGATATGTCTAGATAAGACTCTGCCAGGTGACACATGCATAAGCATCCTGTCTGATAACTTGTCCATTCATGTCCATTGTGCATTCTGATGTCCTTGGGCAATACCAGCAGGACAATGTGACACCCCACATGTCTGCAATTGCTATAGAGCGGCTCCAGGAACTCTCTTCTGAGTTTAAACACTTCTGCTGGACACCAAACTCCCCTGACATGAACATTATTGAGCTTATCAGGAATGCCTTGCAATGTGCTGTTCAGAAGAGATCTCCACCCCCTCATACTCTTATGGATTTATGGACAGCCCTGCAGGATTCTTGGTGTCAGTTCCCTCCAGCACTATGTCAGACATTAGTAAAGTCCATGCCATGTTGCAGCACTTGTGTGCACTCATGGGGACCCTACATGATATTAGGAAGGTGTGACAGTTTCTTTGGCTCTTCAATGTATAACAGAGTAACTGTTAATTAATATATTGTAAAGTACTGCTGGGTGGAATAGAGATGATGGAAAGTGTAAAGAAACAACTCTGTTCTAAAGCTTAACTAGAAGTTGAATGATGTTTGTGTCTTATGCTCAGTGGCTCATCTATTTGGTAATTCTTTCCTTCCTTGAGTGAAGAAATTTTGAAAGATTTTATGAACAAAAACTGTAGATTGATAGCAGGGGGTAGGGGGTAAGGAGAAGTGTCAAGGAGTCCATAAAATGCATTATAGTATTTCCCACAGAGGAGGTGACTCAACTGTAGCTATATCCTGTCTCACAGCTTCTAGCAGACAGTACTTTCACATGAATAAATGTCAATCAAGTGATTTCCGTGCAAAACAAAAATGAAATAGCAGGAAATTTTCTTGTAGATTGACACATGCATAGGTAGATTAAAGAAAAACATTTCGGATAGTATGTCATACATGGTGTAAGAGTGAGAGCTTATTGAATAAATTGAGTGGAATATTATAGCCTCAGCCCACAATAAACTCATGTGAAGCTATTTTTCATCATTTCTGTTCAACTTACTTTCTTATTTGATGTAGTTCACAGACCTCACAACAGCTGTCACTGAGTTGTATTTTTTACGCCTCAGGTACATGTGAAAAGTCTTAGGTAATTTGATCAAATGAATTTTGTTTCCTTTTCAGTTTCCCGGACGAGGGACAAGATGACCAATCCACAGGTAAGTGAAAAGTTCCTCATATGCTGGCAAATACACCTGAACTGCGTAAGTCACAACTATTTATGCAGTGGGTGTGCAAATGAAGCGAGTGTTTTGTGTAATGTATCTTTGCTGTTGAATGCATATTGTTCTCTGTATCTCAGTTCACCTTGCTTACTAGTTGCAGAACATAATCAAGGATTTTTAATTTATTTTTCACTTTCTGAGTTTTTTATAAAATATTCACCATACGTTTGAATTTTCTGCTTCAATCAGTTACAGCTTTTGTCCTAAATTTCAAATTAGGCTGAATTATTCTGCTGAAGAATTAATGGAAGACAATTTTTACCATTTGAGCAGGAAAAAGGATATTTGAAACTTCTTGGCAGATTAAAATTGCATGCTGGATCAAGATTCAAACTCGGAACCTCTGGAGTTTGAGTCATGGTCAGACACACAGTTTTAATCTGCCAGGAAGTTTCACATCAGTGCACATTTATTGTGGAGGGGGACATTTACCTGTGGATTAAAATTTATTTAAAGTGCTAACTAAATGTAAAACTGACCATTTTGTGATTATTTTTAGAAGAAAAAAGAAACAACATTGTGCTTCATTCTAAACTTGATATACTATCAGCATGATTTGAAAATTGCAAACTCTGAGAAAAATAAATTGAATTTTACTCACATATTTTATATTATATATGTAATATTGAAGTTGTCACTTCAATCTCTCTTTTGACAGTTAATTTTGATAACTGGATCTTTTTAACTAATAAAGACGTTAGAAATTTTGGTAGTTGCCCTGCAGATTAGCCTGTACTGCATTCTTTTTAAAACAATAATAGCCACTTTTAGTATTAACTACCACAGTTATTATGAAATAACTTAAATATTTGGAATTGCTGACATAATTCATAAGTGCTCATTTCTTATGCTGCTGTTTGGTGAATTTCAAAGGTGATTCACCTGCATCAGTTGCTGCAACATGACATACAGTTCATGAGTTCTTTGTTTGTTGATACCACTGCCATATTTATGAGAGCTGCTCAAGATCATACACCATGTTACGTGGCACAGTAGTGAAGACACTAGATTCCTATATGGGAAGGGTAGGCATGAAATTCCCACATGGTCATACAGTAAATATTTTCTGTTTTCCAATAACACCTTAGTTGCTTGCTTATTTGTACATGGTACAGTTACATTAAGTGACAAACACCTACATTTCAGTGTCAACATGTAATAACCACACACAGACGGCAAGTGACAGAAGCAGCAGTGAAGGATGTAAGAAGCACAGCAGGGGGATGCAGAAAACTGTGCAGTTGTCACAATGAGGAAACAGAGTGATTTATCTGAGATCCAAAAGGGCATTGGCTTTCAGGACAGGGGTAGAAGCACTTCCAAAACAGCTAAATTTGCAAATTGTTTGTGTGACACTGAGGTTAAAGTATACCATGCACGGCCAAATGGCTCTAATCAAAACTGGTGTGAGGTAATGGTGATGCACTACGGGTTAGGGGTGATGGGTGAATGACAGCTGCAGCCATTTGTAAAGGTAACTAGATGTGCAACTGTTGAGCAACTGACCAACCAGGTGAACCAAGGGGCTACCAAGATTGTCTCATCAATGTTCAGTGAACATTGCTGTGTATGGGCCTCTGCAGCTGGTGCCTAGTTCATGCATAAATGCTGAGTGCTGTTTGTCGGTGATGAAGGGTGGAATTAGCATACCATTACTGCTACACGATGTCCTCTGCGTAGCAGCAGGTGGTCTTTTCAGATGACTGACTTTCCTGCTCCATCAGACAGTTGACTATTGGTGTGCACTGCATGAAACTTCAGAAAGGAAACATCCTGCAACAGTTGTCAGAACGGTCCAAACTGGGGGAGGGAGAGTTATGGTCTTGGGAATGTTTTTGTGACATTCCCTGGGTGATCTTGCCATTCTGGAAGGTACAATGGATCAACACAAGTTTGCATCAGTCTTTTTTTCCTTGAGACAATAGCATCTACCAGCAAGGCTGATGCAACATCACACAGCTCGAATTGTTCAGAGAGCACCAGGATGAGTTTATCATACTCCCCTAGTCGCCAAACTCCCCAGATTTAAAGACAATTGAGAATATGTTCATGCCATGGATCCTCAATCGAGAAACCTGGCACAGTATGGCACAACATCCCTGCTGATACTTTCCAGAACCTCATTGGCTCTCTTCTGTATGTCTTGCAGTCATCTGCACTGCAGAAGGTGGTTATTGAGTTTTTTAAAAGGTGGGCACATTAAAGTGACTGGACAATGCACTAGAGCACTGCCAACTTCCTTCCTCAACCATTTTCAACACAGCTACTTCATGTCTAATCATAATTCTGTTGGTAAACTCAAACTTTCCTTCCTTTAATGGTTTGACACAGTACATGCCGAGTTCATATTTTAATACAGTAATTCATGATCATCCTATATTTTGAACAATTTTAATAAACATTTTTGGAACATTGATTAAAATTTTTTGTTTTTATAATTCAGTCTTAATCACACCATGTATGTTACAAGAACATAGGTGACCGGTTTCGGTCATATCACATGACCATCATCAGACCTGTAATTTAATTTACAAAGTAATAGAAAACTTACCAGATTTACAATAAAATAAGACAAAATGCTTGTAAGGATAAAATACAATAAGACGTGTTATACCCATGGCGTCCTTCGAAGATGGTAGGTAGAGCACTCTTCTCTGCAGCTGCGATGTCAACTGGTGCCAGCATCTGACGAGCATATGCTTAAGTACGAAGATGCTCTGCCCACCTCTTCTTCCTCCACCTCACATCAACCAATCAGTATAAAAATGGGTTCACATAATTGTCAAAACGTAAAAAAACAGTACAATAATAACATAAAAATAGTTATGTATAATATCTCTTTACAACCATGGAATTACTTAAATGTTGTATAAAATATCAATTAAAAGCTTTAAAATAACTGTACAGACGATGTATAGTCAGTGTGCCCTCTATGGGCTAAGGCGGTACTACCACAATGGTTTCAAAGTCAACGATGTTGTGGAGGTCTTTGGCATTGCGGCATCATATCGATATGCGAGTTGTGACTCGACTACAAGTATACATCTATGCTAGATTCAGTCTGTCTATCTTGTATTAACTTTATTTGGCACTGGAAATATATGTAATGATGGAATGATCAGCTGCAGGGTGGTATGATATTACATAGATTTTTTTATTATTATTTTTTATTAAAATGTCATAAAACTGATTTATTAAAAATGGAGTCATATTTCACAATATTTCTAGTTGGAAGTTTAAAATTGATATACATATTTACTCACTGTCCTAAGGTACATTTCTGCCATGGATACAACTGGGTCCTATGATTTTCTGAACAAAAGAGTACATATGTGTTCATAGAATTTCATCAGAGGGATCATAAATATGTTTTTCACGAAAATCTAACTGTTCATTGAGAAGCACTGACGGTTCATCTCTATAATGGGCATATATCTCGATCTCTTCCAAAATATTTAATAATAAGCCTTTATTAGTGTAATGAAGGACTTGCAAATTCTGTTGTACCGTCCCTTCGGCATGCTTATTAAAAGTTATGTGATGGCCAAAGACTGATTTTGCTCGTGCAGTACCTGATGTACGTTCTTTGTATCGTGTAATAAAGCTCCGGCCTGTTTGGCCAAAGTACATTTTTCTACAATCACCACATTGGATCTTGTAAACCCCTGATCCGAGAATTCTATCGTTATCATTACCTACAGTATGTCTTCATTTATTTTGCAAAGTATTCTTGGTTTCAAATGCTATTGTTATTTCAGAATTCTTAAATAGATTACTGATCCTATCTGATATGTTCCCCATGTACATCATTTTTGTGTATTTATGAACTCCTATTAGTGGTGTACTTAGTGGTTGTTGCACTTTATTAAACATAATATCAACTTGACGTGTATCAAAAGAATTGGTCTTCGCAATCTGCTTTACAATAGTTTTTTCTTTTTTAATTTCATTTTCTTCAAGGGGTAATTTTAACATCCAGTGGATCACTGACTTAAAAAATGCTTTTTTAATCTATTTAAGAATTCTGAAACAACAATAGCATTTGAAACTAAGAATACTTTGCAAAATAAATTAAGACATACTGTAGGTAATGATAACGATAGAATTCTCAGATCAGGGGTTTACAAGATCCAATGTGGTGATTGTAGAAAAATGTACTTTGGCCAAACAGGCTGGAGCTTTACTACACGATACAAAGAACATACATCAGGTACTGCACGAGCAAAATCAGTCTTTAGCCATCACATAACTTTTAATAAGCATGCCGAAGGGACGGTACAACAGAATTTGCAAGTCCTTCATTACACTAATAAAGGCTTATTATTAAATATTTTGGAAGAGATCGAGATATATGCCCATTATAGAGATGAACCGTCAGTGCTTCTCAATGAACAGTTAGATTTTCGTGAAAAACATATTTATGATCTCTCTGATGAAATTCTATGAACACATATGTATTCTTTTGTTCAGAAAATCATAGGACCCAGTTGTATCCATGGCAGAAATGTACCTTCGGACAGTACGTAAATATTTATATCACAATTTCAAACTTCCAACTAGAAATATTATGAAATATGACTCCATTTTTAATAAATCAGTTTTATGACATTTTAATAAAAAATAATAATAATAAAATCTATGTTAATATCATACCACACTGTAGCTGATCATTCCATCACATTATTACATATATCTCCAGTGCCAAATAAAGTTAATACAAGATAGACAGACTGAATCTAGCATAGATGTATACTTGCAGTCGAGTCACAACTCGCATATCGATATGATGCCGCAATGCCAAAGACCTCAACAACATCGTTGACTTTGAAACCATTGTGGTAGTACCGCCTTAGCCCATGGAGGGCACACTGACTATGCATCGTCTGTACAGTTATTTTAAAGCTTTTAATTGATATTTTATACAACATTTAAGTAATTCCATGGTTGTAAAGAGATATTATACATAACTATTTTTATGTTATTATTGTACTTTTTTACATTTTGACAATTATGTGAACCCATTTTTATGCTGATTGGTTGATGTGAGGTGGAGGAAGAAGAGGTAGGCAGAGCATCTTCGTACTTAAGCGTATGCTCGTCACATGCTGGCACCAGTTGACATCGCAGCAGCTGAGAAGAGTGCTCCAGCTACCATCTTCTAAGGACACCTTGGGTATAACACGTCTTATTGTATTTTATCCTTACAAGCATTTTGTCTTATTTTATTGTAAATCTAGTAAGGTTTCTATTACTTTGTAAATTAAATTACAGGTCTGATGATGGTCATGTGATATGATCGAAACCGGTCACCTATGTTCTTGTAACATACGTGGTGTGATTAAGACTGAATTTTAAAAACAAAAAATCCTAATTAAATTTTAATTTTCTATTATTTTTCCAGATGGCTCTGATACTGATGCTATTTTTCATCCTGATATTAATATTGAGAGTGGGTATCCATCAGCATTTCATGATGATGACACTTTACCAGCGTCAGCAGATGGGTAAGTGAAGTTTACCATATCAGAATATGACTTTCGGAGTCAATCATTTGACAGCAAGAGTGTTTGTTGGCAGAATGCATGTTTCAATTGCTAGCAAGCCAAAAGAACTCTGGACACAGTTCTACTTTTGTTGCATTCTATATAATTCGTCACAAACACAGCATTACTTACCTATGTTCGTACTGTTCTTGTTCCTTGCAAAATACATAGCACGAGAAATTGCGTAAATATTAATATGCTCAAGAAAATAAAAACATTAAATAAAAACTCGTAAAACTACAAAAAGATAATAAGCAATCTAATACATAAATAAAAGATTTTAAAAAGATGATAATCGGGAGCAATGGGATGTAAAGTAAGACCCGTTTTCAATAAGTCTCTGGAGAACTAAATATTTTTTCATAAGTACAGTTTCCCTTCCTGCTCCACCCATCTTGGCTTCTAGATGGGTGAAAAAATAGTAAAGATTTCTGACATCCCCAGTAACTGCTGTTGTACTGATAAGTACAAAGCAGCATTTTTATGTTCTGGAAACACTTGGAATTGATAGTGGAAACAACTTTACACTTTAATCACTATTTACACATAATCCTTTCTTTACATTTTTTACCTTTGTGGAATTATTCTTCTAAAACAGAATATGATTTTGCAGGAAGTAAATTATAAAAGACTCCAGTCTAATCAGCACTGAAAATGTATCTGGACTCATAACCAGGTATTAATCACAGCAATGTAATGTTCTTCCTATAGCTAACACTTTCTATTACTACAGCCACATTTTCTCCACTTAAACTTTAAAATGACAGATTATGATGTTGTTGTTGTTGTTGTTGTGGTCTTCAGTCCTGAGACTGGTTTGATGCAGCTCTCCATGCTACTCTATCCAGTGCAAGTTTCTTCATCTCCCAGTACCTACTGGAACCTACATCCTTCGGAATCTGCTTAGTGTATTCATCTCTTGGTCTCCCTCTACGATTTTTACCCTCCACGCTGCCCTCCAATACTAAATTGGTGATCCCTTGATGCCTCAGAACATGTCCTACCAACCGATCCCTTCTTCTGGTCAAGTTGTGCCACAAACTTCTCTTCTCCCCAATCCTATTCAATACTTCCTCATTAGTTACTTGATCTACCCATCTAATTTTCAGCATTCTTCTGTAGCACCACATTTCGAAAGCTTCTATTCTCTTCTTGTCCAAACTATTTATCGTCCATGTTTCACTTCCGTACATGGCTACACTCCATACAGATACTTTCAGAAATGACTTCCTGACACTTAAATCTATATTTGATGTTTACAAATTTCTCTTCTTCAGAAACGCTTTCCTTGCCATTGCAAGTCTACATTTTATATCCTCCCTACTTTGACCATCATCAGTTATTTTGCTCCCCAAATAGCAAAACACCTTTACTACTTTAAGTGCCTCATTTCCTAATCTAATTCCCTCAGCATCACTCGACTTAATTCGACTACATTCCATTATCCTCATTTTGCTTTTGTTGATGTTCATCTTATATCCTCCTTTCAAGACACTATCCATTCCGTTCAAGTGCTCTTCCAAGTCCTTTGCTGTCTGTGACAGAATTACAATGTCATTGGCGAACCTCAAAGTTTTTATCTCTTCTACATGGATTTTAAGACGTACTCCAAATTTTTCTTTTGTTTCCTTCACTGCTTTCTCAGTATACAGACTGAATAACATCGGGGAGAGACTACAACCCTGTCTCACTCCCTTCCCAACCACTGCTTCCCTTTCATGTTCCTCGACTCTTATAACTGCCATCTGGTTTCTGTACAATTTGTAAATAGCCTTTCGCTCCCTGTATTTTACCCCTGCCACCTTTAGAATTTGAAAAAGAGTATTCCAGTCAACATTGTCAAAAGCTTTCTCTAAGTCTACAAATGCTAGAAACGTTTGTTTGCCCTTCCTTAATCTAGCTTCTAAGATACGTGGTAGGGTCAGTACTGCCTCACACGTTCCAACATTTCTACGGAATCCAAACTGATCTTCCCCGAGGTTGGCTTCTACTAGTTTTTCCATTCGTCTGTAAAGAATTCGCATAAGTATTTTGCAGCTGTGACTTATTAAACTGATAGTTCAGTAATTTTCACATCTGTCAATACCTGCTTTCTTTGGGATTGGAATTATTATATTCTTCTTGAAGTCTGAGGGTATTTCGCCTGTTTCATACATCTTTCTCACCAGATGGTAGAGTTTTGTCAGGACTGGCTCTCCCAAGGCCATCAGTAGTTCCAATGGAATGTTGTCTACTCCCAGGGCCTTGTTTCGACTAAGGTCTTTCAGTGCTCTGTCAAACTCTTCACGTAGTATCGTATCTCCCATTTCATCTTCATCTACATCCTCTTCCATTGCCATAGTATTGTCCTCAAGTACATCGCCCTTGTATAGACCCTCTATATACCCCTTCCACCTTTCTGCTTTCCCTTCTTTGCTTAGAACTGGGTTTCCATCAAAGCTCTTGATATTCATGCAAGTGGTTCTCTTTTCTCCAAAGGTCTCTTTAATTTTCCTGTAGACAGTATCTATCTTACCCCTAGTGAGATAAGCCTCTACATCCTTACATTTGTCCTCTAGCCATCCCTGCTTAGCCATTTTGCATTTCCTGTCGATCTCATTTTTGAGACGTTTATATTCCTTTTTGCCTGCTTCATTTACTGCATTTTTATATTTTCTCCTTTCATCAATTAAATTCAATATTTCTTCTGTTACCCAAGGATTTCTACTAGCCCTCTTCTTTTTACCTACTTGTTCCTCTGCTGCCTTCACTACTTCATCCCTCAGAGCTACCTATTCTTCTGCTGCCTTCACTACTTCATCCCTCAGAGCTACCTATTCTTCTTCTACTGTACTTCTTTCCCCCATTCCTGTCAATTGTTCTCTTATGCTCTCCCTGAAACTCTGTACAACCTCTGGTTCTTTCAGTTTATCCAGGTCCCATCTTTTTAAATTCCCACCTTTTTGCAGTTTCTTCAGTTTTAATCTATTGGTCATAGCCAATAGATTGTGGTCAGAGCCCACATCTGCCTCTGGAAATGTCTTACAATTTAAAACCTGGTTCCTAAATCTCTGTCTTACCATTATATAATCTATCTGAAACCTGTCAGTATCTCCAGGCTTCTTCCATGTGTACAGCCTTCTTTTATGATTCTCGAACCAAGTGTTAGCTATGATTAAGTTGTGCTCTGTGCAGAATTCTACCAGGTGGCTTCCTCTTTCATTTCTTAGCCCCAATCCATATTCACCTTCTACGTTTCCTTCTCTCCCTTTTCCTACTACTGAATTCCAGTCACCCATGACTATTAAATTTTCGTCACCCTTCACTATCTGAATAACTTCTTTTATTTCATCATACATTTCTTCAATTTCTTCGTCATCTGCAGGGCTAGTTGGCATATAAACTTGTACTACTGTAGTAGGCGTGGGCTTTGTGTCTATCTTGGCCACAATAATGCATTTACTATGCTGTTTGTAGTAGCTTACCCGCATTCCTATTTTCCTATTCATTATTAAACCTACTCCTGCATTACCCCTATTTGATTTTGTGTTTATAACCCTGTAGTCACCTGACCAGAAGTCTTGTTCCTCCTGCCACCGAACTTCACTAATTCCCACTACATCTAACTTTAACCTATCCATTTCCTTTTTTAAATCTTCTAATCTACCTGACCAATTAAGGGATCTGACATTCCACACTCCGATCCGTAGAACGCCAGTTTTCTTTCTGCTGATAACGACATCCTCTTAAGTAGTCCCCGCCCGGAGATCCGAATGGGGAACTATTTTACCTCCGGAATATTTTACACAAGAGGACGCCATCATCATTTAATCATACAGTAAAGATGCATGCCCTTGGGAAAAATTATGGCTGTAATTTCCCCTTGCTTTCAGCCGTTTGCAGTACCAACACAGCAAGGCCGTTTTGGTTATTGTTACAAGGCCAGATCAGTTAATCATCCTGACTGTTGCTCTTGCAACTACTGAAAAGGCTGCTGCCCCGCTTCAGGAACCACACGTTTGTCTGGCCTCTCAACAGATACCCCTCCGTTGTGGTTGCACCTACAGTACGGCTATCTGTATCGCTGAGGCACGCAAGCCTCCCCACCAATGGCAAGGTCCTTGGTTCATGGGGAGAGGATTATGATTATTATCAATAATTTATTATTTTTATTCTTATAGGATCATTATGATGTTATAAGAATAAAAATAATAAATTATTGATAATATAATGTAAATGGACAGGTAAAGTCTTCTCACCAAGTGGCAACAGGAGAACACACACCCAAAAGGATTTAACTTTCACTGGTTTTTGGAGCTAGTGGCTCCTCCTCCTGGCGGAAGAGTTGATGGGGAAGAAAGAGGGCTGAAGGGAAAGGCTTGGAGAGGTTTAGGAAAAGGGCTACAAATTAGAAAAGTCACCCAGAACCCCAGGTCAGGGGAATCATACCAGATGGGATGAGAAGGAAAGACTGATTGTTGGAGACTGCATCGGATGAGATATGAAAACCTGAGAGCTTAAAGGCGTAGGATAAGGTAATATGCAAGACAGAGATTACTACTAAAACATTGTGCACGAGTTAATAAGAGTGGACAGCTAAGTGCATTGTATGTGATAGAGGTGGCAGGGGTACGGTGAAAAATAGACAGGTCAGAAAATGAAAGACGTCGAAAACTGAAATGGAGTGAAGAAAGTAGTAGTTACTGTGAATAAATGCTGAGATAAAAGGAATTAATGTAAATCAAGGCCAGGTGGATGGTGAGAACCAGTGACATGTTGTAGTGCTAGTTCCCACCCACGGAGTTCTGAGAAACTGGTGTCTGGAGGAAGAATCCAGATGGTGTGTGTTGTTAAACAGGCACAGAGGTCATGACTGTCAGATTGTACAGCATTCTCTGCAACAGAATTTTTTGTGTTGCCTGTATACACCCTCTGCCTATGCCAATTCATCCTGACTGATAACTGATACATGCTGATGCAAAAGGTTGAACAGTGTTAACATAACAGCTGATATGACATGTTGTTTCATAGGTAGCTCTCCCTTTGATTTTATATGTTTTCCTAGTTTCAGGGGTGGAATAGGTGGTGGTAGGAGGGTGCATAGGGCAACTCTTGCACTGGGTGGGGGGGGGGGGGGGGGTCACAGGGGTAGGAGCCATAGGGTAGGGAGCTGAATGGAGAAGGAGCATAGGATTTGACAAGGATGTTGTGGAGATTGGGAGGGCTATGAAAAGCTATTCTAGGTGTGGTTGGCAAAATCTGACAGAATGTATCTCATTTCAGCGCATGATTTTAGGAAGTCGTGGCCTTGTCAGGATAGCTGACTGATGCTTTCAAGACCAGGATAATACTGGGTGACAATTGGTGTCCTCCGAAGTTGTTCTTTTGGAGGGATCAGCAGTACCGTGATTGAATGTAAAGGCCCGGGAAACATGCTTTTGAACTATGCTAGTGGGATAATTATGTCAAGTGAAGGTGGAAGTGAGAGTGGTTGTGTGTTGCTGTAGAGTGTCTGCATCCGAACAAAAGATATGGTTGCTTCGAATGCCAATGCTGTATGGGAGGGAATGTTTGACATGGGAAGGATGGCAACTGTCAGAATACAAGTCCTGTCATCTGTTAGTGGGTTTGATGTGGACGGAAGTTTGTAGCTGGCTTTTGGTGATGATGAGGAAAGTGGCATGGGAGAAGGTATTTAGAGATTCCAGGAATTTTAACAGGTCAGTCTTGCGAGTCCATACAGCAAAGGTGTCATCAGTATATCAAACCAAACCAGGGGCTGAAGATCTATGGATCCCAGGAAAACCCTCTCCAAGTGACCCATGAAAAGGTAGGCATAGGAAGGAGCCATCCTGTTTCCCATAGCCGTACCCCTGATCTGTATGTATATGATGCCCCTCAGAGGTGAAGTAATTGTTGGTAAGTATAAATTTGATGAAGGTGAGCAAGAGGGATGTTGTAGGCTTGGAATCAAGTGGGGGTTGACTGAGAGAGTTTTTAGCAGCAGACAGAGCATGCACATGGGGATGTTGGAATAGGAGGAGATGGTATCAATGGTGACAAGCAAGGTATGTGGTGGGAGTGAGACAGGCACAGATTACAGTCAGTCTAGGAAGTGGTTGGAATCATTAATATAGGAGAGAAGTATCTGTCCTAAGGATTGCAGGTGTTGATTAACTAAGGGAGATATACGTTCGGTGGGTGCTTTGAAGCTAGCAACTATAGAATGACCAGGTTGATTGGGTGTGTGGATCTTAGGAAGAAGGTAAAAGGTGTTGGTGCATCATTTGGTTGGGGTATGAAGTTCTATGGATTGAGGTGTAAGTTGTTGTGAGGGGCCTGAGGTTTTTAGGAGGGACTGCAGGTCAGTTTGAATCACAGGGATGGGATCTTGATGGCAGATGCTGTATGAGGAGGTGTCAGGCAGCTAGCATTGACCTTAACTAACATACTCCTGTTGGTCAGGTGCCACAGTGGCAGATCCCTTGTCTGCTGGGAGGATAATAGTCATCAGCTTTTAGGGAATGTAGAGCCTGGAGTTCTGCAGAGGACAGTTTAGAGTCATGTTATAGGGACCTGAAGGAAGGTTGTGAAACAATGTTGGATGTGAGGAATTCTTGGAAGGCTTATATGATGATTCTGAGGTAGTGGTGATGGATAAAGTTGGGATTGTGGAACTGTTCAAGGGAGGGTTCAATGCCAGGTTTGCTGTTGGACAGGGAATGGGTTGCAAAATATTTCCAGTTAATGTTATGTGTAAAGGAAAGTAGGTCCTTCATCAAAGCAGCATGGTTAAATGTAGGTTTAGAACTGAAAGTGAGACCCTTGAGTAATACAGATAATTCAGGGGGAGGGAAGGTTCTTGGGACGAAAGGTTGAGAACACTGCACTGTTGTGACTGGTTCTTGTGATTGAATTATTACAGGTCTGGGAGGCAGTGGTGAAGGCTGTGTGATGTTAAGGGGGTTGGCCAAGCTTGGTTTGTAGGAGAGGAGTGGTTGTTGATGGTGTGGATATTTGGGGATTTGCAGAGGGAGCGGAAGGGAAACACCATTGTTGACATAGTTTAGGAGAAGGTGGGATAGCTTTTTGAGCAGAAGTCTGGCATGTTGTTGCAGTCTGTAGTTGGCTTGGCAGATGATACCATCCAGAGAAACAAGAGGGCAACTAACTGTAGGATCTTGTAGAAGATTTCCTAGATCATCTGAAATCTGTGCCTGTTCCACTCCCACCACACATGTTGCTCATCACCATTCATGCCATCTCCCTCTCTCAGTACCAACATCCCCAATGTACATGGTCTGTCTGCCACTGAAAATTTCCTCAGTTAATGCCCATCTGATTCCAAGCCTATGACATCCTTCACTCTCACCTTAATCAACTTTGTACTTACCAACAATTACTTCAGCTCTGAGGGGCAGACTTACAAACAGATCAGAGATATGGCCATGGGAAACAGGATGGCTCCTTCCTACACCAACCTTTCCATTGGTCACTTGAAGAGAGCTTTCCTTGGATCCATAAATCTTCAGCCCCTGGATTGGTTTTAGATACACTGATGACGTCTTTGCTGTATGGACTCACAGTTAGGCTGGCCTGTTAACATTTCTGGAATCTCTAAGTATCTTCTCCCAATTAAATTTCACATTTTCCTACTCGGAGTCCCATGTTACTTTCCTTGATGTTGATCTCATCCCCACCAAAGGCTGGCTACAAACTTCCGTCCACATCAAACCCACCAACAGACGACAGTACTTACATTTTGACAGTTGCCGTCTTTTCCATGTCGAACATTCCGTCCCCTACAGCATTGGCATTCGAAGAAAACATATTTGTTCGGGTGCACTCTCTTTACAGCAATACACTACCACTCTTCACTTCAACCTTCACTTGACATAATTATCCCACTAGCATAGTTCTAAAGCACATTTCCCAGGCCATCACGTCCAATCATTGTACTGCTGATCCCTCCAAAAAAAACAACTTCAGAGCACGCCACTTGTCACCCAGTATTGTCCTGGTCTTGAATGTATCAATCAGCTACTTTGACAAGGCCATAACTTCCTAAAATCATGCACTGAAATGAGATCCATTCTGTCTGAGATTTTGCCCACCACACCTAGAATAGCTTTTCGTAGCCCTCTCAATCTCCGCAATATACTTGTCAGACTCTATGCTCCTCCACCCCTCTCCCTACCCTATGGCTCCTACCCCTTGACAAACCCCCGGTGGAAGACTTACCCTATGCGCCCTCCTCCTACTACCTATTCCAGCCCTGAAGCTGCCAAAACACACAAAATCAAAGGGAGAGCCACCATGACAAATGTCGTATACCAGCTGTTATGTTAACAATGTTCAGCCTTTTATAATGGCACAACTACCATCCAGTTTTCAGTCAGGGTAAATGGGTATATGCAACACACAATATTCTGTTATAAAGCATGCTGTACATGACAGTCATGACCTCGGTGCCTGTTTCATCACACACATCATCTGGATTCTTCCTCCAGACACCAGTTTCTCAGAACTTCACAGGTGGGAACTAGCACTACAACATGTCCTTGGTTCTCGCTACCCATCTAGCCTTAATTTATGTTAATTCCTTCCGTCTCAGCATTTTTTCACAGTAACTACTCCTTTCTTCACTCCATTTCAGTTTTCGAAATCTTTCATTTTCTGAATTTACTTTTTGGTGTCCCCCCTGCCACCTCTGTTACATGTAATGCACTTACCTTTCCACTCTTATTAACTCAGGCGCAATGTTTTAGTAGTAAACTCTGTCTTGCATATTACCCTGTCTTTCAGCTTCAAGCTCTCAGGTTTTCAAATCTTGTCTGGTGCAGTCCCCAACAATCAGTTTTTCCTTCTCATCCCATTTGGTAGGTCTTCCCTGACCCGGGGTTCTGGGTGACTTTTCTAAACTGTAGCCCTTTCTCTAAACCTCTCCAGTTATTTTCCTTCAACCCTGTTCTTTCCCCTTCAACTCTTCCACCAGGAGGAAGAGCCACTGGCTCCAAAAGCTTGTGAAAGTTAAATCGTTTTGTGTGTGTGTGTGTGTGTGTGTGTGTGTGTGTGTGTGTGTGTGTGTGTGGGTGGTCCGAGCCACCAGAGATCAGGCTGTGACTGAAATCTAATGAATAAGTACTTAAATTGTTGTTATTCCAACCAGGGGTTTCCATTGTTTGAAAAACAGAAATTAGTTGTGTTTTTTGCACTACATTAGTCATACAAAATTACTTAACACTTTGGGCCCTGAGCCATAGCGCATGAAGTTCTACCACAAGGCCTAGCTGTTTTTGCGTATTTTAATTTACTACAACTATTAAATGGTTTCTGTTATAGTAATGGCATTACCCTTATTGAAAAGCCTGAACTTTCTGGTTTGAAGCTATGTGTAATACTTCATTCTTTGAATTAATATTTGCTTTCATGAAACTTTCAATTATAGCGTTCTTTTTGAAAAGAGAAAAAATTGGTGAAGGATATATGCACTTAATGCTCAGAAGGAAAACTACATAATTTTAAACCAGAATTTTAATAATTATTTATACTGCTTGTTTTATATACAGTAATCTCCTTTGGCTTTATTTTTAAGATGCAATTTTGGTCTTTGTATGATAAATTTTGAAGCACGGTAGTTTGTACAATGCCACTTTGCATTCACTACACTGGTAGCTTGTGGCTTTGCTCCACACTTTCCCAGTAAGCTTTTTGCCTCTCAGAGAACACACTAAACATTGTTTTTGTTTCTCTTTCTTGCCTATTTCTTTTCCAGAAAATGGTTTCCAGTTAATAGTCTGGAGAGTCCCGATGTACCAGGTTGTGGTTAGAGATCTCTGCTGCCCGCAAGACCTGCACAGATAGTTGTCATAAACTGTGATGATGTGAGGCATTTTCCAGTTACCTTGTCGTAATATATACTTGAATTCATCTCCACCATTAGTATTATGTGGAATGACAACTTTCTCCACCACATCACAATTCGATGCTCAAAAGCCCCATATGATTGTTATTGGTCTGATAAGTCAACACCCAATTTGTTTTTATTATAGCCCACTACACAGGCTGGTTTTGACTTCTCTCTGCCTCTCTTATCAACAAAAGTCACAGTCTCTGCAGTGTGCCTTGTACTTATCATGTACACATTTCTTTTGTCCTTCTAACAGAATGCCAAGATATTTCCTTTATGCCTAAAAATTAGTTCACCTCGCTGAAGTTTCGGATCTTTTATAGCAGGAGGTAATCCCTGTCTAGATTTTCTTGTAGTTCCCAGAAGAGCAGTTTTTGCAGCTTCCAGTTCTGAAGCAAGGACTAAGCTGGCGTAGAATCAGTCTGTAAACAAAGTGTAACCTTTTCCTGGCAGATTGCCAAGGAATGTTTTTACGAGTGTCACTGTGCAAGACCTCTCACTTGCATAAACAGAAAAATTCAAGACATAACCTGTTTCTGACTCTGACAACATGTACAGTTTTATACCATATTTATTTGACTTTTGTGGCACGTACTGCTTGAAATACACATGGCCATGAAATTTGCACATGCCTTCATCAATTGTAATGTTTTGAAAGGGTGTATATGCTCGTGAGAAATTAGCGGACACCATATCCAGGAGGGGTCTCACCTTGTGCAGTGGGTCATAGCCAGCTTCTCCTTTCTTATTAGCAAATGAATTGTCACTGATGTGAAAGTTTCTCAAAATAGAAATAAACCTGTCACAGCTCAGGATGTTTGGACAGAAAGTACATGACACAACAGGATCCTTGGACCAGTGCTGTCATATACGGGGTCTCACACTTGCACACATATGGACTGCAATTGCTAGAAACTTTCTTATTTCTATGAGAGTAACTCCTTTCCACTTTGATAGTGAGCAGGTAGGGGAAAGGGAATTTGTGCATCATAATTTCCTTATGCTTTGTTGTGCATACAGATTAGTTTGCTGCTTTATATGATTCACCATACTGTCTGTAAGTAAAAACAAAAAGAAGTCTAGAGGTGTGCTGTTCTGGTCTAAACTGGTAAGATTGCACTTTCCAGAGTGTCCTGAGAATGGATAGATCTTTGGCACATGATCAGTAGGCATTCAGCCTTTATCAAAATCGGTACAGCATGAAGTTCTCGGTCTCTCACTCACCTTTGGTTGACCACGCACTTCGGGTGTGGTATCGGCAGGAACAATGGCAATACAAGCTTCTGAAGAATTTGGATGCTCGCTCTCCTCGTCTGACTCTACTATAAAAGTAGTATTTGCAAATAAAATCACTTACTCTTGCAGTTACATATTGAAACCTCTTTCAGTTGAAATCTGAATAAAAAATATTGTGTGTTTTGTTATCTGCATTCCTTACTTCAAGACTCAGAATCTTCTTCTTGAATATAGTCTACGTCATCATCAGAATCGAGCAGATAATCATCCTCCAAAAAATCAACATCACTTTCTTCAAACTCGCGTGATAACTCAAGAGATGCAACTGAGCACTTGCAAAGCCTCACAAAAAAAGGAGTGGTTCTCCCTTGTCCACCATTTAGCACCATTTATCATCAAATACTTCAACTATAACCTCTGCTGTGCCTCACAGACCATTGGAAGCCCTACGAACATGTAAAGGAAGGAAGGGGAAGTTCGAGCACATGTGCCCATAAAATTACGGGTGTCGGATTTTCGGGCTGGTCAGGCACGCCCGTATTTTTTAGGGGCGTTGGCTCCTAAGTGTTAATATAGATTAAAAAATCTACTCACAAAGTGGCGGCAGAACACACATATAAAAGATGGTTGTAATTGGCAAGTTTTTGGAGCCAGTGACTCCTCCTTCAGGCAGAAGGGTTGAATAGGAAGGGAGAAGGGTGAAGGAAAAGGAGTGGAGAGGTCTAGGAAAAGTGGTCGATTTTGGGAAAGTCACCCAGAACTCTGGGTCAGTGGAGACTTACCATACAGGATGAGAAGGAAAGTCTTTCCTTTGTGACCAACAGTGGAATTGTTTTGAACAATTCTTCATATTCACATTTATAGATTAGCGAAAAAATTATCTTCCAGCCACAGTACAACCAGCCCAAAGTTTTTGCAAAGCAATATATACATCAGAACTGTTGTCAAAATTATGAAATAGTCAAAGCTACAGAGTACATCTGCTCTTGGTGGGTTTCACTGGCAGAACTTCTAATGCAGAGACAGAGATGAATGATGATACTAACACCACCATAGCAGATAGAACCACAAGTGTCAGTGATAAAAATAGTTCAAAAATAGGAAGAAGAAAATCGGACAAATCAAAAATATTATTACACACTTCACTCTGCATGAGATTTTAGTGGATTAAAGAAGAGAGATAAGATCTGGATGATTGATCTACATAAATATGAATGAGTATAGGAAAAATATAATGCACTTACATCTTATTGAAATGGCTAAGTAACCAATCTGAAGAAACTGTTTGGTGCAGATAACTACATATGTTGAGACTATGACATTTGTTGTAAGGCTCCTTCTTTGACAACACAGCTTTTACTAAGCACAAATTATGTAGAAATAAATCACATAAAATAATAGTTCCTGACTCTTGTGGAAATAGGCAAAATGAAAAATTTCTGGAAGTTAATACTTCTTTGCCAATACAACACACTGCACATTTGTTGCATAATTCGCACATTAGTACAGTTGAACACCATTTGGTGGTTTGACTCGGAAGTACTCAAATGTGAACCACACTCTCGGTGCATCCATAGTTTCGTTCATTGAAAATACAACTTTTGATTGAATGATAAGGGAAGACAGTACTGCATTAAGCAGACTGACAAGTCTGTGTGCTAGACAACATTGATGGCAGTTAACAACAAAATCCAAGTCACTATCCAGGAAAAAGACCATGTAGCCCAGGGTCATCGTCAATAGGTAAAACAGAGAAATTGTTAGGAATGCCAGATGGTTGTGACAAGAGGGTCTGTGCTGGTCCACAGCAGCCCTTAAATTTGCCATGGGTGTTTTTGCCACATGATCTGGTGTTGGCAGATGTACCCTTCCATGCCACACCTAGAGATCCCGATATATGCATAATTATATTGACTGAGTTGTTAATAGGTGCACCAAGATTACAATAATATTGACTTACCAGATCATGTAGTAGCTGATCAATCATCAAATGAAGTTTCATGACAGATCCAGTTGAAACTGATGAATAAGCTCAAATGAATGACAGCTACATCAAAGGGACAACCACCTCAGACAAACATAATTCAAGAGACTCACCAACATGTTATTGAACGTATGTGAAGCTATACTTGTCCAGAGATAAGTACTGTTGCGACCTTAAAAGAATGTGTCTTATTTGAGTGTTTATTGTTTGAACTGATTTGCGTGAAGTGTAAGTTAAAATGTAAGTGCCTGCACCCTCCAGCAGACAAAACAAACAAGCTATTTTTACAAGATAACAATTATTGAACTATATGAAATAAAACGTCATAACTTCTGAATGGTTTGTGTTAGGACATTCAAACTGCATGGTTAGCTGCAGGACATAATGAGAATTAGTATATGTTGTATGGTCTTGTTTAGCAATGAAGCCCACTTTCATTTAGATGAGTTCGTCAGTAAGCAAAATTAGTGCATTTTGGGGACTGAGAATCCACATTTCATGGTCGGGAAGTCTCTTCACCCTCAGCGGATGATAGTGTGGTGTGCAATGTCCAGTCACGGAATAATGGCCATGATGTTCCTTGATGGCACAGTGACTACCGAATGGTATGTGAAGGTTTTGGAATCGATTTCATCCCCATTAACCAAATTTACTCTTAATTTCAACAAGATGCGGTTCATGCTGATGGAGCCCGATCCACATCAAAGCAGGAGAGTGTTTGATGTTCTGGAGGAGCACTTTGGGGACCATTTTCTGGCTCTGGGGTACCCAGAGGGCACTGGCATGGGCCTTGATTGGCCACTATACTTTACGGATCTGAACACATGCTATGTCTTTTTGTGGGCTATGTTACAGACATGGTGTACAGCAATAAGCCCAAAACCATTACTGAGCTGAAAACAACCATTCAGAAGGTCACTGGCAGCATTGATGTTCCACACTTTAGTGGGTCGTGCAGAATTTTGCTATCCGTCTGCACCACATCACCGCATATGGATCATGTCGTAACCTAAATCTGAATATCTGTAGTGACGTTTACATGTTGAATAAAGTGTGTGCACACTGTAGTTTGTAACTAATTTACATTTTTTTTTTCATATAGTTCAATAATTGTCAAATTGTATGCAAAATATTGTACTGTTGCCCGTGTGTGTGTGCAATAACATTGAGTACTGGAAAACTAAGCAATTGACTGTTACAACACAAACTTTCCATATAGTTCCTTATTTGCTCTGGTGGTCATGATCATGAGGCACAGGATGGGTGAAAAAAGTGGACCAGCAAATACTTAAAAAGGACTGACTTGGAAATGACTCTTGTTAATGAACAGGAGAACTGCTCACCACAGAAAGTGCTGGACCATGCTTTTGATGCATCTGTCAGTTGCTGTCTCACGTATGTCTCTACATGTCTTCTGCATACTCTGTACCAAGTACTTCCCTGTGCCATTATGATTGAGTGCAAGACAGGAACAGATACTTGTAGTGACTTGGGGAACACATGAAGAATGGTGTTTATGATTAAGAAAGAGGCTTTGTAGTCAAGTCTAATGCAAATCACAGTTTGTGAAAAACATATGCAGAACTTAAAGTATTTATATTTATGGCATCTGCAGCTGTTGAAAGGGAGGATATGAAGAATTTTGCTGACAGCTGGTAAAATTCATGGTTTATTGATACATAATGGTTTTGCGGCCTAAAGCTGATCATCATGTGCAAAGATGATGCAGTTTAAGGCCACAAGACTGGTTGAGTATCGACAAAAACAAGAATTTTACCAGTTGTCAGCAGAGTTTTTCTTATTATGTGTGCAGAACTGTTTGGTCGAGTTTGACTGAAAGTGTTCCAACAAAACCTCCAGCACAGCATGCAGTGCAAAACTTAATAGCTACATGTGCTCTGTAGTGAATAAAAACCATAACTATTCGAAAGCCTGCTTACACCCTGTTTGTCTACCCTCTTCAATAGTATTGCTATGCAGTGTAGTATCTGCCTCAGATGGGGCTGATGGAGGATATTTGAAAAATCCGAAGAAGGGCATCTAGTTCTGTATTATCGTGAAATAAGGGGGAGAGTGCCATGGATACAACATGCAAATTGGAGTGGCAATCACTCAAACAAAGGCATTTTTTGTTGTGGCAGTATGTTCTCATGAAATTGCAATCACCAACTTTCTCCTCCATTTTTTTAAAAAAAAGTTGTTGGTGCTCACGTCCATAGGGAGAAGTGAACATTGTAATAAAATAAGAGAAATCGGTGCTTTTCTAGAAGGATTTAAGTGCTTTTCTAGAAGGATTTAAGTGCTTTTCTAGAAGGATTTAAGTGCTTTTCTAGAAAGATTTAAGTGCTTTTCTAGAAAGATTTAAGTGCTTGTTTCTCCCACATGCTGTTTGGCAATGGAATGTTAGAGAAATAGCTTGAAGGTGGTTTAATGAACCCTCTACCATGCACTCAATTGTGAATTGGAGTAATCATCTAGATGTGGAAATGAGTTCGAACACCAGAAATCACTCCTGTGAAAGCAAGCCTAGAATGTAGTCCACCAGAATCTCAACACTATTTATGTGTGCAAGTGGTAATTAAGAAATAATCACGTCAAAACATTATCAAAAAAGACCTGCATCTGTATCCTTAGAAACATACTGTTGTGCACGAGTTAAAGCACCCAAAGGAACTTTGGCATGTTGAGTTCTGCCAGTGGTTTGTGAGTGGAGTCAGCAATTTTGGATCTGTTTCTCATTTCTTCAGATGAGGTGTGGTTAACCCTTTTAGTGTTTGTGAAATCACAGAATTTGCACTATTATTCATCAGAAAATATCCATCAGGGCTTAACGGAGCTATTGTATAACCTCAAGATTGGTGTTTGGCGCACAATTTCTGGTGTTTGCATTGTAACATGGTTTTTTCAATGAACTGTTAATGTTAACCATTATGTGCAGAAACTATTAAATCCATAGCACATCAACTCACAGAAGGTGGATGACTGTATAGATATTTCCAGTGATATGGAGGAACAGTGCGCACTGCCTTGGTGACAACTGTGTCGTGTGCCTGAGGTGTTCGGTGAGGAGAGGACAGTCAGCGAACGCAGTACAACTTCCTGGCCACCTAGATCACCTGATTTCCTTGCGACACCTGTGGGGTGAATTGAAAGCTCAGGTGTACTCAGATAAGCCTCACACACATGAACAGTTACAGCAAAAAATTGAAAACAGAGTTACTGCTGCCCCTCGGGCAGAGTAACTAGGCATGTCTCCAGTTTCCTACATTGAGCACAGTGCTGAATAATTGTCAGAGGTGGTCATTTCCAGCATTTTCTATGATTTTCATTAACAAGGGAGGACATTTTAGCCATGTTACAGTATGTTATAAGTTAAAATTTTTGATATACTGTGTTTGTGATTTGTCTGGCTCTAGATATCATTCAAATTGTCTATCAGAACAGTTAAGTGTAAACATTATGTGAAGTAGAACATTTGCTTAAGCAAATAGTAGCAGCAGGATCTGTGGAAACTTGGGTGGAAGTTTCTATTGAGTTGTGAGAAATCACTAAAATTTTTGGAATTGGAAGGTAGTAATTAGTAAAGGAAATAGGTATGGGAAGAAAATGTTATTAAAATCCTTGAAGGAGTGTATAGTACAATGAGTCTGTGGTAACAATCAATTATAATTGCTAAATTGAAGTGACGTAATGGTAATGTGCAAAGACATACAGTGGAGAGAAATAATTACTAAAATTTTAAGTAATTTAAATATAGATTAAAGTAGGTAAAAAGAGACACTAATTGGAAAGTATGGAGTTAGAAAAGTGGAGAATAAAAAAATAAAACACTGAGAAGCGTAGAAAAACAAAGCTAAAAGAAGGCTAAGAGGAAGAGCACAACTAAAAAATAGATATAGGATGGGTGATTTTTTGAGTTGAGGGAGGAGTAGGGCAGATAAGAGACATAAAACTGTGGGTGTCAGTTGAGATCTGTCAAGAGTATTTGCTGTATGACCATGCATAGCATGAAGGTTTTCATATTGAGAATGCATGTAAAAATTATTTGAATGGTGTGGTGAGCTAATACAAACAGTAAAAGGATAATGCCCATCACTAAGGTTCATATTTTATCAATTTTTTTCTTTATAAGGATTTGTTGATAGTAAATACAAATTTAGATTGCTAGTTAGAAACTGTTTGGTCAGTGATGAATTGCTCTGTTCTGTTTGGTTATTCTCCAATAATTAATTAGCAAATGCCACATATTGTATTATCATAACAATTTCAGTATATTTTTTAGGAGTTAAGTAACTTAGGTTGCTAAAGGAACTAATAGCTGAATGACATTATCACTGATTTGGCATTTTGTTCTGTTCCAAGCTATTCTTGTTTTACAGAACTGACGAGATAGTTGAACAGTCGGAGATGAATTTGCAACCAAATGCAGAGGCTCCATCCTTCCTTGGAGTTTTGATGAATGTTGGAGTTAACAACAGTGGTGGTAGTGAAGCATGTGATCTGAATGATTCGGGGCTGTCACAAGCTTCAAGCAATGTTTCAGTTAGTTCCTTATCAGCTGAAGAAGAAGAAGAGCTAAAATTTGATACTCCTAATAGATCTGAAACACACCATGCAGATGGCTGTAGACAAGAACACCATGCTATGAAGAGGTAATTTTTCTTTGCATTTGGATGTTGTGGAAGTATTTAACTGTATAAAGTACCTATGTTGTTTCACTACCAATTTACAGGAGTGGGTGGCAACGAGAAGAAATAACAACGTTAGATGCAGCAGATGTCACCTTGAATGGTGCATTGCTCCGCATTGCAGTTCCTAACAGTGACACTGAAGCACTACAAGCTGGTGACTCAAGTGTATCACAGGCTTCAAGTAGTGCATCAATTAGTTCAAATACTGCTGTTCCACGTAGTTTCTCTGATGGACCTCTAGTCAAGAGGCGAAAATTTGACTCAGGGAATTCAAGTACAGCTGAAGATCTTCAGGAAGATGAAGAGACATGCAGATCACAGGAGAGTCCCAGAATTAATGTTCAAGCAGTCACTGTTTTGAATGTACAAAATGTGGTAAATTATAATATTCAAAATATTTCTAATACTCCTTGAAGTGGAAAACTTCTAATAAGTCATTTGTGATATTTTTTTGTAGATTTGACTGAATTACACTTCTGTTTTATTATTATTTAATGTTTCCTTTATTTTAAGTAAGCGTGTTAGTGATCTTGAGATGTTCTGTATTTTAAATTATTTTGCAAACATATTGGCTTTGAAAAGGAATTCCATCTAAAGATGCATCCAAATTTTTCTAGTTCTGGACACAGTAGTAGCATCAAAAAGATTATTTGATGAATTTGGCCTATTCACTAAATAGTTGTCATAATTATTTATAGAAACTATGATTTACAGCAGTGAGAGTGTCAAAATTAAGACAAGGTGCTACTCATAAATTAATTACTGGGCATTAAAACTAAAAGGCTCAAGTTAGCATAAAGAAATATTGAGTTGACTAATCATTGATACAAAAATTATTTTAAATGAGTTAATTGATCAACTCTTGCATGCATTGATGTAATGTTGGTTCTTAATTTTTGGCCAGTACTCTCTCTCTCTTTTGGTATTTGATGACAAAGGTGTTACCACATAATCTGTTTCATGACAACACCTGTGTGGATGGATTTATGCTCAATAGCTGTGGTTATATTAGTATTGTTAGCTACATTTTATTTGCAATTGTACATACTTGCCTCTCTGTATCATGAACGGTACTGGTAGCTGTAAGGATTTTGTGTTATCAGTAGATGACAGAATACATTCTGCCCTTCAGTAAGTTGTCAGTGTCTCTCTTGTGTAATATATTTCTTGATTTGTATTACAGAATGCTATTTCATATATATATTAATTAATCTCAAAAGATTATATTACAAAAGACTGCTAAATAATTGTTAGGTGCAGGTTGTACTTCTCAGTACCCAAAAGTTCTTCCCAAACTAGTAGGTATTTATCTTTGTACATTACTATTATGAGGCAATTCTTTAAAGTTGGTGCAATATGTTTTGTCTTATTTTCTATTGTAAAATTATAAACAGACAGAATGATTGGGCAGTAGAAGCATTCAGGAAGCAATTGCGAATTGCCATTGACTGACACATTTTAAAGTAGAAAATCTTTCATCTCACTCAATCTTGCAGCAGGTGGGTCCTTATCATTTGGTCATATTGATGTGCTGCTCCTTTCCATATTTCCACAATCTATTCTTCTTGCCACCCAGAAGAAGGAACTAACAATTACAAAAACTAAGTACAGTTCTTCAATGTCTTAATGTATCTCTCAACAGTACTTGGAATTTAGCTTTCTGAAGGTATTTATTATCTAATCATTCTGTCTTCCTGTAATTTTACAATTATCTCAAGTGAATTTTTGTTTTGTTATTTATTACTGTAACATACTGATGGGAAGGAGCGAGCTTTATTTTGTGTGCATACTGAAGTAGATTAAAGAAATGAAAAAAAGTTATTACTTTTTCTTGGCATGAATAGAACATAGGTGAGCTAAAATAACCAACGTTAATTTATCATTACCGTCAGGAACTAATACAAAATGCTGCACTTTGAACTGAGGTTATACAGTACAGAGCAAGTACTGATTATAAGACTATTTCATAAGGATCGGTTTTAATCATTGAACAAAGAAGCACAATAGTGCCACCAGATGAAAGAATAATTAGAAGTATTTACACTGACCTGAGATGCATGTGATGTTGGTCTCATGAGTAATAAAACGTATCTCTATGGTAGTCAGTCCACTCAAGCAGGCCTGGTGTAATGTTCATGAGTATGGTGATGTGGCTTTAAAATTCTGACCAGTAATTGATAATTTGAGGGCTATAAACTTTGTTTTTCAACACACTTCAGAAAAACAAATTGTATGTCAGTGAAGGGTTTGACCCTCCACAGTAGGTAAACACCTTCTGATCTGCAACTTGTTGTTGTTGTGGTCTTCACTCCGGAGACTGGTTTGATGCAGCTTTCCAAGTTACTCTACCCTGTGCAAGCTTCTTCATCTCCAAGTAACATCCTTCTGAATTTGCTGAGTGTATTCATCTCGTGGTCTCCCTCTATGATTTTTACCCTCCACACTGCCCTCCAATACTAAATTGGTGATCACTTGATGCCTCAGAACATGTCTTATCAACCGATCCATTCTTGTAGTCAATTTGCGCCACAGACTCCTCTTCTCCCCAATTCTATTCAGTACCTCCTCATTAATTATGTGATCTACCCATCTAATCTTCAGTATTCTTCTGTAGCACCACATTCCGAAAGCTTCTATTCTCTTCTTGTCTAAACTATTTATCATCCATGATTCACTTCTATACATGGCTACACTCCATACAAATACTTTCAGAAACAACTTCCTGACACTTAAATCTATATTCAATGTTAACAAATTTCTCTTCTTCAGAAACGCTTTCCTTGCCATTGCCAGTCTACATTTTATATCCTCTCTACTTTGACCATCATCAGTTATTTTGCTCCCCAAATAACAAAACTCATCTACTATTTTAAGTGTCTCATTTCGTAATCTAATTCCCTCAGCATCACCCAACTTAATTTGACTACATTCCATTATCATCATTTTGCTTTTGTTGATGTTCATCTACATCCTCCTATCAAGACACTGTCAATTCCGTTCAACAGCTCTTCCAGGTCCTTTGCTGTCTGACAGAATTACAGTGTCATTGGCAAACATCAAAGTTTTTATTTCTTCTCCGTGGATTTTAATTCCTATTCCTGACTTTTCTTTTGTTTCCTCAATATAGAGATGAATAACATCAGGGATAGGCTACAACCCTGTCTCACTCCCTTCCCAACCACTGTTTCCCTTTTGTGCCCCTCGACTCTTACAACTGCCATCTGGTTTCTGCTGTACAAATTGTAAATAGCCTTCACTCCCTGTATTTTTCCCCTGCCACCTTCAGAATTTGAAATAGAGTATTCCAGTCAACATTGTCAAAAGCTTTCTCTAAGTCTACAAATGGTAGAAAGGTAGGTTTGCCTTCTCTTAATCTATCTTCTAAGATAAGTCGTAGGTTCAGTATCTCCTCACGTGTTCCAGTATTTCTACGAAATCCAAACAGATCTTCCCCAAGGTTGGCTTCTACCTGGTTTAACATTTGTCTGTAAGGAATTCATGTTAGTATTTTGCAGCCGTGACTTATTAAGCTGATGGTTTGGTAATTTTCACACCTGTCAACAGTTGCTTTCATTTGGAATTTGAATTATTATATTCTTCTTGAAGTCTGAGGGTATTTCGCCTGTCTCAAATATCTTTTTTTGTCATGGATCTCTCTCCTAAGGCTATCAGTACTTCTAATGGAATATTTTCAGCTCCTGGAGCCTTGTTTCAATGTAGGGCTTTCAGTGCTATGTCAAATTCTTCATGCAGTATCATATCTCCCATTTAACCTTCATCTACATACTCTTGCTTTTCCATAATATTGTCCTTAAGTGCATCACCCTTGTATAAATCCTCTATATGCTCCTTCACCTTTCTGCTTTTCCTTCTTTGCTTAGAACTGGTTTTCCATCTGGGCTCTTGATCTTCATACAAGTGGTTCTCCTTTCTCCAAAGGTCTCTTTAATGTTCCTGTGGCAGTATCTATCTTACCCCTAGTGATATATGCATCTACATCCTTACATTTTTCCTCTAACCATCCCTGCTTAACCATTTTGCACTTCCTGTTGATCTCGTACTTGAGACATTTGTACTCCTTTTTGCCTGTTTAACTTACTGCATTTTTATATTTTCTCCTTTAATCAATTAAATTAAATCTCTCTTGTGTTACTCACGGATTTCTACCAGCCCTCGTCTTTTCACCTACTTGATCCTCTGCTGCCTTCACTATTTCATCTCTCAAAGCTACCCATTCTTCTTCTACTGTATTTGTTTCCCCTGTTCTTGTCAATTGTTCCCTAATGCTCTTTCTAAAACTCTGTGCATTTATCCATGTCCCATCTCCTTAAATTCCCACCTTTTTGCCAGTTTCTTCAGTTTTAATCAGTTTAATCTACAGCTCATGAGCAACAGATTGTGGTGAAAGTCCACATATGCCCCTGGAAATGTTTTAAAATTTAAAACCTGGTTCCTAAATCTCTGTCTTATCATTGTATAGTCTATCTGAAACCTTCCAGTGCCTCCAGGCCTTTTCCACATATATAGCCTTCTTTCATGATTCTTAAACCAAGCGTTAGCTATGCTCTGTGCAAAATTCTACCAGGCGGCATTCTCTTTCATTCCTTATCCCTATTCCATATTCATCCACTACTTTGCCTCTCTTCCTTTTCCTACTATTGAATTCCAGTCCCCCATGGCTATTAAATTTTCATCTCCCTTCACTGTCTGAATAATTTCTTTTATCTAATCATATATTTCTTCAATCTCTTCATCACCTGCGGAGCTAGTTGGCATATGAGCTTTTACTACTGTGGTAGGCGAGGGCTTCGTGTCTGTCTTGGTTACAATAATGCGTTCACTATGCTGTTCATAGTAGCTTACCCACATTCCTATTTTTTTATTCATTATTAAACCTACTCCTGGATTACCCATATTTGATTTTGTGTTTATAACCCTGTATTCACTTGAGCAGAAGTCTTGTTCCTCCTGCCACCGAACTTCACTAATTCCAGAATATTTTACCCAAGAGGACACCATCATTTAACCTTACAATAAAGCGGCACGCCCTTGGGAAAAATTACGGCTGTAGTTTCCCCTTGCTTTCAGCTGTTCGCAGTACCATCACACAAAGGCCAGTTTGGTTAATGTTACAAGGCCAGAGCATTCATTCAGATTGTTGCCCCTGCAACTACTGAAAATGCTGCTGCCCCTCTTCAGGAACCACACATTTGTCTGGCCTCTTAACAGATACCTCTCCATTGTGGTTGCACCTGTGGTATGGCTCTCTGTGTCACTGAGGCATGCAAGCCTGCCCACCAACGGCAGGTTCATTGGGGGGGAAGATCTGCAACTTATATAGTCCAATAAATGACCACATCTGCAGCTATTTGGCTACTCCGTAAATCACACTTATGTGCCTGGCAGAGGGTTCATCAAACCACCTTCATAACAATTCTGTTATTCCACTCTCCAACAGCATGCAGAAAAAAACATACACACTTAAATCTTTCCATGCATGCTCCAATTTCCCATATTTTATTGCGATTATCATTTCTCCCCATGTAGGTCAGGGTCAACAAAATATTTTCCCATTCAGAGGAGAAAGTTGCTGATAAAAATTTTGTGAGAGAATCCTGCCGCAATGAAAAACATCTTTGTTGTAAAGATGCCCACTCCAAATCCTGTTTCATGTCACTCTCTCCTCCATTAATCCTAACTGGTAAGGATCCCACACCACACAGTAGTACACCAAAAGAGGATGAACAAGCATAGTGTAGACGGTCTCTTTAGTAGATCTGTTGCATCTTCTGTGTATTCTGCCAATAAAATGCAGTCTCTGATTCACCTTCCCTACAACATTTTCTGTGTGTTCTTTCCAATTTAAGTTGTTCGTAATAGTAATTCCTAAATATTTAGTTGAATTTATGGCCTTTACAGTTGATTGATTTATGGTGTAACTGAAGTTTAATAGATTCCTTTTAGTGTTTATGTAGATGTCTTCACACTTTTCATTATACCAGGTCAATTGCCAATTTTTGCACCATACAGATATTTTATCTAAATCATTTTGCGATTGGTTTTGATCTTCTGATGACTTTACTAGGTGATAAACCACAGCATCATGTGTAAACACCCTAAGCCAGTTGATCAGATTGTCTCCTAAATAATTTATGTAGATATGGGACAACATTGGAGCTATAACACTACCTTGCGAAACACCAGAAACCACTTCTGTTTTACTCGATGACACACTGTCAGTTACTATCAACTGTGGCCCGTCTTACAGGAAGCCACAAACCTAGTTGCTTATATGAGATAATATTCTATAAGCACGCAATTTGGTAACAAGTCACTTGCAGGATATGGTGTCAAGTGCCTTCTGGAAATCTAAAAAATAAGGAATCAGTTCACTTTGTGTGATTGACCTTGTTGTGTTTCACAAGAATGATGTTTTCTAAATCTGTGTTGGCTCTGTGTCAATAGACTGTTCTCTTCGAGGTAATTCATAATGTTTGAACACAATATATGTCCCAGAATCCTGCTGCATATCGATATTAATGACATGGACCTGTAATTTAGTAGATTACTCCTGTTGCCTTTCTTGGATATTGTTGTGACCTGTGCAACTTTCCAGTCTTTGGGTATCAACCTTTCGTTGAGCAAGCAGTTGTATATGATTGCCAAATATGGAGCTAATACATCAGCATACTGTGAAGTGTGGCTAATTTGTGCGCAGTCTGGACCCGAAGACTTGCTTTTATTAAGTGGTTGAAGTTGCATCACTACTCCAAGGATATCTACTTCTGAGTTACTCAAGTCGGCAAGCTGTTGTCAATTCGAATTCTGGAATATTTACTTTTGTCGTCTTTGGTGAAGGAATTTTGAAAGGCAGTGTTTGGTGATTCTTGGACATCTATGTACCGACATGGTAAATCTAATCTTTTTAAAAAAATGGAATTCTATTATTTCTCCTCATGAGTGTTAAGTAATGACAAGTATTATTTCAATTATTGCCATTGGTTCTCTTTCTACATTGGCATTTGTATCTGTTGCTAGTAGTGCCCAGCATGCATTGTGATGCCTCCTTTTCTTTCTTAGTAAGTATACATATACAAAGCAGACACATTTACTTGAAAAAAATAAATGAAAGGCAATTATTGTTTTTGAATAAAATTTCATTTGCAAAAGTCAATAAAATTCTTCTGGGTGTATGGCCACATTGTCAATGCGTAAAGCTTCCAATGTTTTGGCCACGATTTCAAATGGCCTTCCTCAGGATGCAGTTTTTGCTAACACTTAGCAAAACTCACCCGCAGGAGGCCATTTGCAACAGCGGCTGAAATGTCAGAAGTTTTACGCATTGACAATGCGGTCATCCACCCAGAAGAATTTTATTGACAGTGACAGTGGCCATGGTAACCTATACTTAGATACATTTTGAAAAGTTAATGAAAGTGCTTTGGGATGTATGACATTTTTGGTCTTTTAGTCTTCTGCAAAAGCAAACAAATATTTCAGGTAACCCATCCATTAGTATACAACATATAATTGAACATGTGCAAAGCATGGGTTAAATGAGTCATATATGTACTACATTTGGCTGACATTGCTCCCGGCTGTCCCATGTTATGGTACTATGTCACCCCCCCCCTCCCCCCACTTTTTTCATCCCGATCCTTTTCTGAGGTAGTTGGTTCTTACTCCTCCTCCTCCTCCGAAACCTTCACAGTTGTGTTCACCAAAGTTTCATTGTATCTGTTGCTAGTTGTGCTCAGCATGCATTGTGATGCCTCCTTTTCTTTCTCAGTATGTACACATGTACAAAGCACACACATTTACATGTACAAAATAAATGAATGATACAGGAATGCATCACATATAAAGCCAAACAAATATTTATTTTTATGTATTAGTTTGGTAGCTGGCTGTCTACAGTTTCCTCTAGGCATTGTACAAAATTTTCATACATTTCTTAGGCTGTATTTTCACTAGCAAATGATGTGACATTGCATCCGTTTCCTCAGTGACCGAGGCATCTGCAATCAGAGAGCAGACTAAACAGTTTCATGACTGACACAGGATTAGTGCAGTGCCCAAATTACCAAATGAAACACAACAGTAGTGTCAATATTATGAAAGCAATAGTTACTCCTCACCATGGAGCAGAGATGCTGAACTGCAGAGAGGCACAACAATAGTCTCTTCACACATATTCAAGCATACTCTACACTTGATCAGTCAGTAATGGCACAACAAACTCCAGCTATTACGTAAATTTGCACTATGTGAGCCACCATACATTGTGTGCCACAGCTGAATTTTCTTGCCAATCCTCTTCCACATTGCCTATACAATATTCGAATCATGTGTGAACACTCTCTAGATAATTTAATTTCTTTGCTTTTAGACTTGTGGTCATTACAGGATAGAAAAAATAAAAATGTAATATTTCTTGATCAGTGTTCTATCCTTGGCACTTCGATTCATATGTCTTATCTTTTTCTTTCTGTGGCTTCTGTAAATGCTACTCTGTAAGGATTGCAGACTAATCTACAGTACTCAAGAGTTGGTTGAACAATTGTTTTGTAAACTACCTCTTTTGTCAGTGAATTAAACTACTATAAAATTATTCTGATAAATTTATCCAGAAAAGGCCTTTCCTACAGCTGGATTTATAGGTTGATTTCATTCTGAATTGCTCTGTTCAGGTACCTCTAGATGCATTATGTCCCACTAATATCAGTGCCAGTTCACCAATCATGTAGTAAGATGATTTTTCTTCTATTTGCTCACAATAAATTACTTTTATGTATGTTAATGGTTAGCTGCCTGTCTTCGCACAAGAGGCTGGTCACATTAGTTTTCCTGCATGCAGTTTGTAACAATTTTCTAATGATGATACAATTTTTTATGTAACTGCATCACTTGCTAACAGATGTTTCAGTGCAAACTGTTCTAATTACATTTATGTATGAATGATCTAGCAAACTACTTGGAAAAAATGTACGCTTGAGAGGGCTAGATTATCTTGTGGCAAGTTCTTTATTTCAGTTGCCTTGGAATAATCTGTACTACACATTGCTAACTTTGACACACACTCCTATATTTGCATAAGTAGTTTCAGCTTCAGCTCAAGACAATTGATATAAGATATTAGAAGTAATGAGCATTTTATAAGCTTCTAGCCAGCAGCTAATGCATAGAAACAATTATATGGGAGGAGCATAATTTCTTTCAACTCTGTGTTTATGGAATTTTTTATTTAATAATTAGGGGAAAAATATTAAGTTCCTCAAATAGAATTTTTGACTACCAAAAGATAAGGCAGGTAACTTCCCATTAGTAGGTCTACTGCTTCCACCCCATGTACAACTCTTCATTCATGTGATATTAGCTGTATACTAGTCTGTTACTTTAGTCTTTCTGAGTACTAGTTCTACCATTTGAACTGATTTTTATATAGCATTACGTTTGCTTACATTTTTCACCATTTGCATCAAAAATAATATTTTAAATAGTTTTCTTTAAAACTTACACTTAGAAGTAGAAATAAAACATAAATTTATTTGTAAAAATTTGCTGTTCTCTAAAAGAGTTTGATATTAGTCGTTCTTCCTTTTTAATTCCTAATCTGTTAATTTAATTTTATCTGTTATGGTTATTTTTGGATTTGTGACTGATTCCAATTCATAAAATTTGAAAGGAAAAAATGCCTTGTGATTGAATGTGGAGGTTTTTCCTTTCAAATCGTTAGTTTCATTGTAGTAATATGTACACTATGATCATAACTGAAGTTGCTGCTGTAAGTGCATTAGAATTATTTTCAGTGGTATGTGTTCAGTAAGTGTTCAACATGTTGTTAGAGCAAATAATGCAAAGTTGAAAAAGTTCAGACGCTCCCTCTCTACCCTAAAGTCTACACCCCCCCCTCCCTCCCCTTAAAACGTGATCTGTTTCCCCACCATTTCCTGATGGTTTTTCGTTATTTTCCAGTTGCGTACTGCTGTTTTCTTTAAGTGGAGGTTACACATTTTGCACATTGATTAGTCTCCTTGTTATGAATAGCAATCTCTCAGTGAATCTCAGCTTGTTGTTTGTCTTCAGTCAAAATCCAGGTCTGATGCAGCTCTCCATGCTAAATATATCCAGTGCAAGTATCTTCAGCTTCGAATAACTACTGTAGCCATGTGAACCTGTTTATTGTATTCAAGTCTTGATCAACTGTTCACAAAATTAACCATTCCCTATATTCCCTGGTGCTCCAGAATGTGCTGATACATGGTTGCCACTCCATGGCTTACAGCCTGAGCATTCCTTGATACTGTGTAAACTTTTGGGTTGTTGTGGCTGATACTGCTGATTTCAACACATCCATTTATTTTTTATGGGCCAAGAGATATTGCTTGCCAGACAGCATTTTTCATTTCCTTACTGCAAGATTTCCTTTTGCTACATTCCAAAATTAAAATTGAACACTACTATCTTTTGCCTTAATTTTTGTGGTAATGGGAGAATGAGAGAACATAGCACTTCTCAAATTGGAGAGTATGAACTGTAACAATCATATGAAAATAAGTAATTTGCCTACTGTAGAGCTTCTAAAAATGATTTTTTTTTCCCACACAATCCTACCTTTTGAAATTCCTCAGGGAGGAATGGAAGACAGGTGGGAGTATAAGATAGGACAGTTTTGTATACTTTTGTGTGTGCCTACTGACAATTGTAAATATTTTTACCATCTGAAGGTAATTTTAAATTATTATTATTTCTCAAAGCTAAGTGTGTGCTGAGTTATTGAGTCACTCATCATCATTCCTGAGAGAAATCTGCATGCTTTCCCCATTCTAGTATAAATCAAAAGCATTTTCTGTATTCTTTCTTTCATAGTCAGAGTAATGGCCTACAAAATTACCAGTGGTTTATCTGTTATTGAATTTATGTGAGCATTTCATTTCATATTTCCACTATTCTGTGTCATAAATGTGAGGTGATCAATTGCAGATGATATTCAGTTAATCTTGTCAGTAGCCACTGTGTACTTGCCCAGCATTACATTTGCTTATACATAAGAGTTAACTGTCATTGACTGTATCAGGCTATCATTTTAAGGCTACATGGAATGTTTTGGAGATTGTATAAAATCCAGTAAGTGCCACATGTACTTTTTCTGTCATTCATTTTGTTTAAAATTGTTTTACTGGCTGTGATAAAACCCTGTTAATCATACTATTTCTTTCATTTTGCATTCTGACAGTAGTTTGTTCACTATAATGTCAAGAGTTAGCCTCCTTCTGCTTTGGATCTTTTTATCCATTTGTTTGCATGTGCTAAAATTTCCTCTAGTGAGAAGTATTACACTTGTAATTATAACAGATGTGGAAGATAGATTTTTAAGTATTGAACTGTTCCTTTGCAAACAGTTTTAAAGTATTGTTCAGTTCCTTTAAATTTAGTATGTGGTACATTGTTTATAGTACTATGCAAAATGTTCAGTATTTCATTAAAAATGGAAAAAAAAATTTAAAAGACAAAGGGGAAGTAAAAAAAAAATTCATTTTTACTTTGAAACATGAACTGTTCATTAGCAATATGTGAATATATAGTCAAAGGATGGAGACATTGTATATTTATTTTACATGAAGTTGTGAACAGTTAAAAGATATTCTATTTTATTGTTATTAATTGTGCCATACTCATCTTGAAACATAATTTATGAGATCTGGCGAATTTGGCATTAATGTTGATTTTCTGTACTGAAATGTAAATAAATGTTTTTATTTGCTGTGTTTCATTGTTTTACTCACCTATTGTCTCAGAATATATAAAAATATGAATATAATAGAGGGAAACATTCCACGTAGGAAAAATATATCTAAAAACAAAGATGATGACTTACCAAACAAAAGCGCTGGCAGGTCGATAGACACACAAACAAACACAAACATACACACAAAATTCTGGCTTTCGCAACCAACGGCTGCTTCGTCAGGAAAGAGGGAAGGAGAGGGAAAGATGAAAGGTTTGTGTGTATGTTTGTGTGTCTATCGACCTGCCAGCGCTTTTGTTTGGTAAGTCTCATCAATATATAAAAATAGTGTGATAACTAAGGTACTTTCTTTTCTGAAAAAAGTAACTACAGTGATTAGCTGAAACATTGACCACTGCCCAGGGAGGTTAAATGACACTTTGTGGTGGTGGTGTGGGCACGTGACATAGTAAGGGAGATATATAGGCAGACCGGAGACAAAATGGTGAATCAATCTAGTGATGATACAGGCAGTAAATGTGACTAACAT
Source organism: Schistocerca piceifrons (assembly GCF_021461385.2). NCBI lineage: Eukaryota > Metazoa > Arthropoda > Insecta > Orthoptera > Acrididae > Schistocerca > Schistocerca piceifrons. The sequence continues at coordinate 208,084,698 of NC_060141.1, forward strand.
AGGGCATCTTGTTGTGCTGGAGCCAAGCAACTCAGAAATGATGAAGCTTGCCGACTGTTTACATGCTACTGTTGCGAGCTGATGTGGAAATTAGTTAAGTTCGGTGATACTGTGAGTAGTTGACAAGGTGTTGGATGTTCACTTCTTGCAACAGAATGTGGGATTGGAAGCTTGCCCACTCTGTAAACCACGGTTAGTGAGGAGCTATTTCTGATCTGATGAGAGCACAATGCTGATGCAGGCACACTTTATTTCATAGCATACCATTTAGTGCTCACTATAGAACACTGAGTTCCTTGGTAGACGGCTTGTATGTGTTACCACATTGACCCAATGACATTCTCAATTAAGACTGCAGTGGTCTTGGGATCATAGAGAGGTGACAATGGAAATGTATTGCCTAATCAGTTGAATCATTTTTCTTGTTGCACCTGCAAGAGGTGAGTTTTGGGAGGATGGAAGTAGAGTTGGTTCTGTGTCAGGAGGCACTCTCAATTCACTCCACACCAGTTTTCCTTGGAAGGATGATGGTGATTTGTCGTCACCGTTAGGTACAATAAAAGAAGATACAGAATTAGCTATTTATTTCCACAAGTTACAAGCAGTGTCTTGACTTGCTGTTGACAATGGTTACTGATGTCTTTGAGGAATAATTTTGTAAGTGGCCTTCAGTCCCCACAAGGTAACTGACGCCATCTGCCCATTCCTCGCCAGATGCTGCTATGGCAGTTGCCGACTGCGGTGGCTTTGGCACTTGCCATGCCATGCATGCCAATTTGTGAGGAGTTCTGACCCCTACAGCTCACTGCCATTTTTCATGAGCCATTGAACCACAATGACAGTTGTGATGTAGCTGTGTAGAATGATGATCCTGCCCTGCTGATTAGATAGGTCCTGTGCCTGTCCATCAGAGTATTAGGAATGCTGGTGTTCTGAACCAGGATGCTAAGGAAGACTCCTGGTTCCTCCCATCTGTGACAGTGGCAGATTGTGATGTTGAACTCTGTGATTTATGATCATGGTGGGGTGCTCATTCCTCCCAGTAGTGGCTGTTGTTGCAGGAAATTAAAAACAGTCTTGCGCTAGATGTCACTTTACTGTAATTGGGGACTAGAGTGCGAACATGATGTACATGATTGATCCATCTGACCGACTGCCTTATGAGCTAAAGTGCTGGGGTGTTTATGAACAAAGTAGTAGCTTATGTTTACCTAACATCACTTGTCATGACCTTATAGGTCTCGCTATTGTGAAGGTGTCAGAAGTTCTCACTCTGCTGTTCATGCTTATTGAGTTTGTTACAGTATAGGAATGGTTTGTAAAAACTCTTGCCACACATCATTGCATTAGGAGTAGCATTTCTTTCGTCACCTTATGAAGGTGACGTGATCCTGTCTAGTAGCAGTGTTGGCTGAGGTCCTTTGTCTGGCTCACTAGAAGTGCCGATACTGTGTTTTTCCCTGACCAACTTTTGGTGGTGAAATGTTATTCTTCATGTCCACTTTGTGTCAACACAAAAGTAATGTAAGCAAGGTAGTTTCACTCTGTAACTTAGAAAATTTTAACTGGCTGCTTCCTTGTACAAGGCTGGCATATGCAACATACCAGGTTGATGATTGTGTCCAGGTAGGTTGTCATCCAGGTGAATGGTTGTGCGAGACATGTACTGCACTACAGATGTAGGCTGGAGGAGACAGTATTATGCTACGGGGACATTCACCTGGACTTACTTGGGACACATAGTAGTTGGAGACACCATGAGAGCTGTGGACTGTGTGAACTCGATGGTAGACTATCTGCATCACTTCATGCGTAATGTCTTCCCTGAAAGCAACGATATCTTCCAGCTGGATAATTGTCACTGTGACAAGGTCAGAATCATGCTAAAATGGTTTGAGGAACCTTGTGTTTATGTTTAGACCTCCATATTTGCCTGATCTAATCGTGATGAAACACATCTGGGGCACTATCAGGTGCCAGCTCTGCACCCAAAATTTGTGATAATATCTGAGCATCTGGTGCCACATACTTGTTGATATATATATAAGGCTCTGTCAAAACCATACCATCCAGAACTATGCTGTATTGTGTCCCAAAGATGGACCAACATGCTGTTAAGCAGGTCGTCATAATGTTTTGGCTTATCAGTGTAGACTGTACTGCTCCCATCATTTCAGTATTACCAGTTGTGCTTTGTCTTGCCACTGCTGTCAGTATCATAACTTGGGTGCCATTTATAGGCAGGATATTTTAATATCACTGTAGTGTCAGTAGATTGATTTCAACTTTCCATGAAATAAAGTTGTTTGTCCTTTAGATGGAGTGTATATATTAAAAAATTCAAATTTTCCCAACATAATGAAATTTCTGTAAGGTATGAACAACACTCTTGGGCAAAAGGTCATGCATATGCTAAGCTAAGTACTGACACAGTTGTCTGTGCACTGTTATACAGTTATTAAATTTAATAGTTTTCAATGTTGTTTGTGGTGAAATAATGATTTTATAAACTTTTGGAAACATTCGTTCACTGGCTCACTGTATTATTTAGAGTTTTCTATGTGTTGAAGTCATTTAGAAAATTTGCACTTTAAGTTATCGGCTTACATTTCTTATTGTTTCCAGTGAAATATTTCAGTAAAATTTTCATTCACTGTTTTAACTTTGTTGAGTGTTCCAGTCTCCACTTGAATGTTCAGTTTTAGCTAATAAATTCTGTGGAGTATTGTTGGTATTGGTATTTGTTGTGGTTAAGTAGTGTTAATAAAAGTTGTTGCTCTCTTAGTAGAGAGAGAGAGACTTTCGAGACCACTATTATTAGTTCTATACAAAGCTCTATTTTAGGTAACATAGACATTTAGCTTTTTTTTCAGTAACAGTAAAATTTTACCATGAGTGAATAGTGTGGGCTCCGTCGTAGGTTTGTGAGTAGTAGGTTATGGTGTGGGAGGTATTCAAAGTATTTTCATTTCGAGGAATGCAGTGGGGAAGCCAGTGGGCATTCTAGCGAGATCCTCTCCTGGGAATGCAGAATCCGTAGTAGAAATAAGTTAATAGAGGAGCAGAAGTGCAAGATCTGTGCCCTTCAGGTGCAGTTACAATACACAAAGAAGGAACTAGATGACCATAGCAGTTTTGTGCCCTGAAACCATAAAAGGAACTAGATAGTTTGAGGAAGGTGAACGGTGCTGGGAAAGGGAATTGGTAGTTGGCAAGAAGGCAGGTAGGAGGAGGAGGTATTCAGACAGTAGTACTTCGCTTACATGCACTAGATTTGACCAAATGTCAGAGTTGAGTGGAGAGGGGCCTCTTGTAGCTGTAGATGTAGGGAACATGCAGCAGTCGTCAGCAGTTAGGAGGCCTAATTAGTTGCAAAGTCTAACAGAAAGAAGTAGATTCTGCTGCTGGGTAGTTCACACGGCAGAGGTGTGGGCCATCAGTTGCAGGAAGTGTTGGGGAGTGAGTACCAGGTCACCAGCATTGTGAAGCCTAGTGCAGGGTTGGCTCAGGTAACTGACAGCATAGGGGAGTTACGTAGGAATTTAATGGAGGAGGATCAGGTAGTGGTAGTGGGTGGAGCAGGAAATAGTCTTGATAGGGATGTGGAATATGATGTAGGTGGTGACCTGGTATATTCAAACTGGTGGCACTAATGTGCATTTTGTGCAACTGTTTCAGCATCATGAGCAGCCTCATCTTAATGCGGCTGTTAGGTGCGTTAACAAGGGGCTGAAGAAGCCACTGATGGCAGAGGGCATGGGTCACATTGCAGTGATATTAGTTGAGTCTATCAATAGATCAAGTTTCACTAGGCATGCCCTGCACCTCAATAGGTATGGGCATAGCTTATAGGTGACAGTGTAGTGGGTGGTGGTGGGATCACTCATGGAAAAATTCCTGTAGTAGTTGGTGTCAGAGATGTACCTTTTTTAGATTGAGGACAGCTTATAGGTATACCTGCTTAAAGGAAGTCCCTCTAACTAAGGAATCACCTTCAGAGGGTGTCATGTTTGCAAGTAGATAAGGAATTAGCATATTTCATCAAAATATAAGAGGTATTGGAATAAAGTTAGTGAACTACTTATAGATGTTGACTGTGAAATTATTGGTATATCAGAGCACCACTTAAATAATTTGACAATTCAGGGGCTTCCTGTACTGGGATACGGATTACCCGCCTGTTTTTCAAGGAGTTCCTTGCTGGGTGGGGGAGTGGCCATTTACGTAAAAAAACAGTATTCCATTTGAGTCCATAGACTTATCACAACACTGCACTGAACAGATATTTGAATGTTGTGCAGGGGCAGCTAAATTTAGTGAAACTAAACTTCTAATTTAATGTTGTTTACAGGTCCCCTAACTTCGGAACATTTCTGCTCGAACTAGAGATGGTTCTTGATTCACTTTATAGGAAGTATCAGAAATTAGTTACATGTGGTGACTTCAGTATTAATTTTGTATGTGATTGTGCAAGAAAGATGATGATGGTAGATCTCCTAAATTCATATGGTCCAATGCAGATTGTGTTTTTTTTCCAACAACGGTGCAGGGGAGCAGTAGAACAGCCATAGACGATATTTTTATTCATTCTTCATTACTGGATGGGCATTCTGTTAGTAAAAGTGAGAGTGGCCTTTCAGACCATGATGCAAAAATTTTAACACCAAAAGGCTTTCATATTCAAACAAATGTCACATATAATTACAAACTATGTAAGGAAGTTAATCCAATGGTAACATAATTTTTTAAACCTCATCAAGGAACAAGAGCGGTAGGATGTTTATAGTGCCGATAACATAGATGGCAAATATAATGCTTTCTTTAACACATTTCTCACGCTCTTAGAGAGCTGCTTTCCATTAGAATGTTCTAAACAGGGTATACTAGCAGTATAAATCAGCCTGGGTGGCTGACTAGTGGGGTAAGGATATCACGTAGAACAAAGTGGGAATTATATCAAAATGTTAGAAGTAGTTACAATCAAGCTAGAGTATCCCATTACAAACAGTATTGTAAGGTGCTTAAAAATGTTATTAGAATGCAAAGAGTATGTGGTGTGCAAATAGACAGCTAATTCACAGAATAAAATTAAAACCATGTGATCAGTTGTGAAGGAAGCGTCTGGATGATACAAAGTCAGTTTGTAGTAAAAATATTTCTGTTACTGATAAATCTGATATATGTACAGTATTTAACAATTTTTTTTTTCTGAGCAGTGCTGGTGAATTAAATTAAAAATTTAGTTTCTACAGGTAATGGTATAACTCTCTTGGCAAATGCCTTTCAAGATTGATGTCTGAAACTCTTCTGTGAACAATGGAAAATCCAGGATGGAATGTAACAATACGAGAGAAGGAAAGTTGCTACTCTGCTATATGGTGAGTAGCAACTTTCCTTCTCTCGTATTGATATTCCTCTGTGATACAGACAAGGGGGAGATAGAATCAATAATTAAATCACTGAACACTAAGGACTCGTGGATATGATGGAGTGCCTAGCAGAATATTGAAGTACTGTGCTGCACATGTTAGCCCTGTACTTAGCCATATTTTTCATTTTCCCTTTAGAAATGGTCAGTTTCCTGAACGATTGAAGTACTCAGTAGTAAAGCAGCTTTATAAAAAGGTAGAAAGCGATAATCTAGACAATTTTAGATCTATTTCTATGCCATCAGTGTTTGCTAAAGTTATTTAAGAGGCTGTGGACGCAAGGATAATTGATCATTTTATATCACCTAATTTGCTATCAAATATACAGTTCGACTTTAGAAGTCATTTAACAACTGAAAATGATATATTCTCTTTTCTCTGTGAGGTACTGGATGCGTTAAACAGAAGGTTTCGAATGCTAGGCATATTTTTTTGATTTAAATAAGGTGTTTAATTGTTTTGATCACAAAATATTACTCCAGAAGTTGAACCATAACAGAATATGGGGAGTAGCTTACAATTGGTTCACCTCTTACTTTAACAACAGGCAGTAAAAAGTAATTATGCACAGTGTTGAGAAGGGCTGTGATGTAGGATCTGAGTGGGGTACAGTGAAATTGGGGGGGGGGGGGGGGGGGGGGTTGCCACTCCTGTTCCTTATTTATATATAAATGATACGCCCTCTAGTATTACAGGTAACTCTAAAATATTTGTTTGCTGATCACCCAGTCTGGTAGTAAGGGATGGGTGAAACATTGGCTCGGTTTCAAACAGTGCAGTTCATGACATGAGTTCATGGCTTGTAGAAAATAAACTAATGCTAAATCACAGTAAGACTCAGTTTTTACAGTTTCTAACATACAATTCAACAAAATCTGATATTTTAATTTCACAGAATGGGCATATGATTAGTGAAACTGAACAGTTCAATTTCTAGGTGTTCAGATAGATAGTAATCTCTCATGGAAAGCCCATGTTCAGGATTTTGTTCAAAGACTTAATGCTGCCAATTTTACTATTTGAACATTATCTGAAGTAAGTGACTGACACAAAAATTAGTCTACTTTTCTCATTTTCATTCCCTTATGTCATATGGTATTATATTTTGGGGTAACTCTTCCCATTCTAAAATTATATTTTTGGCTCAGAAACTGGTGGTTTGGGCAATACGTGGTGTAAAACTTCCTGGAAAATTAAAACTGTGTGCTGAACTGAGACTCAAACTCAGGACCTTTGCCTTTTGTGGACAAGTGCTCTACCATCTGAGCTCTCAAGTACGAGGCTCATGACCTGTCCTCACAGCTTCAATTCTGCCAGTACCTCAACTCCTACCTTCCAAACTTAACAGAAGCTGTTCTGCGAACCTTGCAGAACTAGCACTCCTGGAAGAAAGGATATTGTGGAGACGTTGTTTAGCCACAGCCTGGGGGATGTTTCCAGAATGAGATTTCCACTCTGCAGTGGAGTGCGCGCTGATATGAAACTCAGGTGGTAGAGCACTTGCAATTTTGACATTGGCCTCTCAATATACATATTCTTTACTGTCATTTCTTGTTCACAATATCAGCTTAGCCCCAAGAATAAGCAGCTTTTACTCAGTTAATACTCGCCAGAAAACCAACCTGCAATTGGACTGGACTTTCTTAACTATTGTGCAGAAAGGTGTGCAGTATACCGCTGCATCCATTTTCAATAAGATGCCACAATAATTAAAAAATCTTAGCAGTAATCCATATGCTTTCAAATTGAAACTGAAGAGTTTCCTCATGGGTCACTCCTCCTATTCTGTTGAGGAGTACCTTGAAATATTAAGCTGAATTGTATGTTATGTTGTTGACTGTGTTTACACAAACTTATGGCGTGTCTTTTTTTTTTTTTTTTTAGTTTCATAAACATTTTATTTTATCTATTGAAACTTTTATGTTGTAATTTCATGTACTGACACATTCCATGACCTTGGAGATTTGCTCTTCAGTTTGGTCCTACAGAACTTGACGTGTAAATAAATAATAAATAAATAAATATTTGGTAAGCAAAGTAGTGAACGTTTTCTGGGACTTAATAAGCAGCTAAAGGGCAGCCAGCCTGGTTAACGTTGTTGTGAGTAGGCAAGCTGTGAAAGAGTGCAGTTTACGTAAGAAGCAGGGATGGGAAGTCAGTGCTTGTTTTGAGATACTAAAGAGCTTCTCAGTGCATTTCGTATAAAATGGCGCTCTTCAGACTTCAAACACACTTCTGGTGGCACATTTCTGTGGCACTCTTTTAAGTGTCTGAGGACAACCAGAGGCTAAGACCTTTGCAGAAATGGCCGAGAGTCTGAACCATTATGGAGCTGTGACATCCACAGAAAATAGGCTGGTATGCTTACAAATCCAGAGACAGGAGAAGGATTTGGTCACTTCATTTGAACTTTGGGGTGAGTAGGAAAGAGCTGTACTAAATAAAATGTATTTTGTTATTAATATTAATGACAACAAACAGGAAATCATGTGAGTGGTCTAACATAACGGTGTCACTATGTTTTTGAAACAGGAACAGCAGAGTTGGATCAAGATTGAATGTGCCAGAGGTCGTACAGCATGACAGTGTCATCAAGGTCTTCCAGAGGCATGTGGCGGATTGGTATTGGCGTACACAGCAGTGGCACATTGGGTAAAAGCCTTCAACGAAGGTCGCCAAACTGTGGCAGACATGCATCGGGCAGGTTGTCCTAACATCTGTGAAGTAGTAGTGCATGCTGTTGCCGCATTAGTGGACAGTGATCGATGCCATACGATTCATGAGCTCACCCACGAAACCAGATTAGCACATACGACTGTGCTTTGCATCCTGAAGGAATGCCTGGGTATGCAAAAAATTGCATCACAATGGGTTCCACATGACTCGACAGAAATGCAGAAATGGACGCATTACTGTGCTGCTCGGATGGACTTGGAGCACTATGAACACGAAGGAGAGGCTTTCTTGCACCACATCGTAACACTGAATGAGACATGGGCCACATTGTATGAGCCAAAACTGAAACGCCAATCCAATGAATGGAGTCAATATGGGACACCGTGAAAGTCTAAGGTGCATCAGAGCCCCAGTATGGTGAAAGTTATGGTTATTTTTGTGTTCAATTGTGATGGTGTTATCTAAATGCATTACATTCCTCCATGGCAGACCGTCAATGCGCAGTATTACTGTTCATTTTTGGAGCGTCACCTGTGACCAGCTTTGCAAAATAAGCGGTGACACTCTCTGCGCAACCCACGCATCATTTTGCATGACAATGTGTGGGTGCATACAGTGCAAGCTATGGCTGCTCTGTTTGGTCGATGTGACTGGAAAGTACTGTACCATCCATCATATACTCCTTGGATGTAAGTCCTTGTGACTGATTTGATTCCAAAGATGAAGGAACCACTCAGTGGCATTCGCTTCAGAACTGTTCCAGAGATTCGACAGGCAGTAGACCACTCCATTTACACCATCAACAGAACAGGTTCTGCTAACGGTATAATACGCCTGCCACATAGCTGGCAATGGGTTCTACACAACGCTGGTGACTACTTCGAAGGACAGTAACAGGTGCAAACATGTAACTCATTTGTATCGGGTGTGAATAAAGAGCCGCCACTATTTAAATTCCAACCCTTGTATTTGAAAGCGGACATGAGTAAACTATTTGCTCCTTTTCTTTGTAGGTTACTACAGTTACATGACTAATAAAGACAGTGTATTAGTATCATTTATTGGAGGTAAGATTTTAAAAAAAGAAATTACATTAGGTGTAAAACCTATCCATTCTTTACAAGGTGACATATTCACACTTCAATGATGCTCTTCACACACCACAATTTTATTTGTTTGATGAAGCCAGCATGGCTAAGGATTTTGATTGCACCGTCATATGTAATACGAGGGCAGATCAAATATAAATGGGATTTTATTTTTTATTTAAATTCATTTATCGAAAAATTCAAGGCAATTATAATTTAGTTTCCCACATAGTCTCCTGCTTTGGAAATGCATTTGTCCCAGTGTATGGGGCAGCTTTTTGATGCCCTTGTCATAAAAAGAACTGGGTCGTGTCACCAGCCAGTTGCACATGAAGTTTTCCACACTTTCGTCATCTTCAAATCGTCGCCCTCTTAGAGCTTCTTTAAGCAGTCTGCATAAATGGAAATTGCAGGATGATAAGTCCGGACTGTGAGGAGAATGATCAAGTGTAGTCCAGTGCATTTACTGTAGCTTGGAGACAGACAAAGCTGCCATATGGGGTCTCGCATTGTCGTGGAAGAGGATGACCTGTTGAATCGATTGGTCTCACCTTTGGCGGTGGTATGCAATTATTGCCTTGTTCAACAGTTCGCAGTAATAAGCAGCATTGATTGTGTGTGGCTCATGCAAAATATCAGTCAGCAAAATGCCTCGCTGATCGAAAAAACTGGTTGAAAGAAACTTGCCAGCTGACAGTCGAGTCTTGGCTTTCACTGGTGCCGCCTCCCCTTTCCTCCGCCACTCCTTACTGGCTTGCTTGTTTGGATTCTGGAGTGTAGTGGTGAACCCATGTTTCGTCACAGGTGACGATCCGACTCAAAAATGCATCACATTCTTCCACAAACCTTACTTAAGCCTCTGACAGATCTCCAAATGTCTAAACTTCAGATATTCGGTAAAAAATGGAACTGTAGGTTGTTGGTGATGATTGCTTGACAGCTCTCACAACTGATTCCAACTTTTTGTGCAATTTCTGATACTCTTGCCCGCCGATCATCGTCAATAATGTCTTTAACCATACAAATGTTTTTGTTTGTAATTCTGGTCCAAGGACGGCAATCATGTTGCTGATTTTCCACACGTTCTCCTTCCTTGAACTTTTTATGCCAGGCAAACACATGTGTCCTTGATAATGTTTTATCACTGAACTGTGCATTCAATCTTTGGCAAATTTCCCCCGTTGTAACTCCTTCACGAGCAAGAAATATGATAACTATGCATTGCGCAATCAAGGGGTGCACCTTTTGCTCAGACATCATGAGCGTTACTGACGAAATGTCGGGAAATATCTAACAGCATGCTCTCCTCACTTGTAACGGTCCCGTCTAAGCACAGCAGAAGTGTGGGGCCAGTCCTACCAACAGTTGATGTTCAGGAACAAAAATCCCATTTCTATTTGATCCCCCCCCCCCCTTTCCCCGTCGTAGCATGATATGTATAATGCAACATGTTTTTAGTCAGGTCTGAAGATGATCATTCTGACTGAAATTAATAACCCCATTACAAATAAAAATTGTGATCTAAGACTGGAATTACACTAAAATAGATCTTTTCATAGTATTGCCATGTATGGAAGTGAAACTTGGATGATAAACAATTTAGATACAAAGAGAGTAGAAGCTTTTGAAATGTGCTGCTACAGAACAATGTTGAAGATTAGATGGGTCGATCATGTAACTAATGAGGAAGTACTGAATAAAATTGGGGAGACAAGAAATTCTTGGCACAACTTGACCAAAAGAAGGGATCAGTTGATAGGACACATTCTGAGACATAAAGAGATCACCAATTTAGTATTGGAGGGAAGTGTGGTGGGTAAAAATCATAGGGGGAGACCAAGAGATGAAGCAGTAAGCAGATACAGAAAGATGTAGGTTGCTGTAGCTATTCAGAGATGAAGAGGCTCAATAGAGTACAGGGAGGATAGAGTAGCATGGAGAGCTGCATCAAATCAGTATTCAGATTGAAGACCACAACAACACAAAAATGGTACCTATGAGATCTTTTTAACTTTATGCAAACACTTCCTGACCTACCTCCATCTCCTCTGTCTTCATATACAAAAAGTATAAAATTTATTTACTCACCTTGCTATTACAGCTTCGGAGGAGTCAGGTCACAGTTTTGAAGAACATGTGCCGTAGACTGAAGATGCTGTAATGTTTATTTTATTTATGAAGTATACAAAAGATTAAAAATGAAACATTGCACAAAATAAACAAAACAGTCATCCATTTAACATCCACAAGTATTCTGACTCTGGAGATTTTCTTTTAATAGTTCCTGTAGTCAGGTTCTCATGTTAACATTGTAAAAGTTAGAAAAAAATGTTCTTGCACAAAAGAAATTCGATGTTGAAGGATGCACTAGAATGTAATACAGAGATTATTGAGTGCAGGATTTGTAATGTATCGCCTTCCTTCACATTTATGGGTTTTGTTATTTTAAATTTTTACATGAAAATAAAATGTTATTGAAGGAAGAATGTATTCCAAAGCTGAAAGGGAAAGAAAACATATAATCATAAAATTTACAAGGAAGTATTAGCTTTGTTACTCTTTTTCTTATGGCATAAAATGATTTTTATTCGTGTGTGTTTACTTTCACGCTCATGCAAAAATTAGCTTCAGGCCAAACAGTCATCATTAGAAAGCAGTGAGCTTGGCAATGAGAAACCCTGTTATTGTTGACTGTTAATGCAAATCATAGTCAAGACTTAATTTTAAAACAGGCAGCATGGTCAACTTACGAAAGTTGAAATGGGAAAAGGATAGTGCACGATCATCGCATCACTGAACTGACTACTTCCAGCTAATTTACAGACCAAAAATTATACAAAGCACCAAAGGTACCAAAATCAGAAAATAATTCAATTAACATTATTATTTAACACGGAGTACAAGTCACATGAATGATACAACTTTATGTGACAGATTCTTGAAGAAGAAGAAGAAGTGGAAGGAAGGAAGGTATATCAGTTCTATTAGTTTAACAAACAGGGGTCGAAAATGTCTTTCACAAATAATTCGCACACAAAGATGAACTTGATTTTCGGAAACGTAGTCTTATTCTAACATTAAAATGTCAAGATCAGTTGGGGTGTCTACTTGAAATGAAATTTGTTGTACAGTCCCTTGAATATTGTTGTACAGCCCCCTTGAATAGTGAAGACAATGTCTATTATAGTACGTTGATACACTATTCACTCAGGAGTTTTAACAGTCAACATGCAAGAATACAACCATGTAGCTATTGTAAAAGGAACATGGATAATTTTTGTTAATACAATTGTCTTCTTCTATAACAATAATGGTTTGTTGAAAGTAGTTCAGTAAACCAGTATAGTAAGGAATGAGTTCTGCGTCATGATGTTCATGCAAATGTTAATGGAGTTTACTGCAGAGTAGCAGTGGGCAAGTATTTCTCTGCTAGATGTTGGTGACGGAGGTGGCAAAGAAGGCAACCAGTCAGCTGATACAACACTTCATTAATGAACACAAACAAATATCTTTCAGCACAACTGAAATAGACAGACTTCAGATGACAGGAGGTGATCCTTGGACTCCATCACACCAGTATAGTCATGCTGATGCCGGCATTTCATGTGGACAGTAGAGGTGTCCCAGCTACCACAGCATGCTGCAGATGGTGGCTGATGGCTGACAGCTATGAGATAGTGGCATGGCAGCAAGATGATGTTCCAGTGCCTGGGTTGGACAGTCAGACAGCAGTCATTGGTTTGTGGCTCAGGGGAGGCAGTGTCATAGATAGGGTGACAACAGAGACAGCCTGTGCATCATCAGATGGCATAGCTGTGATGACTTGCTGATGGGCTGGTTGTGGTAGTTTAGGTCCTGTTTTCACATGCTGACAGTTGCAGAAGGTCTCCTGTATTGAGACCACATCAGAACAACTGGAGCAATGTCGATCTCCTGGTGGGATGTAGTCGGCAGGTTGGTCAATCATGTGGCAGGAGTGCATGTGACATCCCTCACATGGAAGTGCTGGCTGCAGAAGCTGTGTTGGCTGATGCAGCTGACGTGGCAGGGATTCATACTTTCTTGATGCACAACAGTCCACACAGCTGCTTAAACAATTCAGACATTAAGTTTGTGCCTTGGCCTGTCTTTATGGCTTCTGATGTGTCGAATTTCAATAGCCAACCATTAACAAAAGCTTGAGCACTGTGTCTGCTTGATGGTTTGATATGGCTTTAAATGATGATTGAAAATACTACAGTCCTCTATGTTTCATGCACATAAGGATCATGAGAATAACATAAGAATAATTACCACATGCATAGAAGCATTCAAACAATCATTCTTTCCACACACCATATGTGAATGGAACATGAAGAAACCCTAATAACTGGTGCATTGGGATGGACCCTCTGCCATGCACCTCATGGTGGTTTGCTGAGAATAGATGTGATGTAGATGGCCAGGTAATGTGAAAAAGATCAGTTATGGTTAGTACAAATCAGTTTCCCACTGGTGTTTGGGCAAAAGGGCCAAGGACATTGAGGTCGATTAATTGAAAAGGTTTCTCTGCCTCAGGTAGTCTGTTCAGTGGTATTCGCTAATGACTCAGTTTGGCTCTTTGAGTGTAAGGAATGCAAAGTTCTTTATGAGCATTCAACATATTGCTTCCTCTGTGGCCACCAGTAATTTTCCACAATGTGGCAGTCCATGGTTCATTGTCCACTATGCCCAGCTAGATGGAATCATGGGCTTGGTTCAACACTTCATCCACAAAGATATGACGGCTGCATCATCTTTGCTTGTAAAGCAGTATGTCCTCAGAGCTGAACTGCCCATTTTGCATATCGCTGATAATTGGGGTCAGTGGCCTGAGCTCTGCACCTCTCTTCTGTGCTTATTTGATGCATTCTATGGTGTGTACCTTGGACCTAATCCGTCAGCATAGCCATGAGACTTCCCTGAACAATACACTACATAAAGATCAAATTTACCAAGTCCTAAGGTCTAGTGGATTAGCCTACTGGTTTGATCCTTTAATCCTGAAAGCCATTTTAATGCAGTGTGATCTTTTATGACCTTAAAATGCCTCCCATACAGATAGAAATGAAAATACATGATCCCAAAAATTAGTGCCAGCATTTTCTTTTCTGTTCCCCCAGCGGTATCCTTACCTTGTTGTTATGGTGGGGCTTGGGTGGTCAAATGATCGTGAGAGCTATGCCAGCAGTAGCTTAGCTACCGGTAGGGCCTCCCAAGCTGGACAGGGCAAAGGTGATGATACAGACTAATTGGGATACCCTGGTTCTCCAGGTTGGGGGTTGAGTGTGGGGCTAACAATATCACCTCGTAAAACCAGTTGTGTTACAAAAGTCAGAGAGAAGCCTCGGGTACAGAACAGACAGCCAATACAACGAATCAAGCATAGAAAAGGACTACGATTTGGAACATGGAACATACAGTCTCTGAACAAACCGGGGTTGGAAATAACTTCAGTTAGAGAATTGGAAAAGCAGAAAACACTGGTGGTTGCCTTGCAGGAAGTTCAGTGGGAAGGTACAAGGACAATAGATTTTGAAAATTACATAATATTCTTTGGGGATGAAGTCAAGCACAGTTTTGAAACTGGTTTCTGTTTTAAATAAGGCATTTTACCAATGGTAAAGAATTTTATGGCAGTGAACACATGAATCTCAGTTCTAACTTTATCAGTGAAAAACCAACAACTTTGTGAACTGTCATGCACCAACAGAGGAAAGTGAAGATCAAGTAAAGGATATATTCCATGAAGAGCTGGAAGATGTTATGGATTCCATCCCTAAAAACAGCTGCAGAATTCTCATCAGGGATTTTAATGCCAAGATTGGAAAGGAGACCAGCTTTACTCCCAAATTAGGTCTTCACTGTTGTTGTTGTTGTTGTTGTTGTTGTGGTCTTCAGTCCTGAGACTGGTTTGATGCAGCTCTCCATGCTAGTCTATCCTGTGCAAGCTTCTTCATCTCCCAGTACTTACTGCAACCTACATCCTTCTGAATCTGCTTAGTGTATTCATCTCTTGGTCTCCCTCTACGATTTTTACCTTCCACACTGCCCTCCAATGCTAAATTTGTGATACCTTGATGCCTCAGAACATGTTCTACCAACTGGTCACTTCTTCTTGTCACTTTGTGCCACAAACTCCTCTTCTCCCCAATTCTATTCAATACCTCCTCATTAGTTATGTGATCTAACCATCTAATCTTCAGCATTCTTCTGTAGCACCACATTTCGAAAACTTCTATTCTCTTCTTGTCCAAACTATTTATCGTCCATGTTTCACTTCCATACATGGCTACACTCCATACAAATACTTTCAGAAACAACTTCCTGACACTTAAATCTATACTTGATGTTAACAAATTACTATTCTTCAGAAATGCTTTCCTTGCCATTGCCAGTCTACATTTTATGTCCTCCCTACTTTGACCATCATCAGTTATTTTGCTCCCCAAATAGCAAAACTCCTTTACTACTATAAGTGTCTCATTTCCTAATCTAATTCCCTCAGCATCACCCGGCATAATTCGACTACATTCCATTATCCTCGTTTTGCTTGTGTTGATGTTCATCTTATATCCTCCATTAAAGACACTTTCCATTCTGTTCAACTGCTCTTCCAAGTCCTTTGCTGTCTCTGACAGAATTACAATGTCATCGATGAACCTCAAAGTTTTTATTTCTTCTTTGTGGATTGTAATACCTACTCCAAATTTTTCTTTTGTTTCCTTAATATACAGATTGAATAACATCGCGGATAGGCTACAGCCCTGTCTCACTCCCTTCCCCACCACTGGTTCCCTTTCATGCCCCTTGACTCTTACAACTGCCATCTGGTTTCTGCTGTACAAATTGTAAACAGCCTTTCGCTCCCTGTATTTTACCCCCGCCACCTTTAGAATTTGAAAGAGAGTATTCCAGTCAACATTGTCAAAAGCTTTCTCTAAGTCTACAAATGCTAGAAATGTAGGTTTGCCTTTCCTTAATCTTTCTTCTAAGATGAGTCAGAGTCAGTATTGCCTCACATGTTTCAATATTTCTACGGAATCCAAACCGATCTTCTCCGAGGTCAGTTTCTACCAGTTTTTCCATACGTCTGTAAAGAATTTGCGTTAGTATTTTGTAGCTGTGACTTATTAAACTGATAGTTTGGTAATTTTCAGATCTGTCAACACCTGCCTTCTTTGGGATTGGAATTATTATATTCTTTTTGAAGTCTGAGGTTTTTTCGCCTGTCTCATACGTCTTGCTCAACAGATGGTAGAGTTTTGTCAGGACTGGCTCTCCTAAGGCCGTCAGTAGTTCTAATGAAATATTGTCTACTCCCGGGGCCTTGTCTCAACTCAGGTCTTTCAGTGCTCTGTCAAACTCTTCACGCAATATCGTATCTCCCATTTCATCTTCATCTACATCCTCTTCCATTTCCATAATATTGTCCTCAAGTACATCGCCCTTGTATAGACCCTCTATATACCCCTTCCACCTTTCTGCTTTCCCTTCTTTGCTTAGAACTGGGTTTCCACCTGAGGTCTTGACATTCATCCCTGCTTAGCCATTTTGCTCTTCCTGTCGATCTCATTTTTGAGACGTTTGCATTCCTTTTTGCCTGTTTCATTTACTGTGTTTTTATATTTTCTCCTTATCAATTAAATTCAATATTTCTTCTGTTACCCAAGGATTTCTACTAGCCCTCGTCTTTTTACGTACTTGTTCCTCTGCTGCCTTCACTACTTCATCCCTCAAAGCTACCCATTCTTCTTCTACTGTATTTCTTTGCCCCATTCCTGTCAATTGTTCCCTTATGCTCTCCCTGAAACTCTGTACAACCTCTGGTTTAGTCAGTTTATCCAGGTCTCATCTCCTTAAATTCCCACCTTTTTGCAGTTTCTTCAGTTTTAATCTACAGTTCATAACCAATACATTGTGGTCAGAGTCCACATCTGCCCCTGGGAATGTCTTACAATTTAATACCTGGTTCCTAAATCTCTGTCTTACCATTACATAATCTATCTGACACCTAGTATCTCCAAGATTTTTCCATGCGTACAACCTTCTTTTATGATTCTTGAACCAAGTGTTAGCTATGATTAAGTTGTGCTCTGTGCAAAATTCTACCAGACAGCTTCCTCTTTCATTTCTTACCCCAAATCCATATTCACCTACTATGTTTCCTTCTCTCCCTTTTCCTACTCTCGAATTCCAGTCACCCATGACTATTAAATTTTTGTCTCCCTTCACTACCTGAATAATTTATTTTATCTCATCATACATTTCAACAATTTCTTCATCATCTGCAGGGCTAGTTGGCATATAAACTTGTACTACTGTAGTAGGCGTGGGCTTTGTGTCTATCTTGGCCACAATAGTGCGTTCACTATGCTGTTTGTAGTAGCTTACCCGCACTCCTATTTTTTTATTCATTATTAAACCTACTCCTGTATTATGCCTGTAGGCCTTCATAGTCTGCATGAAAATAATGACGACAATAGAATAAGGCTAATTATCTTTGCTACGTCCAAGGGCATGTTTATCACTAGCACCAACTTCCCACACAGACAGGTTCACAAAGGAACATGGGTATCCCCAGATGGGAAAACAGTCCACCAAATAGACTACATAACACTTAACACAGAAGCCAGGCATTGGATTATGGAAGTAAGAAATTCCTTTGGGGCTGAGTGTGGTTCCGACCATTTCTTGGTTAAAAGTCAACTTAGGAGTCGCTCTGAAACCAAACAAAGAAGTAAACTAAAGAAGGTGGCATGCTTAGAAATAGAAAAAGTAGCACAGGAAGAAACCAGAAATAAACTTCAAGTTGAGATCAGGAATCATTTTATAGTACTGCTGGAAAGAGAGGACTCAAATGTAAATCAGCAATGGGAATAAATTGGAAATGTGGTTACAAAGGCTGCAGGAGCAGTCATTAAAAAAAGAGTGGCGAGGAAGAAGCAATGGTTCAATGAGGTCTTTGAAGAGGCGGTCAACAGGAGAAAAGAAGCCCGTGACAAGTGGTTACAGTCAGCAACTGATCAGGGCACTGAGACAGAATTTGACAGAGTCTGAAAACAAACACAAGCAGTATTGTGGAGAGAAAAGAGGAAGTTCATGAGTGGGGTTATTACAGAAGCAGAAGAAGACTTCCAGGGAAGGATGGTGAAGAACATGTACAGAAACATCAACTATCTGAGGAAATCCTATAAACCCACTGAGAAATTCATAAAAAATGCCAAAGGAGAGATGCTAACTAATGAATATCAAATTGCAAAGAGATGGGAAGAATATTTCAGTGACTTCTTAAATTGTGAAGATCCAACGACACTCTTTAACTTTCCCCTACCACAGACAGCAGACCCTGAATACCTACCTCCAACTATAGAAGAGATCAGGGAGCAGATAAAAGGCTTCAAAAGGACAGAAGCCCAGGATAAGATGGGATCCACACTGAAATAATTCGGGAAGCGAGTGAATACCTTGTTGCGAGGATTCACAAATTAATAGAGACCATTTGGAACACTGAAAACATTCCAGAAGACTAGAGGAATGTACTAATCTTTACCACCCACAAGAAGAATGACTGAATGGCATGTGAAAACTACCGTGGTATCGCTCTGCTCAATATCTGTTACAAGATCTTCTCAAATTGTCTTCTAGATCGAATCCAACCAGTGGCAGACACCATTATTGGAGAATATCAAGTAGGATTTCATCACAGGAGATCCACTATTGACAAAATCTTTGTCCTATGCCAGATCATAGAAAGAAGGTGGGAGTTTGGCCAAGAACTATACATGCTGTTTGTCGACTTCAGAAAAACATACGATTGCATTCATCAGGAAAGTATGATGAGGTGTCTGGAAGAGACATTAGAGAAGGTAATGTGAGAGATGTCATCTGATGAACTCTGAGGAGCCCACACCAGGGATGTGAACATCAAGTACCTCAGATTTGCTGATGATATAGTGCTGCTGTCTTGGTCACAAGAAGAATTAGGGGAAACGGCTGACATTCTGGAAACAACAGTGAGGAAAATTGGACTTCAAATTAATTGTGACAAGGCGGAACACATGGTTCTGCACTGTAGACATAATGAAAGTCAAGAACCACTTCCACCCTTACAGGCAACTGAAGGTTCTTATTGTCAAGTCAGGGAGTTCAAATATCTGGGTGCAGTATTCAGAGATGAACCATCCAGTAAAATGGAAATACAGGCAAGACTACAGGCAGGTAATAACTGTTACCACAGCCTTAATGCTCTCCTCAAAACCGGAAGTTTGTCAAGATGTTTCAAAATAAACATCTACAAAACACTCCTACAGCCAGTAGTATATGGATGTGCCACCTGGAGTACAACCAAGGAAGATTTGAACAGACTGATGATATTTGAAAGGAAAGTCCTTGGAAGATTTTTGGACCAGTTTATGACAATGAGAGTGAACAATGGAGGATTTGTCACAATACGGAGTTGTATGATATTTACAAAGAGACGAACATCGTGGCTATAATGAAGACATGACGACTCCAGTGGGCAGGGCATGTTGCTTGAATGCAGGACAATAAATGGCTGAAAACTGTACTCAACACCAAGCCAACCAGCAGAAGGTCTGTAGAAAGACCTAGAACTCGATGGAGTGACTGCGTATCCAAAGATCTTCAGAGAGTGGGACTGCTGGAAGGATGGCAGAAAGAAGCTGAAACAGGCTGAAGTGGAGGCAATCTCTCAAAGCAGCGCGAGGTCCATTGGGCCTGATAGTGTAAAGTAAGTAAGTAATTCCTTTCTGTAGCTGAGTAGTTTTCTTCTGCTTTATTAGATGCCTGGAGGCATGGGCTGTTGGGTGTTCCTTCCTATCCACCTCTTGGGTCAGGACACAGCTGAGGGCATGGTTGCTCAAATCACAGGACAAGATAAACAGTTTTTGATACAATGGAAAAATGAGAACAGGATTCAGGTCAATAAACCCTTTAACTGTTGAGAAGCTTCTTGACAGTCTGGAGTCTAACTGAATTTTACACCTTCTTACAGCAAAATCGTAGACGGAGACCAAGAGATGAATACACTAAGCAGATTCAGAAGGATGTAGGCTGCTGTACATACTGCAGCAAAATCGTAGACGGAGACCAAGAGATGAATACACTAAGCAGATTCAGAAGGATGTAGGCTGCTGTACATACTGGGAGATGAAGCAGCTTGCACAGGATAGAGTAGCATGGAGAGCGGCATCAAACCAGTCTCAGGACTGAAGACAACAACAACAACAGCAAATCTATAAGAGGTCTTGCTACCTCTGCAAAGAAATTTGTGATCCCAAGACGTGACTGAACTTCTTTTACTGTGCTAGTCATTGGTATACTTTTACCACTTACACAAGCCAAGGGTTGGTGCATACTCCATCCTGGCCAATAATGTGACCTAAATAGCGGAGCACCTGCAGTACGAAGTGACACTTTTCTAAGCTGAGAGTCAGCCACGCCACACGCAACTATTCAAATACTTCATGTTCCGCTGGATGTTCTTGGATTGTACTATTATTTTACCTAGATACACTAGTCGCTGCTTCAGTTTCAGGCCACATAGAACTCCATCTAACAAGCACTGGAAAGATGCCAGCACATTTTTCAGACTGAAAGGCAGGTGGATTAGGTGGTGGTGGGTGTTGTCCCAGGTGGGATGGGTAGAAGGAGAGAGTGGCGGGAGACAGAGGGGGGGCTTGGGGCTGAGTGGCTAGTGACCCAGTGGGGTGGCAGCCAGTTTTCCTGCTATGAATGGGGGAGGAAGGGGTGGCAGGAGCGCAGGCTAGACTTGAGATGCACAGGTGTCGGAGAAAGTAGGGAGTGGTGTATGCTAAAGGTGACATCAGGACATGCATTTGGGAAGGAGTTACAGGATAGAGGAAGGGGAAACCAGTGGGTGGAGGATGTGGGGACAGTGGGTAACTGGACACTGATGTCAGGATGATTACAGGAATCAAGGATGTGTTGCAGTGATAACTTCCATCTGCATAGTTCAGAGAAGCTGGCGGTGGAGTGCATATTATTTGAGATTTTCTTTCCTGAGGTGCTTCTCCATGATTTTCTTCTTCTTCACTTTCAGTGACAACTTAATTACTTGTTCCATAAATCTCATCATAAAGGAGTATCTTCAAGAACATGGAAAAAGTCAAGTTATACATGAATAAGCAGCAGCAGCCACTACAGGCAACTTCTGTACAGCATGCTAACAACAAATTATGACTATTATAAATCTGCTCATACTGAAGATCATGGCAATTACTTCTAGGTTACTTTATAAACGTATTTGTGGTGAAAAAATGTATCTCCATTGTTATTCAATCTTTACAATGAGCAAACTGTGAAGGAAACCTAGGGGAAAATTGGGAAGTGAATTAAAGTTCAGAGAGAAGATATAAAGAAATTGAGGTTTAATTGTGACATTGTAATTCTATCAGGGATGGCAAAGAACTTGGAAGATTAACTGATCTGAATGGACAGGGTCTTGAAAAGAGGTTAGAAAGGGAACATCAACAGAAGTAAATCAAGTGTGATGAAATGTAATCGAATTATATCAGGGGAAGTTGAGAGAATCATATTAGGAAATGAGACACTAAAAGTAGAAGATGAGTTTTGCTGTTTGTTAAAGTGACCTTTTGGTTTTTGGTGATAAGATACAACTCCATCCACTCAATGGAACTACCTTTAACAGCATATTATTTCAGTTTCCCTAGTAGGAGTTTGTGATCTACTTAACCAAAGGCCTTGGTAAGGTCACAGAAAATGGCAACAGAGTAATTTTTCTTATTAGTTCTATGGGAACTGAATTCATTAGATCATATATTGTTTTCTGTAGAAAAACCTCCATGAAAGTCAAACTGGGCTTTGTTAAAAGTTTATTGTCAGACAAGGCAGTTCAATAACTATTGTAAGTTACATTCTCAAAAATCCTGACAACATGAGAAGGAAGAAGATGGGTCTGTAATGAGACACTTTTGTAAATTAATGTTACTACCACATACAACAGTCTTTCAGGACTCAATTCATTAAAAGATTGCAAAGGTAACTAAAGAGGGGAAGAGGGGTGGAGGCAAAAGATTTTAGTACTTTGGCTGAAGTACCATCATAGCCAGAGGAGCTACTACTGTTCAGTGACTTAATGATTTTTGTACTCTTTTACAACTGATATAGTAAATCTGTTGTTTGGTGGTGGAGTACACAATATCTGTTTAAGTAATTCTAATGGATCTGATTTTGATAGTTGGTTCTTTTCCCTTGTATTTTCAGCTACTATTAGAAAGAAGTCCTTGGTTTTAGTGCCTGATCATTTTGATTTAACATTACGTCTTGCTACTACTGTCAGCAGGAAGTTTTATATTATTTTCCTTACCAAGCTTGTTTGTTTGTTTCGTGTCTGATTATGCTCCAAATTGCATTTCCTTTACTCTCAGAATTTTCTTTATCTTTTTTGTGCACAATACTTGGTATTACTTTTTGAAGACACAGTGAAAAATTTTGCTATACCATTTGTAGAGTATTTTTAAGTACTGTTTAGAGATAATCCTCCATGATCCCAGATGTTAGCAACTCTTTCTCTTGGCCTCCACTGTAGTTGCCATTGACCATTAAAAAAGGACAATTGGACTCATAATGGTGTAAGAATATTTTTAAGAGAGAATTAAATTTCCTATTTTTTATATGTCCTTGGTAAAACTGTTCCCCCTCCATCCCTCTCCCATCCCCCTTTTTCTTTCCAACTGTCACTACAGATATTCAGTAACTTTGTCTCTCAGAAATATTTACCCCAAAAAGTTATAATCTTGCAACTTACAAGGATAGGACAGACAGTTTCATAATGAATGCTTCTGGAATCTACTCATGCAAGTAAATTCTTATCAGAAACATTCAGAGGTAAGTAAAACTGATGAAGTTTTAAATGTTTCGATGTAAACTTTCTCTTGTTTTTTACATTGTAATTTCCTTAGATGCTGGGCCATTTCTACCACTAGGCAAGACTAGGTGGCCACATAGGGCAGCAAAATATTAGGGTAAAAAAAATATTGAACAAAAAGTGAAAACATTGACAAATGAGGAGAACAAATGAAAAAGAGGAACAATTAAAACACCAAATTGTTTTCAAAAGTGTACAAAACAGTTACTTAATAAGTCTTCATTTACTTTGAAGAAAATAAACACATTGCCTCTACCTAACTCAAAACTAAAGCAGCCACTACTGAGTACAAAATGGAAACAAATATGACACTGATTCATCTATGATGAGAGTTGGAGTGGGGCAATGTGCCTGCTCGCGATCATGTTGTGACTTGATGCTATACCTCCCTCAGTCCCTCTTTCTGTTTTTGTCCCTGCAGATCATTTGTCATAGATCAGTTGAATTAAGGAGTCTCCAGAAAAGGAGGACACCTGGTCACATTAGTTTAATGAGTAAAAGTATTGAGGTTTGCACAGTTGTGCCTTTGTGTTGTTGTTGTTGTGGTCTTCAGTCCTGAGACTGGTTTGATGCAGCTCTCCATGCTACTCTATCCTGTGCAAGCTTCTTCATCTCCCAGTACTTACTGCAACCTACATCCTTCTGAATCTGCTTAGTGTATTCATCTCTTGGTCTCCCTCTACGATTTTTACCCTCCACGCTGCCCTCCAATGCTAAATTTGTGATCCCATGATGCCTCACAACATGTCCTACCAACCGATCCCTTCTTCTAGTCACGTTGTGCCACAAACTTCTCTTCTCCCCAATCCTATTCAATACCTCCTCATTAGTTACGTGATCTACCCACCTTATCTTCAGCATTCTTCTGTAGCACCACATTTCGAAAGCTTCTATTCTCTTCTTGTCCAAACTAGTTATCGTCCATGTTTCACTTCCATACATGGCTACACTCCATACAAATACTTTCAGAAACGACTTCCTGACACTTAAATCTATACTCGATGTTAACAAATTTTTCTTCTTCAGAAACGCTTTCCTTGCCATTGCCAGTCTACGTTTTATATCCTCTCTACTTCGACCATCATCCGTTATTTTACTCCCTAAATAGCAAAACTCCTTTACAACTTTAAGTGTCTCATTTCCTAATCTAATTCCCTCAGCATCACCCAATTTAATTTGACTACATTCCATTATCCTCGTTTTGCTTTTGTTGATGTTCATCTTATATCCTCCTTTCAAGACACTGTCCATTCCGTTCAACAGCTCTTCCAAGTCCTTTGCTGTCTCTGACAGAATTACAATGTCATCAGCGAACCTCAAGGTTTTTACTTCTTCTCCATGAATTTTAATACCTACTACGAATTTTTCTTTTGTTTCCTTTACTGCTTGCTCAATATACAGATTGAATAACATCGGGGAGAGGCTACAACCCTGTCTCACTCCTTTCCCAATCACTGCTTCCCTTTCATGCCCCTCGACTCTTATAACTGCCATCTGGTTTCTGTACAATTTGTAAATAGCCTTTCGCTCCCTGTATTTTACCCCTGCCACCTTCAGAATTTGAAAGAGAGTATTCCAGTTAACATTGTCAAAAGCTTTCTCTAAGTCTACAAATGCTAGAAACGTAGGTTTGCCTTTTCTTAATCTTTCTTCTAAGATAAGCTGTAAGGTTAGTATTGCCTCACGTGTTCCAACATTTCTACGGAATCCAAACTGATCTTCCCCGAGGTCGGCTTCTACCAGTTTTTCCATTCGTCTGTAAAGAATTCGCGTTAGTATTTTGCAGCTGTGACATATTAAACTGATAGTTCGGTAATTTTCACATCTGTCAACACCTGCTTTCTTTGGGATTGGAATTATTATATTCTTCTTTGTATGTAGTGGAAAATGGGGGAGATATTGGGGAGACTGATGTTAGTAAAAAAGAGGGGGTGTAACTTTTCAGTTCTCGCCTAAGGCGGCAAATCACCTAGCAACTGTGTTTAGAAGGAATAAAAGTAATTACCTAATACATGTAAATCACATTTCTCCATGAACAGATTTTTTTAATTTTTTTAACTCCCCCCCCTCCGGAACATAAAAAATCACTTGGTGGCACATATCAGTCTTACGCTTTTTAAAACAATCGGTGGAAAATTTGGGATGAAATAAAGATATGCATATTAAAGTAGACTGCTACTCATTGCTTGGGGAAGACAATGAACAGCAGACAAGCACTTATATAATAATAGAGTTTTCTGTTATATATTATATTACTGAGTTATATGTGGTGTAAACTCAAGAACATCCTTCAGAAGCCTGTTTAGGGAACTAGGGATGCTAACTACTGCTTCCCAATATATTTACTCCTTAATAAAATTTGTCATTAAAAATATCACTTTTTCAAACCAACAGCTCAATTCATGGAATCAATACTAGAAATAAGAATAATCTTCACAAGGATTTAAAGTCACTTAGTCTTGTACAAAAAGGTGTGTATTATTCAGGAACACAGATTTTCAATAACTTGCCAGCAGCCATAAAAAGCTTAACAACCAATGAAATTCAGTTTAAGAGAAGCCTAAAAGATTTATTGGTGGCCAACTCCTAATCCATTGATGAATTTCTCAGTAGAAGCAACAATTTCAGTGCAGTAATGTGTTCATTGTAAATAAGTTTTATAGTAGTTGTATTACATGTTGATTACCTTATAAATAAATAAAAACTTTTTTATTTTAAATTCAGTGCATTAGTATTTGTAAAATGACTCTTTCATATAGTGTTCATTAAAAAATGACGATCATTCCACTTGGGACCTGTGGAATGGTACATTAGCTTATTTGTTTTAGTTGTAAATATTTGTCATGAATTGTTGTTTTTCTGACATGTTCTACATCCTGGAGGATCTCCTCACTACGGATCAGTTGGAATGAAAGAAATCTAATCTAATCTACATTGATGGGAGTTATCCTTTCAACACATCCTTTGCTCACATAACCTTCCTGTTCTCAGTCTCTGCTAATCAGTGTCCCCACATGCTCTACTCAACAGTTTCCCTTGCCTCTATCGTGTCACCCCTTCCTAATCCATGCCTCCACATCGTCTTCATTGTGCACTGCATCTCACTGGCTATGGTACCATATATCACATGCCTAGCCCATACACCTGCCACCCCTCTCTCCCACATTACCAGCCAGGAAACCAGGTTTTTGCTGCCTCCCTCTGTGCCTCTAGCTTCCCAGTCCCAACCCCTCTTTCTGCTCTCAACTCTCTCATCCTCTGCCCACCATACCCGACACAACTCCCATCCCCACCCTAGTCCATCTGTCAAAATGAATCACGGCACTATGTGTCAGGTATATGGATATGAAAGATGAGAAGCAGTTCATGGTGTCTGTTGTGAGCTTCACGTAGTATACTAAATACGTGATGACCCACATTAGCTGACTGCTAAGAGTTGTTTGAGGAATTTTAGGGTGTTGGTTGATTGGACAGGATGGTTTTAAGTGGTGTGGCAGAAGTCATGAAAGTGGAAACTGTGGGTGATTATGACCTCTCAGTTTTATTTAGCGGGATTGCTGTTTTCTATCTTGATTGTTTTCAAATTCCCGCAGTGGTCGCTGAGGCACAGCTGACTTAGGCAATCAGATGTTCTGTAGAGAGGCTCACTGATCAATTGTTAGGGTGATGTTGATTTTAAATTTCTGTATGTGTTTAGTTTTCTTCATGAGGCAGAGTCTTTGGTCCGTTGTGCTTCCACCTGATTACAGTTTCCCAGATTAAGAATAAAGACACTGTAGTATTCAAACAAGTCGATTTCCAGTGGGATTGTGTAACCAGGAATTCAAGCCTGGAGCAAAGCGTATGATGCTTTTGGCTGGTTAGTATGGCCTGAAGACACACAAAATTTTTTCTCGTGCGGTGCCCCGCTGTTACTCACTGAACGCAGTTGCACAGATTTTATCCTTTAATTTGTTTGTCCTTGTGTGCGTTGCCATTTCCAAGCGTCCTTGATTTCGCTGTTTGGCGCTTAGGTGCGCTGAATTGGGTTGAAGCCGAAGTCGCTTCGTGAGTGGGTGTTGTAGACTGAATAGCTTTTGGCGGGAAAGTAGTTCCGTCGCGGGCGTCGTACCACTTGAATTCAACAGTTGTAATTGCCCTGTGGACACGAGAAAAGACGAAACGAGGTGTTGGCAGTATTTCCCGAAGAATGTAGCCAATGTTAGTTGTAGAGCCTAGTATTTGCTTCAAACTTCGAAATACAGCAAAATGCACAACCAAAACTATTCGTAACTCAAAATTACACAGTGAGCAGAATTTTGAAAACTACTACATAACTGTAGATATTGTTGTTCAGGTCTTTAATGATGCAAATAGGTGACGCAACTCGGACAAAAAATCTAGATGTATTGTTTTAGCATAAGACATATTATTTGTAAAAAGAACTTTGAACAAGATTTTATGTTTCACATTTCAGACGAAAGAATGCGACAACAAGAACTGAATCTAGAAGCTCTACTACTGTACCTATACGGTTGACGTTTAGTAGAATATGTTACCTCACCATTTTTTCATAAATCGTAAGAATAATAAGACATAACAAAAACTGTTTATGTGCTTCTTAGTAAGCCATTTTTTGAGAGTAGCCAGGACTGTGGTTGCAAATAATGGTCCTGACGGACCTTGTGATTTATTACATTGCAAGGAAGCTCTGTCGCACTAGCAACATTTATTCAGAAGAAATGTTTATATTTCTTATCCACGAAGATCGTCTCTTTTAGAAAACGTGGAACTTACTCGTCACACTCCAAGTTCAGATTACAGTGCATATTAACCTGCAAAACTATTTTTTAACTTCGACTGGAATGTCTCATGAAAGAATTTCTGCACTCGAATATAAATATATTTAAAACAGTATTCAGCAAAAGCCAATTGTTCTTCTGCATTCTCCAATTCCAATGTGGATAGGGAGGTGATGCAGCTCCACGTAGGGTTATCCCACACGGGTTCTCAGAGAGCGCAGCACTAGCCACTTTAACTTGAGAAAAATCCACACGAAAAAGTTTTTGTATTTATATCTCTGTAATTAATTAAATTTATTTCAATGCGTCTTTTGGCCTCAAAGTGGAAAGTTAACAGGGTTGCAGTTACGCAGCTGTAGCGTCCATTATGTCTCGACCATTTGGCGTACTAGCTACCATGGCTACGACAGGCTCAGACTTGCCCGGCGGTCCGTCGCTGGAGCATAGCGCCGATTGGCTTCTGCAGAAGTGGTAGTGTAGTGCTACTGTAGTGACGGGAAGGGCATATTCTTACGCGTAGCATCAGAAATTAGGTAAGCTGATGTAATACATTTGTGTTGTGAATGTGCTATAAGTAATACTGTTCCCGCACAGTGTTTGCCGCCGCATCTGTTTGTTAATAAGACAACACGTACATGAATTCAAAATCATTTGCTTAACATACACATATACCTCTTCTGGGAATAAATGTAGTGATGAGGTTTGCGTCTACGAAATTCAGAAGTTGCAAGCCTCATCTTGTCATTTTATGTTACTTGTTTCGATGGAGAGAACTTTTGTAAACGGTACGTAGATTTTGTAAAATTATGATCAACATGGTTTTTCACTATATACGAAATAATCTTTTGCCTCATTGCTTGGATTTGGACATGCATGCATTGCTAATCAAGATTCTTGTAACTATATTGCTGTACGAATGTACAGTTAATTTGCAGTGAAGAATTTGGGACTCGGATATTAAAGATGCCAACACCTTTTTTTCGCAATGTTTGAAGGTGGTCTCTCTTACTGTTCCGTGAACTTTGTATTGCTCTATGCTCATTATATCAGTTTTAAGTCCTATGTAGCTGTTTTTCTCGAAACCGAACGAGTTGGCGGAAAGAAACTGGATTCACGTGTGGGATAAGCGCTGTGCAGATTCCCCGTTCAATCGTTTAGACTTAGTAGTTTTCTAATTCAATTATGGCGAATGCTAGGATGATTCCATTTCCTTCACATCTTTGTCCAATTGTAGCTGGTACTTCTTCATGAAAACGCTTAGCGTACACAAAACCTAATCTTGTTTACCCAGTTTCCTTTCTTTCCGCGAATCATCTATCAGGTGGTTTCCGGGTGAAGCCGTTTCCCTTCTGTAACTAACCGCAGATAATCTCTATCAGGCTAGACAGTTGTTATTTTTGTGTCTCGTTCTGTAAATGCAGTGTGCTATGTGTATTAACAGGCAGAACTTTAAAAAAATTGTCATTTGCTGGTTCATTACAAGTCCGTGAAAGGACTTTTTTTCTATATTCTTCCATTGTTGTTGATAGTCTGGGTTGTTTTGCCTCATCGGGGAAAAACTGAGAATGCACGCATGCACGATTCTGTTTGATTTTAAATGGTTTGTTTCTTTCTTTTTCGATAGAGAAAGAACTATTGAATCAAAAGATGTCGATCCCGTAATACAATTTGCACAGTTTCCCCAAAAGTTGACTATCACTATCATTGTGATAATTAGAGCCCGGATTTTCATCACTACCAAATCGAAAAACCTGCATGCATTCAGGCAGTGTCATATATTTAAATATACACAGTGATATACCAGAACAATTTAAATAAGCGGTATCAAAATTCATTTCTATAATTACTTCTATTTCATTCTACAACAGCACACAACAAACAATTTTATTAGACAAAAATTTTTGTACATGAAAAAGACCTTTCTACATCACAAGACATGAAAGATGCATATTTAACTGAAGAAATGTTGGAAAAAATCAGATAAAGTCTTTTTATATTTTCGCTAAAAAATATTTTTGTCAACTTAATAAGCTCAAAATCAGGATTTCATCAGATAATTTTATTCATCGTATTTTTTTGCTGCAATCATGGCTGCAACACCCACCACTAGAAATAAGGATGATTGCAAAGATTTTTCGCCTCTTCAATAATTGCCAGATTCCATCTGTTACCTGTGGTTCCTACGCTGTTACTGCCGCAGACAAATGCGCAAAATTTGATTTGATACAAATGTGTTTTTTTTTTCACTCTGTTTTCCTAAATGCCACTTCCGCAATCTACATTAGTGGCTTAGAAAGTGTCTACAACCCAAAACCGGAAAAAAGAGCTAGTGAGCGGTAACTTGAGGCTTTTCCATAGAACGAAGCAAACAGATGATAACGTCTATAATACTACGGTAATTTGCAGTCTTTTGCCGATTTAACTTCATCAAAATTATTACAGTAGAAGATGGCAGCATTTGTCCAGGTACAATATCTGGCTAAAATAAATCTGGCAGTATATCTCTGAATTTGGCAGCACGTACATTTCCTTTATAGGTAAAAAAGATGCATGACAACTAATCGTAACAGAGTTATCAAATCTTTGTACTTTGTGCGTCCATTTACCTTGTTTTTAGAGGATGTCAGCGTCCCTATTTCAGCTACACGATGTAGAGCAGGAGTTAATATGTAACGTGCCTCAGGCTATGATAAATTATTTTCTGTCCCAGCCTTCATCCTATACGGGATAGCATCGCCTAACAACAATAGGAATTTAGTAATTCTGTTGGCACGAAGTACTGTATATTGATCGGAGCATTGCTTTATTGAGTGCGCTATGAAGTTTACAGACTGTAACAAAATTATTCATGTTATGGACTTTTGGCAATTACATATAAAAAACCTCAGTAAAAGGTGCTCTCATGGAAGATATTGCAATATATGCGCTGATGCCATAAAATGATATAATATGCGTTGTAAACGTCTAAGATGAAATCTTCGAAATATGCATTTATTCCCCAAATGGCAAACACGCATTTGCATGGAAATCCGGGCTCATGTGATAATATTTCGCTTTGCACGGAGGAAAAGTGGTTATGCTCCTAATGTGGCTGATAAGAAATAATCATGACATTAAGCAACTACCTTGCACAACCGTTGAGGCAATAACTGGTTTTTAAATCATATATGAGTATAGGGACTTAATTGGCAGTTCACTCAAGTAGAACAAATTGCTTATAACTTTTTCTGTCTGGTAGTACTTTGCACCAATTGTCGGGTAAGGCGAGAGCGGATCAATGCGATATGTGCTGTTTCCAAATTGTATTATAGAAGTTTGAATAATATTCGAAAAATCGAGAACGCCACTATAGTAGTGCACAAAGGGAGGGTTGAAGGTAGCACCAGACGCACAAAAAACAGTGATTAACGGTGGGTGGTTTCACTCACAAAAACCTTAATTTATATGAATTGATTAAATGAATCGAATATAGTATCACATTTCAAGGTTTCGTTGTGTTGGGCCTACAGTAGACGAGACGAAGACTAAATTCAAGTACCTCCTCGCAATGTTGGAAAAACAGTTTGTTGAGCCGTGAGAGCTGATATTGATCCACGGATTTCTTTTCGAACACAGTGTGTTATTTCTTTTGCCTTATTGTTTGCTATGGCTATTACAGTAACTACAGCGACATCTTTATTGCAGCCATCTCGTGATCACATTAGTCTCATACATTCACTTACACATAAAAAATAAATGATTAAAGAGACTGGAAGCTCATGCATGTGAACTTTTCTGGTGCGCAGATCATTCCTCTTATTTCTGAACGTTGTGATATCTGTGTATTGGAAAGAGACAACACAGCTGGGTTTTTAGGTGCAAATTTGTGCATTTATATTGTGTATACTGGTTCAAGAATACTGCTTCAAGTTGAGATTGCTGCACCAGGAAGGATAGCAAATAACGAAATGTTTGCTTATTGTGCGTATACAATATAGTAGGAAATAAGCATTATTAAATTTTTGGTCAGTATGAGGGTGTGCAAGGTGCAAAAATTTGCAGCACAAAACTGCCCCTATGGCAGCAACAATATGACGAAGAGAATGCGATCAATGGCAACTTTCTTTCTCCTCGGAACTTCTACAGACAAATGGTCGGCTGTCGGTCGGTGTTGCTCAAAAATAGATGTTGTCCACCGTCTTGGTGCAAACAAGCCTGTTTCCCTCCTGAAGTAAGCGATGTCGCTGTACGGACACTGCACGGTCGAGCAAACGTCTGTCCACTCTTGAGCTAATCGCGTGAGAGCATCGAGAGAGCCTTCATGCCATTAAGTATGGTCCTCCAGAACCCGGTGATTCCATATTCAATATACCAGCAGTATCACGGAACGGTAAATCGCAGTCTCGATAATTTATATGATGTTACTCTTGCCAATTTTGTGAGATTGTGCTGAAAAGCTAATCATTTACATATCCAGGCATGATGTTGCAATTTTGATGGCTAGCATTACCACAAAGTTATATAAGACGTGCTTAATCACATTTTTTCATGTTTAGGGAGTTAAAATTATTCTGAAAAGTGATTCATCACCTGTGCCATAATTCTTGTTTCTAAATTACGACCACATTTATCTTCTACACTGTTCTCTAAAGACTTCTGCCTTACCTTGAAATTAGCATCTGGAAAGGTATGCAACGAACATAACGTACTTGTCATATCATATGTAAAAAATTACTCTGTGAAGTAACTCGCGAAATCGTAACTTTGTAAAGATTTCTCGTATCTTAAAAGGAATGGCTGAGAAATTTGTCTATATTTCTATCAGTTGTGCGTTAGGGGTATTGGTTAAATGCTGAGAGTATACCCACAAGCGTGTGGCTCTACACTAGCGCTAGAAGCGGCAGCGGCATAACGTTACTGACAGTCAGCTGTCGCATACGCTACTGCCGGAGCTACCAACATTCAACCTCGTACCACACAGCTACTAGTAACAATAAGATGATGATGTTTGCCTCTAGGACTTCCACTCGCAATGCTCATGAGCGCAAGGCACTTTCCTCTTCCATGACCCCTGCCCCTGCGACAGCTGACATATCATTGGTGCGACAACAGCTTTTAATTTCCTGTACGAACTCGAAGTATCCTCTCCACCGGTAAAAGTCTTACGGTAGAAAGAATAGGGTATAATATCACGACGACGGCGACGAGGTTGTTAAGGCAGTGCTAGGATGTGCTAGAAAACATGAAATTTCCATTTAATCCTTTCCGTCGCGGCATTCGCCTTCGTAAACTTGCAGAAGCCACGGAAATATCAGTTCCGAATGGCCGTACCGTGATTTGAAACACGTTCCATCTGAATGCGTGTAGTGTCTAAAACCACTGTGCAACATATCTCGGTAATACTCAGCGGAGGCCAGTGGGTCCATTATGTATGAATTTTTTCTTCTCTTGGTAACAGAGAAAGGCTTTGCTCTGTAACCGACGCTGGATTTTGTTTTTTGAAAGCAGCTAAGAAAGCTCTTTTAGTCGCAATTGAATTCGTAGAAATTAGCCACGCATAATTATTATCATAGAGCCAAAGTGACTGCCCTTAATTTCGCAATCGTTAAATTTACAATTTGTACAGAAACCAGATAGCAGTTATAAGAGTCGAGGGACACGGAAGGGAAGCAGTGGTTGGGAAGGGAGTGAGACATGGTTGTAGCCTATCCCCGGTGTTATTTAATCTGTATATTGAGCAAGCAGTAAAGGAAACAAAAGAAAAAATCCATGTCGAAGAAATAAAAACTTGGAGGTTCACCGATGACTTTGTAATTCTATCAGAGACAGCAAAGGACTTGAAAGGAGGATATAAGATGAACATCAACAAAAGCAGAACGAGGATAATGGAATGTAGTCGAGTTAACTCGGTTGATGCTGAGGGAATTAGATTAGGAAATGAGACACTTATAGTAGTAAAGTAGTTTTTCCATTTGGGGAGCAAAATAACTGATGATGGTCGAAGTAGAGGGGATATAAAATGTAGACTGGCAATAGCAAGGAAAGTGTTTCTGAAGAAGAGAAGTTCGTTAACGTCGAGTATGGATTTAAGTGTCAGGAAGTCGTTTCTGAGAGTATTTGTATGGAATGTAGCCATATATGGAAGTGAAACATGGATGATAAATATTTTGGACAAGAAGAGAATAGAAGCTTTCGAAATGTGGTGCTACAGAAGAATGCTGAAGATTAGATGGGTAGATCACATAACTAATGAGGAGGTACTGAATAGAATTGGGGAGAAGAGGAGTTTGTGGCACAACTTGACAAGAAGAAGGGACCGGTTGGTAGGACATGTTCTGAGGCATCAAGGGATCACCAATTTAGTATTGGAGGGCAGCGTGGAGGGTAAAAATCGTAGAGGGAGACCAAGAGATGAATACACTAAGCAGATTCAGAATGATGTAGATTGCAGTAGGTACTGGGAGATAAAGCAGCTTGCACAGGATAGACTAGCATGGAGAGCTGCATCAAACCTGTCTCAGGACTGAAGACCACAACAATAACAACAACAACAACATGAAAGTGACTGTAGCTGTAAATAACGAAATCGTCCCTGTCGACACGAACATCCCGATTTTCGTTTCGTACTCGCATGTGAGCTTGGATACGGCAGTGCCTCACCAAGTCATTTATGAGGACTTGACACTGAACTTCATTTCAGCAACCGCCTCCTGTTTTTCCAAGAAGCCTAAAAGGACCTTTTTTAAGTCTTCGACCTTCCATGAATAGCTAGTTTGCAAATACCGGTGCTGAAGTGGTGTTTAAGTTGAAAGATGTTGTCACTAATTCCGTCGCATAAAATTAGCGTGGCAAAAATGCAAAGCTGTAGAAAAATTCTCCAGTTGAAATTACATGGTTTTCTGATACCGTGCTGCATGTGAAACAACTGGGTAAGATTGCTCCAAACTAAAGAAATGCTTTTGCAATGATGAAGAAATGCTTTTGAAATGATGATTTACATCATTCCAGAAGCACCCCATTTTTAGTTTACCGTACGGAATGTATGAGAACCGTTCTGAGAGTTTAGTCTGACTAGATAAGCCCCCTCCCGCGGAGTCTAATATAAATAAGACCATATTTCAAGTCAAGTAATCGAGAAAGCCTTTTACTTGCTTTTGCGATCATAGATAATCTGCAATAAATTTCAAGGTATTGTATGATTGAGACTGTTAAGGTCCGAGGGAAAGTGTGCATAAGACACTCAGCAAATATTTTAGAGGCGAAAAATCACTAAAACCAATTATTTCTTATAAAACCAAAATGTGTCGCAGAACCTCTTAGTGAATACCAAATAACAACCAAAAAATTCGCTCCTGCGAACTGCTTCAAAAATTTCTGATGTCAGGGAACGGCAACTTTTAATTACAATGCGCGTTAACTGGTTGTCTAGTACCTATTTATCCGTAATTGTATGAAAAAATTTAAGAGAAATTTGCACTTACTACTTGGCCAGGGGCTTAACCAAAGTGACAATGGCTACACTCCATTCGTATTGTGTACATTGGGAAACAATTCCCGTACAAATCTGTACTGATGTTCTGTGTGTTCAGTTCTAATATAAGATGTCTACTCCTCGATATTGATTATTGTTATTTAGAACAAATATTCACCACAGCTTAAGGAAACCAACAAATTGCTTATGAAACCAAAGCATTTTTTTGGAACTGAAATGTAAGCTGTAGATTATTCTTTCAAGACGTGGATGATGGTAGATCAAACCTTGTCCGAAAGTCATAACCGCAAATTGACACGCCGCATGGAGTTTTCGGGATAACCGAGCACTTGAAAAGGTGTTAGAAGAGAACGTCTAATGTCTCAACTGTGGCAACAGCGTAGGAAGTGCGTACAGGATCCCACGCGAAGCCATTGAACTTTATGACCTTGACTTAAATACAGTGGGTTTCCCCGCTATAGTGAGTCATGTCACTAGTTCCGTGCAAGACGACGCTGAGATTTTTAGGTCGTAAACTTCAGTGCCAATGTGATGGGAAATCACGCCATACTGGATTAGGAAATCCCACGCCGCAAGGCGGGGTTTGCTGTTGCATCATCCATAGATCCTAGTTACTGCGCGTATCAAAATGTTCTATACGAAAAACATTTCCGTATTCTAGCTTAGACTAGGATAGTTGGTATCGTTTAAGTCTTCCGTTTTCCAAAGTCATTCAGCTAATATTTCATGACGTATTTAACGATAGTCAGAACGATTCTGTTTGTACCCGTAAATAGTTTATAACGTCGACATATTTGAAGTAATTTAACTGGGTAAACACTAATATCGCACTGTCACTGACTGCTAATTTACTTGATACATTTCAGTAAATCAGAGTTGTACCATGCAAAAAGTCACCTTCCCCATACGCTGTGTGGACTTTTTGTGCCCCATAGACATACTGCAGTTGCGAACTTAGTGAAGAGAAAGAAGATGCTTGGCTTGCAGCAGGTGTGAACTATGGAGGGTGTATTATAATCAGTGGCCTAAACGCATACTGTTGGAAGTACACGCTACTAGAAATGAAAAGGTCTAGTAAACATATGCTCCAGAACGCATACCTGAATAGTTATGGCCACTTCTTCATCTTAAATACTGTGAAATAAATCTCTATTACTGCAAACTCTTTGCTTTCCATATTTTGAGAGGTATTAGTGACCACCAAAAAAGGAAAAAAATCCAATAAGCATGGGTCCTAGAATGCATACCTTAAGATCTATGCGCTCTTGTTCAGTAGAGGGGATGGGTTTCACATAGCTCTTAAGGTGTGGATATTAGAGCCCATATTTTTTAGATATTTTATTCTTGCCTTGGTCCATACTATGTATTCCCAAAATATAGAAAACAAGAGGCTCGCAGTGGAAGAGGTTTGTTTTACACTATCAAAGATGAAGTGCCCATTGCTCTTCAGGTATGCATTTTAGATCCCAAATTTGCTATACCTTTCTTCTAGTAGTATCATGTGTTTGCAGTTGTATGCATTTATGCCATTAATTGCATAATCACAACAACTAAAAAAAAAATAACAGTGCTGAGACAGATTTGCTCAGATAATCTTCTAACATAACGCACAGCTTTCTATCTTGCGAGATCAGAATGTAAGCCAGCCCGGGATTGATTGTATCTGGGTGGTGAATGACAGTGGCTGGTGCACCGGCCACACTGAGGGTTGTTTTTAGGTGGTTTCCCATGCTCATTTAGGTAAATGCTGAGCTGGTCCCGAATTTCTGCCTCATAAAATGACATGCAGAATTCCCTTCCGCCCTCCCCCCCCCCCCCCCCCCCCCCCAGACAGATGGCGGGTACAACTTCTCACTTCACATGTTACATCAAGTAGCAACAGTAAGGGCATTTGTCTGCAAAGTTTAATAAAATGTGTTTACCAAATCTTGAGTACAGCAGTCCTCATACCAGAGGGAGTTAATGCTGAGAAGAATAAGTTACAAATGCATATGTTAGTATATTTTCTGAACTAAGAGAACTTGGTCAAAAATTCCTGCTTGGGGCTAGCCAGCTACATGCAATACTGAAGTAAAGATATGGCTCCTCACCTCCCAATGAATAGTTCTTTTGCCTTTCGATCACATATTTTATTGATTTAAACAATTATTGGAAGTTTAAATGACAAAATTTTATTGTAAGTGGATGTGGAAATACGTTTTATTATATTTCGATTTTATGTAATGTTTATGGTTTGGAATTGGGAAAGTAGTAGGATTTAGTACGTTAAGGCATTCTTTCTATGAAAATACTTACTAATCAGATCATAGAAAACCCAGATAATATCTTCTGCATGCAAATGAGACTCTTGGCACTTTGGGTCGTAACTGTCAATACAGTTTTGTATTGGAATGAATATTACTGGATAATAGAAAAAACGTAATAGTTCTGTTTTTATATGCCCCAAGCTTTCCTTATAAGTCAGCCAAAGCTTTAATGAATGAATTAATAAATGTCCACAATACAAATATTCGAATGGAGTGGCACTGTGAAAAATCAAGCACTGTTACGGTACCACCTTTCAGCTTCTGTATCATTGGAAAGGTGTATTATATAGCAACAAACCTTAGGCATAGTGAAAAACAACAAGAACCACCAAAACTCAAACAAGTGCTAAGGCTCAATGAACTCCCCATCAGTTTTTGTGCCAAAATTGCAAATGAATGGGCTTCACTTCAAACTAAATTTGAAGCAGACACCTAGGTCAGAGATCTGTTAGAAACAACTTGAAAAGATAACAAGAAAGTCAGCATAATTGACACATGGAATTAATTTTCCCGTTCATCTCTATCTGTAGCAAAAAGTGGAGAATGTTGTGTTGAGGCAAAATATGATTATCATGGGAGAAAACTACATGAAAATGGAAATACTTATGAGTTGAGTCTGGGAAACCAAAATACTTCATACTTTATATCCTGAGAGGCAGGCAGAACTAAATTTTCTGAGGAGACTGGAATATTAAGACTGAGTTCATTATTTTACTAAAAGAGGTTAATGAATGTACAATGGGTAGGACATTGTTGTAGGAAGAAAAGAGCATTATTTGTCAGGAGAAAAGGACAGGCTCATTTTGTTGCAGAAAACTTCATCACATCTGTTTGAAGAGATGAGAGAGTTAGAATCATTTGAAGACACAGGCTGCAAATTCAGAAGTAGATTATTGAGCGTGACAGAGCTACTATATATGGTGATGCAAAATAGTAATAAAAAAAGAACTTTCCCTAGGCACAACAACGAAATTTTTTGTTGAGAAGATTGGCAAAACATTTATGTTCATAACAATGTTGACAGCATATTTTTCAGAACATCTGTACTACTTTAATGTAGCATTTCCTACATAATTAAAAATGTTAAACCTAATGACATAAGCAATAGCTAACTAAAAACATAAAAATTTCCAGTGGGAGAAACAGACTTATGCACCATTGTTGTAAAAATATAAATTTACCTAAGGAATTTGCAGAGTATTCTATAAAGCCTGCAAAACAATCTGTGTTAGGGCACTCAAATAGGTAAAATTATGTGGAATAATAATTTGATAAGACACTCATCAAACAAAATGAGATCAATGTTGAGAGTAGCTCAGTACCAGAAAGAAAGAATGTGTGATTTAAACTAGAGAGCTCAAAAGGCACAGACTCAAATTCGCTTGTGAAAAAATTAAACGAATTTCATGTTATGGAGCACAGCAATCAGTTGTCCTTTACTTTTAGGCTTTATGAAAGCAAATCTAAATTTCAGCTAGTGCCTAGCCATTATCAATGCACTATTTCGTAGTCTCAATACGTGTCCTAATATGTTCTAGACCGACATACTAGGACATGTATTGAGACTATGAAATAGTGCATCAATAATGGCTAGGCACTATCTGCAATCTAGATTTGCTTTGATAAAGCCTGAAAGGAAAGCACAACCGATTGCTAAGTCATATCACAATTGTTGAGTGCATTCCACATTCCTAATGGAAGGTAACTTGATGAATTCAATGAATTCTTCACTTCACTAATTGAAGATCTCATTCAGGTAAACATATAGGACCAGTCATCTGTGTTTCCAGTAAGATGGTGATCTTGGATGCCTCTATGAATAAGAAAGATTGGCAAAGCATTTATATTCATAACAATGTTGACAGCATAGTTTTCAGGACATCTTTCTGTACCATTTTAATGTAGCATTTCCTACATAAATAAAAACATTATATCCTAACAGTAAGCAATGTCTAACTAAAAACATAAAAATTTCTAGTGAAAGAAACATTTCTGCAACATTGTTGTAAAAAAATGTAAATTTACCCAAGGAATTTGCGGATTATTCTAAAGCCTACAAAAGAATCTATGTTAAACAGGCTAAAATTACATAGATTAACAATTTGATAAGAAACTCGTCAAAGAAAATGAGATCCGTATTAAGAGTTATAAAGAAAGAAACCTGTACCTTGGTACCAAAAAGAAAGAATGTACCATTTACACTAGAGAGCTCAAAAGCAACAGACTCAAATTCAATTGTGAAAAACTTCAATGAATTCTTCACATTGCTAGCTGAAGATCTCATTCAAGTAAACATATAGGACCAGACCC
The DNA here is from genome assembly GCF_021461385.2 of Schistocerca piceifrons. Classification (NCBI taxonomy): domain Eukaryota; kingdom Metazoa; phylum Arthropoda; class Insecta; order Orthoptera; family Acrididae; genus Schistocerca; species Schistocerca piceifrons. The sequence goes on from NC_060141.1 coordinate 208,124,710, forward strand.
TGTTTCTCCAGTAAACTGGTGATCTCAGATACCTCTATGAAAAAATGGTTGTGCGGCATTGATGGGTGGGAGACCTCTTCTGGGGTTGTTTGCCTGATGCAACTCTGTCTATTTGGAATCATTTTAACAGCTTGCACAATTTTGTGATGAAGATGAGACAAGATGATTAGGACAACACAAACACCTAGTCCCCAAGCAAAGAAAATCTCAAAAGCCAGCTGGCAATCATACGCAGGACTCAGTGATCAAGAAGCAGCAAAAATGAACTGTGGACAGGATGCCTCTATGCATGTTCATAAAACAAATTTCCATGAAATTATAAGTAAAATTGAATCATTAAGTTATAAATGTGTAGTGGCCATGATGAAGTACCTGACTTCATGTTAAATACTTGGGCTTATTGCGTAAAAGTGACATTTGCAAAAATGTTCAGCTTTTCTGTAGAAACAGATGTCTTTTCTGATGTTCTGTAAATAGCAAAAGTTTTACCACTGCTAAAAAGGTTTTTCTGATACAATACAATCTATTGACCTGTGTCACGATAAAGTCTCATTTCAAAAATTGTGGAAAAACATTTTTATCAAAGACTCATCAATTTCATAAATAAATATTCACCTCTCATCATACAATGTCATGGGTATGGAAAGATCAAATCTATACAAACAACAATTTTTGAATTCTTTTAACGTGCTATAAAATCTTTTGATCAACATAATTATCTGCAGGTATTTTCCTAGATTTTTCAAAAGCCTTTGATGTCCTAAACCATAAAACCCTGCTTGAAAAATTAGAAAGACAAAGTGTAAGAAGCACACGCATTACTTGTAGTGTTAATAGCTGAAAATTGCAAGCAGAAGGCATCAACAAACCCATTATAAAAACTGAAAAAAACTTGTGTGTGCCAGCTTTCACTTATTTCCACCATCTAAGTAAGTTCGAGTGAGATTAAAAAAGATCCTCTAGAAAATTTTTTCGTGTGTAGATTAAGAGGACTTAAAATGGGATATGCATGTAAATAACTTATCAAAGAAGCTCTCCTCACCCTTATTCTATGGTCTAAGAATACTGATGACTACAACAAGAAAAAACTGTACTAGAAGCATACTGTGCACAGTTCTACTCATTGCTCCGTTATAGGATAATTTTCTGGGGACATTCAACTCATAGCATAAATACTTTTAGAATGCAAATTATTTATGGCCCTAAAATGATGAAATTTTTGCAAATTTGTAAATCGGATATATACCAGAAATATTCCAGAACAACCTCCTATTAAAGGGCTAATTAATATTAGTATCATACTTCACAATAACATACCATAGGAAACAGAAATTGCTGTGTATTCAATAAAATGAAACTAGAGGCATTTATAATAAAGCTCTGTTTTTATTCTATAAAATTATTTTTGAATATTTGAAAATGCATATTACTTAAACAATTGTAAGAATGGGGGCCTAATTTTATTTTTAACCACTTTATTGCTGATTTTATGTATTACTGTGTCCTTATTCTGACCTGTCCTTAAAGAGTATATGATAAACTTACAGAGATGTCTAATAAAACTGAACCAATAAAAAAATCAACCAATCAATCAAAGACATATGTAGGCCTGCAAAACAAAACACATTTTACTTTGTTTGAAAGGAAATAGGTAGCAACTTAACAATTAAATTTTATGATTTTATTGTGTTGCAGTTGACAAGAACATGGAATCTGCCAAAATCTTACCACTGCTTCTGGTCTCCGCGACACTATCAGTAAGTAGACGTATCACTTTTAAATACCACCAAAACGTTACATCTCCCAGAATAATGAACTGCTTTAATACTATAAAAGAACTGTAACAGTGTCCCAAGCATTACTTAATTAAGCAATAAACACACTTGTCTGTTATTGTATGTAGTACACGATAGTGAACTGGTGTCCTTCCAGGTTTGTGTATTCTGTGAGTTCTGCATGATACTCTGATCAACACTACTCAACTTTCACTTTCATTTGTTTGTTTTTGAAGCTCATTTTGCTAATTAAGTAGCTCATTATATATATAGTATGGTGTCAGAGTTGCGAAGTTTTGTTTTGCAAGTAATGCACTTTTCTGTGCTGAGTACTAATTCTAAAAGTTTTTTATTTATGTGTCCACTTCAGTAGTATCTTGCAGTTTTTTATTTTCTTCATTAAATTTTAATTTGTAGTTAGTTTACAAATGAAATCCATCCCACATCCTATCTATAAAAACAGGAAGTTGTCTTTGCAGTGGCACGTAGATTCTTCAAACTATAACTTGTGAAATAACTCATTCATAACACAGCTATGTGGGATGAGTATTAGTTGAAATTTTGATTGGACTGTTCACTGTCCATTTTTCCGACTATGTTGTCGTACTTACTTTTATAATACTGTTGTTATATGTGGTTCTTCTTGTCTTTTATGATAAATAGCTCAAACAATACTGACATACTAATGTATGTTGTGCATTTCACTGATATAATGCGTTTAACTCCAAATAAAATCCAAGCAATCAAATTTTTCTCCGAGATACTTTTCTTAGCCCCCTTTTTTGTGCAACACTTGCTGTTATTCTTCCCCCCACCCCATACCCCTCCCTCCCACTCCTTCAGATGTTTTGCAGAAGATGTTTTTGGTTGGTTGGTTGGTTTGTGGGGGTTGAAGGGACCAGACTACAAAGGCCATCAGTCCCGCAGATGTTTTTAAACACATGATTTGGAAAAAAGATGTAGGTCTTTGATGTTGGCTTCATACCCTTCATGCCACTTCCCTACAAGATGTGTACCCCATGATATTAATGATTTTAACTCTAGCAAATGGTTATAGTATACTAGCATTGTGCTTAAAATTTCTACAATCTGTTATTTACTTATTTTGTTAAGTCCTTTTCAGATTTGTGGGGAGCAACGGTAGCACAAATGTGCTACAACAAAAATATTAAGAGATGAGAAATCATATTGAGGAAAAAACAATAATAATAATTGTTTTGTGAAGACAAGTACTCTGCTGCATGCCACTAGAACTGATTTAGGTGCCAAACCATGGAGAAAGTCTTTCAAACATACATTAGTAGATGGCACATAGTCTTTGAGCCAAGCTGTGCTTCTTTCTTCAAGGAGTTCTTCTGGTTAAAAATATAATGCTGTATTTCTGTACTTGTATTACCACAAAGAAAATGTCGTGCCTCGATGTTAATGGCACTTGGAGCAAAAACTTACTCCTACTATTCTGTTGAGAAGTGAAATTTTTGAGACTATATGTACAAAATACAAGTGGATTCTTACAAAGAAGAAAACAACAACTAACTCCTGTTAATAATGCTACTTATCTACACAAATAGTGCTGTTACCTCCTTTGAATTGACAGGTTCATTGTCAGATGGCTCTTAATGTTTTTATTACATTTCAAGACCAGTAATGGTGCTATTTGAGTAAATAAATAGCATTATTAACAGTGCTGTTTGCTGTTTTCTTCTTTGCAAGAATTAACATGTAAAACTTTCTCATTGGCACTTAAAACCAGTCAGCTTCCTGGTATGGCACTTTGAATGTTTTTAATAAAGCATTTATTTTATAAATTTTCTCATTATTTTTTGATGTGGTGGGCCGTTTGGTACAAACAGAGATACACTGCATTTTCATGCTCCTGAAACAAATGTTCAAACTGTACCTAAACATCTTACATTTCCATTATTCATATGTAGTTATAGAGACTGTTTGTTGTACTGTGAATACTAGATTCTAGTCCGTCTAACAATCTGCCTGGTGATTTTACACATATCGTATTTCAATATGTGCATTCAATTTTGCCTTCTAAGTTCTAAATTCTCTTCTGCCTCCTATTTAATAATGAGTGTACTAATTTTGAGCTGGCCGGAGTGGCCGTGTGGTTCTAGGCGCTGCAGTCTGGAGCCGAGCGACCGCTCCTGTCGCAGCTTCGAATCCTGCCTCAGGCATGGATGTGTGTGATGTCCTTAGGTTAGTTAGGTTTAATTAGTTCTAAGTTCTAGGCGACTGATGACCTCAGAAATTAAATCGCATAGTGCTCAGAGCCATTTGAACTAATTTTGAACTTAGTTAATTGAACTAACTGATGTGCGATATAATATCAGTACGCAAAGGTTAATGGCTTCCTTTTTGATACAAACCAGTGAAGAATCCATGGGTCAATCTCAATATTCACATCCTTTACTTTATTCCGTCTGCTGTATTCATATTTTAGTGCTTTCATATTTCAATGCTTATCGGAATCCTAAAATGAACAGCTACAGCAAAAGGTGGTGGGTAGGAATTAGTAACTTACATCTGTACATAAAAAAAATAAAAATAAAAAAAGGAACCTTAGACATGTTCAGCATTTAGCCATATTTACAAATTAATTTGCGATGTGATTTTAAAATGACTCATTCCACATCTATGATTTATTGTGCATAGAACGCGAAACTAAGTAACACTTTCCTTCTTTTAATAGTAGATTATTTTTAATTTCCCTGGACATAAATAGCTAACATAATGTTAACTGAAAATGGATTGTAAAATATTTTCAAGTTGTTTCTATTGAGATAGTTAGCATTTGTCTCAAAACATTAGCTAATTTGAATGTGTGTCTTTTGTTTCAACCTTTCTGTACATGTTTAATAATTATAAATCATTGTCTGTGCTCTCATTTTCTTACTGTATGCACTAATCATATTTAGTATAGATTCTACACACTGATTTTGTTGGTGGTCTTCTTCTTGGATAAGCCACACTATCTTTCAAAATAACTGAAACCTGTGACAAGCCTTCCATGCACTTTAGATTATATTATCTCATCCTATCATTAGTCGTAGATATTGCCTTTCTGTGCTGTGAGTCACCTACATTTGAAATTATCAGTGAAAATTGTCCATAATTTTGTGATCTGAGTTGGGAAATATACCTTCATGTCTTGAGATAGATAGATAGATAGATAGATAGATAGATAGAGAGAGAGAGAGAGAGAGAGAGAGAGAGAGAGAGAGAGAGAGAGAGTCCAGACATTAAAAACTATGGAAAGATACTTTGTCTGTTGTAGTTTGATGTGATACTGAATCAAATGTTTTAGGGTATATTAAAGATGTTGTAGAATCTGCATCAGTACACCACATAGTAACTATATTCAGCCTGATGTACTCTGTGCAAAGTTCCTTGCAAAATTCTAAAATACATAATTATTAATATCATAGGTTTATAACTTTGATCTAACTTTTTGGGGTCTTTACAGGCTTTTAATTTTCAACAACTGCCAGTCAGAAATTAGTGTAGAATGTAGCAGAGATGCCAGCTGTTTCAATGGTCTAGTCTTTTTTAGTGTATTGATGTTTATATTAGTTTGTATTCTTTTTTTTACAGCTTCACAAGGAATATCTTTCATGTTGTATGTTATGTTTCAACTAAATGTTATAATTGTGACATGTTGCTTACTGTTATCAAAATGACCAATGGATAAATAAATAAGTAAATAAATAAATATATGCAGTCCTGCACTGTATTTGGAGCTCACTACCTTTTCTTTGTAGTTAATGTGGTTTTATAATGTTGGAACTGCGTCATATTTAAATATTCTTCTATGTTCAGTTTCTCCTAGAGGGTGACTAGTTTTGTTCTAGATGAGCCTGTAAAATTTCTCTTCATTTGCCTTACCTGTATAAGCTAAAGTATTCAGATACAAAGTACATTCTATTGATTTTTAAACTACTTTGCTGTTGATCTGAAGATGCAGAGCTTAAGTCTTTGCTGTAGCATAAAAACAACTGAACAAAATCGAGTTTGATCCTGGTAATGTAAACACAGTACATCTGTATTCTTTGATAAACATGTAGATCAGCATTGGTGTATTTTGAGCAAGGATCAGTGGATGAATCGTATCTGTAAACCACACTTTTGGTATGAAATACAGTGATTATTTCTTCTGTTTCAGGAAGTGGGAGGAAAAAATCTTATTATTGAGGTGAGTAATCCTAGTGCATCCATCTTATTATTATATAAGTATGGATTCCTAGCATTAGTTTTTACACAGATTGTAATACATAGCGTGCTGGGTCTATCAGCTCATGTGGAACTTATCCAACACAATATATGGTAAATCACAGTAGTTTTGCAAACTTTATTTTTTTCTGAACTCTGTTGTATTTGGATAAGCATAAAATCATTTTTTGTGGAAATTGTGAGTCTTCTAAAATTTTAATAAGATAAATGCTTCAAGGTGTAGATCCAAGCAAATATCTCTCACAAGAAAGCTGTTTACTTTGAATCAGCAGCAACAAATAACAATCTGTGTCAGTCACCTCTTCTATCAAACCTACCACTATAATCTCATCTCATCTATGCAGTACAACTACTAATAACTACCTAGACCATTAGTTGCATCCCAAAGTTCGTCACCTGAGTGCTTCTCCCTTCCTGTACCTACTTTTACCAGCTCCCAGCCTCAACAAACCTGTCTCCTCTTCCTGTGGGCTGCCCCATTATGGATGGTTAGTGCATAGAAAGATTCTCTGCTTGGGCTCACTAGTGAATGTTTACAGATTGCACAGGATGGTGGACAGGGACCATCTCAGCTATATTACTTTATTCCTGTTTATTATATTCACTCGTCCATGCTGGTGGTTGTCAGGGTCATGTGAACTAGGCAGGGTAGGGGTCTTGGTTGGCACTGCACTTGAGAGCTCTTTTATTGGTGGCCTCTAGAAGATGGGGATTTAAGTATCAAAAATCAGTTGCATGTGGGGTAGGAAAATTTTCAAGGGATACAGGAGCACGGGCAAGTGAATTTAATAAACAGAAGTCACTTTTGAGAGTAATCTATTCATGCAGCAGTTGTTGTACAGGGTTCCATGTGCATATTACTTATATGCTGTCTGCCCTCGTGAATGACCAGTCTAAACTGTGGCTAACTGCAAAAATGACAACATAATTGATGAACAAGCGACATACATTATTTGAAACCTGACCCCCTCTACCCTTCTCTCTGTCTCCAGTACATTCCTGTTTCTGCAGTCCCCCTGGCCTAAACTTCATCTAGTCATCATCCTTACTGTTTCCTTTCCACTCCCTGATATACCAATGCCTCTTCCATAGTCTTCTTCTTGTTTCTTCTCTATCCCGGCTTCTTGAGATCTCTTGTGAAGAGACACAATACAACATGTTCAGTAGTGGTGTGGGACAGTCAATGAAGTTACACAACAGTTAGTAATTTAACTTTTATTGGCATTTCTGGAAATAAAATCACTCATATTCTCGTGCGGTCAGCAAATTTTGTGTAACAGTTGTTGCCCTCCGTGAATGCTAAATGCCGACTCACTCGGGCTTTGTGTGCAACACTTATTTAAAGACGCATGTAAGACAGAAATTACAAAATGTTGAAAGCTATTACATTTTAAATATTAACTCGAGACGGAAAATAATATAGAATAGAGTCACTTTAAACACAGTTGTTATTGGGGTTCATATTGCTGAATGTCCTTAAATGGGTACAAATAATGGTGGTATTTTATGGGATGGAAGTTTTGGCATGCACTCAGATCTACAACAGTCTGCCAAAAATTTTTTGGAAACATAATTTTATTAATTTGCATATTTCATAAACTAACCTGTTATTTTAGTAAAAGCATCAATTTTTGGGAACAGAAAAAAACTAGTAACACTGGTATTTCGAAGGGCTAATATTTAAACATACTGATTTTGAATAAAGATTACTTTTGAAATACAAAGTTATTTGGAAAAAGTAAAGAGTTTATTTGAAAGAGGAGAACAGATTCATTTAAATAGGGAATGTAAATGCTAAAACAAATAATTATTAGTGAGGTCTGACTCTGAAGTGCATGTGGTTTGTGTGACTCCAAAACTGTGAATATTTCTTTAACTAAAATGTTTAAATATAAAATAATTAACACTGTTATTTCCAGTGGTCTGCAAACTACACATTTAATGGTAAAAGTCAGCACAATACATCTTGACAAGAATCTAACAATGGTATGTTAATATAGTTTATGCCTTTTAGTTGAGTATGAGCACTGATGACCACACTGTTGAGTGTGCCCTATACATTCCACCACAAACATCATCTTATTTGTAGAAGAGGTGGACCGAGTGAGGTGGCACAGTGATTAGCACACTGAACTCGCATTCGTGACCAGCCATCCAGATTTAGATCTTCCATTATTTCCCTAAATTGGCACAGGCAAATGCCAGGATGGTTCCTTTGAAATGGCATGGCCAATTTTCTTCCCCATCATTGCACAATCCGAGTTTGTGCTCTGTCTCTAATGACCTCTATGTTGATGGGACATTAAACTCAATCTTCTTTCCTCCTTCCTTCTGTAGAAAAGTTATCAGAAAAACAAAAGAAAAGCGTTTATTTAAGAAATGGGATTATAATAATTGGAGTCACTGCACCTTGCTAGGTTTCATAATGTTCTATGAGTCAGGACATGGGATGTCAGAAGCTTGAATGTGGTAGGGAGGCTAGAAAATCTGAAAAGGGAGATGCAGAGGCTCAATCTACATATAGTAGGGGTCAGTGAACTGAAATGGAAAGAAGACAACGATTTGTGGTCAGAAGAGTGTAGGATAATACCAACAGCAGCAAACAGTGGTATAATGGGAGTAGGATTCGTTATAAATAGGAAGGTAGGGAAGCCAGTGTGTTACTGTGAACAGTTCAGTGATAGGGTTGCTCTTGTCAAAATTGACAGCAAACCAACACTGAATGATAGTTCAAGTATACATGCCGACATCACAAGCTGAAGATGAAGAGATAGAGAAAGTATATGAGGATATTGAAAGGGTAATACAGCACGGAAAGTGAGATGAAAATCTAATAGTCATGGGGGACTGGAATGCAGTTGTAGGGGAAGGAGTAGAAGAAAAGATTACAGGAGAATATGGGCTTGGGCCAAGGAATGAGAGAGGAGAAAGGCTAATTGAGTTCTGTAACAAACTTCAGCTGGTAATACAAAATACTTAGTTCAAGAATCATAAGAGGAGGGGGTATGATTGGAAAAGACTGGATGACACGGGAAGATTTCAGTTACATTACATCGTGGTCAGACAGAGATTCCAAAATCAGATACTGGATCATAAGACGTACCCAGGAGCAGATATAGACTCAGATCGCAATAGAGTAATGATGAAGAGTAGGCTGAAGTTTAAAACATTAGTCAGGAAGAATCAATATGCAAAGAACTGGGAGTACTAAAGAATGATGAGATATGGTTGAAGTTCTCTAAGGCTATAGATACAGCAATAAGGAATAGCTCAGTAGGCAGTAAAGTTGAAGAAGAATGGACATCTCTAAAAAGGGCCATCACAGAAGTTGGAAAGAAAAACATAAGTATAAAGAAGGTAACTGCAGAGAAACCATGGGTAAAAAAGAAATACTTTAGTTGATCGATGGAAGGAGAAAATACAAAAGTGTTCAGGGAAACTCAGGAATAAAGAAATTCGAGTTGCTGAGGAATGAAATAAACAAGAAGTGCAGGGAAACTTAAGACAAAATGGCTGTATGAAAAATGTGAAGAAATCGAAAAAGAAACGATTGTTGGAAAGACAGACTCAGCATACAGGAAAGTCAAAACATTTGTTGGTGACATTAAAAGCAAGGGTGGTAACATTAAGAGTGCAACGGGAATTCCTCTGTTAATGCAGTGAAGAATGGATAGATGGAAAGAATACATTGAAAGTCTCTGTGAGGGAGAAGATTTGTCTGATGTAATAGAACAAGAAACAGGAGTTGATATAGAAGAGATAGGAGATCCAGTATTAGAATCAGAATTTAAGAGAGCTTTAGAGGACTTAAGATCAATTAAGGCAGAGGGGATAGATAAGAACATCCCATCAGAATTTATAAAATCATCGGGTGAAGTGGCAACTAAATGAGTATTCGCATTGGTGTACAGAATATGAGTCTGGTGATATACCATCTGACTTTCAGAAAAATACTATCTACACAATTCCAAAGACTGCAAGAGCCAACAAGTGTGATAATAATTGCACAATCAGCTTAACAGCTCATGCATCCAAGTTGCTGACAAGAATAATATACAGAAGCCTGGAAAAGAAAATTGAGAATGTGCTAGATGATGATCAATTTGGCTTTAGAAAAGGTAAAAGCACCAGAGAGGCAATTCTGATGTTGCGGTTGATAATGAAAGCAAGACTAAAGAGAAATCAGGACACATTCATAGGATTTTTTGACCTGGAAAAAGCATTTGATAATTTAAAATGGTCCAAGATGTTTGAAATTCTGAGAAAAATAGGGTAAGCTATAGGGAGAGACGGGTAATATACAAAATGTACAAGAGCCAGGAGGGAATAATAAGAGTGGATGATTAAGAATAAAGTGCTTGAATTAAAAACGTGTAAGACAGGGATGTAGTCTTTCTCCCCTAGTGTTCAATCTGTATATCAAAGAAACAATGATGGAAATAAAAGAAAGGTTCAGAAATGGAATTAAAACTCAAGGTGAAAGGATATCAGTGATAAGATTCACTGATGACACTACTATCCTGAGTGAAAGTGAAGATGAGTTATATGATCTGCTGAATGGAATGAACAATCTTATGAGTGCAGAATATGGACTGAGAGTATATCAAAGAAAGTAATGAGAAGTAACAGAAATGAGAACAGGAAGAAACTTAGCATCAGTATTGATGGTTACGAAGTAGATGAAGTTACGGAATTCTGCTACAGAGGCAGTAAAATAACCGATGACAGATGGAGTGAGGAGGACATCAAAAGCAGACTAGCAACGGTGAAAGGGCATTCCTGGCAAAGAGAAGTCTACTAGTATCAAACATTTCTGAGAATGTATGTGTGGAGTACAGCATTGTATGGTAGTGAAACATAGACTGTGGGAAAACCGGAACAGAAGAGAATTGAAGCATTTGAGATATGGTGCTACAGACAAATGTTGAAAATTAGCTGGACTGATAAGGCAAGGAATGAGGAGGTTCTGTACAGCACTGGAGAGGAAAGGAATGTATGGAAAACAGTGATGATAGGACATCTGTTAAGACATGAGGGAATGACTATCATGGTACTAGAGGGAACTGTAGGGGGCAAAAACCGTAGAGGAAGACAGAGATTTGAATACATACAGCAAATAATTGAGGATGAAGGTTGCATGTGCCACTCTGAGATGAAGAGGTTGGCACAGGAGAGGAATTATGGTAGGCTGCATCAAACCAGTCAGAAGACTGATGATCCAAACAAAAGGACCCTTTTGTAAATTGCTGGATATTGATGTTACTGTGAATTTGGGTGTTGAATTGACAAATAACTTTAACTAATTTTAGTTAAAGGTAAATTAATTTAATTTTGTTATGTCTAAATATTTCAGAACTAAATTTTGTGATTATTTTCAGTTAGCTTTTAAAAATCCTTTCTCATCTGCGTTCTCATATGTTGGTATTATGCACACACACACACACACACACACACACACACACAAACACTACACATATTTTGCTGATTTTCACTTGTAAATAACACTTTTGCACTTTGCAAAACACAATGTTATTGTTGCTGGTATGTTTCCAGTCCCTGTTGATGCTCACTTGCTCTGATGACAGATTGGTGCCAAATTGCTTCAGCTATGCTGTCCTCCCTCAGCTGTATCCAGCTGACGTAGATTCCATTTCTGGACAGTTTCTTACCAATTGAACATTGACATGAAATTGTAAAGTTTCATTCACCTATCTTAGCAACCTCCTTAAAGTAATCTCATGTGACACAACTTTTACACTTTGGGAACATAACAGAAAAACATAATTTCTCTAATGAATTTTCTTTGGGATGCGGCAAGTAAATTTTCTTGAATGTGTGCTGTGGTTGTCCCATGGCTAAGAGTCAGACTACTAACACAAAAATTCTGTGTTTTATCTGCAGTTGGCCTTAGAAAGTTCTCACACAAAAATTCTGTGTTTTATCTGCAGTTGGCCTTAGAAAGTTCTCACACAAATGAGAACTTTCTAAGGCTAACTGCAGATAAAACACAGAATTTTTGTGTTAGTAGTCTGACGCCTAGCCATGGGACAACCACAGCACACATTCAAGAAAATTTACTTGCCGCATCCCAAAGAAAATTCATTAGAGAAATTATGTTTTTCTGTTATGTTCCCAAAGTGTAGAAGTTGTGTCACATGAGATTACTTTAAGGAGGTTGCTAACAAGGGAACATCCCCATCGCACCCCCCTCAGATTTAGTTATAAGTTGGCACAGTGGATAGGCCTTGAAAAACTGAACACAGATCAACCGAGAAAACAGGAAGAAGTTGTGTAGAACTATGAAAAAATAAGCAAAATATACAAACTGGGTCGTCCATGTCTAAGATAGGCAATATTAAGGGCGATGTGAGGCGAGGAGCGCCGTGGTCCTGTGGTTAGTGTGAACAGCTGCGGAACGAGAGGTCTTTAGTTCGAGTTTGCCCTCGACTGAAAATTTTGCTTTATTTATTTTCGCAAAGTTATGATCTGTCCGTTCGTTCATTGACGTCTCTGTTCACTGTAATAAGTTTAGTGTCTGTGTTTTGCGACAGCACCGCAAAACCGTGCGATTAGTTGACGAAAGGACATGCCTCTCCAATGGGAACCGAAAACATTTGATCGCAAGGTCATATGTCAACCGATTCCTCCACAGGAAAACATGTCTGATATATTCTATACGACACTGGTGACAGCATGTGCGTCACATGACAGGAATATGTTGTCGACCCATCTAACTAGTACACTTGGCGAATGGGTAAAAAGATTCTTCTACCTTGCCCGATTTAGGTTTTCTTGTGGATGTAATAATCACTCCAAAAAAAGTGATGAAAACATAAGGGTTTGTCACATAAACTGAAAATAAAAAGTTAAAATTTTCGGTCGAGGGAAGATTTGAACCAATGACCTCTAGTTCCGCAGCTGTTCACGCTAACCACAGGACCATGGCTCTCCTCGTCTTAGATTGCCCATAATATTGCTTATATTACACATGGACGACCCAGTTTGTATACTTTGCTTATTTTTTCATAGTTCCACACAACTTCTTCCTGTTTTCTCGATCGATCTGTGTTCAGTTTTTCAAGGCCTATCCACTGTGCCAACTTATAACTAAATCTGAGGGGGGTGCGATGGGGAGGTTCCCTTGTAAGATAGGTGAATGAAACTTTACAATTTCATGTCAATGTTCAATTGGTAATAAACTGTCCAGAAATGGAATCTATGTCAGCTGGATACAGCTGAGGGAGGACAGCATAGCTGAAGCAATTTGGCACCAATCTGTCATCAGAGCAAGTGAGCGTCAACAGGGACTGGAAACATACCAGCAACAATAACATTGTGTTTTGCAAAGTGCAAAATTGTTATTTACAAGTGAAAATCAGCAAAATATGTGTAGTGTTTGTGTGTGTGTGTGTGCATTGTAGTTTGAATACCATGTCAAACTTTGCCCTGCAGCATCTGATTGGGTCCAGTTTTATATTGCTTCTGTTAGGATCACAACTAGTTAACCAGCTTACTTTTTTTTAAAAGTAGAAGATTAGTTTGTTGATTTTCAAGCAAGCAAGCACTCACTGTCTAATCTTATAATCTGTGGTACAAATAATGGGTACTCTCTAACACCATTACAGAGTTTGCATTGACAGTATGAGAGACTGAGACAATGTGCCATCTTCAAGAAACTGGAGCATGTTTTAGAGAAATGTGAAAGACCCTTGTTTAAAATAAATGTATGTGAGAAGTTGTCATTAAGTTTTAATTATCACTTTGCAAAAATAAAGTTGTTTAATTAATCTTTTGTTTGAAATTTCCTGGCAGAATAAAACAGAGCACTGGACTGAGAGCTGAACTCGGAACCTCTGCCTCTGCTCTTTCCACCGAGCTATACATGCACAAGTCAGGATCCATCCTCACAGCTTACTTCCATCAGTATCTCATGTCAAATCTTCCTCTTTACAGCTGTCCTGCGAAACTCTCAGGAAAGCGCTCCTGGTAGAAAGGATATTGTGGAGACATGGCTTGACCACAGCCTAGAGAATGTTTCCAGAACGAAATTTTTCCTCTGCAGTGGAGCATGAATTGATGTGAAACTACCTGGCACATTAAAACTGCATTCCAGTAAGATTCCGACTCAAGACCTTTGACACTTGAAAGGTAGGCGATGAGTTACTGTTGGAAATTGGCCTGGGAGTCATGCTTGGGTAACTCAGTTGGTAGAGCACTTGCCCACAAAAGGCGAAGGTCCCAAGTTTGAGTATTGGTCCATCACACAGTTTTAATCTGCCAGGAAGTTTCATATCAGTGCAGACTCCACTGCAGAGTGAAAATTTTGTTCTGGAAACAACCCCAAGGCTGCGGCTAAGCCACTTCTCCACAACATCCTTTCTTCCAGGAATGATAATCCTGCAAATTTCACAGGAGAGCTTCTGTGAAGTTCAAAAGGTAGGAGGTGAAGTACTGGCAGCAGTAAAGCTTTGAGAATGGGTCATGACTTGCACATGGGGTGATCAGTTGGTACAGCACTTTCCCATGAAAGGGAATGGTCCCGAGTTCAAGTCTTGTCCTGGCACATAGTTTTAATTTGCCACAAAGTTTCATATCAAGCACACTCCACTGCAGAGTGAAAATTTCATTCTGGAATCTCTTGTTTGTTACCACATACAATGTCTGCAGTCCTGGTACAAATGGAAATCCCCGCATTACAGTGTCTTAGCATTCTGCTTGGGGAGCCAATGCTAAATGTTGCAGCCCATCTCCATTCTACCAATGGGCTATGCCATTTTGCTTTGGCTCCCCAAGCAGCTTGCTGAGAAACTGTGGTGTGGGGATTTCAGTATGTCCAGGACTGCAGACGTGTGCTTGCAAACAAACAAAAGTGAATTATGTAACTTTATTTTTTTTTTAATTGTTAGTTAACACTTTATCTACCCCTCTTATTTCATCCTCTGTCATGTATCAGTGCAACCTTTGCGAAAGCTTGTCCCGTTGCCTTCCACTAAAGGAGTGAAGTGCTGTTGTGTCATCTTTAATTGGCAATTTTATCTGTTATAATTTTACAGAAATTACCACTACTGTACATGGATGAGCGTGCTTCCTGGCTGTGTTGTCACATCCAGTTAATCTTCAAATGCATATTTGGGATGCTGGTGTTATATTTGATACTGTTCTGACTTCCTCCTTGAATTGTGTATTATTGTTGAATGGTTGTGGATAAGTACCACTATTCTTTGTGTCCCTTAAGTCAAAAGTGGTTCTACGTGCTACTAGCGACAGTAAAACCACATTTTTATGTTCCCACACTTAAAATTTTCCTGTTTTTTATGTTAATTTTTGTCTGTCCTAACAGAAGTCATATTCTCTCAATACAATGATTTCCTGTCATTTGACAATTCCGTGCTACAACATTCCTGCATTTTAAGCTTTCTTTGACATTGTCTCGACCTTTAATGTTGATTTCATTCAAATTTCTGCAAAAAGTGCATCATATTCATGCTCAACGTCAGTCTTGGAACAAAGCGAAAAGTGCAAAATATACGCAAAGTTATTGATCCTGTAACTGAATGTTAGTATGGTACTCAAGATTTTCATTGTCAGCATGTTGAATCATGGTTGCCTGTGTTACAAGTTCACAGTGTTGGAAAGGGTGGGAAAGTATGCTGAGTTACTGCTTCAGTGATAATCACGATCTGATGATAGTGACTGTTGTAGCAACCTTCTTTCTGCTCATTGCATTGTATTAAAACAGCTTTAATTTAATTTTACAGTCATCTATACTAATAAAAACTGCTTTTGAAGATGGCTGTCTCTATAATGGGCTTTCAGGAATTATTGTGACTTCCACGTGAAACATGTTAATTCTAGGTTCTCAGTTTAGATTGGTATGACCTGATGTCAGATGTAAACATTCCTCTTCAAGATTCTCCATAACATGACGGCAATTTCCACCCTCTTTGTCACCTAGAACGTCCCTGAACCGAGTGACCACCTTGTAACCATCAAGTTGTAGGTTTTGTGCCTGTTCTTCTCCATTTACAAAGACTGCCAACTTTGGTGTTTGAATCAGTATTGTGTTACAATTATTTACCATAATTTTTATTGATTATCAGTAATAAGTCTCACATTAGAGTGTGCATAGCTTTTTAATGTGGTATCAAGTAAGACTTTTGCTTCTGTGTTTTATTTACACATTGGCCATGATTGGAACAGTTCAAGCCATTGCACTGGTAGTGCATGAGGTGATGATTGTGTCTGATGCATTGGATACTGTGGAGAGACAAGTAGTGCTAACTGCTATTAGAAAGAATCAAAAACAATTAATTATTTCAGATTTTTTTAAATAGCCAAAATTTAAATTGTTTTAATTTCATATTTTGAACAATATAAAGAGAATGACAGTAAGTGTAATTTATTAATTTTTGTTGTTGTTTCCTTTGCCTTCCTGTGTTTAACACTTCCCTGCATTTTACACTCTTTAGGGTCGGTCCACTGAAAATTATAAAAAGGGGGTTTTACTGTAACTTAAATGCTCAATTAGCTATTTATTTTTTGAGATTGTTTACATAAAACATATTAACCCTGCTGGGTACTAGTATACATCTTGCTGGTAATAGTAGTAGTAAATGAAAAAAAAGGTGGTGACAACAAATACTCAAGAGAATAAATTTGAAGGCTGTAGAATTTAATTCTTAATGAAATTGATTTGAACAGCTTTTTGAGTAATGTGTCATAGCAGTGAATTTGACAACATGAGTCAGTAGCAGTTAGCATCTTATTTTCTCATAGTAGCTGATTGAACATGATTTGTTGGCTCTGTGGTAAAGTGTCCGACTACAAATCCAAAGGTCTCAGGTTTGATCCCCGCTTAATTTTGGGAATTTTATCTGCCATTCACCACTTCTTTCACCTCTGGCAATGTTTGTTGATGTGAGAAATGCTTAGTTGCACCATGGTTCAGAATCCATGTTAATTTGAAGGTTCCCCAATAGCTGGCTCGGTAGGTCACTTCAGAGGTCGGAGGAAGACAAGCACATTCCACGTCCAACATTGTTATGCCCCGTAAAGTACTATGGTGTTCAAAACAATCTTCAGCTTGATGATTGCTTTACATACATTATTAATAGTGTCATGGTGCCTACACAATGAATAAGTTGTACTGGAGCTGGTAGTTCTGCAGTGTAAACATTGTAAATAAGAAGAAAGTTTGGTGTTTATCGGCGAACTATAAAAGTATAATAGCTTGAATAAAATAATTTTATGATTGAAAGACCGCAGTGGTGAGGGGCAGCATAGCTGGCATGCAGCTGCATGTGCTTGACAGTGCTCTGCATTTACCTACAAAAGAGGCAATACAGCAACCATGTGCTTTTCTATAAAAAATAAGATTGGCTAGCAGTGGCCCCTACCATTTGACTCACTTAAACATCAATCAGATTTTTTAATAGGTTGTCAAAATGTGATACATGCCTTCCAGGAGAGGAGGGGTCTTGTAGTTCTGTTGAACGTATCAATGGATCAGTTGATATAATCATCCATATGTTCAGCGAGATCCAGTGGAGTATAAACCAACCGATGCCAGATCATGAGGATAAACAGCAGCAGCTGATTTAAGGACTACCTTGGACCATCTTGGTTGTACTTGGCTCAGCTTGCCAATGTATACCACCTGCTCTCTTGTGGAAAATCACCTTATGGTAATTGAATATCCTGTGGAGACTGATTTGTGCTGTTTTATTCCACACCATAGACATTTGGCTTCCATATGGACAGGCATGGTATGGGCATGTTAAGAGGATGCATGGGCAGAGACTCCCCAAAATTATGGAAGAACTAAAAATGGATGGGAAAAGACCTAGAGGGCGCCCAAGAACACGGTGGAAAATGGGAGTGAAAATATCTGTGGAAAGGAGAGGTGTGACCTGACAGCAAGTGGAGGAAGAAAAGTGGTGGGAGGATCAAGCCAAATGGAGAGGACTCGGCAGCATGCAGACCCGGCAATAGCTGGAGTGGGATCTGGATATAGATAGATAGATGGACAGGCCTTGTATCCTACTGAGGTACTGTCATTGTTCTCTATTTGACCGCATGTTGTGCCTATTATGAGTACTTACATTTGAGTTATTCAGGAAATTTCCAGAGTAGTTTTTACTGCCACGATGTATTCACCGCTAGAAGTCTTGGTTTTTGTTTATTTCAGTAAGAGTCATGATTTATTATTGCCTGTGGTTTGTTTACACTTAATTGGTATGCAACAAAACTGGCATTCTTCAAGAAGCAGACTTGTAACAGAGGGAAAAAGGGGGGGGGGGAGTTGAAAATATTCATATAATTAAAAATTACAAGTCATTCTGAGTTTATAAACTACCTATAATACATACTGGATATTTATTTAAATTTAAAAAATATCCATTTGATGGCATATATTTGTTTTGCTGATAAGAGCAGTGTGCAAGAATTTTCTGCTTGTCATGGAAATGACTACCCCCAAAAGGATTTTTGGTGTCATCAATATTTTCATTGCTGAAAGTGCAATTGCTTGCGATAAATGTAAGGGAAAATGTGAGGGACTGTACTGGATTATGATAAAGTCAAAGCTCCCACTCAAGAAGCATTATGAACCCACTGTATGATCCACCAAGAGCAAAGTATAGTGAATGAACTAATGTAATGTAAAAAATCTATTCACCAAGTGGTGGCAGGAGAACGTGCTTATAAAAGATATTACAATTTGCAAGCTTTCAGAGCCAGTGGCTCCTCCTCCTGGCAGAAGGGTTGAAGGGGAAGGAAGGGTGGGGTATAAAAGGACTGATGAGGTTTAGGTAAAGGGGTAGAGTTCGGAAAAGTCTCCCAGAAACCTGGGTCAGGGGAGACTTAGCAGATGGGATTAGAAGAAAAGACATTGTTGGGGACTGCACTGGAAGAGATTTGCAAACCTGTGTGAAGCAAAGGTGGAAGATAGGGTATTATGCCAGAAAGAGATTAGTGCAGGAGTTAATAAGAGCAACAAGCTATATGCATTGTATGTGATAGAGGTAAGAGGGTGACAGTGAAAAATGGCAGGTCAGAAAATGAAAGATTTAGAAAATTAAAAGACAGTGAGGAAAGGAATAGTTCTCCGAAGAAATGCTTAGACCAAAGAAAATAACATGAATTAAGACCAGGTGGGTGGCAAAAACTAAGGACATGTAGCACCAGTTTCCACTTATGGAGTTCTCAAAAATTGGCATCTGGGGGAAGAAACCAGATGACACATGTGATAAAACAGGCACCAAGGTCATGACTGTCATGTTGTGGAACATGCTCTGCAACAAGATATTCTGTTGCCAGAATACACCCTCTACTTACGCCTATTCATCCTAACTTGGGGGTAGTCATGCTGATGGAAAAGACCGAACAGTGTTTCCGTAACAGCTGGTATATGACGTGTCATTTCACAGGTGACCCTTTCTTTGATAATATTTGTTTTTCCAGTTACAAGGCTGATATAGGTGGTGCTAGGAGGGCGCATAGGGCAAGTCACAGGAGTAGGAACCATAGGGTAGTAAGATGGGTGCAGAAGGAGCATAGAGTCTGACAAAGATACTGCGGAGATTGGAAGAGTGACAAAAAACTATTCTAGGTGTGGTTGGCAAAAATCTCACAGAATGGATCTCATTTCAGGGCATGATTTGAGGAAGACATAATTTTGTCGAAATAGCTAATCAGCTATCAAGACCAGGATAATACCGAGCGACAAGTGGTGTACTCCTAAGTTGGTTTTTGGAGGGACCAGCAGTACCAGAATTGGATGTGATGGCCTGAGAAATTGGGTTTTGAACTAGGCTAGTGGGATAACTACATCCAGCGAAGCTGAGGTGAGAACGGTGGTGTGTTGCTTTAAAGAATCTGCATCTGAACAAATATGTTTGCCTCAGATGCAGAGACTGTGTGGGATAGAATGTTTGACAGGGAAAGGATGGCAACTGCAAATATGAAAATACTGTTGTTTGTTAGTAGGTTTAATGTGAACAGAAGTATGTAGCTGACCTTTGGTGAGGATGAGATCAACATTGAGAGAAGTGGCATGAAATTTGGAATAGAACCATGTGAAATTTAATTTGGAGAATTTATTTAGAGATTCCAGGAATTTTAACAGGTCAGCCTGACCATTTGTATTTATCCAGTACATTATATTCTCAAAAAATTATTATTTTTGTTGATATATTAGCCTGAGTAAATGAACTAAGTGTGAGTCTTACATAACGAAATGTCGTTTTGATGTTATGTTGCAGCCAGTTTCGGTGACTCAGTACACCATCGTCAGGCTTCAATGACACTGAGGGGATGAACTCCAATTGTATGTATGATCCCATCAGTAGCCAACATCTGTGAACTGGCTTACATAGAATACTGTAAATCAATGTTGTGTTTGCATCCATCAGCCGTGGAAGCCAGTTCATAGGTGTTGGCCACTTATAGAATCATGCATACTATTGGAGTTCACCTTCTCAGTGTCAATTAAATCCTGAAGATGGTGTTTCGAGTCACTGAAATGGTTTGCAATATAATAAAATAACATAAGAATGACAGCTGCAGGTGTTCCATTTTATTATGTAAGTGAATGGCTGAAGTCCCACACAAAAAAAGTGTGACTCGCTCTGCTGTTGTACTTCTTAACTCATTTCACAACCTTGAAGGTTCTTTCTCACCGTGGCGCCTCTGGTATACCGATATGTGTTTCACATTTGAAACGGTGACCAATTTCATTTGCCAGAAAATATTTTGTTAAAAAACATATTGTCTTCAATCTGAATGCTGCAGTTATAATGTGATCTGCTATATTTGCATTTAACACGATGTATTGCAACATTTGTGAAAAGAACAAATTGTACATCTTAACAGATAGAAATTGTAAATCTTATTGTTTACTTTCTAAAGTCATAAAATGGCGTGTGAAGTGTTTGATACCATATCATTGTCATGTTTGCCATAAAAGTTTATCTTTTGATAATGTAAAATTATAAATTAATCAATTCAAATATGTTCATTGTTTTTCAGTGTGAAGAGGATCATGAATGTGGAGAAAAGAAATTCTGCTATCAAACTGGCCTATGTGCCCCCTGCACGAACTGTTCCACCTATTTTAGGATGCCACATGAGTGGAAATACTGTTCAAAATCTCCAAATGAATGTGGACCGTGTCTCCCTGGGTAAGTTAATGCAACATTGCAATGAGTTAATTTAATGTAAAATATCTGAAACCTAAACTGATTATGGAAATTAGGAGTGGGGGCAACAAGTTTGAACTTACTTAATTCTCTTCTTCATTTCCTCCTATCTCTTCATCTGTTCACTGCGGTTTCTCTTGCATTCCTTGGTCTGTCTTGTATTTCATTCAGCAGGCATCACAGCAACTCATCATCATTCATCCTCATTACCGGCATGCAAGTCACCCACTGTGGCGTTGACTGCAATAAGGCTTGCACTTGGCAGTCGAACTTCCCCGGGTGGGGCCTCCCGGCCAACAATGCCATACGCTCATTTCCATTTATTAGATAAGAGTTTTCAGTTTTGATCTCTCCATCAATGATTTCGTGACAAATGCAGTTTTTTTATGTCTTTGTGTTGCTATTAGCTATTTATTGATAATTTTCATTATAAGGCAAGCCTTAAATTTTTGATGAGTCTATTTGTAACCCTTCTAAATGGGTGACTTTAAAACTGCTGTCATCCATTCATGAAGGTATCTATCAAGGGCCCTAGTTGGGTTTGATAGCCTGAAACATTACTTGTACACTCGTGTGCAAAACTTAAGGACAAAAGTAATTTTTGCATGGTGTGACACTGCCAAGTAACATAGCTCAATTAAACTTAGACCATACATACAAAGAACTGCTATGGTATGGTGCAGAAGGTAAATGAAAAAAATATGCAATGAAATGAACAGAAATAACACTTTTCTTCAAAGACAATAATTATGCTGAGGTCTCTGTGATTTATTATGTCCCCCTGGACATTATAAAAGGTGAGACATGGTTCTTAATAGCTTATGTGTGCACAACAGATGGCACATTATTCTCTGCAACATGCTCCCATGCTGGTCATGAGGTTGGTAAGGAGTTCTTGTTGTAGGGTGTTCCATTCTATCACCAGTACACTTGACAACTGCTGGAAGGTCATTTGTGCATGTGGAAGTGCCGCAGTACAGCTCCACAGTGCATCCCACATACACCCAAAGTGGTATATTTATTTTTATTTAGTTATTGGTTTATTTAACCTGGCAAGATAAGGGGCATCAGGTCCCCTCTTGAAAGTGACTGGGGATTGTACATATTTTACATTACATGTATTTCAGTAAGCATGTTATACTACATTTAAATATTACATTGATACAAATAAAAAATGCATACACACAGATATATCAACAAAAATAATTGAATATACTCACCAACTGGCTGCAGGAGGACACACATATCAAGGTATTTAAATTTGCAGGCTTTTGGAACAAGTGGCTCCTTCTTCTGGCTGAAGGGTTATAGAAGAAGGAAGAGGGATGTAGGAAAAGGACTGGTGAGGTTTAGGAAATGGATAGAGTCTGGAAAAATCGCCCAGAACGCTGGGTCAGAGTAGACTTACCAGACAGGATGAGAAGGAAAGACTTGAGTGTTGGGGACTGCACTGGACGAGCCTCCAACAATCAGTCTTTCCTTCCCACCCTGTCTGGTAAGTCTTCCCTGACCCAGGGTTCTGGGTGACTTTTCTGAACTCCCTCCCATTTCCTAAACCTCACTGGTCTTTTTCCTTCTCCTCCAACCCTTCTGCCATAAGAAGGAGCCACTGGCTCCGAAAGCTTGCAGAGTTAAATACCTTTGTATGTGTGTGCTCCTGCCATTGCTTGGTGAGTAGACTTTTTTATGAATCCAATTACATTATACAGGCACAAAGTTAATATTCATACATGATAAGTACAGCAGTACTTAGCAATTAGGGTAAGGAGGGTTTTTAGTAATGTGCACTAACAGCAGTGGACACAAGAAAAAGTTGTGTAGAGGGGAGGGAAAGAGGAATATGGTGACACACAGTTAAAGAATGTAAGCAAAAAGAAGATAGGGTGACTCAGAGAGGAAGGAAAAGAGAAAGAACAACTGAGAGAAGACAGGAGCATTGGCTTTGCTATTTGACATCGGGGAAGCTGGCTTTATATGTTAAATTTTGAGGGAAAACATTATTACAATAGGACACCCTTCAACTTCTGTAATAGCAACAGTGCATTGAATTGCTCAGAATACCCTCTACTTCTTAATAGCAACAGTGTGCCAAATTGTGTGCAGAGTGCAGGACAATTTGTTCCAAGAGTGTTACGAATGTTTCTGTCATGTCAGTGGGCACAGGTAGGATACTAGATAAATGGTATCTTGGATTAAGATTCTGATTACATGAAAGTTGTTTAATCTCAGATGCGAGGTAATTGGGTGCTTGTGCTCTGAGGAGCTAGTGAAGTAGACACAGCATGTGATAGCTACATAATTTGAGAGAAGCAGAAGTCTTCCAAGATATTGCAACACTATTCTCTATCCAGGACTGGTGACCTTGCCATTTTGGTTCCATAACCCCTCTAAATTAACCAATCAATCAATATTATCTATCCAGTTGAGATGCTCATTCAATGTTACGGCCAAGTTCTCCACAGTTTTTGTATGATATTGGAATACTGTCAAGCTGAACAGGACTCAGTTGTTCACAGAATTCTGGACTTAATTTCTGATGGAATACTAAGCTTCTGTGTGATTTTTTTGCATTTAGTTTAAGGCCTAGGTTTATCACATCATTCATCTAAATGATCACAGTATTTATATCGTCAGGTGTGGCACTTTGTCAAAATTGGAGATCATCAGTATGAAAATGATTTTGCAGAAGGACAGAACCAGTGAATGGTCATTGACATATAAGGAAACAAAAGAAGGCCTAAGCCTGATCCCTATGGTACTCCTGAGGCATGTTTCCAGGAAGATTTTCATTCCCGTAGACAACACATTGCTGTCTGTTTTTCAAGCAGCTTTCAAACCACTTCATCACACTATCTGAGAAATTTAGCTGTTGCATTTTTCTGAGAAGTATGTCAAAGTTGACAGTAACAAAAGCTTTGCTAAAATCTAATACTGTCAGTATTGATGCCTCATGGTTGTTGGTGACATAGTTCAAGGCTTCAGTTACCTTAATTAGTGCAATTTTTGTGGTGCGGTGTTTACAAAAGCGGGACTGATATTTGCGACATAGGTTGAATCTGCACAAATGTTTGGTGAGAAATATATTCCAGGACATTGGAAACAGCAGGTAACGTGCTAATTGGTCAGTAACCAATTGCAGGTTTTTGATCTTAAGGATGTGTCGGACTATACTTTTTTTCCGCAAAGTAGTATATATTCTATTATCGAAGGAAAAATTAAATGTCAGTTGATGCAGGTACTAAGCTATTGGTGACATTATTCAAGAATGAATTTTCACTTTTCAGTGGAGTGTGAACTAATATGAAACTTCCTGGCAGATTAAAACTATGTGCCAGACTGAGACTCGAACTTGGGATCTTTGCCTGTTGCGGGTAAGTGCTCTACCATCTGAGCTAAGCAAGCACAATTCATTACCCGTCCTCACAGCTTTACTCATCTCATCTCCTCCCTTCCAGATTGGAAGATTGTGGCCATGCTGATACCATTGTTGCATGATGCTTCAGAAGAGATTTTAATTATTGCATTTCTTGTTGTATTAATTGTTGCTTGTTTGAGATGGAAAGCATTTTGGATAGTTTTGTAGTTTGGGGATTCTTTTGGGTGATAGTTCTTTGCCACAAAGGGTTTAAGAGTTGCAGAGAAGAATTCATTCAATTTGTCAGCTGAGCCTTGAAAAGCAGTTTCTGATATCACCTTTCCAACACCCAGGCTATCGAGATACTTCCACAGAGTTGTGTGTGTCGTATGCAAGGTAACGAGTGTGCCTGATTTTGGCATTACAAACGCATTGCTTTACCCTGTTTTGTAGCATTCTGTATTTTTTGTAATGGTCTAATTTTGGATTTGCCTTGAAAGTCTATGGGAACTATCCCTATTGCTCATTATTTGAAATAATTCAATTTTCAGCCATGATGAAGGAGGATTTTTTACGTGGTTTGTGCTTGTAGATACATATTTGTCATAGAGAGAAGCAAGTTTATTAGCAAGTTCATTGATTTTGCTGTCAGGCTTTCTGGTTATTTGATGCCATGAAGTTTCTGAGCAATCAGCTGTTAGAGCATCACAATTAATGTGTTCCTACAAGTTACGTAACATGATGCGAGTTCTGGGGGCTGTGCAGAGTATACTGGGAATATTACTTCATCTGCTGAGAAACCTGGAGCTGGACTTTGACCAATATCTCTTACTTTGTCAATCTTTTTCATTGCATTTACTTCTTTCAGAACGTGACTGTGTGCCACATGATGTGTAGCTTGTAATGGAAGAATGATCATGTTGTTGTAAGTAAACAATCTTCTTAGGATTTACGTCAAGGAAATGATCAGGCCAGTCAGTGTGCCAAATATCTTCTCATTCCAAGAGCTGGTCCACCAGTGCAGTTCAGTGTGGTTGCATATTGTCATACATAAAAATGAAGTCAGGGCTGAATGCATCTCTGAAAAGATGCACAGAGTAGTGTGTCTCAATAATGCTGACAGGTGAGTGTACAGTATTCAAACATTTGGAGGTCAGAATGCCCATGTGCCCCCATACTATAACACCTGGGCCACCAGAACGATC
Source organism: Schistocerca piceifrons (assembly GCF_021461385.2). Lineage (NCBI taxonomy): Eukaryota > Metazoa > Arthropoda > Insecta > Orthoptera > Acrididae > Schistocerca > Schistocerca piceifrons. Next base: position 208,150,481 of record NC_060141.1, read on the forward strand.
ATGTTCAACAGTGTTCCTGGGTGCATTAGGTGTCTGCATCCCTCACCAAATGAGGGTATGTAATGCACCCAGGAATATTATCAAACGTAATCATTTTGGTTGTCCAGGGGTTGTGGTGTGTGGAGGCAAAATGTTGCATGGGTGTACTGACCTCTAAATCAAAATTATTTTAACACTATACTCCAGCCACATGTGCTTTTTTTTTCAGGGATACAGTCAGCCTTGAATTCATTTTTATGGATGACAATGTGTGATCGCATTGAGCTGTGCAGGTAGAGGTGCTCTCGGAATGAGGGAATATTCACTGAATGGCCTGGCCTGCCCATTCCCCTGACTTAAATCCCCTTGAGTCTATGTGGGATGCATTTTAGAGACATATTTCAGCATGTTTACATGCACCAGCAACCATCCAGGAGCTGTCAGCCATGCTGGTGGAGGAATGAAATTACCTATCACAAGAACCCCCTTAACAATTTTGTGGTTAGCATGTGAGCACATTGCAGTGCATGTATTGCTGTCCATGGTATCGCACACCCTATTAAAAACCATGTCACACTTATTTAATGTCCAGGTGACCCCCATGAATTGTGGTGACTGCAGTGTAAATATTGTCTTTCAATAAAAGTGTCATTACTGATGTCAGTCTTATAAGATTTTCATGTGATTTTGTAGGTGTTGGGTATAGTCTCACCGTTCTCTTTATTTTCCATACCAGCTTGTGCCTTGAAGTCTCTCAGTAATATTATGATGTGTACAGGAATTTTGTTACTTCTTCTAGAAGTTCCTAGAAGTCATACAGTTTTCGTGAGTTTTTCATTTTGAGATGGTTTTTGGAAAGAGAAAATTGATTACTGTGTATGTCTTGTTTCCTCATTTGATGTGAAAATGTGAAAATTAACACTGAACTGGTGAAATTTTCTTTAAGCACAAACACTTGTCTCAAACCAGTGGTTTGTTGGAAGCATTTGTGGCTGGCTTTCTTGTATAGATCCTGTAAATCTCCTGATCCAGAATAATTTTTTATGCCTATAGCAGCTTTCCTGATGTGTTAAAATTTGAATGTCAAGTATATTTAGCACATCCATTAATAACTTTACTTTGTTATTTTGAGTATTGACTTTGATAATTAACGCTTGAGCAGGTGCGCCTATGTATAAAATGCGCCAACCGCAAATAACAATGTCTTGTACTGTTTCATTGTTGTTCTACAGTCATGATCCCATATCTATTCCTTCATTATTGCTTCAGCTAACACATTGATGTGCTGTATTGTCATACGTCCAAGAGAGCACCAGTAATATAAAATAAACATTGACATCCACATTTATACTCTGCACACCACTGTGAAGTACATGGCAGAGAGTACATCCCATTGTACCAGTTATTAGTTTTTTTTTTTACCATTCCATTTACATATCAAGCATGGGAAGAATGATTGTTTGAATGCCTATGTGCATGCTTTAATTATTCTAATCATAGCCTTATGATCCATATCTGCACCATACATAGGGGATTGTAGTACATTTCCGTAGTCATCATTTAAAGCCAGTTCTTGAAACTTTGTTAGTAGACTTTCTAAGGATAGTTTACGTCTACCTTCAAGAGTCTGCTAGTTTAGTTCCTTCAGTATCTCTGTGACATTCTCGCATGGATCAAATGAAAGCTGTGACCATTCATGGTGCCCTTCTCTGTATATGTTCAATAGCTCCTGTTAGTCCTATTTGGTATGCATTCCACACACTTGAGCAATGTTGTAGAACCGGTCACATGAGTGATTTGTAAGCAATCTCCTTTGCAGATTGATTGCACTTCTCCAGTATTCTACTAATAAACTGAAGCCTACCATCAACTTTACCAATGATTGAGCCTGTGTGATCATTACATTTCATGTCACCACAAAGTGTTTTACCCAGGTATTTGTTTGAGTTGGCTGATTCCAACAGGGACTCATTGATATTATCGTCATAGGATACTATGTTTTTTTTTCTTTCTTTTTCATTTAGCTTCTTTCAGACAGTACATCATTATAGATAATTGCATCATCTGCAAAAAGACTCAGGTTACTATTAATATTGTCTGCCAAGTCTTTAATATACAACATGAACAGCAAGGGTCCTGACAAACATTCTCGGAGCACACCCAAACTTACTTCTGCATCTGATGATGACTATCCATCCAAGATAACATGCTGCATCCTCCCTGCCTAAAAGTCCTCAACCCAGTTACATGTTTTATAACAATGAAAACAATCAATTATTGACAAAATTATTTAATTGGATAGATAAAAAATCTATTCACCAAGTGGCGGCAGAACACTCGCATAAAAGGCAGTTGTAATGGGCAAGCTTTCAGAGCCATTGGCTCTTTCTTCAGGCAGAAAGGTTGAAGGGGAAGGAAGAGGGGTGAAGGAAAAGGACTGGGAAGGTCTAGAAAAAGGGGTAGATTTCGGGAAAGTCACCCAGAACTGTGGGTGAGGAGAGACTTACCATACAGGATGAGAAGGAAAGACTGATTGTTGGGGAATGCATTGGATGAGATTTGAAAACCGGAGAGCTTAAAGGTGGAAGACAGGGTAATATGCAGACAGAGATTACTGCTTAAACATCATGCATGAGTTAATAAGAGTGAAAAGCTAAGTGCATTGTATGTAACAGGGATGGGAGGGGGGTGGTGAAAAATAGATGGGAAAGACAATGAAAGATGTAGAAAACTAAGGTGAAGCAGTTGCTGCACCCATTTCCCTACCCTTTGTGTCCTACCCCCTTGACCGTCCCTTCTGCAAGATTTGCTCTATCCACCCTTCTACCACCACCTATAATAGCCCTGTAACTGGCAAAACAAATACTATCAACAGGAGAGCCACCTGCAAATTGACACGTTGTATACTAGCCGTTATGTAAACACTGTTTGACCTATTACATCAGCATGACTACCACCAAATTATCAATTAGGATGAATGGGCATAGGCAGTAGGTGTATACTGGGAACTCGCAATATCCTGTTGCAAAGCATGCTCTACAACATAACATTCATGACCTCGGTGCCTGTTTCACCTCACGCACCATCTGGATTCTTCCCCCAGACACCAGTTTCTCAGAACTCCACAGATGGGAACAAGCACTACGACACGTCCTTGGTCCTCGCCACCCACCTGGCCTTAATTTATGTTAATTTCTTCTGTCTCAGCATTTATTCACTGTATATATATTCTTTGCTTCAATTCATTTTAGTTTTCTACGTCTTTCGTTGTCTTTCCCGTCTATTTTTCACCGCCCCCGTCCCAACTCTGTTACGTACAATGCACTTAGCTTTTCACTCTTATTAATTCATGCTTGATGTTTAAGCAGTAATCTCTGTCTGCGTATTGCCCTGTCTTCTACTATTAAGCTCTCAGGTTTTCAAATCTCATCCGATGCAGTTCCCAAAAATCAGTCTTTCCTTCTCATTCTGTATGGTAAGTCTCCCCTGACCCGCAGTTCTGGGTGATTTTCCCAAAATCTACCCCTTATCCCGGACCTCTTCAGTCTTTTCCCTTCACCCTTCTTCCTTTTCCCTTCAACCCTTCTGCCTGAAGAAGGAGCTACTGGCTCCGAAAACTTGCCAATTACAACAGTTTTTTATGTGTGTGTGTTCTGCTGCCGCTTAGAGAGTAGATTTTTTTTATGTATCTTGTTACATATTTTGTCTGATATACCATAGGATTGTATTTTTGATAATAAGCACAGGTTTGGTACTGGGTCAAAAGCTTTTCAGAAATCAAGAAATATTGCATATATCTAACTGCCTTGATCCTTAGCTTTCAGTATGTCATGTGAGAAATGTGCAAGTTTCATATGATTGATGTTTTCGGAATCTGTGCTGGTTGGCATAGAGGATGTCATTCTGCTCGAGCTATGTGAAAAAATGAGGCAGGTGTCTATGAGATAATATGTGATTGAATAAGCAGTTGGGGCTGGGATCTGATGCAACTGTATGATTTAACACTTCAAGTGGGTCATTACTGTGAGATAATACTTGTAACAGCAGCAGAGTCATATAATAAAAGTTTATTTTATCAGTGTTGAATTAAACTAAGATTGAACTGTGATTTTGCTCACACATGTTTACCTTGGTAACATAGACAGCTATTCTTCACTTGTGTACAAAGTACGCTATGCGCCCACTCATGTTTTGATAAAGGCATGCCTGCTTGAGGGCTAAGTACCTGTGAAGCACTTGCATTACAGAGCTTTGGGAAACAAAGATGCATTTTTACGTGATGGTCCTGGTCTCCTAGTATTTAATGATGGAAATGGCGTAGTATGTCTTCGGAGTCTGAGATAGTTGCATCATTTGCAAACATATCCTTTATGCTAATAGGTTCAAGATGATGAAGAGAATTTCAATCAAACATAAAATGCGTACACATGCACACATATACAGATATGCCCCCCTTCTCCCGTGCACACACACACACACACACACACACACACACACACACACACACACACACACGGAAAGACTAACAGTTCTGTTAATAAGTTGTTGTCTGGATAGACACATGTGAGGGGCAGAGGAAAGTATTGGGCAACTCTGTGATGGGAACACACTTGGGGCAAGGTGAGTACAGTGAAGGATATAAAGCAAAGAAAGGGTATAGAGCAGAAGAGAGGTGGCTGTCAGCAGCAGTTGCTGAAAGGCCCTCCCCTACACCATTGACACTAGTTGGAGTCTAGACTCTTATATTTTGCATACCACTGCTTTTTTTTTAAAAAAAATTTAAGGTCAGTCATTAAATTTCTTTTGTAAAGTTGAAGTAACATCCTCTATCTTACTTCCAAAAAGGAAATCCTTGGTGCTAGTCATATTCAAACTGGAACTTTTGTTGTAGGTTATTTTAAATTTAGGTGAATATAGTTCATTTCTACTTAAGTTAGCTGTTTTTTGCTGTTTCTGTCCCATTCCATTTTTTGTTGCCCTTGAATGTTTGTCTGTACCTGTAACATTATCGGCTTTGGGCACAAAGTAAGCCTTTCCAAAAGGGCTAAAGTACATTGTAATCAGTCATCATCTTTATATTCCATTTCAACTTTGTGCTCCATATCCATTGCTTGAGAGAAACTTTTGAAAGATTTAGTCTTCAATTTCCAGCTTTTAACAGTAAGCTAATGGACACATTTTGTAATGTCTAGCATTTGCATGTATAATAAAGTGAATTTGATCATTTACAGTTTTATTCAATACACATAAGTATTAAACTTACTTGTATTACATATTCTTATTCCTCATTACATTATTGATTACATATGGCAATTATCAGGCTTTAAGCAGATGCAATTTTGGAATGGGTTTAGATACTTTAGTTTTTGAACTGTTTGTCTTCCTAGTATCTGATTGTAGAAATACTGCATGTGAGGGATTAATGAAAGTTTTCACTGCTTATTTCATTCTTTCAGTTATGCAGCAGATCCCCTGACAGATGGCAGGGAGAGAGAGCTCTGCACACAAGTCCAACAATCAGACGGCAGCCGAAGTATTCCAGGTATGACATTTGTAATTCACTGTCATCATTTGTCAAGGCCATTAAAAAAGTTCAGATATAATGTTAAAAATTTACATTGAAAAAATTGTTTCATTGCATAGTATAACAGAATTATATAACAATATTTGTTTTAGGTGACCAGTGGTCTCACTGGCTTTCTGGAATCATGGTGATAGGAATTCCATTAGCAGTGTTATGTGTCATCCTGCTGATCTGTTGGAAAACTGGCGCATGTCGAATCAATAGAGGTAACGTACTTTTATTTTATGGAGAGATAGACTTTGAGATGTCTAAAAGTGGTTCCTTTTATAACTGGCAGAGAGCTCAGTAGAGAGAAACAGAATGAATAAATATATTTTTAACACAAGTAGGAAATGTAGTCCACTCCAGACTGGAGTACAGTGTAATGGTGGCCATTATCGTGGTTAATCTTCACTTAGTATCAGCCCATTTTTCAGCAATGTGACACATCACAGGATAGAAAAGTAAGTGATTTAATGTGTACTTCAGTACTCAACTCTTTATTTTGATAATCAAAACATTATTATTATTATTTACATTGAAATGCTTAGTATTACCTCTTCTGGCATAGTTCCTTAGTTTCACAAATGAATGGTTCACTCAGCTAGGATATTTTGATGGTGCACTTCTTTATACTCTTTAAATGCTTGGAAGTTGCTGTAACCATTAACTTCCACCAGGAGACTTATTGCTGCCCATAGAGATTGTAGTGACACACAGGATAAATCCTGGCCTTTCTTGTTTGTCAGTTTGAAAGTGTAAAGTTAAAAAAATGTATGTTTTGTTGCATTACTGTCATTATCATTATCATCATCATTAAAAATGCCTTGATATCATCCTTTTAACACATCTTCACCAGAACACTGTGCACCAATGTCCATGTATATTGTACTACATGCTGATTTTCTAAAGGTTGCATCATATATACAGGTAACCGTCAAAGTTTGGCGAGAATGGGCAAAAACCCAAGGATTTCTGCTTCACCTGTGGGGAAGTCCTGCAGGATAGAGGTTGTCTATACAGAGCATAAAATCAGAACCAGAAAACAGCCTACTGACCCAAACAGTGCAGTCCAAACACATTGTGTGTGCCAAAATTTCTGTTGGTGTTTGGCTCTAGGATGTATCTTCCTGCTGCCAGTGAATTGTGTAATTTTCTGACAAATCTTATGTAAGAATTTATTAACTGTTCCCGAGGATGAGCTCTGGTTTGGGCAGATAGAGAATAGAGAATGCCAGGACAGAAATAAAAAGAACAGATAGAAGGCTGACAGTGAGACTGAGAGCAAGATTGATTCAGATACCTGGAAAGATGAAGTAGTCAGTAAAATTAGCAATACCATGAATGACTACCAGAGTAAAAAGACAGTAAGGACCTTTTCAAATCAAGAGTGACCTCTGACAGTAGTAACTGTGGTTCTGTTACGATAACACTTGTAGTGTCTCTCAGTGTTCCCTTTCTTGTTTTTAATTTTTCCTCATTACTCCTAGTTCATGGGGAGAAATTAGTGCCTGTATACTAACTTGACCAATGAAAGCTAAAGACAAATTAAGACCAGGGTCAGCTTAAGGTCCAAATGACTCAGACATCTGCTTGTGACACCAAGCTGAAAGACGTATCAGAGGTGCAAATTTTATGTGCAGACTGTATTGTAATTAATACTAAAAACAGACGCAGGTGAAAGTATATGATAACAGATTTAAAAATGTTCAGTAAACAAGGGTCCACAAATGAGACAACTAAAGTCTGAGGTAGGAAAGGGCAGGATGTGAAATGGATATGCCATTTGTGTGAAAAAAATGTTCTCAAACCAACCCTGGTAAACACATTCTTTTCATGTGTTAATTAAGAGAGAGAGAGAGAGAGAGAGAGAGAGAGAGAGAGAGAGAGAGAGAGAGAGAGAGAGAGAGAGATTTAATGCACATTGTCAACTGGCAACAGTTTTTCTTGGGGACTGTCTGTTTGTATTTAGTGATAAGTTTCATGACAAATGTGGCAGCACATGGTTTTGAATTTGACATGCTTCGTCAATAGCACAAATACTATTTGTGGGAGTTTTTGCTTAGGCTGTATATGGACAGAATGTTTATTTTAGGTGTGATTAGCTCTGCCATACTAGTATAACATGCTTACTTATCTCTCTTAATGATGAAAATTGTTACAAAAAAGTTGTTTCCTGTGGTATTTTTGTTCTGCCTGCATCTACACTATGGTGTAACATGTTTGTTAGTTATTTGCCTTGTTCTATATATTATATTTGAGGCGTAATTGCTCCTGTTATAATGTGGAATGAGTTCATTTACCACTGTAATACATTTTTTAGGAAAAAATGCAAACATGTTGACCATTTACATGATAGAACACATTTCAGAAATTCTTGAGCACAGTGGGAAGTGATGTTAAGCAGACATTATTTCAGTTTGTATTTGAAATTAATTTGTATTATCTGTTAGATAAAGCTCGGTTACCGCTCGGTATGTGGTCAAAGTTTTGTTCACTAAATTGCTTACTCCTTTCTGTGCAACACTAATGCTGGGTGCTGGATGGTTTTTAAATTTTTCCTCTTTCTAGAATTATTTTTATGAGAATTGCTGTGAGTGTTATCAGTACACCCAACTATTTAGAGTTGTACACAAGAACACCACATACCATCATCAGTACGTGCTTCTGTACCACAAACCGTTTCTTCTCAATGAAAAGTTACACTAGAAAAAGATGCCATAGCTGATTAATGAATGAAAATTGGATAAATAAGTCAATTCTACATTCAGATCTATGGAGTCAGTTATCTGTAATGCAGAAATGACAATCTATAACCTATGGCTTGCAGTTCAGGTTTTTTTATTATACTTTAAAAACGCTTTCCATGTTGCACTGGGGCATCATTTAGTTCCTGTATGATGGATGTAGAAGATTTATGGGCAAGATTTAAACAGTTTGTAAATTGTGCTCTGGAGAAGTATGTACTGAGTAAGTAGATTATGGATGGAAAAGATCCACTGTGATTTAACAACGAAATTCAGAAAATGCTGAGGAAGCAAAGGTGTTGCACTCTCAGTTCAAAAGGGAAAGCACAAATGACGACAGGCAAAAGTTAGTAGTAATTCGTGCATCTCTAAAAAAATTTATGCACAAAGTATACAGCATCGGATACCTTCATACCTTGGCAAAAGATCTTGCCAAGAATCTGAGAAAATTCTGGTCCTTCCTAAAACTGCTTAGTGGGTCTTAAGGCCTCTATCCAGTTACTTGTTGACCAGTCTGGTGTTGCAATAGAAGATAGCAAACAGAAAGCTGAAGTTTTCGGTTTTGTATTTAAGATAATGTTCATACAAGAGGAGAATCTTAACAGACATACTGTCATTTGACTATCTCACAGACTCCCTTATGGGGGACATAATAGTAAGCATCTCCAGCTTAGAGAAGCAACTGAAAGGGTTAAAAGCAAATATGTCTCCAGGTCTATAGGGAATTCTAATTTGCTTTTACAAAGAGTTCTCTATGGCATTGGCCCCTTACGAAGCTTACATTTATTACTAATCTTTTACCAAGCACGAAATCTCGAGCTATTGGAAAAAAAGCATAGATGACTCCGGTATATAAGAAGGACAAAAGAATGGACCCACAAAATTACAGATTAGTATCCTTAACATCAGTTTGCTTGAAAATTATTGAACATATTCTCAGTTCAAATATAATAAATTTCCTTGAGATGGAAAAACTTCTGTCATGAATCAGCACAGGTTTAGAAAGCATCACTTGCGCGAAACTAATCTTAACCTTTTCTCATGAGATACCCTGCGCACTATGGATGAAGGGCAACAGGCAGATTCCATCTTCATAGATTTCCGACAAGCATTCAACATGGTGCCCCAACATGGTGCCCCACTGCAGACTGTTACCAAAGGTATGAACACGTGGAATAGGTTCCCAAATACATGAGTATGGCTCGAAGACTTCTCAAGTAACAGAGCCCAGTATGTTGTATTCGACAGTGAACAAGGGTGTTGTCAGGAGTGCCCATGCAAGTGTGATAGGTCCACTATCATTTTATATCTACTTAAATATAAATGATCTGTTGGACAGGGTCAGCACCAATCTGTGATCATTTGCTGATAATGCTGTGGTGTGCGGGAAGATGTCATTGTTGAGTGACCAAAGGAGGATAGAAGATGACTTAGACAAGATTTCTAGTTGGTGTGATGAACAGCAGCTAGATTTAAATGTAGAACAAACCTGTAATGGTTGAAAACAGCATTAGTAGTGTGCTGCTTGACACAGCCATGTCAATCGAGTATTGAGGCATAATGTTGCAAAGTGATATGAAATAGAATGGGCATATAAGGATTGTAGTAAGGAAAGTGAGTGGTTGACTTGGGTTCATGGGGAGAATTTTAGGAAACTGTGGTTCATCTGTAAAGGGGACCACATATAGGACACTAGTGTGACTGATTCTTGAGTACTGTTTGGCTGTTTGGGATCCACAACAGGTCAGATTGAAGGAAGACATTGAAGCTATTCAGAGGCGAGCTGCTAGATTTATTACTAGTAGATTCGAACAACATGCAAGTATTATGGAGGTGCTTTGAGAACTCAAATGGGAAACTCTGTAGGGAAGGCAATGTTCTTTTTGAGGAACACTGTTGAGAAAATTTAGAGAACTGGCATTTGGAGCTGATGCAGAACAGTTCTACTGCCACCAACATATGTTTAGCATAACTTATGAATATAAGATAAGAGAAATTAGGGCTCCTATTAAGCCATATAGAAACTTGTTTTACCCTCATTCTGCAAGTACACACCATATGGTGGCTTATGGAGTAGATATATAGATGCAGAAGCAAGAGACTATAATATAAAGTGAATATTATGAACCTTCAGAAGACAGATATTTTTGTTTAAAAATTACAAGAAAAATCAGTACCGACATGGTTATGGAAAAGTGTGAATGGCAGGACATGTAAAAAGTGGCTGTAAAGCTAAACTGAGGGACTAGTATATATATTTTATGTGCACTCATGAGCAGTAAACAAATAACATTTAACTGGAGCTATTGTCTTGCCACCCTTGATCTTATAGATTGGTGTGTTGAAGTTTTTGGCTTTTCTTTTTGGTGTGTTTCTTATTCCTTCTTTGGAAACTTACCCTTACAGTTGTGATTGCAGTGAAACCCTTATTTTACGTTTTTGTGCGGTTCAGACTTTAAAAACGCAAATCAAAATTGATCAAAAAGTTAAAATCCCCAAAATATTAGTAAAAACAGATGTAACTGCCATATATGATTAAAACTTATTATCATCTCCAATACATTGTACAAAATCTGTGTAAGTGAAGAAAACTAAATGTTCAATACAATCTTTATATAGTAATTCGTGATAATGAATGTCATCAGTTCTTAAAAAATCACAGACATGTAACGGCAAGTAAAAACTCATCAGAAAATTGAAATTGGTACCTGGGTACAAGATAATTGAGCTATTTACGAACATGCGGACTACAAATCATACGTTAAAATTGTTTTCGAGAGACCTTTTCATTGTGCTCACCCAGAAAAAAGCAAATATTGATGAACATGGTGAATTAAACTAAAAACTGTGAAGTACAGTGAAAGGCATCAGAATCTAACATGTGGGAGTGTTTGTTTTTTGTTGTATAGCCAATAGCAGTGCAGCATGCTCTGGTGATGTTAATGCATTGACCCCTAGTGTATCCAGCATGCGAGCTCACTTTACATGTGTTAAAAACCCCTTTTATACAGTCAACTTCCTTGTCTCAATTCCCGTGAAAAGTTCGTTCTACAACTGAAATTCTCCTGTCATTAACACATCCATAAACATCAACTCAGCACTATAGCAATTGGCAAATTGATAGTCTTGTTTCTGGTCACCTTCAAGGTGCCACTATGTCACGATTACATCAGTTCCTGCAAAAAGTAGTGTGAAATATACTTGATATGACCTATCACATTCTTCGAGACTGAGTGTTTGAATTTAAAAGATTGATGATTGAAATTGTTGCTGAATACAGTACATTGGAAATACATGCAAAAAGACAAGACTGCATTATAACTGACACAATAAAAAGTGGTAGCTGGGCCCTATTGCCATGAATTGGCTCAGTCCAAAACACTTCACATTGACTGTCCTGTTTTTTCATTGCTGCTACCGTCTAGCAGTAGTTGTATCGTAATTGCACAGTAAAGCTAAATGTTGCAAGTGTGAACCATCTGTCTTTTGTGCCACTTATAACTCCTTCAGTCACATCAAATGTCAATAGGATGAAGTAAAGTGAGGTGTCAAGTAAGAACATAGAATTGAGGTAAACTTTATTAGGAAGACACGCAAAATTGTGTAATTTTCAGCATTGATCTTATGGGTTTTCCACAGGTGATATGAATTTATGGTGTAGACTCACAAAAAACCTAAAATTGGAGAATGTAAAATCGAAGTTCCACTGTAATGTGTGTTGAGTTTGCCACCTAGATGTTCCCATAGTGAGTGAGGTCGATATCCCCATTCATAATTTGTCATATTTTAAAAATTGTTTTAGTGTATGGTACAATATATGTACTTAAGACTCTTGTCAAAGTGGCTGATGAGAGTTGCAGAGTAAAAGAAACTCAGATGACATCAATCACTGTTTGGCTGATTTCTTTCAATCTTTAGCAACCAGAGAACAGTCTGTTTGATGCATCTATGTCTATGAAAGAACAAGTGACAGGAATTACCTATCATTGAAATGACAGGAGGGGCTTTGAAAGCATCTTGTAAATGATACATTAGATACTTTAAATATTACATAATCCACAACTAACACTTATTGCAATCAGAAACTGGGTGGTACCAGTCAACATCATTTGCTTTCTATTGACTCAGCCACTTCCATCAAGAGTCTTCTTGGAGTGCAAGATTAATGTATGATGTACTTATTTCCTGTAATCATATTTGGTTATACAAATCTTGTTAACAGGTGAAGTTCTGAAAACTGAGCGACCTTTATCAGGACCTGTTAACATGCGGCCACCACCTTATAGCAGTTGTGGAGGATCACCACTTCTAACAAGACATACAGGTAATGAATTATATTTGTGAATGAATCTGAGCTTACTTGAACAGTTTTATTTTATGACTAGAGAAACCCCACATTGCTCGGGTTATTTATTTATTCCAATCTTCTATTAGTGTATCTCCTGCTCTCCCCTTTCTCTGTTTATCTCTTCCTCTTCCCTTTCTCCATCCTTTTCCTTCTCTGTCTGTTTATCTCCTCCTCCCTTTTGTAGTGTGTGGAGTAAGTTGAGAATCTGAGTCTGCTGAGGCCTGCTTGGAGTAAGACTGCACAGCCACATTAATTTCTGTGTTCTTGGTTGCTTAGGGGTTAGAATGACTTCCTAGTAAGCAGGAGATCCTGTGTTCAAATCCTGGTCGGGCACAAATTTTCAACTCTCCCTGTTGATTCTGTCCATCTCCCATACATAGCTGATGTTTGTAATTCTTTGAAATTTCATTCTTCACAGCTGTCATGCTCCACCATTTTGTCTGTTCTTTCTGACATGTCTGAAAGAACAGGTACCATACACATATATAGATGCAGACTCAGACATACCTCACTGCCTGTTTCCTCCTCCTCCTGTCTTTGCCCATCTTCTCCTCTTCTCTTTCTCTGTCTATTTCCTCCTCCCCTCTCTCCTCATTTGTTCACTTCCTCCTCCTGAATATCTCTGCCTGTCTCCTCCCTCCACTGTCTCTGCCCATTTCCTTCTCTTCTCATCTCCCTGTCTATTCCCTCCTCCCCTAACACTGTCCACTCTTCCTTCTCCTGTCTGTGTTTATCTCCTCCTTCTCCTTGTTGTTTCTTTGTCCTCTTATCTTCCTTTTCTCTCCACATTATCACACTCATCCCAATCGGAGGCTGGTGGTTCTTACTTCTACAGTATTTCTTTCCAAACTGTAACAAGTATGTGTGCTGAATTTGCTTGAAATCATTCCAGGGCATTAGGATAAGCTTTTTGCCTCTGGCTTTGCTTGTTGCATATTTGTGCACATATTTCAATTGTATGTCTAGTGAATTCCATCCTGCATTTTCATGCAGCTTAATGTTTGCGATGTCATATCTGCTGAAATATGTCTGTACAATGATATAATTTTGCAGGTATACCCAGTGATATATGTGCCTACTGCCTGCAAAATGTGTTTAAATAGAGTTAATAATAAAGAAGTAATAAATTAAAACATAATGCTTGATGCAACAGTTTCTCATGCATCTCTGTGTTTATGACGCTACATCTCCTGAACTGTGCCAAAAATATATATTTGTGTAGGAACCCCCATGAACCATGGACCTTGCCGTTGGTGGGGAGGCTTGTGTGCCTCAGCAATACAGATGGCCGTACCGTAGGTGCAACCACAATGGAGGGGTATCTGTTGAGAGGTCAGACAAATGTGTGGTTCCTGAAGAGGGGCAGCAGCCTTTTAAGTAGTTGCAGGAGCAACAGTCTGGATAATTGAATGATGTGGCCTTGCAACACTAATCAATACGGCCTTGCTGTGCTGGTACTGTGAATGGCTGAAAGCAAGGGGAAACTACAGCCGTAATTTTTCCCGAGGGCGTGCAGCTTTACTGTATGGTTAAATGATGATGGCGTCCTCTTGGGTAAAATATTCCGGAGGTAAAACAGTCCCCCATTCGGATCTCCAGGCGGGGACTACTCAGGAGGACGTTGTTATCAGGAGAAAAAAACTGGCGTTCTACGGATCAGAGCGTGGAATGTCAGATCCCTTAATCGGGCAGGTAGGTAGAAAATTTAAAAAGGGAAATGGATAGGTTGAAGTTAGATATAGTAGGAATTAGTGAAGTTCGGTGGCAGGAGGAACAAGACTTTTGATCAGGTGAATACAGGTTTATAAATACAAAATCAAATAGGGGTAATGCAGGAGTAGGTTTAATAATGAATAAAAAAATTGGAGTGCGGGTAAGCTACTACCAACAGCATAGTGAACACATTATTGTGGCCAAGATAGACACGAAGCCCATGCCTACTACAGTAGTACAAGTTTATATGCCAACTAGCTCTGCAGATGATGAAGAAATTGAAGAAATGTATGATGAGATAAAAGAAATTATTCAGGTAGTTAAGGGAAATGTAAATTTAATAGTCATGGGCGACTGGAATTCGAGAGTAGGAAAAGGGGGAGAGGGAAACATAGTGGGTGAATATGGATTGGGGGAGAGAAATGAAAGACGAAGCCGTCTGGTAGAATTTTGCACAGAGCATAACTTAATTATAACTAACACTTGGTTCAAGAATCATAAAAGAAGGTGTATACGTGGAAGAATCCTGGAGATACTAGATATCAGATAGATTATATAATGGTAAGACAGAGATTTAGGAACCAGGTTTTCAATTGTAAGACATTTCCAGGGGCAGATGTGGACTCTGACCACAGTCTATTGGTTATGAACTGTAGATTAAAACTGAAGAAACTGCAAAAAGGTAGGAATTTAAGGAGATGGGACCTGGATAAACTGACTAAACCAGAGGTTGTACAGAGTTTCAGGGAGAGCATAAGGAAACAATTGACAGGAATTGGGGAAAGAAATACAGTAGAAGAAGAATGGGTAGCTCTGAGGGATGAAGTAGTAAAGGCAGCAGAGGATCAAGTCGGTAAAAAGACGAGGGCTAGTAGAAATCCTTGGGTAACAGAAGAAATATTGAATTTAATTGATGAAAGGAGAAAATATAAAAACGCAGTAAATGAAGCAGGCAAAAGGGAATACAAACATCTCAAAAATGAGATCGACAGGAAGTGCAAAATGGCTAAGCAGGGATGGCTAGAGGACAAATGTAAGGATGTAGAGGCTTATCTCACTAGGGGTAAGATAGATGCAGCGTACAGGAAAATTAAAGAGACCTTTGGAGAAAAGAAAGCCACTTGTATGAATATCAAGAGCTCAGATGGAAACCCAGTTCTTAGCAAAGAAGGGAAAGCAGAAAGGTGGAAGGAGTATATAGAGGGTCTATACAAGGGTGATGTACTTGAGGACAATATTATGGAAATGGAAGAGGATGTAGAATAAGATGAAATGGGAGATACGATACTGCGTGAAGAGTTTGACAGAGCACTGAAAGACCTGAGTTGAAACAAGGCCCCGGGAGTAGACAATATTTTATTAGCACTACCGACGGCCTTAGGAGAGCCAGTCCTGACAAAACTCTACCATCTGGTGAGCAAGATGTATGAGACAGGCGAAATACCCTCAGAGTTCAAGAAGAATATAATAATTCCAATCCCAAAGAAAGCAGGTGTTGACAGATGTGAAAATTACCGAACTATCAGTTTAATAAGTCACTGCTGCAAAATACTAACACGTATTCTTTACAGACGAATGGAAAAACTGGTAGAAGCTAACCTCGGCGAAGATCAGTTTGGATTCCGCAGAAATGTTGGAACACGTGAGGCAATACTGACCCTACGACTTAACTTAGAACATAGATTAAGGAAAGGCAGACCTACGTTTCTAGCATTTGTAGACTTACAGAAAGCTTTTGACAGTGTTGACTGGAATACTCTCTTTCAAATTCTGAAGGTGGCAGGGGTAAAATACAGGGAGCGAAAGGCTATTTACAATTTGTACAGAAACCAGATGGCAGTTGTAAGAGTCGAGGGGCATGAAAGCGAAGCAGTGGTTGGGAAGGGAGTGAGACAGGGTTGTAGCCTCTCCCCGATGCTGTTCAATCTGTATATTGAGCAAGCAGTAAAGGAAACATAAGAAAATTCAGAGTGGGTATTAAAGTCAATGGAGAAGAAATAAAAACTTTGAGGTTCGCCGATGACATTGTAATTCTGTCAGAGACAGCAAAGGACTTGGAAGAGCAATTGAACGGAATGGACAGTGTCTTGAATGGAGGATATAAGATGAACATCAACAAAAGCAAAACGAGGATAATGGAAAGTAGTCAAATTAAGTCGGGTGATGCTGAGGGAGTTAGATTAGGAAATGAGACTCTTAAAGTAGTAAAGGAGTTTTGCTATTTGGGAAGCAAAATAACTGATGATGGTCGAAGTAGAGAGGATATGAAATGTAGACTGGCAATGGCAAGGAAAGCGTTTCTGAAGAAGAGAAATTTGTTAACATCGAGTATAGATTTAAGTGTCAGGAAGTCGTTTCTGAAAGTATTTGTATGGAAGTGAAACATGGACAATAAATAGTTTGGACAAGCAGAGAATAGAAGCTTTCGAAATGTGGTACTACAGAAGAATGCTGAAGATTAGATGGGTAGATCACATAACTAATGAGGAGGTATTGAATAGAATTGGGGAGAAGAGGAGTTTGTGGCACAACTTGGCGAGAAGAAGGAATCGGTTGGTAGGACATGTTCTGAGGTATCAAGGGATCACAAATTTAGCATTGGAGGGCAGCGTGGAGGGTAAAAATCATAGAGGGAGACCAAGAGATGAATACACTAAGCAGATTCAGAAGGATGTAGGTTGCAGTAAGTACTGGGAGATGATGAAGCTTGCACAGGATAGAGTAGCATGGAGAGCTGCATTAAACCAGTCTCAGGACTGAAGACAACAACAGCAACAACAACAACAACAGGAACATTCAGCAGCATACGTGGATGCTGTCTGCAAAATGTGTTGTCAGTTGAGTTAGTAGCAACAGGATAATATATGTAAACATATTGCATGATGTGGTAGTTTTTCACACAGTTGGTGTTTATTATGTTGTTATCTCCTGAAGTAAATGCTGTACAGTGAAGTACCTTTTGTGGTACATTCAGTGGTATATGTGAATACTGTCTGCAAAATGTGTAACAAGTACAGCTAGTAGTAAAGAAGCAATAAATTGAAACGTCACACTTCTTGTGGCAGTTTTACTGTATGAACAGTGAAAACATAGTAGGTGATAAACATTATTCCATTGATCATTTTGTGGGTGTTGTCAGGGAGGAAAAGTTACATAATGGTTTGAAATTATGTGTAAAGTTTGTTGCTTGTCCCTAATGCTCTTACTTTCAAATACTGGATGACTAAAGTATGGATATTCTCGTGTTGTGGGCTACACTGTTTCTTCACCCCTAACCACCCCTTTGATAGGTGGGTGGTTTTTACCCCCACAGTGACTCTTTACAGAGAGAGTAAATGATACGTGATCCAAGTTTGGTTGAAACTGATCCAGTGGTTTAGGTGGTGCTGTGGAACTTACGTACATATACATTTGTATGTTCAACGATTTTTATAATTTGTATGGATTTTACTGGCCAATGGAACAGATCTTTCCTGGATTAGTGGATCTAGCTTCTTTTAATCAATGTATACTGATTTAATCACCTAGTTCTTCTTCGTATCATGTGTAACGGAACAAAATATAACAGTCCAGCTCTCTGGTAGAACTGGACTGTGCTTACGAATAACATGCTGTGGAGATGGGCTGGTACATGCTTCACAACTTGAAGCTAGATTCCTAAATATAAAAATAAGAAGTAAGATTAAGAGAAGACAAGTACTAGAAATAATGAAATCTGTTAAAAGGCCTTCACTAAGGGAGACACATGATGTGGAAATGAACATGAAATAATAATGGCAGACTAGCAAAACACACATGTTTGGAGTGTTGGTACATGAAAACTACAAATAAACTGTCTGCACTGGAAGAACACAACGTGTCTGCTTATGAGCATACTATGAAACATATCTTGGGTGTTGAATTAACCGCTCGTGGTATTTGGGTGCATCTTCCCCTTTACCACAACACGATTACTGGACTCTACACCTGGGAACCAGCACTCCTGTATACACTTGACTCTTGCCATCTGTGTGGTCTGAAGTTTCACTGGCTTCTGGTCTGAAGTTCCATTGGCTTTTCTTTCCCATCATCATTCTCTTTCACAACCTTCCTTCATCCTTTGTGCTATTTATCAGCAGTATTTCTCTGTATTTCATTTTCTGTATTGCACTAATGAATGTTTTTACTTAAATTTTTGCCACAAATTTGTGTTTAGCTTCATACCTTACAGAACAGTTACAACATTCCTATTAGAAATCATTAACTTTTGTAGGTGAATCAGAGTACTATTGTGGCAGCGTGTGGCATACTGATCACAAGATGAGCGGCAGCAGCTACCATGATAAAGGTGTGTATGTTTGAAATGAACTAAAACAATAAACAGGTTTATTTTGATGAGTCATTTACTATTCCAAGTTTTCAATTATGATTTTTATTTGTTGATACTAAGATTTCACAATTTTAGTTGTAAAATTTTTTAGTAATTGCATTCTAAGCATGGGAAAGGGGGTGGGTGGGGGAGGGAGAGAGAGAGAGAGAGAGAGAGAGAGAGAGAGAGAGATAGATATTGGTGGGGCTGTATAAAGTAAGTATATGAATTTTTTACTTTTACATTGTGTGATTAGCAAATGAACCGCTTACTTCAAAGTTGTCATCCTCTGTTATGCCGCAGGTCTATCAATTTTTGTTCAGGACAATGAAATTGCTGGTACTCAATAAAGGTATGAGAAATTTGATACCTATAATGGCATTATAATTTTTTCTGACAGCAGTTTGGTTACAGTTAACTGCATGACCTTGTTGTTTCTAGCCCTAAATCATGGTTAATAAATCCCATACCTATTGTAAATGTGGTGCAAATCAAGAAGCTGACATTTTCTGAAATTAAGCAAGTTAAATAGTCACTTAATGTAATCTGTGTTAAATCACCATGATGGACATATACTAAGTAGTAGTTTAAGCAGGTGTATTGTGTGAAAGTATTCTCTTACAGACTCATTCTTTTCTAATTTAGTTTCATTTCTGAAGGGTGCATCATAACTGTAGCATGAAGTGTAACTAATTATCTCCAGAATTCATGTTGGATGTTAACAATTGATTGGTCTTATATGTCACAAGTATTGAAAAAAAAAAAATGACCATACATCTGTTCCTATTGTAAAACTATGTTCCCTCATTCGCAACTTCAAAAAGATTTTTTCTATTTATTGTTATTACTTTCCTGTGCTTGAATAATTTAGACTGTGAGTTGTTTCACTGTGTTCACCATGTCTCTTATGTAGTTTTGATGCTGAAGTAAACTTGCAATTTTGCAGAAGTGATAGGAATCAATTACGTTTGGGGGAAAATGAAATAAGAGAGATTTGTATGAAAACAACTTGGAAAAGAACCTAAGTATTTGAGATAAACAGGACTGTCGGATGACATGGGGAAGGTAAGAGGCGGTTACACTAAGGAAGAAAGGGAGAAGGAAAGGAAAGAAAAGGAAAAAATCCAGATAAGTGTGAGTAGAACAGGAATCAAGTATCTCTAAGATCTCTGCCTGTTACTGGTATTGAAACTGGCAAGATGTCAGTCCCAGGAATTCCAAGACTTTCAAGAATGACAAAAAACATTTCTTTTGTGGGATACAATTACAAATTAACAGTCTTCATATTTTTTCCTCTGCTTTTACTGTGAAAGCTTACTGCTTGCCAAATTTTATGGTTCTAGGTTAATGGGAAGTATACTACAGGTTTTGATGAGCAAGTTTGTGAGTATCGAGATATGTGACAACAGGGTAACAATTATTGAACTATATGAAATAAAATCGTCATAGCTTCTGAATGGTTTGTGTTAGAATGTTCAAACTGCACAGTTAGCTGGGGGACTTGATGGAAATTAGGATGCGCATGTATTGTTTGGTTTAGCTATGAAGCCCATTTTCATTTGGATGGTTTCATCAAAAAGCAAAATTGGCATATTTGGTGAGACACATTTCATGATTGAGAAGTCTTTTCACCCTCAATGGGTGGCTGTGTGGTGTGCAATGTTCAGTCATGGAATAACTGGTGCAATATTCCTTGAGTGACCACCAAACAGAATGTGAAGGTTTTGGAAGATGATTTTATCCCCATTATCCAAAGTGACCCTAATTTTGACAAGATGTGTTTCAAGAAAGATGTAGCTTGACCCTATTGAAGCAGGAGTGCTTGATGATGTCTTGGAGGAGCACTTTGGGAACCAGGTTCTGGCTCTGGGGTACGCAGAAGCCACTGGCATGGGCCTCGATTGGCTGCCACGTTCTCCAAATCTGAACACAGATGACTCCTTTTTGTGGGACTATATTGAAGACATGGTGTACAGCAATAATTCCAAAACCATTGCTGAGCTGAAAAGAGCCATTCAGGAGGTCATCGGCAGCATCGATGTTCTGACACTTCCCTGGCTCATGCAGAATTTTACTTTTTGTCCGTGCCACATCACTGCCAATGATGGCAGGCATATCGAACATGTCATAACCTAAATCTGAATATCTGTAGTGACATTTACATATTGAATAAAGTGTGTGCATGTTGTAGTTTATAACTAATTTACATTTTTTCATATAGTTCAGTAATTTTCATCCTGTAAATGGCTTTATCTTTTGAATATATTGACCTGGAAGCTTAAAATTTTTACACTGCAGAGAGACCATAGTTCTCCATATGTGACATAAATCTTGACTTAATACATCTTCCAGTTCATAAGAAAAAGGTATGGAACCTAAAAAGAGGGCAACATATGCAGTGAAATATTTAATGTACACATATTATACTTCATTACTTTTCCCTTCCTTTTTTTTTTTTTTTTTTTTTTGTTATGATTCACTGCTTAGATTTTCCTTCCATTTTCTTTTTTTACCGTCTTCACTCATTATCCATCCATGATGGAGAACAACCAAAATGTGTTTACTCTTCACTTCTTTATCTCCTTTCATCATATATTTTCTTGAAACTGTATCACTTTTAGACCTATGTGTATTTATAGGTATGTTTATCCTTTTGACTGCTTTAGATGAGTTAACTCCTCATACTCCGCCAGCTCCTGCACTTCCCAGGAGCTGTTGATGAGTTTAAATGCACCCTCAGAATTTTCATGGAGAGCAGTTGATGAATTAACATGGGCACCATTGCCAATCCCTGAGCCACCATTCAGGCACCTGTGTGTTGTTGAAGAATTCAACCATACAGCAGATTTTCCACCTCATATCTCAGTATCTCTTTCTCCCCCTCAGATCTCAGTGTCTCTTCACAGTTCTGGTCACTAAGCTTTGTTTGAGTACTTCATCTATTGTGATCGTGTTTTTCTACATCTACGTCTACATGATTACTCTGCAATTTACAATTAAGTGTCTGACAGAGCTTTCATCAAACCATCTTCAAGCTATTTCTGTATCGTTCACTCTTGAACAACGTGCAGGAAAAACGAGCACTTAAATCTTTCTGTGCGTGGTCTGATTTCTCTTATTTTATTATTATGATGTTTTCTCCGTATGTAGGAGGGCGCCAATGAAATATTTTCGCAATCGGAGATGAAAGTTGGTGATTGAAATTTCATGAGAAGGTGCTGCCACAACAAAAAACACCTTTGCTTTAATGATTGTCACTCGGATTCATGTATCATGTCTGTGGCACCCTCTCTACATCTACATCTACATCTACATTGATACTCCACAAGCCACCCAACGGTGTGTGGCGGAGGGCACTTTACGTGCCACTGTCATTACCTCCCTTTCCTGTTCCAGTCGCGTATGGTTCGCTGGAAGAACGACTGCCCGAAAGCCTCCGTGCACGCTCTAATCTCTCTAATTTTACATTCGTGATCTCCTCGGGAGGTATAAGTAGGGGGAAGCAATATATTCGATACCTCATCCAGAAACGCACCCTCTCGAAACCTGGCGAGCAAGCTACACCGCGATGCAGAGCGCCTCTCTTGCAGAGTCTGCCACTTGAGTTTATTAAACATCTCCGTAACGCTATCACGGTTACCAAATAACCTGTGACGAAACGCGCCGCTCTTCTTTGGATCTTCTCTATCTCCTCCGTCAGACCGATCTGGTACGGATCCCACACTGATGAGCAATACTCAAGTATAGGTCGAAGGAGTGGTTTGTAAGCCACCTCCTTTGTTGATGGACTACATTTTCTAAGCACTCTCCCAATGAATCTCAACCTGGTACCCGCCTTACCAACAATTAATTTTATATGATCATTCCACTTCAAATCGTTCCGCACGCATACTCCCAGATATTTTACAGAAGTAACTGCTACCAGTGTATGTTCCGCTAATATATAATTATACAATAAAGGATCCTTCTTTCTATGTATTCGCAATACATTACATGTGGTACTACAGAAGAATGCTGAAGATTAGATGGGTAGATCACATAACTAATGAGGAGGTATTGAATAGAATTGGGGAGAAGAGGAGTTTGTGGCACAACTTGACGAGAAGAAGGGATCGGTTGGTAGGACATGTTCTGAGGTATCAAGGGATCACAAATTTAGCATTGGAGGGCAGCCCTTCTTTGAACTTTTTCGATGTCTTGTGTTAGTCCCATCTGAAGCTGATCCCACATTGCACAGCAAAATTCCAGAAGAGGGTGGACAAACATGGTGTAAGCCATACCTTTAGTAGAACTGTTGCACTTTCTAAGTGTTCTGCCAATAAATTGCAGTCTTTTACATTATCTATGTGAACATGATTGAAATCCCTAAATACTTAGTTGAATTTACAGCCTTTAGATTTTTGTGATTTATAGCGTAACAGAAATTTAGCAGATTTCTTTTACTACTCATATGGGTGTTTTTTCACACTTTTCATTATTTAGAATCAATTGCCACTTTTTGCGCCATGCAGATATCCACTTCTTGCACTATACAGATATCTTGTTGAAATAATTTTGCAGTTGGTTTTGATCATCTGATGACTTCACAAGGCGATAATTGACAGCATCATTTGCAAACAATCTAAGAGGGCTGCTTAGTGTGTACCCTACATCATTTATGTAAATCAAGAACAGCAGAGGGCCTATAAAGTTTCTTTGGGGAACACATGGTATTACTTCTGTTTTACTCAATGACTTTCCATCAGTTACTACAAGCTGTGACCTTCCTGGCAGAAAGTCATGAATCCAGTTGCGCAACTGAGGCAATACCCCACAGACATGCTATGTGATTAGAAGTCACTTGTGAGGAATGGTGTCAAAAGCATTCTGGAAATCTGAAAATATGGAATCAGTTTGACATCCCCTGTTGATACGACTCATTACTTTGTGAGAATAAAGAGCTAGTTTGTTTCACAAGAATCATATTTTCTGACTCCATCCTGATTATTTGTCAATTTTCTATGAGGTAATTCATAATGTTTGAACACAGCACAGCACATGCTCCACAAGCCTACTGAAAATCGATGTTAGTGATATGGGTTTGTACTTCAGCAAATTACTCCTACTTTCTTTTTGGGTATTGGTATGACTTATGGAACTTTTCATTCTATAGGTATGGATATTTCGATGAGTGAGTGGTTGTATTTGATTGTTAAGTATGGAACTATGGTATTAGCAAACTCTGAACAGAATCTGCTTATATACAATGTGGATGAGACACCTTGCCTTTATTAAGTGATTTAAACTGCTTTGCTACACCTGAAATAGTAACTTCTAACACGTAAGTTAACATAAGTTGGCAGTTGTTCTAGATTTGAATTCTGGAATATTTACGTTGTCTTCCTTTGTGCACTTTACTTAGGTTTCTACCTCACTGCTTATCAGGATTGGCATCAGTGTTTTTCTCATCATATTTTCCATCAATAAAAATGATAAGTGGTTGCACTGAGCAAAAGATCATGGAATTATGAAAAGTGATAGTGAGGATAAATTTTTAAATTTGAATGTAAGAGATAACTCTTGTTTCAATTCTGAAAAAAAAGTCTGTCAGCAGGTGTAACACTACAGACTTCCTTAGTAAGAAACAAAAAATCAGTGACAAATTTGATTGGGAAGAAAAAGATTTTTGTCCACTTAATCACATGTTCGATTATTTGCTATCAGTACATGACTGTATACAAGGTATGTCAGAACACAGCTGTCAACTAGGGGATGATCCAAGCATTCTGTCATTCTTCGTGTTATTTTTGACGGAAGATCTGGTGACGTTCATAGCCAATGAGATTCATTTATTCATCTAGGAAACTACTCCAGGAACAGTTCGTTCTTCACCTTCAAAGTGGAAAGATACAGAACATGAAGAAACATATTGTTTCATAGCTATTTGTCTTCAAATGCCCCTCTTGTAAAAGCTAAAAATTAGCAAACATTTGTCCACATACATTCTTCTGAAAACTCCAATTTTCAGTTAAATTGTGTAAAGAGACCATTTTTTGTTATTTTTGAGATTGTTATGTTTTAATGACAATTTGCTGCCAGCGGAGGACACTGATTATTTAAAATCAGGAAGATTTTTGATGAAGTTTGTATGGCATTCCATTGCATTTAATCTACATCAGTGTTGTTTGATTGTCAGAATGTCTCTCTCTTAGATTTCACTGAATACACAGGGACAGCAACAGAAACTGAGTTCCACTGTTTGGGGAAAAATCATAACATAGTGGCAACAGTTAACGAAGCCCTATTTGGAATGTGGGCATATTCTTTGTTGACAATTGATACGCTGGCCCAGATCTGTTTCCCTGGCTTGAAAAAGGTAGCATGGACATATATAGTGCTGAAATTTTACATCTGGAAGTTTGCCTGAAATTTCATAGAACATATGATGCTGTTTGTAGCAATGAACAAAACATGCCAAAATTTCAGAAGAAACTCAAATGAGGAGATATTCAGTTTACACCAACTAATATGATGCTTTCCATTAAGCAGTGTGACAAAAAGGAAGTGTGGGTATTGACCACTTATAACACCATACAAATGCTTGAAACAAGAAAGACTGACAGGAATATTAGAGCGGAAATTAAGAAACTGCAATGCATTGCAGAATAAAACTTAAATATGGGAGGAGTTAAATGTCATAAAAGTCCTTTTTTCATGTTCCGAATGTGTGTGTGTTAAATGCTTCATGTTCTGCAGAGGTCAGTAGCAGGTCAAAAAACATCAAGTGCAAAGTTTCATCTGTTGCTGGAATGTGAACTTCTAGAAATGTACACAACAGATTGCAAAAAGTTGACAGGGGAGGTACTGTGGTGATAATCTTCTGCAGATCTGGGGAGCCATTTTACAAATGTTATAACAGTTTAGCACTCCAAGAAAGTTATGCTAAAGTGAAAATGTACAGTTTGCTCAAAACAGAAAGTATGCCGAGAAACTGAATACAAATGCAAAACTACCAAGGCACTATTGTATAACAGTCCGTGTTTCAAGTCTTACCATATGAAGATGAATTACTAATTTTTATACCTGTAATAATGTTCATGTCAGTGGTGACAAATCTTATAATGAAAGGAGATGTTGCAGAAAGCACACCACAATTATTAAGGACAGGGTGAGGCAGGCCCAGGTAGAAGCCTAATTGCAAGCTGCTTAGTGTAGGCTCGGTTTGTGCACTCTAAGCTGATACTCAATGTTGTGGCAAATGGGAGAAAGCTTAAATGATAGATTCCTTAATGGTCACTTCCATTAGCCACTGTGCTGAGTGTCACCTTGGAGTGCACAGATAGTAGACACATTACTTGATATTGACACAGTTCTCAACTTGGTATGTAGCCATTGACTAAGTGAAAAGTTGGTTTCAGCTTAACCATTGTGAGAAGTTGTGTATAGAGGGGAAGGGTCACATGTATTGCTGCTAGAGTGTGCTGTGTAGCATATGACAGTGTCGCAGTACACTAACCAGATGAAAAGGTGGATCTGAGCATTCAGTTGCATGGTGGAGACCACATCAGCATATTGCACATTGAATGCCATGTCCTGGGTGAAGGCAGCTAAAGTTCAGCAACCTAGAGAGATAGTGAACTTGCTGCTCAATATCTCAGCAGTGGTTAGGTATGTAGCTCTGTAGGGTAATCACTGGGGAGTAGTAATAGTAGTAGTAGTAGTAGTAGCAGTAATGGTTGTGTTCATTTGTGGATCACTGTATTAGACATATCTTGGTATTGACCTGCTTGTATAGCTTAACATGCAATGTGCTATCTTGCAAGACGAGGAGGTGAGCCAGCTGAAGATTGAATCCGCATGGTGATTCATTGGCACTGGGCTGATAACTGGCAAGTGTTAAGTGTGGTTTTATGGTGGTTTTGCCTGCTCGTTTAGGTAAAGGTCCCCAAATTCCACCTTAAAAAAATTCATAAACAAACAAGTAAAACATGATAATACACAAAACACACTTTATATGATTCAGAGACAGATGGCCTACACACCTTACCTCCGTTATGGTACCTTGATGACTGTGGCATGAGGAAGGGCATACAACTACAAAGTTAAACAGTGAAATAAAATTCAACAAATGCTGCCAAGGTAGACCCCATGCTAGGCAGGATAAATACTGGGCAAAAGAAGAAGATTATATATTTTTTGGTACTACAGTTTCAGGAAAAAAACATAATTCATATATACAGGCATTTACAAACAGTAGGAAGTAATTTAAGGAACTCACAGAAAATCAAAATCAGGATGGCCAGTTGGGAATAGATCTTCCATCTTCCTGAATACATGGCCAGTTTAAAACAGCACTTCATTTGTTTCAACCCAAGTGTAGAAGTTTGTGTTATTTATGCATTCTTGCAAAGAAGTTATTTTATTGTGTAAAAAGACAATGCAACACTATTCATTCCTATCTTAACAGCAGTCACTGCATGCACTATTTCATAATGAATTGGCAGTAATTTTTTAATCTTCTCAAAAGATAGGTAAATAAAAATGAATAAATAATTTTTCAGAACCTGTGAAAACCAGTGTAGTGGAGAAGACCATAGACGGGGTCCAGCAGGCTACGCCGTTTGAGTATCAACCAGATGAACTGCAAAAGATTAATCCTCAGTCAAGGACAAGGTTTGTACTTGTTATGTACAATAATATTACAGGATGTAAACAATTAATCAAACCCCAAATGGCCGTTGATACATGGACGTGAGTAACAGATAGGGAAACTGCACTGTGTGTGAAGTGAGCTATCACTGTTTATTGGAACCAAGTACATACTCTCTCAAATGCACACCCCTGTGGCAACAGCAACTCTGTCACTCACTGCAGGGTGTGTGTGTGTGTGTGTGTGTGTGTGTGTGTGTGTGTGTGTGTTTGTGTTTATGTGTGTGTAGCTGTAAGGAAATGTTATGCTGCACTTTATACTTTTCTTGAATAATTATGCAGGCATCTTAGATATATATAATTATGTACAAATAATGTTGTCCACAATCATGTGAAACATCCTTTGTATGACATCAATTGTCAAATCAGAATGCCCAACATGAAAACTCTACATACAGATTTATCCATGCAATGATAGAATCAGAATGGCGTTTCATTTTATTTTTTTGAGTCCAATCAGAGGTACATATTTTCTGAGGATTTTGCGCTTCTCCAAAGTAAGCCAATGATGCCAGAAGCTCATATATTTGCGTCCATGCAGGTACTTTCTCTTGCCAAGTAATTGTGATTGCTGTCCCTCCTTGTAAAGACATGCTTCGTCCCCTGGCATGATTCTCCACGTGCAAATAAAATAACAAATCGACACAATATTTGTGCTCTCCTCTGTGATCATTTGTTTCCTCGTCTTCAATTGTAAGTTCCATTCATTGGTAAGAATGCACAGGGATACACATCAGTCCTCTAGAATGATATGTAGTACCATATGTCCCCCTCTCTTAGTGAATGATCTCGCGATAAATATTGTTACTTTTCTTAGTTCATAAGTCAAACTTCTACCATTTTATAATCCTTTGATACTATCAGTAAATTCCTTTGATACATATTTGTAATGCTATATTATAAAGGTAGTAAGCCTTATCATGTGAGAATAGTACTATGCTTCTCATTTTTGCACTACTGGACATTTCATCTCCATTATTATTGTACTGTTAATTGTGTCTCAGTTGTAATTGGAGGAATATGCATTTATCCTTGCACCTAACATTTTCTTAATATGATAAATGTTCAAATTTGTTTTAATATGCCTGTATACCGTATTTACTCGAATCTAAGCCGCACTTTTTTCCGGTTTTTGTAATCCAAAAAACCGCCTGCGGCTTAGAATCGAGTACAAAGCAAGCGGAAGTTCTGAAAAATGTTGGTAGGTGCCGCCACAACTAACTTCTGCCGTCGAATATATGTAGCGCTACACAGGCATGCTTTGTAGGCACAAAGATAAATACTGGCGCCAAAACCTATAGAAAAAAAAGATGGAAGACGAGCTTTTTTCTCTGCCCCGAGTTTCACCCACTGCATTTTGATACATTATTCAACGAAGTAAATACAAATTCCGTATTGTTCATCTTCGAATGTAGCAGAATTTCAATGTAATACAAAAATCCGACTGGCAAGACTGTTTGGGATGTTTGTCAATATGGCCAACTCTACGTTCTGAATTTTTTCCTACCTGTGAGAAGAGATGGTTGCTAATAGGAACCTGATGAAATGTGATTCACATGCAGTATTCTCTTCACCATATGAATAATACGAATATAAACATTTTGCCATGTATTGTTTCGTGTTTGCTGCTATCTCATTTAAATCCTGTCTGCCTAATAAACTACGAAACTAGAGTGAGACAACAGCAAACGTGGAAGAATATACGTATCGTTTCATGTATATATTCGTAATATTCTTATGCCTAATAGTGATACAGTCAGAAATGAAGCACAGCAACTGACTAGATTTTTAAATCTAAGATGACTCTAATTTCTAAGCAGAATGTAATGTACTAAAGAGGCGTCTGCAAAGATTTTCAAAAGGAGAAAAATTTTCAGTAAACTCTTGTTTAGAACATCTTCTATCATACGCAGTCTGTTACTTGGTTCTTGTTGATCATTATCAAAGAAAGCATCAGTGCAAATAACAACAAATAGCAGTCTCTTGCCATTGTTTCACTAATGAGACGATTCCTCTCTCTCTCTCTCCCCTTTTTTTTTTTTTTTTTTTAAGCGGCGGTAGCGCGCACAAAAGCAAGCCATGCCGCGAGCCGCGACAGGCCGTAAACACGCACTATCAGAATGCGACAAACAATGCATGACACAGTACAGTAATGCATTTTCAGCTTAGAGTGACGTAAACACCTATAACAAAGAAAACGACACTTATCAGATCAAAGCAAAATAAGCAATCGATTCAAACCAGACGAAGCACGTGAAAAGTGGAAGGGTACCCGTATAAATACGGACGGAGCGCCTGACGCATAGCAATGGCTACCTGGTATAGCTTAACTGCTAAGCTTACGACTCGAACCAAACTACTGTAGCTGCATCGTCATTCATTCGACCTAAATTGTGTCTCATATTACAATGGACCAACTTTGTTTCGATTTGGAGGTGCGGCCTAAAACTTTTTTCTCCCCTCGAATTTCGAGTCCCAGATTTCAGGTGCGACTTAGATTCGAGAATTTTTTTTTCCTTTATTTCGAGTCTCATTTTTCAGGTGCGGCTTAGATTCGAGTGCGGCTTAGATTTGAGTAAATACGGTATTTGGATATAATACTGCTTTATCATTGTAATATTTCTGTTACATGGAAACAAACAGTTTCATACCTTTAATAGTTTCCTGCTTGATTATATTCCTTAATCTTTTACAACTCAGGCAAGTTCCCATTGGAGTAAATTTCAAAATATTAAATATTCTACATTTATAAAAATTATCGATCACACCCCTTTTCTCAGACACAATTATTATCTTTACTTTACAGAGATGGTGTCTTCCTTGGTAGACATATATCATTTCCTACCATACTACATATATTTGGGAACAGCATCCTATTTAAAAAGCATGTCTCTGTCCTTGCTCTTGCTCTTGCTCCCTGCTTCTTGC
The DNA here is from genome assembly GCF_021461385.2 of Schistocerca piceifrons. Taxonomy (NCBI): domain Eukaryota; kingdom Metazoa; phylum Arthropoda; class Insecta; order Orthoptera; family Acrididae; genus Schistocerca; species Schistocerca piceifrons. Next base: position 208,180,795 of record NC_060141.1, read on the forward strand.
TCCTTGCTCCTTGTTTCTTGCTCTTCTGATATTCTTATTTTGCAAAAACTTTTACCAACTGGTTGCCTGATTTTGTCTCATCTCCATTTTCTAAGTACCCATTTAGACCACTTTAGCCAGCTATCCTTGTAATTAATTCACATGTACATCATATTTGTTAGCACTCCTTGCCATTAAGTCACTCATTATAAAATTATAACAGTCTGTTATAATGTTATATTTGCAGTAACAGAGGCACATCATTACTGTTAATTTCACTACTGTATGTTGTTGTTGTTGTTGTAGTCTTCAGTCCTGAGACTGGTTTGATGCAGCTCTCCATGCTACTCTATCCTGTGCAAGCTTCTTCATCTCCCAGTACATACTGCAACCTACATCCTTCTGAATCTGCTTAGTGTATTCATCTCTTGGTCTCCCTCTATGATTTTTACCCTCCACGGTGCCCTCCAATGCTAAATTTGTGATCCCTCGATGCCTCAAAACATGTCCTACCAACCGATCCCTTCTTCTAGTCAAGTTGTGCCACAAACTCCTCTTCTCCCCAATCCTACTCAATACTTCCTCATTAGTTAGGTGATCTACCCACCTTATCTTCAGCATTCTTCTGTAGCACCACATTTCGAAAGCTTCTATTCTCTTCTTGTCCAAACTAGTTATCGTCCATGTTTCACTTCCATACACGGCTACACTCCATACACATACTTTCAGAAACGACTTCCTGACACTTAAATCTATACTCGATGTTAACAAGTTTCTCTTCTTGAGAAACGCTTTCCTTGCCATTGCCAGTCTACATTTTATATCCTCTCTGCTTCGACCATCATCGGTTATTTTACTCCCTAAATAGCAAAACTCCTTTACTACTCTAAGTGTCTCATTTCCTAATCTAATTCCCTCAGCATCACCCGACTTAATTTGACTACATTCCATTATCCTCGTTTTGCTTTTGTTGATGTTCATCCTATATCCTCCTCTCAAGACACTGTCCATTCCGTTCAAGTGCTCTTCCAAGTCCTTTGCTGTCTCTGACAGAATTACAATGTCATCGGCGAACCTCAAAGTTTTTATTTCTTCTCCATTGACTTTAATACCCACTCCGAATTTTCTTTTGTTTCCTTTACTGCTTGCTCAATATACAGATTGAATAGCATCGGGGAGAGGCTACAACCCTGTCTCACTCCTTTCCCAACCACTGCTTCCCTTTCATGCCCCTCGACTCTTATGACTGCCATTTGGTTTCTGTACAAGTTGTAAATAGCCTTTCGCTCCCTGTATTTTACCCCTGTCACCTTCAGAATTTGAAAGAGAGTATTCCAGTTAACATTGTCAAAAGCTTTCTCTAAGTCTACAAATGCTAGAAATGTAGGTCTGCCTTTCCTTAATCTATTTTCTAAGATAAGTCGTAAGGTCAGTATTGCCTCACGTGTTCCAACATTTCTACGGAATCCAAACTGATCTTCCCCGAGGTCGGCTTCTACCAGTTTTTCCATTCGTCTGTAAAGAATTCGCGTTAGTATTTTGCAGCTGTGACTTATTAAACTGATAGTTCGGTAATTTTCACATCTGGCAACACCTGCTTTCTTTGGGATTGGAATTATTATATTCTTCTTGAAGTCTGAGGGTATTTCGCCTGTCTTATACATCGTGCTCACCAGATGGTAGAGTTTTGTCATGACTGGCTCTCCCGAGGCCATCAGTAGTTCTAATGGAATGTTGTCTACTCCCGGGGCCTTGTTTCGATTCAGGTCTTTCAGTGCTCTGTCAAACTCTTCACGCAGTATCTTATCTCCCATTTCGTCTTCATCTACATCCTCTTCCATTTCCATAATATTGTCCTCAAGTACATCACCCTTGTATAAACACTCTATATACTCCTTCCACCTTTCTGCCTTCCCTTCTTTGCTTAGAACTGGGTTGCCATCTGAGCTCTTGATATTCATACAAGTGGTTCTCTTCTCTCCAAAGGTCTCTTTAATTTTCCTGTAGGCAGTATCTATCTTACCCCTAGTGAGACAAGCCTCTACATCCTTACATTTGTCCTCTAGCCATCCCTGCTTAGCCATTTTGCACTTCCTGTCGATCTCAGTTTTGAGACGTTTGTATTCCTTTTTGCCTGCTTCATTTACTGCATTTTTATATTTTCTCCTTTCATCAGTTAAATTCAATATTTCTTCTGTTACCCAAGGATTTCTATTAGCCCTCGTCTTTTTACCTACTTGATCGTCTGCTGCCTTCACTACTTCATCCCTCAGAGCTACCCATTCTTCTTCTACTGTATTTCTTTCCCCCATTCCTGTCAATTGTTCCCTTATGCTCTCCCTGAAACTCTCTACAACCTCTGGTTCTTTCAGTTTATCCAGTTCCCATCTCCTTAAATTCCTACCTTTTTGCAGTTTCTTCAGTTTCAATCTGCAGATCCAATAGATTGTGGTCAGAATCCACATCTGCCCCTCGAAATGTTTACAATTTAAATCCTGGTTCCTAAATCTCTGTCTTACCATTATATAATCTATCTGATATCTTTTAGTATCTCCAGGATTCTTCCAGGTATACAACCTTCTTTTATGATTCTTGAACCAAGTGTTAGCTATGATTAAGTTATGCTCTGTGCAAAATCCTACAAGGCGGCTTCCTCTTTCATTCCTTCCCCCCAATCCATATTCACCTACTATGTTTCCTTCTCTCCCTTTTCCTACTGACGAATTCCAGTCACCCATAACTATTAAATTTTCGTCTCCCTTCACTACCTGAATAATTTCTTTTATCTCGTCATACATTTCATCTATTTCTTCATCATCTGCAGAGCTAGTTGGCATATAAACTTGTCCATTCATGTCCATTAAACTAGCTTGCCTATTCTTCCTATTGTCAAATTGACATTGCTAATGTCCTGAAAAAGAAATCTTACTGTAGTTCATAGCAAAATGATAATTGTATTATAACACTATTGAAAAAAAAAAATAATAAAAATAAAACGTGGCACAGTTCTGATGTAATCCCTTGAAATATAACAGAAAGGGCAATGGAGGAAACATTTCTTATAGCGAATATTGTAAATGTTATCAGTCAGTATAATAATGAAATAAAATATTCTCAACAACCTTTTCTTGCTCAGAATGTTAAAAATGAACATTTCTGTGAATCTTTCTTCAATAAGTACTGTATAGTTACCCTGTACAGAACAGTATTAATTAAACCTTTATATGCGTATTTCAGGAAACCAGTCCTTTTCCTCAGAGTTAATCCTTCAAGCCAGTAGTTTCTGTGCACTCACCTAGTCTACTGCAGTAATTTACACAGCTGGCTGGTACAGGAATGTAGTGTTTTACTGGAATTGCTCTAACTTCGAAATTATTTACAGAAAAGCAATGATATTTTCAAGATTTTTTATATATAGAAAAGCAATGAAATTTTCAAGATTTGCTAACTATACATCTTTAATTACAATTCAGACAGACACTGCATAACAGTTGCTGAGGAACAGAGGCATTGTTGGACAGGAATAATCACAGCCAATGATTGGACAGCGTGAAACACGGTATATACATAACTGAGGTGTAGTGGTCTATTTATAATGAAAAATCATACACATGGGAAATCAGGATAACAGACATAAATAATGTTCATGTTTGATAAATGTCAGACTCCCAATATAAAGGTTGATATTGGACTTTCAGCAAGGAATGTGCCCTCCTTGTGGACTCTAAAGGACATTTTTAACATGTTATTCATGGTTCCCAAACTATCGAGTCCTTCTGGGATATTGTCTCATTCCGTACTCAAGTCAGTTTTCATTTGTCGCACATTTCATAGAGGGGGCGTTTGTTGAGAAGTGCACCTGCCAAGAGCATCCCAGGCATCCTCTGTAGGGTTTAGGTTTAGGGAGTGTGCTCGCCATTCCATAGCTCAATGTTTTCACGTTCCATTGTCAACACCTCAGCGGCCCTGTTTGTGTGGGCAGTGTCATCCATAAGCAGAAAGTTCGGACATACCGCACCCCCAAACAGATGGACATGATCCAGAATAATCTCCATCAATAAAGTAGGCAAATACGTGGTGTTCGGCCATTGTACATAATACTAGTCCACACCATAATGCCTAGGCCATACCAATGACATTCTGTGCTGTGTGACATGTCCCCCCCTCCCCCCCCCCCCCCCCCTCTCTCTCTCTCTCTCTCTCTCTCTCTCTCTCTCTCTCTCTCTCTCTCTCTCTCTCTCTCTCTCTCTCTCCCCCCCCCCTCTCTCTCCCTCTCTCTCTTTCCCTCTCCCTCCCTCCCCCCCTCCCCCCTCCCACCCATCCTAACTGGTGGGTAGAATCCCTTGTCATAGTGAAGCAGGATTCATCGGAGAACATCACTGCTCTCTATACTAATGAACTCTTTCTCAATGATGGCATGGGTGAAGAGGGATGCAGTGATGCATTTAACAGGCTTCCGAACATACAAACCAGCTTGATTTAATGGTTCTAGGAGAGACACATGTACCAGCAGCGACTGCAAGGTCCACAGCAATCTGTGTGGGAGTGAGATATCTGTTCCTTTTCTCCATTATGCCTATGTGTCGATCCTCTTGCAGTGTGGTGGTCCATCTGTGAGTATCGGAATGTATTTGCAAAGCATTTCCACGTCTGGCAGACTTTTTTAGTCACGAGGTGACACTTTTGGACACACCCATTACTGTGGCCACAGCGGTGATACTTTCACTGGCTTCGAGCTGTGTAACTGCTCATCCACGATTGTAAACACTCAAATGATGTCTTGCAGACATGCTGCTGCTGTTGTTGTTGTTGTTGTTGTTGTCTTCAGTCCTGAGACTGGTCTGATGCAACTCTCCATGCTACTCTATCCTGTGCGAGCTTCTTCATCTCCCAGTACTTACTGCAACCTACATCCTTCTGAATCTGCTTAATGTATTCATCTCTTGGTCTCCCTCTATGATTTTTACCCTCCACGCTGCCCTCCAATGCTAAATTTGTGATCCCTTGATGCCTCAGAACATGTCCTACCAACAGGTCCCTTCATCTTGTCAAGTTGTGCCACAAACTCCTCTTCTCCCCAATTCTATTCAAAACCTCCTCATTAGTTATGTGATCTACCCATCTAATCTTCACCATTCTTCTGTAGCACCACATTTCGAAAGCTTCTATTCTCTGCTTGTCCAAACTATTTATCGTGCATGTTTCACTTCCATACATGGCTACACTCCATACAAATACTTTCAGAAACGACTTCCTGACACTTAAATCAATACTCAATGTTAACAAATTTCTCTTCTTCAGAAACGCTTTCCTTGCCATTGCCAGTCTACATTTTATATCCTCTCTACTTCGACCATCATCAGTTATTTTGCTTCCCAAATAGCAAAACTCCTTTACTACTTTAAGAGTCTCATTTCCTAATCTAACTCCCTCAGCATCACCCGACTTAATTTGACTACTTTCCATTATCCTCGTTTTGCTTTTGTTGATGTTCATCTTATATCCTCCTTTCAAGACACTGTCCATTCCGTTCAACTGCTCTTCCAAGTCCTTTGCTGTCTCTGACAGAATTACAATGTCATCGGCGAACTTCAACGTTTTTATTTCTTCTCCATTGACTTTAATACCTACTCCGAATTTTTCTTTTGTTTCCTTTACTGCTTGCTCAATATACCAATTGAATAACATCGGGGACAGGCTACAACCCTGTCTCACTCCCTTCCCAACCACTGCTTCCCTTTCATGCCCCTCAATTCGTGTAACTGCCATGTGGTTTCTGTACAAATTAAAAATAGCCTTTCACTCCCTGTATTTTACCCCTGCCACCTTCAGAATTTGAAAGAGAGTATTCCAGTCAACATTGTCAAAAGCTTTCTCTAAGTCTACAAATGCTAGAAACGTAGGTGTGGCTTTCCTTAATCTATTTTCTAAGATAAGTCGTATGGTCAGTATTGCCTCACGTGTTCCAACATTTCTGCGGAATCCAAACTGATCTTCGCCGAGGTCAGCTTCTACCAGTTTTTCCATTCGTCTGTAAAGAATACGCATTAGTATTTTGCAGCAGTGACTTATTAAACTGATAGTTCGGTAATTTTCACATCTGTCAACACCTGCTTTCTTTGGGATTGGAATTATTATATTCTTCTTGAACTCTGAGGGTATTTCGCCTGTCTCATACATCTTGCTCATCAGATGGTAGAGTTTTGTCAGGACTGGCTCTCCCAAGGCCGTCAGTAGTTCCAATGGAATGTTGTCTACTCCCGGGCCTTGTTTCGACTCAGGTCTTTCAGTGCTCTGTCAAACTCTTCACGCAGTATCGTATCTCCCATTTCATCTTCTTCTACATCCTCTTCCATTTCCATAATATTGTCCTGAAGTACATCGTCCTTGTATAGACCCTCTATATACTCCTTCCACCTTTCTGCTTTCCCTTCTTTGCTTAGAACTGTTTTTCCATCTGAGCTCTTGATATTCATACAAGTTGTTCTCTTTTCTCCAAAGGTCTCTCTAACTTTCCTGTAGGCAGTATCTATCCTACCCCTAGTGAGATAAGCCTCTACATCCTTACATTTGTCCTCTAGGCGTCCCTGCTTAGCCATTTTGCACTTCCTGTCGATCTCATTTTTGAGACGTTTGTATTCCCTTTTGCCTGCTTCATTTACTGCGTTTTTTATTTTCTCCTTTCATCAATTAAATTCAATATTCCTTGTGTTACCCAAGAATATCTACTAGCCCTCGTCTTCTTACCTACTTGATCCTCTGCTACCTTCACTACTTCATCCCTCAAAGCCACCCATTCTTCTTCTACTGTATTTCTTTCCCCCTTCCTGTTAATTGTTCCCTTATGCTGTCCCTGAAACTCTGTACAACCTCTGGTTCTTTCAGTTTATCCAGGTCCCATCTCCTTAAATTCTCACCTTTTTGTGGTTTCTTCAGTTTTAATCTACAGTTCATAACCAATAGATTGTGATCAGGATTCTTCCTTGTATACAACCTTCTATCATGGTTCTTGAACCAAGTGTTAGCAATGATTAAGTTATGCTCTGTGCAAAATTCTACCAGACGGCTTCCTCTTTCATTTCTCTCCCAATCCATATTCACCCATTATGTTTCCTTCTCTCCCTTTTCCAACTCTCGAATTCCAGTCACCCATGACTATTAAATTTTCGTCTCCCTTTACTACCTGAATAATTTCTTTTATCTCATCATACATTTCTTCAATTTCTTCGTCAGCTGCAGAGCTAGTTGGCATATAAACTTGTACTACTGTAGTAGCCATGGGCTTTGTATCTATCTTGGCCACAATAATGTGTTCACAATGCTGTTGGTAGTAGCTTACCCGCACTCCAATTTTTTTATTCATTATTAAAACTACTCCTGCATTACCCCTATTTGATTTTGTATTTATAACCCTGTATTCAACTGACCAAAAGTTTTGTTCTTCCTGCCACCGAACTTCACTAAGTCCTACTATATCTAACTTCAACCTATCCATTTCCCTTTTTAAATTTTCTAACCTACCTGCCCGATTAAGGGAACTGACATTCCACGCTCCGATCTGTAGAACTCCAGTTTTCTTTCTCCTGATAACGACGCCCTCTTGAGTAGTCCCTGCCCGGAGATCCGAATGGGGGACTATTTTAGCTCTGGAATATTTTACCCAAGAGGACGCCATCATCATTTAACCATACAGTAAAGTTGCATGCCCTCGGGAAAAATTACGGCTGTAGTTTCCCCTTGCTTTCTGCCATTCGCAGTACCAGCACAGCAAGGCCGTTTTGGTTAGTGTTGCAAGGCCAGATCAGTCAATCATCCAGACTGTTGTCCCTGCAACTACTGAAAAGGCTGCTGCCCCTCTTCAGGAACCACACGTTTGTCTGGCCTCTCAACAGATACCTCTCTGTTGTGGTTGCACCTACGGTACGGCCATCTGTATTGCTGAGGCATGCAAGCCTCCCCACCAATGGCAAGGTCCATGGTTCATGGTTCATGCTGCTGTACCACATAGAATGTCACACTAATCGGTTCCCCAACCACTTTCTTCAAACACCATACTGCATTGTGTGTCGAATGGGTACAGAGCATTGTGAATAGATTTCACTCTCCACGTTTTTGTTTAATATCAATGGCCAAATATTCATAATAATTATCGATTGTTCTGTAGCCATTGGCAGTTGTTCCTTAGAAAGTGTCGTTCCTTAGCAATTGTGAGGCAGTTTACATTGTCACTTAATATGAATTTTCAGTGTGGTGTACCTAGAAACAATCTTCAAAACAAAGTTCCCCATCAAAGTCTCTGCAGCATAATGATAATTCCTATCATTCTGCATCACACTACACATCTCTTTATAGGACTGTTCTTCTGTGTGGGTGGTATATTCTCAATGAAATCCCATGCTGTGAACCATTCAGGCATAGATGTTTTTGAAGGCTGCCCACATTGAGGTGAAATCACATCCTTTCCATTAGTTTCCAGCAGTTATGATACAAGAAACAACCTGAAATGTACATGTGATTCTTCCTTTGTCTTCTCACTGGACTTGTAAACAATAGCCGGCCGGGGTGGCCGAGCGGTTCTAGGCACTACAGTCTGGAACGTCGCGACTGCTACGGTCGCAGGTTCGAATGCTGCCTCGGGCATGGGTGTGTGTGATGTCCTTAGGTTAGTTAGGTTTCAGTAATTCTAAGTTTTAGGGGACTGATGACCTCAGAAGTTAAGTCCCATAGTATTCAGAGCCAATTTTTTGTAAACAATAAAAACATTTTGCATGACAATATTCATCAGCCTTGTGAACATTTTCATGTACAACTTTGTGCCTTTCTTCCTTTCTATGAGAGAAGGATATACACTCCTGGAAATTGAAATAAGAACACCATGAATTCATTGTCCCAGGAAGGGGAAACTTTATTGACACATTCCTGGGGTCAGATACATCACATGATCACACTGACAGAACCACAGGCACATAGACACAGGCAACAGAGCATGCACAATGTCGGCACTAGTACAGTGTATATCCACCTTTCGCAGCAATGCAGGCTGCTATTCTCCCATGGAGGCGATCGTAGAGATGCTGGATGTAGTCCTGTGGAACGGCTTGCCATGCCATTTCCACCTGGCGCCTCAGTTGGACCAGCGTTCGTGCTGGACGTGCAGACCGCGTGAGACGACGCTTCATCCAGTCCCAAACATGCTCAATGGGGAACAGATCCGGAGATCTTGCTGGCCAGGGTAGTTGACTTACACCTTCTAGAGCACGTTGGGTGGCACGGGATACATGCGGACGTGCATTGTCCTGTTGGAACAGCAAGTTCCCTTGCCGGTCTAGGAATGGTAGAACGATGGGTTCAATGACGGTTTGGATGTACCGTGCACTATTCAGTGTCCCCTCGACGATCACCAGTGGTGTATGGCCAGTGTAGGAGATCGCTCCCCACACCATGATGCTGGGTGTTGGCCCTGTGTGCCTCGGTCGTATGCAGTCCTGATTGTGGCACTCACCTGCATGGCGCCAAACACGCATACGACCATCATTGGCACCAAGGCAGAAGCGACTCTCATCGCTGAAGACGACACGTCTCCATTCGTCCCTCCATTCACGCCTGTCGCGACACCACTGGAGGCGGGCTGCACGATGTTGGGGCGTGAGCGGAAGACGGCCTAACGGTGTGTGGGACCGTAGCCCAGCTTCATGGAGACGGTTGTGAATGGTCCTCGCCGATACCTCAGGAGCAACAGTGTCCCTAATTTGCTGGGAAGTGGCGGTGCGGTCCCCTACGGCACTGCGTAGGATCCTACGGTCTTGGCGTGCATCCGTGCGTCGCTGCGGTCCGGTCCCAGGTCGACGGGCACGTGCACCTTCCGCCGACCACTGGCGACAACATCGATGTACTGTGGAGACCTCACGCCCCACGTGTTAAGCAATTCGGCGGTACGTCCACCCGGCCTCCCGCATGCCCACTATACGCCCTCGCTCAAAGTCCGTCAACTGCACATACGGTTCACGTCCACGCTGTCGCGGCATGCTACCAGTGTTAAAGACTGCGATGGAGCTCCGTATGCCACGGCAAACTGGCTGACACTGACGGCGGCAGTGCACAAATGCTGCGCAGCTAGCGCCATTCGACGGCCAACGCCGCGGTTCCTGGTGTGTCCGCTGTGCCGTGCGTGTGATCATTGCTTGTACAGCCCTCTCGCAGTGTCCGGAGCAAGTATGGTGGGTCTGACACACCGGTGTCAATGTGTTCTTTTTTCCATTTCCAGGAGTGTAGTTTCTAAGCCTTCATATCTGCACCACCCATAAAAGAATTGTATTTTTTAATAAATTGAGGCTTTCTCATCTCTTTGCCCCATTTGGTTGTTGTAGCAGCTGCATCATTATGGAATGTTGAAATAAAAGTCACCTGTTTTTTATCCATCCATTTCAGCATCATAATACCCAGTGAATGATTTTACCTTTCTTGAGTGCATCAGGGTATCAGGTACATTCTTCCTATTCAGCCAAAGTGTGTCAGCTACATTTGTACCCCTTTCCACCAAACAGTAACACAAATGTGTGCTTTGTAATCTGACACAAATGTACACTTTGTAATCACTGTCCGCCCAGAGTTTATGGCCTAAGTTAAAATGAGGCTCAGTAAGTTCTAATACTGTCTGACTTGTTTTCAGGGTATCTGCAGAAAGAAATTTTGTTTCTTTCTCAGTGGGACTTTATGTGTAAATACCTGCCATAAAGATTGTGCGGGGGATTCACAGATCTTCTAGGTCTTTATTCCAAAATTTGATGTTTTTCTAGGTGGGCAGGTTTTTATTGCCAGCCTTCCTTTCCATAGCATAAGGGATTCATTCACCCAAGTGCTTTCTCCCATTTTATATATATTTTTAAATGTATCATTCAAGTGCTGAATGACCAAGTGCAGCTTGGACAATCTTTCATTTTTCTCAGACGCATTCACTTTCTCATAATGGCATCTACAAAGTATCTCAAATCTGTCTTGGTGCATAGTCTGGTTTGTTTCAGTCAGTATAATTGTCATCAGTAATATCTAGGTCACTCCCATTGTCATTTATACAATTTGTTCCTTGGTTCACTGATAATTGCAAGATTTTGCTCCGATGTAAGACTGCACTAAGTATTTGGCTGTGTAGTTTAGCATTCGAGGGCATCACTCCGATTGTAAGATACAACACATTGTTTCGTCTGACCTGTTCACTTTCTAACAAAAATGTTAAAGCTAGGTCAGCACAGACCTTTTTACAGTTAGCTGATGAAACAGTATCATTGGTTGTCAATAGAAGGCAAAGTAATGTAGTTTCACCTGCAAGAATGCACCTGGTAAGTATGTGATCAAGATAAAGCCAATGCAGATGCTCGCAACACACAAATTCATACTTGAGGTGCTGGCTTGAGGAGTTAATGCTAAACTTTACTTCGAAGTACATTGTTATTCAGTTTTGTATTTGTCACCTTAAAGATAAATCAAAAGTGGAATACGTTTTTGGCGCATCATTTTAACCCATTGTGCCAGTGCCATTGAAAAATATATCCGAATACCCTTCTCAGGATACATCAGTTACCCTACTTTTCTTATTTTACTTATTGTAGGCCTGAGGCCTCGTACCTTCTTTGTCGAATTTGTTTCTTCTTTTCTTTATATTTGTTTTCCCAAGATAATTACTTTTCTCTTTGTTTGTGCTGTATGATCTAAACTTACATGAGCAACTGAATCTTATTCTTTGGCACTCATAAGAGTTTTTTTTTAAGCTAATGTTAAGTTATCATTACATAATTGTATATCAAAATTTAACATTCCACACAAACTGACTTAAAACACCACTAGATAAGCAAAATCATTACAGCTAATTCTAAATTGTCCACAAAAAATATTTAGATATATTTTCTCCACCAGTTCAGCTGCACCTGTAAAATAAATTTAAATAATTTTCCCATATAGATTCTTCACATGCAATATAATTAAAGCTATTTTCTGCTCTTAAATTTAAATTACATACTTCAGTTTTCATATTGTTAACTGATGAATGAGGTTTACTGTTACCTGATTTGGCCTTTTGTTCATTTAAAATATTAACACTTTCTTTCAGTATTTGTTAAATTGGAACATAATATTCCTACTTCATCTGAGTCTGTACATTATTCTGAAATATTAAGTCTGGCAATAGTGTCTGAAGTTTGTTTTAGATCTGTATTTAATTCATCAGACTGATTTTTACCTTTTTCTTGATCAAATCAGATTGTTCTGTTATGTCAGAATGTAAGTCTTCAAATAAATTCAATATTGTAAATTTCTATGTGTAATAAATTTCTGTTTGTCTCTATGTTCCCTGATGTGATTCATCAATTTGTTCATCTAATTATTAACTTGTTTATGTGTCTTTCATTAGTTACATCAAATTGATTGGTGTGTTCATGTATTTTGGTGTTGGTTATATCTAATTTAGAATTTAGCTCAGTAGTTGTCGGAGCATTTGTCTTGAGAAGAGCTTCCTCAGGCTGCTTTAGTTCTGCCCTAAATTGTTCTTGATCTGCCTTAAATTTTTCAGTTAGATTTGTCAATAAATCTTTGAAACGAGGTTCCATATTTGTAGTTAATATGGGCATACAGGCACACTGCTACTGCTAATAATAATAATAATAATAATAATAATACTGAAAAGCTTTTGATAGTGCACCCCACTCATGGTTACTACAAATATTGGAAATACACAAAGTTGATCCTAAATTGATACAGTTCCTAAACACAGTAATGAAAAATTGAAAACCACACTTAATATCCAAACAAATTCAAATAACATCACATCACAGCCAACACAGATTAAGTGTGGAATATACCAAGGAGACTCATTAAGTCCTTTCTGGTTCTGCCTTGCTCTGAACCCACTATCCAACATGCTAAATAATACAAATTATGGATAAAATATTAATGGAACATACCAACACAAAATCATGCATTTGCTATACATGGACGATCTAAAACTACTGGCAGCAACAAATCAACAACTCAACCGATTACTAAAGATAACAGAAGTATTCAGCAATGATATAAATATGGCTTTTGGAACAGACAAATGTAAGAAAAATAGCATAGTCAAGGGAAAACACACTAAACAAGAAGATTACATATTGGATTACCACAGTGACTGCATAGAAGCGATGGAAAAAACAGATGCCTATAAATATCTAGGATACAGACAAAAAATAGGAATAGATAATAAGATAATACAAATATTAAAGAAGAACTGAAAGAAAAATATAGACAAAGACTAACAAAAATACTGAAAACAGAATTGACAGCAAGAAACAAGACAAAAGCTATAAATACTTACGCTATACCAATATTGACCTACTCATTTGGAGTAGTGAAATGGAGTAACAGACCTAGAAGCACTCAATACACTTACACGATCACAATGCCACAAATATAGAATACATCACATACATTCAGCAACAGAAAGATTCACATTAAACAGAAAGGAAGGAGGAAGGGGATTTATCAACATAAAAAACCTGCATTATGGACAAATTAAGAAAATTGTTTATAGAACGAGCAGAAACTAGCAAAATACACAAAGCAATCACTCATATAAATACATCAGCTACACCATTGCAATTTCATAACCACTTCTACAACCCTTTAGATCACATAACATCAACAGATATGAAGAAAGTAAATTGGAAAAAGAAAACACTACATGGCAAGCACCCATATTATCTAACACAGCTACACATTGATCAAGACGCATCCAACACATGGCTAAGAAAAGGCAATATATGCAGTGAGACAGAAGGATTCATGATTGCAATACAGGATCAAACATTAAACACCAGATATTACAGCAAGCATATTATTAAAGATCCCAATACCACAACAGATAAATGCAGACTTTGCAAACAACAAATAGAAACAGTAGATCACATCACAAGCGGATGTACAATATTAGCAAATGCAGAATACACCAGAAGACATGACAATGTAGCAAAAATAATACATCAACAACTTGCCATACAACATAAACTAATAAAACATGTTCCCACATACAAGTATGCACCACAAAATGTACTGGAGAATGATGAATACAAATTATACTGGAACAAAACCATTATAACTGATAAAACAGCACCACATAACAAACCTGAAATTATACTCACCAACAAAAAGAAGAAATTAACACAACTAACCGAAATATCCATACCCAATACAACAAATATACAGAAGATAACAGCAGAAAAAATTGGAAAATACATCCAACTGGCTGAGGAAGTCAAGGATATGTGGCATCTGGATAAAGTTGACATTATACCAATTATACTATCAACTACAGGAGTCATACCACACAATATCCACCAGTACATCAACACAATACAGCTACATCCAAACGTATATATACAACTACAGGAATCTGTAATTATTGATACATGTTCAATTACCCGAAAGTTCCTAAATACAATGTAACATATACCGTACAGTTAAAAGGAAGTCACGCTTGATCAAGGTCCGCTTCACTTTCCATTTTTAACCAGACATAACGTCTGAGAAAGGAAAGAAATAATAATATTTTAACAATACTTTTCTAATAAACGATTCACCGACTCTTTGTTAGAAAATTTCTACTACAAATCAATTAAGTCTTGAGAGAAGGAGAGAGAGAGAGAGAGAGAGAGAGAGAGAGAGAGAGAGAGAGAGAGTTTTGGCATGCAGCACTGTAATGTGGAATGCACAGTGCAACTGCAACTCAGTGACATCATGAAGTTGTTGAGCAACTGCCACCTGCACTGCTAGACACCATAGAATTGTCAGTCATGAGTTGATAACAGTCACAATTGGTAAAAGCTGCCGGCCACCAATCATCTGACTCACTGTGTTAATAACCTTCTTTGTTGTATGTAATGCTATCAATTTTAACTGAATTCCCTTGAGAATATATTTCATTCTTCTAAATATCTGGTTTTTAGTGCATGTATTGATATGTGCACTTCTTCTCACCGTTCAGTTATTTATTTGTATAATTGTTCAGTATTCCAGTTTATGTCTGCCCTCCAGCAATAATTAGCTCTGCACCCTCCAGTAGTGCACAACAAGTGTGGGGTACTTGTTGAGTTGGATGTGGATTAATTAATGAAGATTTCCTGTTTTTCTAGTTTACCTCTTGCTTTGCTGAACTGTTGCCTTGAATGGAGCAATAAGACATCTCCTCCTTTACTGTTTTGTACTGCAAGGAAAAATTTAATACTGCAAATACTCTTTTTCTTGACTAATTTTGCAGACACCTTATGTGTATGTAATAACATCACATATCAAATCAGAATGTCCAACACAAAACCTCATCATATGAGATAGAATCAGAATGACATTTAATTTTCTCGAGTCCAGTCATAAAGATTGTCAGAGTTACATATTCTCTGAGGATTTTGCACTTCTCCAAACTAGGCCAGTGATGCAATGAGCTGATATATTTGCTTGCTTCCAGGAACTTCCTCTTGTGAAGTTACTGCAATTGCCATCCCATCTTGGAGACTTACATTGTCCTTAAGTGTGATTCTCTGCATGCAACTAAAATAACAAATCTGTCCAATATTTGTGCTCTCCACTATGATGACTTGTTTTCTAGTCTTCATTCACAAGTATTTTTCCTTGGTAAGAATACGTAAGGAACACAGCACTCCTCTGGAGTGATATGTAACACTACACTGTGCAGACTTCAGTCCAACATGCTGAAATCTGTAATTTATGATGATATCCACTAATTTCTGACTTTGAGAAGAAGCTGTTATGGGTCTGAAAATTAATTCTTTTACACCGTACGTAGTGTTGACTGTGGTGATTGTATGTGTCTGGTAAATACATGAAGAAGGGTACCCAAGAGAGCTGTGTTGGTGTAAAATCATTTATCTAGCATCATATTTTGTGACCATTTGCAAGTCACTAACATTTAACATTTTTTTACCAGTTCAGGGTGCAGCAGTTTGATCATAACTTCCATTGGTATTTAAATTTACTCGTCCGTAATGAACAAGTGTGGGTGGACACATTATTATTATTCAGAAGAAACAGCTGCCACTTGATTTTATCATATTGTTACAACAAATGAGTGGTGGATAATTGTATTCCAAATTACAACTGTGTTAAGTGTTTATGGACTACCAATTTCAGTTGGCTATGGTCCCAGTTTTCTGTCACTGTGTTGCTCTTATCTTTACAGCAAATATACTGAATTCATAAATGGTAAATGTGTGTATGGATACATTAACAGAGAGAATTGAAAAGATAACTACTCAGTAAAACAATCTCTAATTAAAGATTTTAAATTCCAGATCATCCTGCCGACCAAATGATGGCTGCCGACCAAATGATGGGACAGATCATCATGGTAAGTTGCCAGTGCAGTAAACAGTTAATCATTCGAAACTGTTAAATTAATAAGTCCTAGTAATGGAAGAAGGTTATAATAGTAAAAATAATTCTGGTTTTACACAAGAATCCATAAGGTGTCATACAAGGTGCATAGAAAAATTCAGTGAAATAAGAGTTCCAAACAAAATACCTTTACTGTCCCTCAGAGTAATCACCATTGGTTACAATACACTACTGAAATTGGTTGTAAAGCTGTTGAAAACTGTCTGCAAGCACCACGGTCATGTTTTGTCAGATATCTAGAACATTCACAAGTGTTAATGAACAATGTACTTACACTGTCTCTGCTTATCTTCAGCTCTTCTGCTCTCATTCTCAAAGGGAGCTGCTAAACATGCACAAACAGCCGTGCACTTGTTCAGTGTTGTCTGGGACTGTGCTTGTTGATCTGAATGCAGTTCATCCTCAACACTGTCCTTTCCTTCTCTAAAACACAGTTTTTTCTCACTTCTTCAACACTGTACACTTGCTCTAACATGGCATGAGTCTCCATTGCCGTATTCCCTAATTTGAAGCAAAACTTCATGTTAATGCATCGCACCATTTTGCAATGACACATGTGCAATGGTTTCTTGTGGATGAATGGTGGCTGTCTTTGAGAATGAGAGAAAAACAGTTGGAGTTAAGCAAAGACAGTGCAAGCACTATTGTTCACAAACATTTTTAGACAATTCTGGATATCCAACAATGCTTGATCACAGTGCTTTGAGTGATTCAAAAGGAGCATTTGCTGACAGTTTTCAACAGCTTTACAACCAATGTCAGAAGTGTGTTGTATCCAGTGGTGGTTACTTTGAAGGTCAGTAAAGGTATTTTCTTTAAAACTTTTGTTTCCTTTATTTTCTGTAACCAATCACTGAGCATTTCTGAAGCATCTTCCGTGTGACAACTGTTTAATGTAGGAAAGCTTTGTAGTGTTGTGTTATCATTCAAGCTACTTAAGCCATTAGAACTGCAGTTCTGAGTAGATTATGATACATCATTTTTGTCTTGCACATTTTTTGGTGCAGACATTGTGTACTAGCTATTTTGTGTGCCCTTAAATAGCTATATACAGCATCTCCTTCCTGAGTTTGGAAACATGCAACATATATCCACATGGGTGGGCAGGTGGAGAGGTTGGTTATATTATATTTTTTTCTTTTATATGAAGCCACCTACGTATTTTAGTGTTTAATATGAAGATTTTTTTTTTTTCCAGATGAGGATGACGACAATGAAGATGGACTGAGTGTTACGTTCGACAATGGGGTTAATGAAGTGGATCCCTGCAACTCTGGGTAATTATTTCTTGCTATCTTTGTTTATATTATGATCTTTATGTGTATTATGTAATACATTTGAGACATAAAACACAAATTACTGTCTTGGTCTCACGGAATACTGGGTGACATAATTATTAATCATTACTATTATAAAAAATGTAAATTCCACTAGTTAAAGTACATACTATTTTCAGTAATCACCATTTTGAGAATGATGGCACGAGAAGTTCTTGCTATTTTTTTGAACTCAGGATCTTGTGTGTGTGTGTATTCTTGTGGATCTTTCAGAAAAGGGATTTTTTTCCAGGGTGTATAAGCGGACAAGGAAAAAAAAAATTCCCG
This sequence comes from Schistocerca piceifrons, assembly GCF_021461385.2. Taxonomy (NCBI): domain Eukaryota; kingdom Metazoa; phylum Arthropoda; class Insecta; order Orthoptera; family Acrididae; genus Schistocerca; species Schistocerca piceifrons. The sequence continues at coordinate 208,198,812 of NC_060141.1, forward strand.
GCTATCCCATTTAAAAAAATATACTTTTTCCCAGTCGAAAATACACTTTTTGCGTGCTAAGTGACAGTAGGTTTTCCATAGATTTTTCCTTTGGAACTGTAAAAATTATCAATTTTTTTGGGTGGGGAGGAGGGTGGGATGGGCGGGACAGGGGAGAGAAGTTTTGGAAAGAGTTTTGTTGAAAAAAAAAGGAGATAAGTTTTGGAAAGACCTTTGATGTGCAGCAACATATATGCTGCATATTTTCGTATTACGAAAATATAAATTCGAATTTTACGAAACACAGCACTTTAGTTCCCAGAGCATTAAAATAGAGATTGCGATGTCCTTTTGTAAGCCAGTCATGTCTCATGCTACGTGACCTCACCAGCAGATGTTCAGAGCATAATACACGTGTTATAGTCAGCCAATAGCAAGATCCCAGTTATGTAGCGTGAACATCCAAAGAGGAAAAGTTAATGGTTTACATTAATACAGGGTATACATAAAGTCCGGGAACACTTTCAATTATTTATTGCACAAGAATCATACATTGTTCAGAAATATCATACATATGTCAATTTGAAGAGAAACCCTGAAAGTTTTTTTTCCCCTTTTCCATGTATACCGCCACAGTGTAGTTTGGTAATTTGCCGATAGTAAGCGCTAGTCACAAACATGGCGCGTTCAGGTGCGGAGCGAGTTGTCTGTGTTTTGGAGGGAACAGCTGTTTCATGAAATGGCCTCCCCGATCACCAGATGTGACATTTTGCTGTGGGGACACATTAGAGATCTGTCGTATGTACCATCTCTACCATGTGATGTAGCAGAGCTCAGGGAGAGAATACGAGAAGCGACTGCCACAGTCGACGATGCCATGCTGGGACAGGTATGGCAAGAATTCGGTTACTGTATTGGCGTCTGCTGGGTCACTCATGGTTTGCATATCACATGTTTAATTAAAAAAATTAATAATAATAATAATAATAATAAATTAGAGTTTCTCTTCAAAATGCAATATGTATGACATCAGTACAATGTTTAGTTTTTGTGTAATAAATAATTGAAAGTGTTCCTGGACTTTATGTACACCCTGTAGTAAATTTAAAATAATGACATAAATGTCTGGTCTTCTGGGCGCGAAATTCTTGTAAGTGGTTGGTCCTCAAAGTGTTCAGTTTTAAACGCTCTGTGATTTAAGAAATTGATCCCACTTTCTCACACGTAACATAATTCATCTTGGGTAAAAAGAAATTTGCTTTGAAAGTAACGCTTTTTGAACCATCATTCGCAATGCTATCCTGAGACTGTTAGAAATAGGTTTGATTTAGCAGTTGCCAGAGAGCGCGTGAAAACAGGCATATTGTGTGTGTGGAGCTACAGTGGTGTATGAAGCCCTCATGTTCCTATGTATAGCACTAAGAGAGCTTACATTACACCATAAAAGAAACAGGACATCAGGGGATACTCCAAGAGCATTGGAATTTTGTAAACCATACTAAAATGCATATTTCAGTTTGAAGTGCACATCATTTTTTTTCCAGATTCACAATGCAGTAGGTCCCATCTGATATTAAGCTTTTCAGTGTGGTTTTTGGAATGTAAATTTTCTTGGAGTACCAGTACTATCTCATACTTGGTTCTTTATTATGGCATAATGCCATAGTGGCAGAAGATGAAAATGTGCACTTGAAATTCAGCAAATAGTGAACTCGCCAATACTATGGAACAAAACATTTCATTTCAAATAAATTGATTGCCTCAGCAGAAAGATTAATAATGCCAAATTTCTTTAGCAAACTGACAAAAATTACTTCATTGTTCTGCAAGGCGATTAATGTTTGACTGCTAATAAGTTGGAAATAAAATAGAATCAGAAAACTGAAACTAATAATATATTTTCGCCCTCCATACTTATGTGACTGTATTATAATTCGCTTGAGAGCTCCCAGCCGCAGAAATCCGTTTTGGTTTCATTTGATGTGGGATCTGTAAATGAAGAGGAACACGTAACGCAAACAGGGGTCAGGTGGTGACTAACCCCCTCCCCACTACAACTCAGACAACACTGCATGTGCATGAATCTGGCAGCTAGGGAGCGCGAGAAAATTTTTTCTCATTAGCATCTGGTTGCTTGCTGTTACTGCCGATACAGTTAACAGCCACACTTAAAGTAGTGGGAAGTGGGAGAGGGTACTGCTCATACACGAGTCAACTGCGCCTGCACATGAGTCCACTGGCAACTGGTCAGACGAACCTAATGTAAACGGTTGTGATGTCATGCTCATAGAAAGCAGTTTATTGTTACGAAGTATTACATAATCTTCGCCCTAAGGCCTTTGACATATTTTTGCTGTTTGCAGATGCTTGTTTGTGCACAGTGTTTTGTTGTTGTAAATGATGCATTTCCTGTGCCACTAAAGTTATATTTTTTCCCCTCTTGTTTATATTTTATTACTGCAGTATCATTCTCCAGTAGCAGGATACAGTAACATTCTTTGCTAGAGAATCAATTCTTACCAGCGTAAATCACAAAATTTTAACTGAAAGCTAAAACAATGAAAAATTCCCAGAATCCTGAAAAATTTCCTGAGGTTTTCCCGGTTTTCTCCGGGATGAAAAAATTCCCAGATTTTTCCCAGCTTTCCTGGTTGTCCTGGGTCGTATACACCTGATGTTTTCATGTGAGGCATTGATTACCTTTTTGTTATTACATTTTACTGAGCTGAGACATATTCCCAGTTTAATGACACGTTGCAAACAAGTGAGCAAGAGTTGGTCGAGACTGATAAACCAGTTTGTTTGTGGAACATGGAGTGGCCTTTGGACATGGAAAGATTAGAGGCAACCAGCAGCATGATGATGTAGTAGAAAGCTGAAATTACTACATTAAACATTCAGATGAAATGTACAGAAGATATTGCGTGTTTTAATTCCATGACTTCCACCAGAGGAAAATGTCTGGATATAAATTAACTACCTCCTCTGCAGTGAGTCCTTTGGATGCAGAGTGCTGACTACACCCATGTCAGAAGGAAAGCATACACAACCAATATTCAGTGAATTAGTTCAAGGAATTATAGATCTCCTAGAGAATTAGAAAATCTAAAAAGACAAATGAGTGGAAGTTATAGATGGTAATGGTCAGTAAAGTGAAGTGAAATGAACTGGCCAATTGATTATGGAATAATGGTTTCACCATCAGATAATGACAACAGAAGTTGCAGCAATTATATATGAGTTAGGGGGGCACAGAATGAGTTCAATGTTGAGTACTGTATGGATGCAAGTGGGTTGTTCCACATCAAGTGTCATAGGAGTCCCCACTCAGCCATCTCAGATTCTGTTTATAGGTGGAGGAGTCAGATAATTGGTGAATGCCTGGTGCCAGGTAGTAACTGTGATTAATAACAACAGCGGTGCAACCTTTGTCTGCAGGTAGGATGTTTAGGTCGGGATATGTCTTGAGGTTGTGTGTTGCTGTTCTTTCTTCTTCTGAAAGGCTGGCATTCTGAGGAAGTGACCTGGGGAAGGATGGTGAGGCTAAGTTGGAGGTAAGGAATTCCTGGAAGGTGACCGTGAGTGGGTGAGGGGTGGAGGGGGGGGGGGGGGGGGAGGATCATGGTTGGATGGTGGTGTGGACTGGAAGAGATGGTGTTCACTGTTGGAATTAGGGTGGTTTTGGTTTGAGAGATTGGCAGCATAGAAGTTCTTCCACTGCAGAGATTGGGAGAAGGGGAGTAGGTCTTTGACAAGTCCAGCATAGTTAAATTTGGGTGTAGAGCTAAAGGTGAGTCAAACATCTGTTGAGCTGAGAGTTTTGTTGGAAAGGTTAATGACAGTGTTACAGGAATGTTTTGGCTCTGGATTTGGTAGGGAGTTTTTGGGGATGTGGCAGGTTAAAAAAAAGAAAAAAGTCAGCTAGGCAGTGATTAGCTGCTATGAGGGGTGGACAAGGAAGGAAACAGTGGGTACGTTAGGGCTTGGATAGTGGTGCCCCAAGGTGGCAGTAGGATGTCAGCAGGTTAGATAACTTAGGGAGGTGGTGTCGGGAATGCTCCTTCAGAGCAAGGGATTCAATTTCAGAGGTGTGATGTATGGAGTAGGGATTGCAGAATAGTAGTATCTTGTGGAGGGAGCAAAGGTGGTTCTGGGATGCCTGTGCCATGGAGATAGGTTTTAGAAGTACCAGGCCTGTGAGGGTCAGTAATTGTGGAATCTAGAAAGGTGTGGATCATCATGAGAGGATGGGTGGGATCCAGAGAAAGGAATCTTTACGGTTAGGCTGTTGGGGGGGGGGGGGGGGGGATTCCATGGTTTAGGCAGCATTTGAGAAGCAGGACATGGGACTGGGTTTTAGCCAGGGAAAGGTATACTTTTCTGACCTGGTGTAGAAAGTTGGAGCAAGGGTCCATTGTGGTAGGAATGGTGTAAAGGAAATGGAAATGGCAGAAATGGGCAAAATACGTGTTGATGATTGTGAGAAGAGCCAGATATGCAAAAAGATGAGTAAAAATGCATAAAAATATGTAAAGACACACAGAAACATGCACAGATGTGTCAAAATAAACACAGATATGTAAAAATACATGCAAATATGTAAAAATATGCAAAAACATGTGAAACCACATGAAACTATGTAAAAATATGTACAAATACATTAAAAATGTACAGAAATGTAGGAGGAAAGAAACAATGAGTTATGGGAGTGTGTGTGTGTGTGTGTGTGTGTGTGTGTGTGTGTGTGTGTGTGTGTGTGTGTGGGTGTGTGTGTGTGTGTTGTGATGAGTGGAGAGAGAGAGAGAGAGAGAGAGAGAGAGAGAGAGAGAGTTGTGGGGGGGGGGGGGGGGGTTAGGACGAGGTTCTAAGTTTGTGTGGCATGGGCAGGTGTGGAAAACAAACTGCTAAAGTATGTCAGGATGAGGGATGAAGTGGGATTATTAGGAATAAATATAATTAAAACTATCAGAGGAAAGAATCGGGGGCATCAGCTACTGCATCAATAATCCGCACAGTCGCGAAGTGTGTGTTGTGCACTGATGATCGCTGGTACAGTATGGCTCATAAGTAGATGTGGTTTAGAAGGCAGTGAATAAACACAGGAAAGAAGAGAATGATGGATACTGAGAAGAGTTATGCTATAGAGAAGAGTAACAAAGGAAAGCATCACAGGATTGTAGGATGGAAGAAAGCCGTTCGGCAAAATCAAACAATGGAAACCTCAGGTAGGAATATCAACAATGTAGAAAAGACAGTTTGCTACTTACCATAAAGATGAATTAAATTGGACACAGGTACACTTAAAATACACTTACATAAAGCTTTCAGCCAGAGCCTTCATCACGAAAAGAGACACACACACCACTCATACACACAAACAAGCACACTTCATGCGCACATGACCTGCAACTCCAGCCTCTTGGGCCGGAATGCAGTTATCATGTAGGATGCAAGCGGCAGTCTGAAGGGGGAGGGGTAGGGGAAGGGGAAGGGATAGGGATAGGGATACGGATAGTAGTGTATGGGTGGCAAGAGAGATGAAAGATGTGTGGTGGAGTGTGCAGGGGGTTGTGGGGCAAGGAAGTGGGGGAAAAAGGAGCAGAAAAAGAGAGGAGTGGGGGGAAAGACAGCCAGATTCATTGGCAGAGGGCAGCAAATACACGGTGGAAGGTGAGAATGGAGAGGAGGTGAGAGGATAGGGAGTGGAAACTGTTGGATTTAGGGTGTGGGGACAGTATGTTACTGTAGGTTGAGGCCAGGATAGTTACAGGAGCGGAGAATGTGTTGTATGAATAACTCCCATCTGTGCAATTCAGAAAAGCAGATGGTGGAGGGAAAGAGCCAGATGGCTTGGGATGTTCAGCTGCATGTTGTGCCACAGGGTGGTGTACTTGCCCTTGGTCACAGTTTGGCAGTGGCCATTCACCTGGTGGACAGCTGGATGGTGGTCATATGAATATAAAAAGCTGTGCAATCATTGCAGCAGAGCTGGTAAATGTTACAGCTGCTTTCACAGGGGTCCCGGTCCCTGATGTGATTGGATAAACCGGTGACAGGGATATGATCCTTGTGGCAGGGGGTTGGGATTGAGAGTGGCAACCAGGTTGGGTGGGTGATGAAATACCTCTTTAGAAGGGGTGGGAAGTATCTCAGGTAGGATGTCCCTCATTTTAGGGCATGATGATAGGTAATCAAAGCCTGGGCGAAGGATGTGGTTCAGTTGTTCCGGTCCGGGGTGGTGCTGGGTGATCAAGGGGACACTCTTTTGTGGCTGGTTCTTTGAAATGGTGGGAGAATTGGAGAACTGGAGGTGTGAGAGGAAATGCCACAGGAGAGCTGTTTACAGACTACGTCTGGGGTTAGTGCCTGTCTGTGAAGGCCCTGGTGAGACCCCCAGCTCACTGAGCAAGGGAGTTTTTGTCACTGCAGATATGCCATCCCCAGCTGGCCAGGCTGTATGGGATGGATTTTTTGGTGTGAAAGGGATGGCAGCTGTTACAATGCAGGTACTGTTGGTGGTTGGTGGGTGTAATGTGGACAGGAGTGTGGATGGAGCCATTAGAGAGGAGGAGGCCATATAGATTGTGTTGAGGAGGACCACTGAAGTGGATGGGAGAGAAGGCATTCAGATTGTGAAGGAACGAAGATATGATGTCTTGGCACTGCCCAACCATGCACCCAGTACTTCCTATTCCAGTCCTGTCACATGTTTATCCTACCTCATCAGGGGCCAGGCCAACTGCAAAAGCAGCCATATCATTTACCAGCTCTGCTGCAATCACTGCACAGCTTTTTGTATTGGTGTGACTACCAACCAGCTGTCCACCAGAATGAAAGGCCACCACCCAACTTTGGTCAAGAGCAAAGTAGACCACCATGTGGCACAAGATGCAGCTGAACGTAAAGCACTTGAGTTTAATGGCTGCTTAACTACGCGAGCCATCTGGATCCTCCCTTCCACCACCAGCTTTTCTAAACTGCACAGATGGGAGTTGCTGTTACAACACATTCTCCACTCCCATAATTATCCTGGGCTTAACCTAAGGTAACATACTGTCCCCACACCCTCCACCCAAAAGTTTCCACCCTCCCATCCTATCACCTCCTCTCCATTCTCATCTCTAACACTGTTCATTAGCCACCCTCAGCCATTGCATCTGCCTGTCTTCCCCCCCCCCCCCCCCCCCCCCCCCCCCCCCCTCCACCCCCCACACCCTCACTCTTGTTTTGTTCCTGTTTTTCCCACCTCCCTGCCTCAGAATCTCCTGTTGCTGTGCCTGTTGGTATTCTGGTCCACCACACAGGGTTCATCTCTCCCGCTCGTGCTCTACTATTCCCTTTCCTTCCCTATCCCCTCCAGATTGCTGCTTGCATCTCATGTGATAGTTGCATTCTGGCATGAGATGCTAGAGTTGGAGGTCACATGTTCATGAGGTGTGCTTGCTTGTGTGTATGAATGGTGTGTATCTCTCTTTTACTGCTGAAGGATGTGGCTGCAAGCTTTATGTAAGTGTCTTTTAATTGTGCCTGTCTACAACTTCATGTGTCTTCTTTACAGTAAATGGCAATCTGTCCTTTCCCACATTGTTGACATAGGGGACTATGTCATAATTAATGTTCAGTATAAATTCAGTGATGCCATCAGCATTTCTCTTAAAAATATTTGCATTTACACAATGCAATGTGTATTAGTCAGAAGTGCAGCATGTTAACATGATTTAACATTATGTTGAATTAACATAATTAGAAAAATGAATTATGTGGTTAATATGTAACAGTTTGCAAGATGTCGTAACATGACTTTGAGTGCTCCATGGCAAGAAAATGTTCTGCACAAAATTTTACAAATCCTTTTTAGAAATTATGACAGGACGTCATAACTTGAAAATATCAACAATGTGACAGACTACGTTGTATTAAAACATGATCGTAATCAGCTGCTACTTCCTCCTGTGAATTATGTGGGACAACTTCAGCAGCTGTGGCCAGGTGCAAACCTACCATCAGAAATCTGACATACCAAACAGATTAAAGTGGTTTTCAAGGATTTAATATCTGCAGATGCAAATAAGACTTGCAAATGCAGCACGGATAGCACGTGTCTTATCTACGTAGATCTATAATTTATTTATTTATTTATTTATTTTTTTAGCTTGCATTTTATTACATTCATGACATAGGGCTTTCAAAATACAAGACACTATAAAGTTTTACATATTTACATTCATTTACACAGTATAGCCACAGGTAGGTGTAGTATTATATCTAGACTGATAGATTTCTTACGGACACATCCTGATTGATTGTAGTAAAGTAAACAACATTTTACATCTACATCTATACTCTGCAAACCACCATGAAGTCCATGACAGAAGGTACATCCCATTGTTCCATTTATTAGGGTTTTCTTCCATTTCATTCCCATATGGAGCACTGAGAAGAATGACCGTTTGACTGCCTCTGCGTGTGCAGTAATTACTCTAATCTTATCCTCATGATCCCTACATGAGCCATACATTGGGCTGGTAGTTTATTCCTACAGTCATCATTTAAAGCCAGTTCCTGAAACTTTGTTAATAGACTTTCTCGGGATAGTTTACATCTATCCTCATGGGTCTTCCAGTTAAATTTCTTCACTATTTCTGTGACACTCTCCCACAGATCAATCAATCCTGTGACCATTCACGATGCTCTTCTCTGTATGCATTCAATATCCCCTGTTACTCCTATTTCATACGCACCCCACTCTAAGCAGCAATATTCTAGAACCAGTCACATGAGTGATTTGTAAGCAACTTCCTTTGTAGACTGATTGCACTTCGCCAGTATTATACCAATAAACCAAAGCCTACCACCTGCTTTACCCACAACTGAGCCTAAGTGACAGGGTGATTCTAGAAGTTGGTCAAGGGGGGCGGGGGGGGGGGTTGGAATATTGCTTAACAAAAAGAGAGTTGGGATCCTCCACTGACAAATGGTAAAATTTGGTGTTGCTTAAAGTATTTTTTGGTAACTGTTTTGGAGTTCAGGGTAAAAACCTGTCTACAGAATGTGGTGTGCCTGGGAAAATAATGTGATTTGATGCATATGTCCAGCGACTTCAAAGTTTTTGTCTGGGTCCAGCAATTTAAGTGTTGTTAGGCATACGCGGCGTATTTAGCTTTCTTGATTATTGTAAGTGGTACTCGTACATTAATATTACATCCAATGTACAGTATATTAATAAATAACGAGATGCCCATTTTAAGTTAAATTAATAGATAGTAAATAATAGATAGTAAGCTATTTTCCGCTATTGTTCTTTTGTTAAAATGTGTTTGAAATACCGTATTTACTCGAATCTAAGCCGCATTTTTTTTTCCGATTTTTGTAATCCAAAAAACCACCTGCGGCTTAGAATCGAGTGCAAAGCCACCGGAAATTCTGAAAAAAAGTTGGTGGGTGCCGTCACAACTTACTTCTGCCGTCGAATATATGTAGCGCTACACAAAGATAAATACTGGCGCCAAAACCTCTGCGTCAGTAAATAAATTAAAAAAAAAAGGTGGAAGACGAGCAATTTTCAATGTACTACGAAAATCCGACTGGCAAGACTGTTTGGGATGTTTGTCAATATGGCCAACTCTACGTTCTGAATTTTTTCCTATTTGTGAGAAGAGATGGTAGCTATAATAGGAACTTTTATAAATTGTGAATCACATGCAGTATTCTCGTCACCATAAGAATAATACGCATATAAACATTTTGCCATGTATTGTTTCATGTTTTTTGCTATCTCATTTAAATCTGGTCTGCCTAATAACTACGAAACTAGAGTGAGACAACAGCAAACATATCATGTCATGTTTATATTCGTATTATTCTTATGCTTAATAGTGATACCATCAGAAATGAATCACGGCAATTGACTAGATTTTTAAATCTAAGATGATTCTAATTTCTGTGTAGAATGTAATGTACTAAAGAGGCGCCTGCAAAGATTTTCAAACGGAGAAAAATTTTCGCTAAACTCTCGTCAGAACATCTTCTATCATACGCAGTCTATTATTTGGTTCTTGTTGATCATTATCAAAGAAAGCAGCAGTGTAAGTGACAACAAGTACCAGTTTCTTGCCATTGTTTCGCTAATGAGACGATTCTTCTTTTTTTTTTTTTTAAAAAAAAAAAAAAAAAGCGGCGGTAGCGCGCACAAAAGCAAGCCATGCCGCGAGCGGCAACAGGCCGTAAACACGCACTATCAGAAAGCAATAAACAATGCGTGACACAGTACAGTAACGCATTTTCAGCTTAGTGACGTAAACACCTTTAACAAAGAAAACTGCGCTTATCAGATCAAAGAAAAATAGGCTATCAATTCAAACCAGACGAAGGACGTGGAAAAGGAATGGTATCCGTATAAATACTGACGCATAGCAATGGCTACCTGGTAAAGATTAACTGCTAACTTATGACTCGAACCAAACTACTGTAGCTGTATCGTCATTCATTCGACCTAAATTGTGTCTCACATTACAATGGACCAACTTTGTTTCGATTTGGAGATGCAGCCTATAATTTTTCTCTCCCCTTGAATTTTGAGTCTCAAACTTCAGGTGCGGCTTAGATTCGGGAAAATGTTTTTTTCCTTGATTTCGAGTCTCATTTTTCAGGTGCGGCTTAGATTTGAGTGCGGCTTAGATTCGAGTAAATACGGTACTTGAAATACATTGCAACCTATATTGCTAAATAATTATAAAATATGATGAATCTGTTGAAGTAATATATTCGCTGATTTCTGAAGTCATTTTATCCAGTGTAATATGATACTCCATTGGGGGGGGGGGGGGGGGGGGCTATAGCCCCCATAGCTCCTCCCCCCGACACCACCCCTGCTAAGTGATCACTTCATTTCACATCCCTGCAAAGTGTTACAGCCAGGTATTTGTATGAGTTGGCTGACTCCAAAAGTTTTCTCATTGATCATTATAGTCGTAGGATACTACATTTCTTTTTCATTTTGTGAAGTGCACAATTTTACATCAGCACAATTTTACATCAGCAAGGTGCCAATCTTTGCACCACTTTAAAATCTTATGAAGATATGACTGAATATTTATGCAGCTTCTTTTAGACTGTATTCCATTACAGAAAACTGCATCAATTGCAAAAAATCTGAGGTTACTATTAATATAGTCTACAAACTTATTAATACACAACATGAACAATAAGGGTCCTCATACAATTGCCTGGGGCACACCAGGAGTTACTTCTACATTTGGCAATGACTATCCATCCAAGATAACATGGTGTATCCTCTCTACCAAAGAGTCCTCAATCCAGTCAAAACTTTCACCTGATACCCCATATGATTATGCTTTAACAATAAGCATAGGAGAGGTACTGAGGCAAATGCTTTTCGGTAATCAAGAAATACTGCATCCACCTGACTGCCTTGATCCAAAGCTTTCAGTATGTCACATGTAAAAAGTGTGAGTTGGATTTCACATCATCAATTTCTTCGAAATCCATGCTGGTTGGCATTGAGGGGGTTATTCTGTTCAAGATACCTCACTACGTTTGAGCTCAGAATATGTTCTAAGATTCTACAACAAACCAGTGTCAAGCATATTGGACAGTAGTTTTGTGGATCACTTTTGCTACCCTTCTTGTAGGTGGGTTGTGACCTGTGCTTTTTTCCAAGAACTGGGTGTATTCATTAATGCTGTAGAAGCAGTGGATTATGTTATATGTAAAAACATAATCCTGGTATGTTGATTTTGTGGATACATCCCTCTTTCTTGTTTCAGAATTGTGAATCCCACCGTTCAAACTTGAAAACTTTGAAGGGCCTTAATGAAACGGATACTTTTACATATATAGATGGCTGTGTCATGATCTTTAATTCTTTAAAAATACCTCTACATGATTTTCTGTGAGCAACAGCTTTCTTCTGAAGCTTAAGTGACTGTTTTGCAAAAGTAGTATTTACCAGAATGGCTATCATATCTTAGTAGACTAAGCAAAACACTGTTTCAGCATTGCAACAATATTTGAACATTCTTAATATGTAACAACTCTTGAATAACTTTGTGTTAAGTTTTTCCTTCAATAGGTGTTCATCCTTCCATTATCCTTTTTTTTCCCCCCAATGAATGTGGCTTGTCACTTATCGCAACCTTTATGTTGGTTGTAGCTTTGTTTTTTATATGGTTGAAGTTCATCCATACAGTTTTCTCATCATTAACAACTAGACAATCATCTTTAAACCATTTTTTTCTGTTACTTCTGTTGTTTTGTCATTTTTTATTGCAGATCTTAATCATTCTTCCCTATCATAAGAAAGCTGGTAGCCTGTGTAAATGCTGTGTTTATGCCATTAATAGTTTTTATGATAGGTCATTAATAAAAACCATGAACAATAGTGGGCCCAGTACTGAACTCTTGGGCTCCCTGTAATTACCTTTTTTATATTCAGAATTGTGCACTTTACCTTTCTGACAAATTTTCGCTCCTTGTTACCTGTCAAGTAAATATGACTAAAACCACTCATAGGAAATGCCACACACACCTTAATGGTTTTAAAAATACTAGATCATAATTTGTAATTTCAGAAACTTTGGGAAAGTCCAAAAACAATACACAGTTTAATGAAATTCATTATCATCTATAGCTTTGGAAACAAGTTTTAGGAAGTTGACGAAAGCTGTTTCCACTGATCTACCTTTTCTGAAACCAATCTGTGCATTAACAAGAAGTCTGAAGTTTCTAATGTCAAACTTTTCACCACTTTTACAAATTAGTATTACTGTTGATTGCTTAAGTCTGCATGGAAACACTCCTGTTGCAAAGTAGCTATTGATTATGCTAACAAGTTGAGAAACAATATTAGCAGCACTATATTTAATAATTTTGTTAGGGATATCGTCAAATCCACAGATCATTTTTACTCTTTAGTTTACTTATAGCCCTTTGTATTTCTTTGGGTGCTAGTGGATATATGGACAGTGTTCTTCCACTACTGGAATTTCTTCCTTGTGTCTGGATGATATTTACTTTTGATCAGGTTCTGAACTACATTAATATAATGGTAATTAAATATATTGGTTATTAGAAACGGATCATAAAAAATTTCAATTCTGTGCTGTATGGTGAATGTATTACTTCCTTTATTGTGTTTGTATGAATGATTACTTATAACTTTCCACACTGATTTCATTTTGTTGCTGTCCTTTCTGAAGTATGGATCATTGTATTGCTTTTTTGCTGCTATTACAGCTCCCCTATACTTTTTCCTATAGTACTTCACACATGGTTTCAAAACAATATGGCACTTTGAAAATTTATACAGCATTTGGAGATTTTCTAATGACTTTGATTTTGCTTGTTATCTGTGCATTTGATTTTTTGTTAATTTTAACTCTCTTCAGATTGAATGAAATAGCACAGCTGCATTTATAATTAGACAAGAATGTGTTGAATCTTACATGTACAGATCTATTGGTTTCCTTGTCCCAATTTACATTTTTTAATGTGAGATTAAAGAATTTAATTCTGTCTTCTTTAATTAATTTTCTCTCTGCATAATTATCATTGTCACATTGCTTGGTAGATTTATAAAAAAATCAGTTTGTGCTTCTTGATCAGTAAAACCTGAATCTGTATCTTCAGCTTTATAGCCACATTTTGATTTATCAGCAAATGTTAGTCAATAGCAGTTTCACTTTTGCTCCAATACCTGGTGGTATGTTCTATAATTATATCCCTATTATATGTTCCTTGCCGATTAACCAGTTGCTCGCCTTTTGTACAGTTATCCCTGAAATTAACATAGAAATCCACAGACACAATTGTGTATTTTGACTGTTTTAAATAGTTTACATTTAAAGAGGTTTTCTAAATTATCAGAGAACACTTTAAAATTGCCAGATGGTGATTTATATATACATGTAATCATAATATTACTTTCTGTTAGCTCAGATAAACAGCACTCAAAACTATACAGGGTGAGTCACCTAACATTACCGCTGGATATATTTCGTAAACCACATCAAATACTGATGAATCGATTCCACAGACCGAACGTGAGGAGAGGGACTAGTGTAATTGGTTAATACAAACCATAAAAAAATGCACGTAAGTATGTTTTTTAACACAAACCTACGTTTTTTGTAAATGGAACCCCATTAGTTTTGTTAGCACATTTGAACATATAAACAAATACGTAATCAGTGCCGTTCGTTGCATTGTAAAATGTTAATTACATCCGGAGATATTGTAACCTAAAGTTGACGCTTGAGTACCACTCCTCCGCTGTTCGATCGTGTGTATCGGAGAGCACTGAATTACTTAGGGATCCAAAGGGAACAGTGATGGACCTTAGGTACAGAAGAGACTGGAACAGCACATTACGTCCACATGTTAACACCTTTTTATTGGTCTTTTTCACTGACACACATGTACATTACCATGAGGTGTGAGGTACACGTACACATGTGCTTTCCGTTTTCAATTATGGAGTGGAATAGAGTGTGTCCCGACATGTCAGGCCAATAGATGTTCAATGTGGTGGCCATCATTTGCTGCACACAATTGCAATCTCTGGTGTAATGAATGTCGTACACCTCGCAGTACATCTGGTGTAATGTCGCTGCAGGCTGCCACAATACGTTGTTTCATATCCTCTGGGGTTGTAGGCACATCACGGTACACATTCTCCCTTAACGTACCCCACAGAAAGAAGTCCAGAGGTGTAAGATCAGGAGAACGGGCTGGCCAATTTATGCGTCCTCCACGTCCTTTGAAACGCCCGTCAAACATCCTGTCAAGGGTCAGCCTAGTGTTAATTGCGCAATGTGCAGGTGCACCATCATGCTGATACCACATACGTCGACGCGTTTCCAGTGGGACATTTTCGAGCAACGTTGGCAGATCATTCTGTAGAAACACGATGTATGTTGCAGCTGTTTGGGCCTCTGCAATGAAGTGAGGACCAATGATCCGGTTGCCAATGGTTCCGCACCATACATTTACAGTCCAGTCGCTGTCGCTCTACCTGTCTGAGCCAGCGAGGATTGTCCACGGACCAGTAATGCATGTTCCATAGATTCACTGCCCCGTGGTTGTGAAACCCGCATTCTCTGTTAATGCCCATTGACAGAATTGCACTCGATGATTAAAGTCATCACCATGTAATTGCTGATGTAGCGACACATGAAACGGGTGAAAGCGGTGACGATGCAGTATGCGCATGACACTACTTTGACTCAGTCCACCAGCTCTCGCAATGTCCCGTGTACTCGTGTGGGTTCATGGCCACAGCAGCTAACACACCAACTGCACCTGCTTCTCCTGTGACGGGCCTGTTACGGACCCGTTTGCGTGCTACGACCATACCTGTTGCATACAGTTGGCGGTAGATGTTTTGCAATGTGCGGCACGTTGGATGCTCTCTGTCCGGGTACCGTTCTGCATAAACCCTGCAGGCTTCAGCTGCATTTCGTCGACACTCGCCATAGATGAGTATCATCTCCGCCTTTTCAGAGTTCGAATACACCATGGTCACAGTTCCTACAACACTACACTATCACAGACGTCTGGTAACATGGTGTACTA
Organism: Schistocerca piceifrons; assembly: GCF_021461385.2. Classification (NCBI taxonomy): domain Eukaryota; kingdom Metazoa; phylum Arthropoda; class Insecta; order Orthoptera; family Acrididae; genus Schistocerca; species Schistocerca piceifrons. The sequence continues at coordinate 208,214,382 of NC_060141.1, forward strand.
CAGTTGGTCTGCGTGCGGAGACGAATGCAGAATAACAATAGCAGCAAGCGCTACATGCGGACACTGCGACAGCTAGACCAAACCACAACAGTGCACTACAGCCACACTCGTAAACACAGTCGTCATCGTAAACATGTCCCCTGCAGATGCTGCTTGCCGACCGTGGCCCGTGTTTGTTACAACACGCTACTGAACGTCGGAGGTTTCAAGCATCAACTTTAGGTTACAATATCTCCGGATGTAATTAACATTTTACAATGCAACAAATGGCACTGATTACGTATTTGTTCATATGTTCAGATGTGCTAACAAAACTAATGTGGTTCCATTTAAAAAAACGTAGGTTTGTGTTAAAAAACATACTTCCGTGCATTTTTGTCTGGTTTGTATTAAACAATTACACTAGCCCCTCTCCTCATGTTCGGTCTGTGGAATCGGTTCATCAGTATTTGATGTGGTTTACGAAATATATCCAGCGGTAATGTTAGGTGACTCACCCTGTATATACATGCAATTATTCCTTTCTGTTAGCTCAGATAAACAGTACATTTTTTAAAAAAAGATTTAATACCTGTTCTTGCATATACACATGTTCCACCCCTTGTGTGTTTCCTTGCAAAAGCTACAAACCTTTTGGAAGTCTGATATTCTAGCAGTACATTTTTGTTTTTGTTGCAGCAAGACTGAAACTTCCTTCAAAGTATTAGTCAAAAGAAAATCTTTTTACAAACTTGATAGTCATGCTCTATACATTATGATGTAGCATGTTTAGCTAATTATAAAGTGCTTTCTTTCTATATTAATTCTTTGAAGTGAAAAGTCCTGTATTCTTTTTGTTTCTGTAATGAGTTTCACACCCCGGGAGTCCTGGCTGTAATCTCCATTGTATTCTTCTGCAGGGGTCTGGGTCATTAGAAATATCTTCCATGTGATGTTTGAAAGCTGTGCTCTGCTGTGTTATTCACCATGATTTTTTTGGCACTGCTTCTTCCCCAGCTCCTTTCTTCTTCTTCTTCTTCTTCTTCTTTTTTTTTCGTGCGACCGTTACGGTCGCAGGTTTGAATCCTGCCTTAGGCATGGATGTGTGTGATGTCCTTAGGTTACTTAGGTTTAAGTAGTTCTAAGTTCTAGGGGACTGATGACCTGAAAAGTTAAGTCCCATAGTGCTCAAAGCCAACCCCCCCCCCCCCCCCCCCCGCCCCACAAGGTTATTGTTTTCTGTGCTGCCTCTTTTCCAGTTATTTGTGCCACCGAAGGTGTAGTTATTGATTATTTTGCTGTTGTTGCTTGTGTTGTTTTGGCAGACTGTGAGTACTCAGTTTTATGGCAGTCAGTTTTTTCTATTGCAAGCAAATTAACTGAGATCAATGGAATAGTGATAGGCTGTCGCATAGCTGAATAATGTAGGTTTGTGCAATTTTTTTCTTTTCCTTTCATAACCAGTTGCAGTTCATGTCTCATGTAATTACTCCTCCTTAAATACTTTATAATAACCACTGTGTTAGCATCACTATACTGGGTTGTGCTTTCCATGAAGAATTTGTTTTTTTTTTAATATATTCTATTGTCTTGGTCTGCCCAGTCAAATCTGTAGGGTACTGTACACAGATTCACTTTTCTGTCAGTTGTTTTCAAAAGTAGCTTGTTCACAATGTACTGGGATTCTCTGAAATCAGTTTCTGTGTCATTTTCTCCAGGCAGAATGATGAAACAGTTAAGTTTATTGAAGTTCTTATCTTTTCTCCACTGTTGCTAGAGAGAGGCTGGAAAAATTGATGAAGTAGAATGCCATTCCAGTGCCATTCAGAAGGAAAAAAAAGAAGACATACTTAAAGAGTGAGGTAGAGAAACAAACATAATTGGAAAAGCAAGGAATGAACAGAAGAGTGTGGGGGGCTGAAGGAAAGAAGAAGACGTGTGACAATTAGAGCTAGCAGAATGGGTATTCCTCTATACATTTGCCAGATCTGAAGAAAAACCAAGGCAGGGTGTATACGGGGACAAGGAAAAAAAAATTCCCGAATTATTCCCGGATATCCCATTTAAAAAAATATGCTTTTTCCTGGGCGAATATACACTTTTTCCATGTTAAGTGACAGTAGGTTTTCAGTAGATTTTCCCTTGGAACTGCAAAACTTATCAATCCTTTGAATGGTTAACATTTTATACAATCGCTTAGAACTTCCGGGAAAAAAAAGAAAAGACGGGGGAGAGAAGTATGGAGAGACTTTTAATTAAAAAAATGAGAGAAGTTTTGGAAGGACCTTTAATTTGCAGCAACATATACGCTGCATATTTTCGTATTATGAAAGTATAAATTCGAATTGCACCAAACACAGCGCGTTAGTTTCCAGAGCGTTGAAACCGAGGTTGTGACGTCATTTTGTAAGCGAGTCGTATCTCAAGCCACGAGGTCTCGCCAGCCGATGACAGCAGCTATTCAGAGCATAAGACATGTGTTATAGTCAGCCAATAGCAAGATCACTGGTTACATAGCGCGAACACACAAGAGGAAAAGTTAACGGTTTACATTAATGTACACAGTACCGTATATCTACAAGAAAAGCTAAGCTTTCACACATTAGATTGGTCTCTAAGATTAACACGCTACAACAGAAGTTAAGCTTTCACATGTAATATTGATCTCTTTTGCGTGTGTTACATTTTAAGATACATCACACAACTGTGCCAGTAAATTTAAAATTATGACATAAATGTCTCGGCTCGAAATTCTTGTAAGTGGCTGGTTCTCAAACTGTTCAGTTTCGAACGCTCTATGATTTAGATATCCATCCCACTTTCTCACACTTAACTTATTTCATCTTGCATAAAAAGAAATTTACTTTGAAAGTAACGCTTTTCTAACCACCGTTCGCAGTACTATCCGGAGACTGTTAGAAATAGGTTCAATTTACCAGTTGCCAGAGAGCGCCAGAAAACAGGCATTATTGTGCGTGTGCAACTGCAGTGGTGTAGGAAGCCCACATGTTAGTGTGTATAAAGCACTAAGAGAGCTTACATTACACCGTAAAAGAAACAGGGCATCAGAGGATACTCCAAATTGGAATTTCGTGAACCATACTAAAATGCATGATTCGGCTTGAAGTGCAAATTGGCTTTTTCCAGATTCACAATGAAGTAGGTCCCATCTGATATTAAGCTTTTCAGTGTGGTTTTTGGGATGTAAATTTTCTTGGAGTACCAGTACTCTACGATCTCATTTTTGGTTCTTTATTATGGCATAATGCCATACATGGCAGAAGATGATAACGTGCACTTGAAATTGCACTTGAAATTCAACAAACAGTTGGAACTAGCCAATACTGTAGAATGAAACACTTCATTTCAAATAAAATGACTTCCTCAGCGGAAAGATTAATAAAGCCAAATTTCTTTAGTGAACTTGCAAAAATAACTTCATTGTTCTGCAAGGCGATTAATGCTTGACTGCTCCTAACTTGGAAATAAAATAAAATCAGAAAATTGAAATTAATAATATGTTTTTGCCCTCCGTAATTATGTGAATGTATTTTAATTCAGTTGATAGCTCCCGGCCACAGAAATCCGTTTTGTTTTCATTTGACGTGGGAGCTGTACACGAAGATAAGCAGCGAAGTCACTTAACGTAAACATGGGTCACGTGGAGACTAACCCCTTCCCCACTACAACTCAAACAACTCTGTGAAAGTGCGAATCTGGCAGCTATGGCACGCGAGAAAAATTTTTCTCGTTTGCATCTGGCTGCTTGCTGCTACTCTCGATACAGCTAACAGCCAAACTTCAAGTAGTGGTAGACGGGAGAAGGTACTGCTTATACGCGATCAAATGTGCATGCGCAACAGACCGCTGGCAACTGGTCAAACGAACCTAATGTGAACAGTTGTGACATCATGCTCATAGCAAGCAGTTTATTGTTACAAAGAATTACAGTCTGCGCCCTACGGCCTTTGACATATTTTTGCTATTTGCACACGCTTGTGCGTGCATGGTGTTTTGTTGTTGTAAATTGCACTTTTCCTTTGCCACTAGATTTATTTTTTTCCTTCTCGTTTATATTTTATTGCTGCAGTATCGTTCTCCAGTAGCAGGAAACAATAACATTCTTTGCTAGAGAATCAATTCTGCCGTCAAAATTACAAAAATTTAACTGAAAGCTAAAGCAATGAAAAATTTCCGGAATTCTGAAAAATTCCTGGGTTTTTCCCGGTTTTCTCCTGAATGAGAAAATTCCCGGGTTTTTCCCGGATTTCCCGGTTGTCCCGGGTCGTATACACCCTGCAAGGGTAAAACTTCCATTGTTTTTGCATCTGTTTGCTATTTAGAAACTTTGATAGATCTTATGCTCTTCTTTTTCTTTTAAACACAGTCACAAAACCTTTATTTAATAGTGACCAGTTTTTGGCCATCTTCAAAATCCGTAAGTACGGTGGCATGTGGTGAACAAAGCATACATGAAATTTTTGTAGTACTATATACTGGAATTTTCTGTTGTCTACCATAGGCCTACGAATAACAAGTCACTTCCTTCATATTTAATTAATATGCTATAAAATTCTAATAATTATTCATTGCCAAAAGTGTGCCAATGAGGTTATACACTATGTGATCAAAAGTATCCAGACACACCCAAAACAATACATTTTTCATATTAGGTGCATTGTGCTGCCACCTACTACCAGGTACTCCACATCAGCAACCTCAGTAGTCATTAGACATCGTGAGAGAGTAGAATGGGGCACTCCTCAGGACTCACGGACTTCGAACATGGTTAGGTGATTGGGTGTCACTTGTGTCATATGTCTGTATGCAGCCTTTCCACATTCCTAAACATCCCTAGGTCCACTGTTTCTGATGAAATAGTGAAGTGGAAACCTGAAGGGACACAGGCCGACCTCATCTGTTGACTGACAGAGACCGCCAGCAGTTGAAGAAGGTCTTAATGTGTAATAGGCAGACATCTATCCAGACCATCACACAGGAATTCCAAACTGCATCAGGATCAATTGCAAGCACTATGACACTTAGGCAGGAGGTGAGAAAACTTCTATTTCATGGTTGAGCAGCTGCTCATAAGCCACACATCACTCCGGTAAATACCAGACAGAACTTTGCTTGGTGTCAGGAGCATAAATATTGGACGACTGAACAGTGGAAAAATGTTGTGTGGAGTGACGAATCATGGTACTCAATATGGCAGTCCAGTGGCAGGGTTTGGGTATGGCGAATGCCCAGTGAACGTCATCTGCCAGCGTGTGTAGTGCCAACAGTAAAGTTCGGAGGTGGTGGTGTTATAGTGCGGTCGTGTTTTTCATGGAGGGGCTTGCAACCCTTGTTGTTTTGCATGACACTATCACAGAACAGGCCTACATTGATGTTTGAAGCACCTTCTTGCTTCCCACTGTTGAAGAGCAATTTGGGGATGGTGATTGCATCTTTCAACATGATTGAGGATCTGTGCATAATGCATGGCCTGTGGCGGAGTGGTTACACGACTGTAACATCCCTGTAATGGACTGGCCTGCACAGAGTCCTGACCTGAATCCTGTGGAACATCTTTGGGATGTTTTGAATACCGACTTCATGCCAGGCCTCACCAGTACCTCTCCTCAGTGCAGCACTCTGTGAAGAATGGGCTGCCATTCCCCAAGAAACCTTCCAGCACCTGATTGAAAGTATGCCTGTGAAAGTGGAAGCTGTCATCATGGCTAAGGGTGGGCCAACACCATAATGAATTCCAGCATTACGGATGGAGGGTACCACGAACTTGTAAGTCATTTTCAGCCAGGTGTCCAGATATTTTTGATCATATTGTGTATGTGCCTTACATCATCAAGCTTTCTGTAGGCAATTACAAGAGCACGTGGAAAAGCAATGCCTCCAAATTTCTGATTCTGTTCTTAATATCACTTGAGGTATTACATGTCATGCATTCAATGAAGCAAGTTGTGACCTTCTGCCTCTAGAGAACTCTGAATTGTAGTGCATAATATGGCAGTGTGTAATTTAACTTCGTTGGCATGTGAGAAACAGCATGCTGTAATTGAGTTTCTAACCACTGAAAATGTGTCTCCAATTGAAATTCATAGAAGAATGGAAACTGTGTATGGCAATCATTGTATCAACATCAGTAATGAGTGACATTGGGTTGTTAGTGCTCGTAATGTAGGAAATTGTGGTACCAACCTCAACTTGTGTGACAAAGCTCAGACTGGACAACCACATACTGTAGCCAATGAGACTCATTCTAACTGGGTAGATGAACTCATCAGAAAAAACTATTGGATAACATTGTGACAGGTGATGAAAACTGGGTTCACCATTTTGATCTCCGAAACAAATGAGCATCAGTGAAATTCTGCCAGAAAGTGATCACCAATGCCAAAAAAGTTCCAGACCATCACATTAGTAGGCAAAGTCATACTCCCAGTGTACTGAGATGTTCAGGGTATGGTACATTTGGAATTAATGCTTAATGCACAACTGTAAACTTCACAGGGTATTGTGAGGAGACCCTCAGAAAATTCAAAGTGCTAATTTGAAGAATTCATTCACACATGGACCACCCTCTCTTTCACTATGGCAATGCCAGTTTACAAATTAGTACTGTGACATCTGCGACAACCCAACAGCTTGTGTTTACTGTCACCAATCATACTTCATACAATCTCAACTTTGCCCATCTGATTTTACATCTTTTCAAAACTTAAAGAACACTTTTGACGACTTCGTTTTGATAGTGAAGAAGCAGTGCAAGCAGAGATGAGGTTGCGGCTCTGTCAACAGAGTCAAATATTCTACAGTGACAGTATCAGCAAACTGGTCTCTTGTTGGGAGAAATGTGTTCGTTGCGAGGGTGACTATGTTGAGAAATCAATAAGTAGAGATGACGAATAAAGATGTAGAGTGTTAATAAAGTTTGTTATATTTAAAAAGCTCTAAGAGTTTTCACATAAATGCAGAGGCATTACTTTTCAGCCCACCCTCATATTAAAGCAACTAGACAAAACAACATCAAATTAACAATTTATTTAGTCCTAAATGAACTTTGTTGTTGCAACTGTTCAGATTTTCTAAACAGTCATCATTACATATAGAACATGGAAAACAATGGTCTCCACTAGTCATGATTTAATCTGACTGATGTAGAAAGTGGCATATTAAACAAAAATAAGAATATTTCATATCTTCCTTAGTGTATTAATGGTGCTGATAGGTGAGTAAAGCAAGTTAAAATAATTAAAAGTATAACTGAATTACATTCTCCGCCAGGGTTTTGATTACCTCTTGTCATGCCCTGAAATGAGAAATATCCTACCCACTGTCCTTCCCACCCCTCCTACCGTGGTATTCTGCCGTCCACCGAACCTACACAATATACTTGTCCATCGTTACACAACCCCTGCTCCCAATCCCTTACCTCATGGCTCATACCCCTGTAATAGACCTAGATGCAAGACCTGTCCCATACATCATCCTACCACTACCTACTCCAGCCCGGTCACTAACATTACCTGTCACATCAAAGGCAGGGCTACCTGTGAAGCCAGTCATGTGATCTACAAGCTAAGCTGCAACCACTGTGCTGCATTCTATGTAGGCATGACAACCAACAAGCTGTCTGTCCACATGAACGGCCACCGACAAACTGTGGCCAAAGAACAAGTGGACCACCCTGTAGCTGAACGCGCTGCCAAACATGATACCCCTCATCTCAATGACTGCTTCACAGCCTGTGCCATATGGATCCTTCCTACCAACACCAGCTTTACTGAATTGCACAGGTGGGAACTTTCCCTGCAATACATCCTACGTTCCCGTAACCCTCCTGGCCTCAACCTTCATTAGTCACTGTCCTCACCCATCCAGCCCCCTCTCTGTTCCCATTCCAGCACTACATAGTCGTCATTTCACCACCACACTCAGTCTTTTAATTTCTTTTATTTTTATTTCTCTCCTTTCCACTACTTACCCACTCCCCCCTCTGCACCTTCTCTCCTACCCTCCGTCTAAACTGCAACACTTCTCTGTCCACCGCTCCCACCATACTAACCCTCCCCTCCCTGCACCAGCCTCCTCCTTATTCCCACCCAGTCGCCGCTCCCATCATGCACTGGTGCTGCTGCTCGCAGTGTAGTTTCAGCTCTCTGAGACTGCGGATGTGTGTGCAAGTTGCGCTTGCGTGAGTGTGTGTGTGTGCGTGTGTGTATGTTTGTCTACTGCTGAAAAAGGCCTTAATGGCCGAAATCTATGATTGTGTGAATCTTTTTATTGTGTCTATCGTGGCTCAGCATCTCTGCTATATGGTGAGTAGCAACTTTCCTTCTCTCGGATTGTAAAAGTATGTTTGCTAGATAGTCCTTTCTGCTCCATAGATTTTTTTCACTGAGAAAAGTGTCATTTTTTATAATTAATTGACATATTCCATACTCAAGTGAGACATTACAAACATGAAAATAACTAATTAATTGTATTTTGTATGTATAGTTTGTGATGAAATTTACTTCTTTTCTATATGTCACTTTTGTTTGTTTGTAGGTTATCAAATAATACTGAACATATGGAGGTGGATCTGAATCAGAGTGAAGAAGCCGCAGCTCCCAAACAAGGGGACATAGTGGTTGAACCTGCTTGTAGGAAGTGTGCTTTAAATAGGAAAACAGGCAGCAATGAACACATGTTTGATACTCATGGTTCTTTGTGTAACATTGCCTTGAGATCAGATCATTCTACTTATAGCTTGTGTTCGGTGTCTGACATAGAGGGTAGTTGTCAAGTACCTGTACAATGCTCATGTAAAAAGAACATATTGAAAACATTTTTTTTACCATCCAAATATGATTCTGGATTTATTTCTAAGTCTTCTGTCAAATTTGAGGAATTACACGATGATACTTCTAGAGAAAATACACAGACTAGAGATAAACCACCCTCCACAGAGGGAGGATCTATAAATATTAATCTTCCTGTAAATATAAACATATTAAATCATGTTAATATTTGTTGATAATGATAGTGACATGACCTATTCATTCACTTTCTTTACAGCGAGTATTTTTAAGTAAAATAAGCACGTATTGTAATACAATATTGTGCAGCGGACTGGATGGAAGTGCTCAATGTAATTGTCGTCTATCTCAGTAAGGTCGTACTTAATCCTTCCTGTGACTATCAGTATTTTAAGATACTTTATGTGTATATATGATTATTGTACAGAACAAACATAAAATGTTTCTTAGTGTATAGAACTTTTTATGTTATATTGTTATAGTTTTTTAATTTTTTTAATAAAAATGAGTTGAATTGTGTGTTATGGAATAAAGATCCAATAAAAGCAATTTCTTGTAGCAGAAAATAATTTGTCTGCATTCCATTCTCTGGGTGTGCACTATATTTTCACGTAGAATCTGGAACCAAGTGCCACTTACAAGTGTGGGATTGTCAACAAGAACTAACACTTTACTCCAAAAACAGGTTTAATCAGTGCACGTGGAGCTTAACTGTCTGTCTTAGCAGAGTGTTACTATTTATACATATAGATAAAGTTCTAGTATATTAAATTATTCAATAAATAAGTTCCGAACCCTCCATAAATTGCAACTCTATCAATCAACATTTATGCTCCACAAACCATAGTGAACTGTGTGGCACAGTATGTGTGTCTTGTACCACATATTAAAATTTTTTCTTATTTGATTTGCATATAGAGCATGTGAAGAGTGACTGCTTAAATGCCTTTATGTGCACTGTAATTAGTTTAATCCTGCAGGAGATTGTAGTATACCCTGTATCTCAAGCTTCCTTTCTTAAAATTGTTTCTTAAGTGTAGACACTGTAATTAATTAATCTTACATGGAATTTTAGTATATTCCAAACCTTTTCCCTTGATACTGGTTCTTGAAAATTTGTAAGTAGGCTTTCATGGACTGACGCATACTATCGTCACGTGCCTGTTACTTCAGATTTTTTAGCATCCCCGTGCTGCTTTCCCATGGATCAAACAACCTGTGAGCATTCACACTGGCATTCTTGACTAATGTTCTGTAATGTGTTGCATGAATGACTTTGTAAGTACTTTCCTTTCTACACTTGTGATTGCATTTTTCAGTATCTTACCGATGAACTGAAGCCTACTGCCTGTTGTACCTGCAATTGAACTTATTTAGTCATCCCATTTCATTTCCCTGCAAACAGTTACATCAGAAAACCTGACTGGACCTGATGGTATATGTATATGATTCTACATAGAATATGTGAGAGAGCTCACTCATTTTCTACAGTAATCTGTCGTAGGCAGCAGGAGGAACAAAGCGTTCCATGTGAATGGAAAACTGCAGTGGTCATTCCAGTTTTCAAGAAGGGTAGTCGAACAGATGCACACAACTATAGGCCTACGACACTAAAGTCAATAAATTATTTACTGTAGAATTTTGGAATACACATGATGCATGCTTATTATGACTTTCCTGGAATTCAAAATCTCCACTGCAGGAATGACACAAATTCTGCAAACAATGATCATGTCCAATCTTTTACTCTGTTCCTCCACAAGACACAAAATGCAATGGAACTGTTCCTTGACTTACAGAAGGTGTTCGATACAGTTCACATTGTTGCCAACGGAGAAAATATGAGGGTGCATAGTATCAGTCCAGTTTTGTGACTGTATTGAACAGCTCCTTGCAGATAAAACACAGCTTATGATTGTCAATGGAGAGAAATCTTAAGACGTAAAAAGTAGCTTTGTGAGAGATCCAAGAATGTGTTACATAGGAGCATTACTGTTCACAATACGCTATGCCCCAAGTTGTGCTATTATATCTGACCATGAACGGCACCTGAGTTATGTCCTCAATACGTTGCAAGTGCCAGTTGTAGTGTGAGAGCATTACGTTGGAGCTAAGTGAATTCCAGTGTGGGCAAATTGCTGGTGTCCATATGACGGGTGATTGCACAGCTAAGGTAGCTGAAGTGTTTGGTGTTTCGAGAGGCCCCGTATTGAAGATTTATACGACATACAGGGAAAAGTGAAAAAACATCGTTTGCTAAGTCACAATGCAGATGAAAGGGTATGTTGAGTGATGATGACAGACAGTCACTGAAGAAGATAGTGATGAAAAATAAAGAGGACAACAGCTGCACGAAGCACTGCCGAACTGAATGTCGCACTCGTGAACCCTGTCAGTACAAAAACAACACGAAGGAAAGCTGAAATGCCAAAACCAGTCATCAGTCATGCAAATGCCCATAACAGGAAAACATGATGCCAAAGCCATAAAACCTGGTGTCAGGAGCAATGGAAGGAAATCATTTGGTCAGATGAGTCTTGTTTCGTGCTGTTTCTAACTTCTGGCCGAGTTTACGCCCTGAGAGTGAAACATGGGGGGGGGGGGGGGGGTTGATGATGATTTGGACACCCATATCGTTGTATTCCATGGGCCTATAGGTACTCCGCAAGGTCTCATTACTGCCAAGGATTATCTGATCCCTTGGCTGATCACGTCCATCCCAGGGTACAATTTAACTGAAGGTAGTCACATGGAGAAAATGAAAAGAGTGATCTATATATAATGTGGAAAAACTTTTTATAGCCAAGAGAACATTGATTAATATTTGTTATTGATGACCAGTTTTGACAGTTGGAACTATGTTCTTCTGATCTTCAAAAAAATTTTTGGTTATAAATCGTGTTCCATTAGGAGTTTATCACTCATGTTCAAATGGCTTTGAGCACTATGGGACTCAAGCGCTGAGGTTATCAGTCCCCTAGACTTAGAACTACTTAAACCTAACTAACCAAAGTACATCACAAACAGCCATGCCCGAGGCAGGATTTGAACCTGCGACCGTGGTGGTCGCGCGGTTCCAGACTGTAGCGCCTAGAACCACTCGGCCACTTCAGCTGGCAATTTATCACTCATGGCATATTTTCATTATGGTGGAGGATATACAGCACATTACATGTAGGTTTGTCAGAAGTAAAACCATATACAGATAAAATGGATCTCGTGACAGTGGGCATGTTTACATGTGTAGTACTCCACTGAGGCTTGTTTGTTATTACAATGCATGATGTGTAGCACAAATACAAATATGTACAAATGTTTACATTTACATGACATGTTGTATACATCATGGATACCTCTCAATCTAAGTATCAGTTGAAAATCAGAAGATGACAGTTTCAGAGGTCAAAACAGGTAGTTAACAATAAATATTAACTAACACAATTTTGACTATAAAACATTTATTCCATGGTACAATGTTTTGTATCCCACCTGGAAGGCGGCGTGTGAGTCTGCTCCTGAAAGCTAAAGGGTAGGCCGAATGCAGGAAGCTAGGAGGAGCAGGTGAGGTAGAACACCGGTACTGCAATTAGGGTATAACTCTTTTTACTTTTGTATGAACATCTACAACTGATAATACTTAGCTCTGGCTGAGATGAGCACATAGGTGCAAAGCTGTACATCAGTCAAATCTAATAGCTACTGGTAGCTGGACAAACTATCATTGAAGTAACTGAAGTAACAAAGTCTGCAATGACTAGCCCCCTATGAAGTAGAAACTAAGTTGCTTGGTCGCCGGCTCGGAATCAAATGGGCTGAATCCAGAGCTGCACAGCACTGACTAGAGGGCGCTGTTGTCGGTGTCAGTGTCGTAGTGCCAACTTATGAACTTGCACCTATGCTGTGGCATCTTAGCTATTGATACCACATCCCTCCCCCCGAAACGATCCCCCGAAACGATGCACTGTCGTTGAGTAGGGCTTCCAACGGCGGGTTGAGGGACCCAGGGGTGGCGCAGCTGAGGGGGCGGCCAGTGGAACCGCCGGAGCACGCTGTCGACCCGCATCTCCGAATTGCTTCTGAGAGGGCAAGGAAAATGTCTCGTGGAAACCCTGTCCAGGCCGCGCACTGCCACTTGGGTACGCTCGGATGAGGAGGCGGAGCCTTGACCTCCATGACCGACAGCGGCAGCGGCAGCATGATGGCAGCCTCAGCATCCATTGGTTCCAGCACTGCGGAGGAACATGACGGCGGTGGTGGTAGCCAGAGGTGGGGCGTGGTGCCGGCGAGAGGGGCCCGTCTAGTGCAGGTGACCGGGCCGGCAGCGGTGACGACGGCAGGTGCACTCGCAGCAGAGCCTCCATCGGTGGAGTCATGGGCTGAGGCGGCGGAAGCCGTGAAGCCTCCAATTCTGCTGGAGAACAGCCAACGGCAGAAAACCAAGAATGGCACAAACGGATCTGATTCCAGTGTTGCTTGACAGTGCCGGAAGGACCAGAAACGACAAATAATGCGTGGCCAATCTGCCAAAGAATGCGCCCCTGCTCCCAGCCCTGCCTGCCAGAGAAAACATGATAGAATGCCAAATCCTGCGGCGCCAAGCCAGAACGAGGTGAAGCGGTGAGAGCACACGGCAGCGGGTGCGATAGCTGCAGGAGTGACCGATGGCACAGTCGTGTAGCAATTCCGCTGGGGAATGGGTGCCACATGGCTGGGAGTGATACGAAGCATGGAAAGTCCAGAGCTTGCGCTCACGAGAGTGCATGGCATGCAACTTGCTCATCTGCAACTCCACCGACGGAGGCTTCACCATGAGCTCATCTGCCATCGTTGCCGCTGCCGGTCCAGTCACTTGTACTGGATGGGTGCCTCTCGCCGGCGCCATGCTCCACCTCTGGCCGCTGCCACCATCATGTTCCTCCACGGTACCAGAATCGATGGACGCTGAGGCTGCTGTCATGCCGCCACTGCTGCTGCCGCCATCAGCCATGGAGGTCGTGGCTCCACCTCCTCATCCGAACATACCCAATGGTGGTGTGTGGCCTGGGCAGGTATGCACAAAACGTTCAGCCTCACTGTTCGACTGGGGGTGGAATGGGCTGAGGTCAGATAGCGAATGACATTAGCAGCACAGTACGCTTCAAACTCAGAGGACACGAATTGGAGGCCATTGTCGGAGACAATAACTTCAGGACGGTCCTCAATACAGAAAATAGATGTCAAAGCCCGAATAGTACTTGCAGATGTAGTAAAAGACATAGGTACAACAAAAGGAAAGTTGCGGTACGCATCAGCCAGCTGGTGTCCCAGAAAGGACCCGCAAAATCAATATGAACAAGCTGCCAAGGCGCAGTAGGAGTCGGCCACGCAAAGAAGCACTGGCGGGGAGTGGATTGATGGTCCACGCAAGAGCGACAGTTAGCAAGCAAATCCTCAATTTATTTATCAATGCCGACCCAAGTGCAGTGATGATGCGCTAATTGCTTCATCCACACTATACCCCAATGACCAGCATGCAGCAACTGAAGGATTTCCGACTGCAACGAACGAGGTACAACCACAGGAGACTGATCATTGTCAGTTCGTAACAAGCTAACACCGTGGTGCACAGACAAGTTGTGACGTTTCCCAAAGTAACGCCGTACAAGGGGATCACTAATCTGGGTAGCAGATGGACGCCACTGAGTATGAATATACAGCAAAAGAATCTGCAAAGAAGCATCGGTAGCTGTCGTGGAAGCAATGCGACGAAAATCCACTGGAAAACCATCAGCTAATTCCGTATCTTGCGAATCAATAAACATGCATGACAATTCGGAAGAATCAAACACTTCGTCATGACCATAGGTAGATGAGAGAAAGCATCAGCATTGCCATGCTGGGCCATAGTTTGAAACAAAATTTCGTAAATGTAGTTAGACAAAAACAATGACCAATGTTGCAACTTTCGTGCAGTACGGGCCGGAACTGGCTTTGTCAGGTGGAACAACGACGTCAGAGGCTTATGGTCGGTGACCAAATAGAACTTTCGACCGTACAAAAAATCATGAAACTTAGTCACTCCATAGACAATAGCTAAAGCTTCTTTCTCGATCTGAGAATAGTTTTGCTGGGCAGAATTGAGCAACTTACACGCGAAAGTGATCGGGCGATCGACAGAATTAATGCAATGCGAGAGAACCACCCCGATGCCATGAGAAGATGCATCGACAGCCAAAACAACTGGTTTGGAGGGATCAAAAGGAATGAAACAGTGATCACTCAACAAAGCAGATTTGAGCTTGTGGAAAGCAGCGTCACATTCCGAAGACCAAACAAAAGGAATGTTCTTACGCCAAAGGCAATGCAAAGGAGCTGCAATCTGCACTGCATTTGGTATAAACCGAATATAATATTTAATTTTGCCCAACACAGACTGAAGTTCTTTCAAGTTCCTGGGTGCAGGCAAGTCTCTAATCCCATGGAGATGTGACGGTGAGGGATGGATACCCTGTCCATTAATCGTATGTCCTAAATACTGAATGTCAGTTTGAAAAAAATTGCACTTGGCTTGGTTACACTTGAGTCGGCCAGCAAAAGTACAGTAAATAAGGCACGCAAATTCTGCAAATGTTCGTCAGGGGTGTGACCTGAGACAACTATATCGTCCAGATAATTGGAACAACCAGGGACTGTGGCACACAACTGCTGCAAGTAAGACTGAAAAATAGCAGGAGCCAAAGCACAACCAAACGGAAGGCAGCGAAACTTGAACAATCCAAGGTGGGTGTTCGTCAAAAAATAGCACTGTGACTGTTCGTCGAGCGTAATCTGAAAGTATGTGTCCCACAAGTCAACTGTGGAAAAGAATTTTCTTGCGCCAAGCTTATCAAAAATGTCTTCAGGACGTGGTAAAGGAAACATAGCTACCACTGTCTGGGGATTTACTGTAGTCTTAAAGCCAGCACAAATACGGAGACGACCATTTGGTTTCTTCACACACATTATAGGTGAAGCCCATGGTGAAGCAGAAACAAGTTGAATGACACCACTGTCTTGCTATGGCGTCGCGCAGTGCGTGCAGTACCGGGCGTGCTCGCCGGAAAATAGGCGTGGCATTGCCTTTAACTACAATGTGTGCTGTGAAGTCTGCGATGCAACCAAGGCCATCAGAAAAGAGGTCAGCAAAATCATCGCATAGGGCGCCAACACTCTCTGCATGGTCACTAGCGCTGATGCAGAGTACGTTGTCCTGAATTGTGAGGCCAAAAAGTTCAAATGCATCCATGCCAAATATGTTCATAGCATCACTAGAGTGGAGCACATGGAAAGACACTGTACATGTCGTTGCACCATACGTGGCTTGCAAACAACACATGTCGAGCACTGAGATTTCTTGTCCAGTAAATGCAGTCAGCGTGGAAAGCGAACAACGAAGCAGGGGCGAACCAAGCAAGTCATACGTTGATTTGTTCCGTAAAGAAACTGACGCACCAGTGTCCAGCTGCATGTGAACAGAATGTCCACAAATGTTCAAAGTCATAAAAAATTTCCTCGCATTGTGCTGAATGCGAGAGGAAGTGGCTAGCAAAACTTGATTCACACGATGTGCTGTAGAAGCACGTGAAACAAAAGGCTTTGAATATATGGCATTAACGTCCATAGGCTGATGTGAATCACGAACACGGTGGTTTCTGTTGCGTTTTTTTTTTTTTGTGGGGTTTTAGAGCGCTCAACTACTGAGGTCATTAGCGCCCAGTCACAAATATAGGTGCACATATAATCTGGTAAAACTCAAGGGGGGGAACACCAGAAGGTTCTTACAAAGACACAGATAAAATAATTAAAAGAGTTAGATGTCTTTGGACAAGTCCGTCAAAGTAATAAAACGAAGAACACGAGCAGCTGCTCGAGCGTCGTCAGCTAAAATTTCCTGTAAAGTAGATGGCAGAGACAGGACAGCACGAGATTGATTAAATCGGGGACACGACAATAAAACATGGCGCACTGTCAGTGCATGACCACAGGGGCACTACAGGGTGGGTTCACCGGATAGCAGGTAGCGGTGGCTAAACTGGCAATGCCCAATCCACAACCTGGCCAAAAGGACCTCCTCTCGCCGAGATGGTTGGGAGGAGGTTGTCCAAGCTGTTGGGAATGGTTTTATGGCCCGGAGCTTATTTTCTTGAAGTGACGACCAAGTATCCCACCATAATGACACAAGCCTCTTACAAACAACCCCACTAATGTCAGACGATGGGACACAAAGGGAGGCTGGCCGAGGTAGGAGGACTGCAGCCTTGGCTGCAGCATCAGCAGCCTCATTCCCAGGCACTCCTACATGGCCTGGAACCCACATAAAGCTAACAGGAGAGCCATCATCAGAAAAGGAATGGAGGGCTTGCTGGATCCGTTGCACCAAGGGATGGACCGGAGTGGAGCTCCAAGGCTCTGAAGAGCACTGAGTGAATCAGAGCAGAGTACATACAGAGAATGGCGGTGGCGGCGGACATACTGAACTGTCTGATTGAGAGCAAAAAGCTCAGCCGTAAAGCTGGAACACTGGTTGAGGAGCCGGTATTTAAAGGTGATGTCCCCGACGACAAAGGCACAGCCAACACCATCGTCAGTATTGGAGCCATCAGTGTAAATAAAGGTGTTACTGGCAAGCTGCGCACTAAGTTTGACAAACCGTGACCAATACACAACATCCGGAGTACCCTCCTTCGGGAGCGAGCTAAGGTCAAGATGAATGTGAGCCAGAGCCTGGAGGTAAGGTGGTGTCGGGCTCTCACCCTCTCTGAATGTGGTAGGGAGGGAAAACTCCAATTGTTGAAGCGGGTGACGAAAGCGGACTCCAGGGGGCAGCAGAGCAGACACATACAACTCATACTGACAGTCGAGAGAATCGGCGAAGAAGGACTGATAAGAGGGGTGGTCGGGCATTGACAACAGCCAGCAGGCATACCGACAAAGCAGTATGTCGCACCGGTAGGTCAATGGTAATTCGGCAGCTTCAGCATAAAGACTCTCGACAGGACTAGTATAGAATGCTCCGGTCGCAAGACGTAACCCCCGATGATGGATGGAGTTGAGATGGCGTAAGAGGGATGGCCGAGCAGACGAGTAGACGAGGCTCCCATAATCCAGCTTTGATCAGACTATGGAGCAATATAAGCGAAGCAGGACAGTGCGATCCGCTCCCCAAGATGAACCACTAAGAACACAGAGGACATTAAAGGAACGTGTACAACAGGCAGCCAAATAAGAGACATGTGGAGACCAACAAAGTTTCCTGTCCAGTGTGAGCCCTAAACACTTTGTTGTCTCCACGAATGGGAGAACAATGGGACCGAGATGTAAGGATGGTGGAAGGAATGCTTTATATCGCCAAAAGTTGATGCAAACCGTCTTCTCTTCAGAGAACCGGAAGCCATTAGCCACACTCCATGAGTATAGGCTGTCAAGACAACGCTGGATGCAGCACTCCAGGAGGCATGTTCTCTGGGCACTGCAGTAGATCGCGAAGTCATCGACGAAAAGAGAGCCTGAGACGGTAGGTGGAATGCAATCCATAATTGGATTGATCGCTATGGCAAAAATGGCTACGCTCAAAGTGGAGCCCTGAGGCACTCCGTTCTCCTGGAGGAAGATGTCGGACAATATGGAACCCACACGTACCCCAAACATTCGATCTGTTAAAAATGAATCAATAAAAAGGGGCAGGCGACCACGTAGGCCCCACCTGTGCATAGTGCAGAGGATACCTCCTCTCCAACAGGTATCGTAAGCCTTCTCCAAATCGAAGAACACAGCTACCGTTTGGCACTTTTGCAAAAAGTTGTTCATGATGAACATCGACAAGGTCACAAGGTGGTCAACAGTGGAGCGGCGTTGACGAAGGCCGCATTGAACATTGGTAAGTAGCTGTCCAGATTCAAGAATCCAAACCAACCGAGCATTAACCATGCGCTCCATCACCTTACAGACACAGCTTGTAAGAGAAATGGGGCGGTAACTAGAAGGAAGGTGTCTATCCTTCCCAGGTTTGGGTGTGGGAACAACGACGGCCTCACGCCAATGGATGGGGACCTGACCTTCGGTCCAGACGCGATTATAGGTATGAAGAAGAAAGCATTTGCCTGCCGGAGAAAGGTGTGTCAGCATCTGAACGTGTATGGCATCTGGCCCCGGAGCAGAGGACCGGGACATTGGAAGTGCACATTCGAGTTCCCGCATGGTAAAGGGGGCATTATAATCTTCCAGATTCAGTGAGTGGAAGGAAGGTCGCTGAGCCTCTTCAACCTCTTTTCTGGCAAGGAAGCCAGGGTGGTAATGGGCGGAGCTTGAAACCTCCGCGAAAAAGCGGCCGAAGGCATTGGAGACATCCACAGGGTCCACAAGTACCTCATTACCTGAAGTCAGGCCAGGTATCGAGGAGTGGACCTCAATGCCCGACAGCTGGCGCAGGCCACCCCAGACGACAGAAGAGGGAGTAAAACTGTTAAAGGACCTTGTGAAAGAGGCCCAACAAGCTTTTTTTCTGTCTTTGATGACTCGACAACATTGCGCTCGGAGTCGTTTATAATCAATACAATTCGCCAGTGTAGGATGGCGGCGAAAGGTGCGTAAGGCACATCGTCGAGCACGGATAGCGTCTCTGCAAGCCTCATTCCACCAGGGGACTGAAACGTGACGTGAAGAAGAGGTAGCACGAGGAATGGAACGTTCGGCAGCATTGATGATAACAGCCGTGAGGTATTCGACCTGACTGTCACAGCTGAGAAAATCTTGGTCTGGAAAGGTCGTCAGGGAGGAGTAAAGTCCCCAGTCAGCTTTCGGTATGTTCCAGCTTGAGGGACGTGGGGATGGGGTGTGGTGCAGGAGACGAACGACACAGGGGAAATGGTCGCTCAAATAGGTGTCAGTAAGGACATACCACTCGAACCGATGGGCAAGAGTGGTAGAACAGATTGAGAGTTCCAAGTGAGAGTAGGTATGAGTAGAGTCCGAGAGGAAAGTTGGGGCGCCAGTATTGAGGCAGACAAGATTGAGATGGTTGAAAACATCCACCAAGAGGGAGCCTCTCTGACAGGATGCAGGAGAACCCCAAAGTGAATGGTGGGCGTTGAAGTCGCCAAACAATAAAAACGGTGTAGGAAGCTGAGCAATCAGGTGCATCATGTCAGCCCGACTAACTGCAGATGACGATGGAGTGTAGACAGTACAAACAGAAAAAGTAAAGGCAAAAAGAGTAATATGAACAGCTATTGCTTGGAGTGGGGTGGTCAATGGGATGGGATGGTAACAGACATCGTCCTGAACGAGCAACATGACCCCACCATGAGATAGAATACCGTTCACAGGGGTTAGGTCAGATCGCTCGGAGGTATAGTGGGTAAAAGCAATACGGTCAGTTGGGCATAACTTCATTTCCTGGAGACCAATGACGAGTGGACAGTGCAGGCGGAGGAGCAGTTGTAATTCCTCCCAATTAGATCGAATACCTCTTATGTTCCAATGTAACAGAGCCATCGCGAATCAGAGAAAGGGGGAAAGAAACGGGTGAAGAGCTGGTCACCTCGACGGCCATGGAGGGCCAGGTTTCGAGGGAACATCGCTACAACCGTTGGGAGGCGGATCCTGTTCCATCATAGCCAGCTGCGGCCACATTCCTGGGTTGCGCAGGAGGGGCAGCATCGTCCACCGCCGATGACAGGCCAGCTGAGCGCCTGGCAGCAGAGCGTCCCGGCGAAACTGAGGATGGCCGGGAGCAGCGACTGTCAGATGGAGCATCAGACGAAACGCACCGGGGTGGAGAGGGGGAGAAAGACTTCTTCTTTGAGGCCTTCTTGGAAGACCAATGAGTCACAGGGATGGTGGGCTGTGGGGGCTGGATCTGAAGAAAGTCCTCACACTCAGGGTCCTTTTTGGAATGCTGGACCTTGGAAGCCGGGGTCCGTAACATTTGCCTGATGGATGCCTGAGAAGATGATCGCTTCTCAGGCGGCGGAGGAGGAGGAGGAGGAGGAGGAGGAGGATGAGGAGGAAGGGTGACCCCTGGGGCAGAGGGGGCAGGGGACACGAGGGAGGAGGATTTGGAAGGGAGGGATTTGGGAGGCGGAGGCATAGACCCCGGATGGGGTGAGGAGGTGGAGGGGGGACAGGATAGGGGTGAGGATACTGCAGAAGGAGTGGACACGACTGAAGTAAACAACATTGTCAACATCACGGGATTGAGGCGGTCATATTTCTTCCTGGCCTCAGAATAAGACAGACGGTCCAAAGTTTTCAATTCTTGTACCTTCTTCTCCTTCTGATATGCGGGGCAGTCAAAAGATCTAGGCGAGTGGAGGCCAGGACAATTGATGCACCGAGGTGGTGGGGTGCATGTATGTCCCTCACAAAGAGGACGTCCACAATCACCACAAAGGGGCTCAGCTTCACACCATGACGACATGTGCCTGAAGCGCAAACATCGAAAGCATTGCATAGGAGGTGGGACGTAAGGCCGCACGTCGCACCGGTACCACATCACCTTTACCTTCTCTGGGAGAACATCCCCCTTGAAGGCGAGGATAAAGGCACCAGTGTCGATGCGACAGTCTTTGGGGCCACGCTGGACTCGCCGGACGAAATGCACGCCACGGCGCTCCAGGTTGGCCCTGAGCTCCTCATCAGATTGCAGCAGGAGGTCCCGATTGAAAATAATCCCCTGCGTTCTATTGAGTTCCAGATGTGGGATAATGGACACT
Organism: Schistocerca piceifrons; assembly: GCF_021461385.2. Lineage (NCBI taxonomy): Eukaryota > Metazoa > Arthropoda > Insecta > Orthoptera > Acrididae > Schistocerca > Schistocerca piceifrons. The sequence goes on from NC_060141.1 coordinate 208,235,899, forward strand.
GGGATGTCCCCTATTTGGTCGCATGCCTGGAGCGCCACCGACTGTGTAGCGGAGGTGGTCTTTGTGAGAATGGACCCCGAACGCATATTGCTGAGAGCCTCGATTTCTCTGAAGATATCCTCGATATGTTGTACAAAGAACATGGGCTTGGAGGTGGCGGACATCCCCCCATCGGTCCAAGATCCGACTAAATAGCCGGAGAAGTATTTCGCCCCAAGCCAGCGGGCCTGTCCTTCCTCCCAGGGAGTGGCCAAGGGGGAAATGGCAGAAGTACCAGAACCAGAGACAGAGACAGAACCTTTCCACTTAGAAGAAGCGGCCGCAGAGCGTGCTGATGCATGTTGACGTTTCATCTGCGAAACGTCCGCCCCGATACCACCCACTCCGACCAGGGGCTCTCCCCACAGGCGCCACCCAGCCTCAGCAAGGGCCACCTGGCAAGATGACCGTTGCCGGGAGTCCTGATACCCGAGGTAGACGGGCATCTACTCCTTGGCTGACGTGGGGAGGGTGCAGCTCAGGTATTGGCAGTACGATCCCTGTGTTGTCAGGGGGGTACAACCTAGAGGGTACCGACCCCACCACAACGGGCTGGCTACCATGTTGGATTTCGGGTGCCATGGAAAGTCCATCGCGATCGTAGGTGCAGATGGAGACGCACTATGGGCGTAACTTGTGCAACCCATCAGGTGTTTAGGCCCAAATTGATGAACAGTGGGTGCAGTTACGACGCCGTTAAGATGATGAGTGCCAAGGTCTTAGTGCACTGAGGACCGGTGATACACCACGTAAGGTGTCCTTCCCCAAAAGGCTCGAACTTTTGTAGAATTTTGAAAAATGCAGGTTAAACCCCAATGGGGACCATCACATTGAAGGCCGAAATGGTTGAAACTCCTTTTAGTCGCCTCTTATGACAGGCAGGAATACCTCGGGCCTATTCTTACCCTGGACCAGCAGGGGGATACCGTTGCGGTGATGCCCACCGGAGTTATACGAACGTGAGACATGTGAATTAGAGTTTCTCTTACTACATACAGCTTGCACATGTGCTTCCTTATTAGAAAAATAACACTGTGCATGATGGGATGGGCAACTGTCCCGTGCATGGGCACAAAAGCAGTTTGGACATGATTTCAGTTTCTGAGTGGATGCATGGTGTGAAACTTGTTTACACGCACGCGAATGGTGCAGCGTGGCTGGCTGTGCTGGGGCCGGGCAGGAGGGCACATGTTGTGCCGTGCTAACAGTACACGCATCCAAGGTCACGCCGAACGTGGAAGTAGCCATGTCTAATGTATCTTGTCTGTCTAGCAAGTCCACTACTTCCTGCAAAGACGGGTTTTTACATTAGAGGATTTGCTCACTGATTCGGTGATCTGCCACATTCTACGCAATAGCCTCTCTAATCATTATATCCATATATGAGCGTCCACATGAGCAATTAGTCACAATCAGAAGTTAGTCCCTGAAGGTCTGCTAACCATGATTTATTGGACTGAGTAGGGCCACGCCGGAGACGAAAGAATTTGTAGCATGCAGCTACCACATTGGCACTATCACGGAAGTGGGAACTCAAAGCGTCAATCACTTCGCCGTAAGTTTTAGTTTCTGGGTGGGTGGTGGGAAACAATTTCACGAGCACACGGCACAACACAACACCCGCGTTGGCAATGAAAAAGGCAAGCCGCACTGTGCCTAGTATGTTGTATGTTGCGAAGTGTGCGTCGAGCTGGGCGATATGTTCTGGCCAGTGTTCAACATCAGGATTGTAGGCACGAAATGGCGGCAACGGCGTCGGTACAAGTGGTGGTGTCGGAGGAGCCAAAGTAGCTGCTGTTTGTAGTGTGACCAGTCAATTTATGTCAGCAAGCAGCTGCGTCATTTGCTGAGCCTGAAAACGTACAAGATCGGACAGCGAAGCTTGTTCCTGTGGCGAAGCCATGGTTTACACAAATGAGTCTTACAGAGAATGGGGAAAGCGGTCTTACACTGAGGCTAGCACGAAAATAAAGCAGTACCGAGCAAAAAAAGAAATGGTAGGAGAGGGAAAAAAAAAGTTTTTAGTCCCTGCTCGTCGCCACTTTTTGTATCCCTCCTGGAAGGCAGCGCGTGGGTCTTCTCCTAAAAAATAAAGGGTAGTCCGAATGCAGGAAGCTAGGAGGAGCAGGTGAGGTAGAACACTTGGTACTGCATTAGGTTATAACTCTTTTACTGGTGTATGAACATTTATAACTGATAATACTTAACTTTGGCTGAGATGAGCACGTAGGTGCAAAGCGGTACATCAATCAAATCTAACAGCTACTAGTAGTTGGACAAACTATCATTGAAGTAACTGAAGTAACAAAGTCTGTAATGACTAGCCCCCTATGAAGTAAAAACTAAGTTGCTTGGTCGTCGGCTCGGAATCAAATGGGCTGAGTCTGGAGCAGCGCTCGTAGAGGTGCACAGTGCCGGCTAGAGGGTGCTGTCGTCAGTGTCGGTGTCATAGTGCCAACCTACGAACATGCACCTACGCCGTGGCATAATAGCTATTGATACCACACAATGTTTGTTCCCCAAAGGTGGTGCTGTGTTCCAAGATGATAGGGCCCTTGTTCACACAACTTGCATCATCCAGGACTGAGGATGAATTTTCACATCTCCCCAGCCACCACTGTCATCAGTTCTCAATGTTATTGAGACTTTGTGGTCTGCTTTGCAGAGGAGGGTGCACGATTGCTATGTACCTCCATTACCGATATCTGAATTTGGCACTGTTTTTCTGGAAGAACTGTGTAAGATTCCCTCAAGGACCATATAGCACTTGTGTTTATCCAGTCCAGGACAACTGAAAACTGTTTTGAATGCCAATGGTTTTCCTATATCGTATTTTATATTAGGGCTGTTATAGTCATGGTAACATCTTGTGTTTTGGTGTCTAAGTGTTTTTGTCTCCCCCCTATATAAATGACATAGTGGATAAACGAGAAACTTGATAAGGCTCTTTGCTAATGTTGTTGTATAAAGAAGACTCGAAATTCTGAGAAATTAAAACAAAATGAAGGCTGTAGTGCAGAGGATTGACGGTTAATACAGCGATTTGCAATTGACTCTCAACATACACAAAATACAGAGTCGTTTAATATGGAATGAACACACAAAACTAATCGTAAGAAAGGCAGATGTCATACTGCGATTAATTGGAAATATCCTCAGAAAGTGTAGTCCACTTAAGAAGGATGTAGTGTACAAAACACTTGTTTGACCTGTACTTGAGTTTGTTCCTCAACGTGAGACCCTTAGAAGGTATGAATTGTATAGGAAAGAGAGAAGATTCAAAGACTAGCAGTCCTTTTTGTTAAAAGTTTCTTTTAGTAATTGTCACAGAGATGCTCATCCAAATCCACTGGCAGACGCCGCAAGAGAGGTGACGTTCATCACGGTATGCTCTACTGTTAAAATTCCGAGAGCGTAAGTATCTAGAAGAGTCAACCAATACACTGCTTTCTGCTACATATGTCTCGTGTAAAGACCATGAAGATAAAACTAGATTCGAATTACACAGAGGCTTACCAACAATCGTTCTTCTCATGTGGCATTCGCGGATGGAACCTCGGAAGGTGATAAATGGTAGTGGGCCCAGGAGTACCCTTCGCCACGCAACGTGACGTGGCCTGCATATGATGACGTAGATGTACAAGGTGTGTGAAAAAAGTAATGAGACTGACAACATTGCGAGCGATCAGTGAATGCTGCGTTTTTCTATTTATGCAGACCGGTGTGTCCATCCCTTCCAGATGCTCAGTCCAAGCTTCAGTACGTACAGACATCATGTGATTTTTCACAAGATTTTTGCTGCCATAAACCATTTTTGGAAGGCTGAGAACACGTTGAAAATGAACCTCGCTCAGGAAGACCTTCAACTTAAAAAACTGACATTAACATCGAATGTGTGCATGCTCTCATGAGATCAGATCTCCAGGACAAACTGTCAACCAAGTGTTTTACAAAGATGTCTGTGAAAGGCTCAGGAAAAGGGCAAATTGGATGAGACCAGACATTGCAGACAGAAGTTTAAAGATGGCGTCAGCTGTGGATGTTTTTAATTTAGAGGTTCGAGAAAATAATGTTAGTAATAGTCAATCTTGCAAAAAGTCAGCAAAAACTGTTAAAAGTGGCTTAATTTGCGTTCAGTGCAATCAAAAATTTCATTTTCAGAAAGGTCAACCCCTCAATGAGAAGTGACGATAACTATGCAACTGTGTGAAACTGTGTAGAGTGTAAACAAAAAGCAGCGGCCATTAATGGCCAAGAAATGTGTACTTGTGAGGCAGCTAGGACGATCAGCAATATCAAAAAGGAAAACCTAATGTTTATTTCAATTATCAGAGTCTTACAGAACGAAATTAAAAAACTACAAGAGAAATATGAAATAAACAGAACAATGAAAACCGTTACTGTTGATCCAACAATGAAGGATGATGAAAAACAGACGATTGATTGGCAGTGTGGAGAGTGTAAATTGAAACTGTCGCCAGATCGGATATGTTTCAGAAAAGAAGAAACAGCAAATCAGTGCCACAGATCGGCTGCATAGAGGACCGGTCCACTTGCAGCTGGCAGTAAGGGCAACAGAAGTGTAAGGCACATTTTCAGCAGTAATACCCACAACAGTGAAGCTAGCAGCGTTCGTTCATCGCAGAAGTAGTGCAATTTATTGAAGAAAATGTACAAGAATGCAGAACATGTAAGTCCCACGTCTTCACCAGTGCTACCTAAGAACGCAGCCCAAGATTCAGATTATGAAGCAACTATTAGCACAGGCAAAACAACATACAAGATGTCCAACAAAGTTCTAAACAGTAATGTTTAAGCACCACGGAAAAGGCGTCTCTGTTTGCCTTCATGAAAATATGAACTCAAATTATTTGGTGTTTGCTAAGCTCAAACCTGGAGCTTCATTCAATTCTGTGGTAGAAAACGTAACAATAGAAACAAACAAACTCAACAAAGATGACTGCATTGTTATTATAGCTGGCACCAATGATATATATGGAAATGAAAGCAAGTCAGCACTGAGAAGTTTCAGAAAGTTATTGCCGGAATTACACCACACTAATGGCACTGTAACAAATGTACCAGAGTGGTCTTGTGTTAATAGAGAAATAGAAACTCACAATTCAGTGTTACAAATATTTTGCGAAAAATTCACAATGTAAAGTTAATAGATGTTAGCAAAATGAACCAAGATGAACACACCCATCATGGACTACACTTGAACCGTAAGGGAAAATTAAAGTTAGTGAATGAAATGAAAGTTCTCTGTGTCCCAGTCACCAACAAGAAGGAACCAATAGCACTAGGTTATAACCCTGAAGCTTTTTTAGAGAAAAGAACCATTACAACAGTGATCAAAAATGCAAATTAGATGTGTGTGTGAGCCTTGTGCACTCAGTGTAATCACACATGTAGCAGATAAGTACAACAGTGAAGGTAATCTTGGTCCACTCTCACAGAACACAACAACATCCACAGAGAAGAAATCCAGGCATCACTTAGCATGATACATCTGAATGTGCAGTACCTTAGGAGGAAATTCACTGTACTAAAGGTATTTGTAAATGAGCATTTGCCACGAATGTTAGTATTAACTGAACATTAAATGTAATGAAATTAACTGTTATAAACTAGATGGATATGTATTGGCAAACAATTATTGTATGAAACAGCATAAGGGTGGAGGCATGACAATCTTTGTGAGATAAAATTTTATGGGTAAGAAACATTTATTGAGCAATTCAGTAAAGAGAGGATATTAGACGCATGTGGTATTGCGACTAAAAGAGCATGGAGTCAATGTAGTAAAACTTAAAGTAATAGGAATATACAGACCACCTTATGCAGATGTAATCCATTTTCTCAACAGCTTTAATACCATAATTAGGCGAACTGGTCCCAATGACCTTACTATACTTGGAGACATTAACATTGATGCAAACTCCAACAGCATTGCTAACATAAAACTTGTAGATTTATTAACTTCATACAATCTTAGAAATATAGTTATCATGGATACCGGAGTCTCAGTATCTATGTCTACCAGGAGAGATTATGCAATAATTAACAAAACTGCTGAAGACACTGCTAAGTTTAGTAACGTAGACTTTCATTACTCAGACCACCTTGCACAATAGACAGAATATAGAAAAACAGATCATAAAATAATGCCAAAAATGTTTGAAACGAAATGAGTTATGAGCAATAGTAACATCAGCTCTCTGAAAATTTAACTGGCTGAGGAGAAGTGGGATCAAATCCACCATGTGGAAGGATCAGATAGCAAATCGGATGATTTTTATAACATCCTACTGAGATACTTTGATTCCTTTTGCCCCGTTAAAGAAATGCAGACAGGGTCAATACATAGAGTGGAAGAAATAAGAAACTCAGACTTCCACCCAGCCTTGTTAAAGTCAGGCAAAATATTCATGACCTGGATTTCCTGTACAAATCAACAAGGCTTCATTTTCAAACAAAATTATAACACAGCTAAGCAAACCTTTAAAGCAGAACTTCCAAACGTTAGAAAACAAGTCCACAGTAATGAAATCTCTCAATCTACACATGTAAGCAAGACATCATGGAAACTGATAATAAGTATCAAAAAAAACCCTCCACAAATAGGGGCAGTAAACCATTATGCATTATACAGGATCGTAATATTATAAAAGAACCCAAAGCATTATGTAGCCTTTTTCATAAACACTTCATATCGCCAACAGGAAATCCAACACACACTTGAGAAATGCACCGAGAGATACTGAAGCTCACACCTCAAGCAGTGAGTTTTGAATTTAATGAGGTTAAAGAAAATGATATTAGAAAGATAATCCTCACATTAAAGAACAAGAACTCAGCTGCGTGGGATGAAATGTTGAGTGTAGTAGTTAAAAAATGTATCAAAGAAATAGTTAAACCACTAATGTACTTCATAAACTGTAGTATTGGAGAAAGAACTTATCCTAGTAGTTTAAAAATAAGCATTGTTAAACTGGGATTACAAAACAGGTTTCAAACTACCGCCCATCATCATTGATCCCTGTTTTTAGGAAGGTTTTTGAAATGGTTATCCTTTCTCAGCTCTCTGTTTATTTTAAAAAGAACAAATTGCTAACAGAAACACAGTATGGCTTTAGGAAAGATCGGTGCACAACTACTGCAGTTGCTGAATTTCTCCATAAAGTGTATACGTTCCTAGACCAAAGTATGCAGACACCGGGCATATTCTTAGATCTTTCCAAAGCCTTCGACTCGGTCAGCCATGGGTTGCTCATTAAGAAATCGAAGGACTCATCTATGCAATTACTGACCACGTATTTGACAAGTCACAAGCAGTGTACTAAACTTTCACGTAAAATAAATAACAAGGTAATAGATTTCCAAACTTCTAGAGATCCAGGGGGTATCGAAGGGATCGATCCTTGGTCCCTTTCTCTTTTTGGTTTATGTCAATGACATGACACAACCGTTTAACTCACATCTAGTAACCTAGGCCGATGACACTCCCCCTCCCCCCCCCCCCCACTTTTATTTTATGAAAAAGACTTGGAGACATCCATTTGCAACTAAGGGTGTGACGGAAGTAACCACATATTTTCTACATCAAGGTCTAAACACCAAAATCAGTAAATGCCAGCTACTAACATTTAAAACACGTGGTTCTCATGAGGCTGAAATAAACAATATATGTGCTATTACATCAACAGAAACAGGTAACATTAAATTTCTTGGTGTCCACCTGGACAAAAATCTCCGTTGGGTAAACCACATTACTTCTTTGTGTGAGAAAATCAGCAGTAGCTTGTATCTTATGAGTCAGTTGGGAAAAGTAGCGTCAATCCAAACACTAAAAATTGTTTACCATGGAACAGTTTATCTATTTCTTAATTACGGTACTGAACTGTGGGGTCGTGTGGCAGACCTGCACCTGAACAGAATATTAGAGTTACAGAAAAGAGCCATCAGGTTAATGCACAGACTGTCATGAAACCTTTTTCCAATATAAATATTTAACAGTATATTCCTTTTTTATGTGTAAACGTATTATATTTTTTCAAAATAGTAACAACAAACTAAATAAGTGCAATGAAACACATAATTATGATACTTCAGGCAGAGGACAAAATTAAAAATAACTGACAATGGCAGATGCTGTTCAACAAGCTGCCACAAGCTTTGAAAACTTGTGAACCAAATCTGTTCCAAATGAAGTTCGTTGGGTGTCTAAGAGAGCACATCCAGAAGATACGCCCCTACTGCCATCCAGGCATGGCACCGGCCTGCTGTTCGTGCACAAGGGTTGGGTTGTTTTGGGGGAAGAGACCAAACTACGCGGTCATCGGTCTCATCGGATTAGGAAAGGACGGGGAAGGAAGTCAGCCGTGCCCTTTGAAAGGAACCATCCCGGCATTTGCCTGAAGCATTTAGGAAAATCACGGAAAACCTAAATCAGGATGGCCGGACGCGGGATTGATCCGTCGTCCTCCCGAATGCGAGTCCAGTGTGCTAACCACTGCGCCACCTTGCTGGGTTCGTGCACAAGGACCTCAGCTCGTGCTCTCATGTGATGCTATGTAGTGATGGCATCAAACCGGCTCTCCGACCGCCCTACGGCGATCCACACCAGGTAGAGGACACCGCACACTGGACTATCGACAGAGTCAGGCTGGCCTTCATTTTCCACGAGCCGCCCCCAGCGAAGACTGCTTGTTCCATCGCCGACCCGAGCAACAGAAAAGACCCGGTCACCCGCACCGACTATGCCAACAGCTCCTGCAACACAACCCGGTGCACAGTGAAGCTGTTTTCTAATGGCATGGCAGAGTCACAGGACCTTATTCATTTACCCTGCGGCTGAAGTGGTGGTGACACTGACGTGATCTGAACACGCAATCTTCTGATCTGGAGTCGAGTCTCTCTCGCGTCGGCAGCGTCTCTACACTGTACTATGTGACACACACACACACACACACACACACACACACACACACACACACACCCGCGCGGTAGGTGCCGAGGGGCCTGATGCAGCGACCTGCAGATGTGTGTGTGAGTACTCGAGTGTCACATAGTCCAGTGTAACAAAATGGTTCAAATGGCTCTGAGCACTATGGGACTCAACTGCAGTGGTCATAAGTCCCCTAGAACTTAGAACTACTTAAACCTAACTAACCTAAGGACATCACACACATCCATGCCCGAGGCAGGATTCGAACCTGCGACCGCAGCGGTCGTGCGGTTCCAGACTGTAGCGCCTTTAACCGCTCGGCCACTCCGGCCGGCCCCAGTGTAACACACACACACGGTAGGCGTCGAGGGGGCTGATGTAGCGACCCGCAGATGTGTGTGTGAGTACTCGAGTGTCACATAGTCCAGTGTAACAAAATGGTTCAAATGGCTCTGAGCACTATGGGACTCAACTGCAGTGGTCATAAGTCCCCTAGAACTTAGAACTACTTAAACCTAACTAACCTAAGGACATCACACACATCCATGCCCGAGGCAGGATTCGAACCTGCGACCGCAGCGGTCGTGCGGTTCCAGACTGTAGCGCCTTTAACCGCTCGGCCACTCCGGCCGGCCCCAGTGTAACACACACACACGGTAGGCGTCGAGGGGGCTGATGTAGCGACCCGCAGATGTGTGTGTGAGTACTCGAGTGTCACATAGTCCAGTGTAACAAAATGGTTCAAATGGCTCTGAGCACTATGGGACTCAACTGCAGTGGTCATAAGTCCCCTAGAACTTAGAACTACTTAAACCTAACTAACCTAAGGACATCACACACATCCATGCCCGAGGCAGGATTCGAACCTGCGACCGCAGCGGTCGTGCGGTTCCAGACTGTAGCGCCTTTAACCGCTCGGCCACTCCGGCCGACCCCAGTGTAACACACACACACGGTAGGCGCCGAGGGGGCTGATGTAGCGACCCGCAGATGTGTGTGTGAGTACTCGAGTGTCACATAGTCCAGTGTAAAGATGCTGCCAATGCGAGAGAGACTCACGATGGCACCACCACTTTAGCTGCAGTGTAAATGAATTAGGTCCTGCGACTCTGCCATGCCGTTAGTAAAACAGCTACGCTGTGCGGCAATAGATTGCCGTTCTCCCATCAGCCGACAGCTCATCTAGCGGGCATTTTGGCGAGCAGTGTCGCTGTTTTACTGATAAAAAATCAGTCTCGTTACTTTGCTCACACACCTAGCATGAAATTCGAACAATATTTCATCCATGCACGACCATTACTTCTGTTCTACCGTTTCTCATTTTCCACCAGTGTATTAATATTGGACATCGACTGGAGCATGATACACTACGCAGTCCAGACGTTGCCGGGGAATGGTTGGCGCAGCAGAAACGCTTACGTCGCACAACACCTCTCAGAAATGGAAGGCTGTGGAGAAGCATTAGAATTCACTAATAATCGAATAGCTTTCACAATATCTCCGCTGGCAATTTGTATGAAATCATTTCTTCTGAATGTTTGTGAAAAGAAGGTGGGCTGCAGAGAGCAATTTCTTTATTCTCTCGTCAGAACGCGACAAATAACCTTCCATTGTATTTTTTCGGCCGTCGCGATCGGAGAAGCCTTTGCAGTGCTCATCTGTAAATGAGGCCTGTGTAATTGCGGGGGAAGGTGCGGTGAAACGGCGAGGCAGGCGAAAGGGTCGGCGTATATAAGAGGGCGCGAGGCAGTGGCGACCCACACGACGACAGCTCTGCAACCAGGCCGCTGTTTCGCCTTCTGTTGCAACCGGCTCCCCAATAAAAAAGGTGAGCTATCTGCATGTTTACACAGCGCTTTCAATGTGTACAAAGATAAATGATTTCATCATTTTTCATGTAGTGTGCCATAGTGCGCCAAGTGGGCCAACATTCAGACATAGAAGGTGTCCCAAACGTTTGGTCAAAATTCTAGTGACGGCAGATGATTATGAAGATGACGATGTTGAACCTAGGACGTACAATAACACGGTTATCGGCGCTCTTACTGGATACCAACATACACTTCTCGCAGACTGAACGGTATCTGTTCCCACAGGCGAAATTGTTGCGATGATTCCCAAGGAACACAAGTTACCAGTTTTCTTCAGAAAGTCAACATAAATATGTGGTTTGCCGCTGACAAACTCAACTGATTCATTCCCTTCTCATGCATTAAAATCAGCCAGCCATCTGGAAAAAGTCCTTATGACACACACTAAACTATGAATCCTAAAACATTCAGTTCATTGTTTCCACGGTGGGCAGTTAATTAGCATCTGCACTCACAATGGCGTATTTTTTAATTGAAGAATGCTGTAGTAATTCTGATTTAAGATACTACTTAACGGAAGAATCAGCTGAATAAAACTGCCAAAACTGCCTGTTATATGTGGACGGCTGATCACAAGCGCCAAGCCGACTCGGAACTCATTGACTTCCTCTCCGCGACACTTTAGGTGGGAGTCCCGATATTTAAAAACGATTTAGGAATGCGTGATACACTGTTGCCTTTAACGCTAAGGTGGTGGACATACATCCAAGCAAACTGAGGGTTTCTCTTGTGTAAGCATACAAAAGTGGCCGGCCGATGTGGCCGAGCGGTTCTAGGCACTTCAGTCCGGAACCGCGCTGCTGCTACGGTCGCAGGTTCGAATCCTGCCTCGGGCATGGATGTGTTTGGTGCCCTTAGGTTAGTTAGGTTTCAGTAGTTCTAAGTCTAGGGGACTGATGACCTCAGATGTTAAGTCCCATAGTGCTTCCAGCCATTTGAACCACACAAAAATGGACGACGGTTCAAAGCCACGTCCGGCCATCCTAATTTAGGTCTTCCGTGACTTCCCTAAATCGCTTCAGGTAAAAGCCGGGATGATCCCTTTGAATGGGCACGGCCGACTTCCTCTCCCATCTTTCCCTAATCCACTGCGACCGATGACCTATCTGTTTAGTCCGCTGCCCCAAATTAACAAACCAACCAACCAACCACCGAATACAAAAATGGTTATTCCACAACCTCGGCGTACTGCTGTATGATCCGGACGAAGAGGAAACAGTATGCCAGTGTACAGGGTCCCCTTCTTAACCTAGTAGTCATTACGTTATATCACAGGCGTGATGTTCACCACGCCTGGACGCTTAATTTGATTCGCTGAAGTTTGTTTAACCGTTTCCAACCACTCATCTACCCACAGACGCATGATCCTTTTGTCCAACAGTGAGATGACACCGTGGCACACCGAAACACAGTGCCTCCTCTGTACACTTATTTGACTACTTTGTCAGCTGCATGGTTCCCCATATCCCGACGTGTCCAAATACCTGGCAAAATGACACGGTTTTGCCTTGGTTTTTATGTCTGCTGTAAGTCCTCTTGGTCAATTTCAATAATTTTTTCTGCTTACTACATTTGTTGTGAGAGGCTCTGAGAGAGTCAGAGCATATGAGGAACTTCCTAAAAACTGACCTTTTGGGAAACATTCAACATCTTGTGGTTGGGTGTGACGGTAGTAACAGTTACTGTATTGTATCTTTTGTTTTTGAATTAATATGAGGGATCACACTTTAGTATGTAGTTGTTTATAAGCTGTAAAATGTGTCTTAAAATGGGATACTAATAAAATTAAGTTCCTTATAAAACTTGGTATTAGGGTTTTGAAAGAATAAATCTACCCACTTACCGTAGATAACACAAGCACTTCATTGACCAGCAATGACAACCAAGAACTCTAGAAGCCCTCTGCAAACAATGTATGTGTAAAAGCAAGAAGGAGACATACTGAACATTTTTTCTGTGGTTACGACTTGAAAGAGTCACAAAATTTTCTTCCAGTAGTAAGTAAAATTCAAGAATTTTCGAATATACGTTAATGCAGACTTTTTCCTTGTTTTGGTGCGTGGAATTCCCATTCCAAAATTAATAGACGTATTTCTGATGTAACCTACATACAGGGTAAGAAAGTACTACTACTAGAGACAAACTGACAGACATATAAAAGCAATCGCTCTACTTCTGCCTCGAACAATAATGTCAACCGCTTCCACCATAATCTACGTTAAGCCTAAGAAATTACCGTAGATAACACAAGCACTTCATTGATCAGCAATGACAACCAAGAACTCTAGAAGCCCTCTGCAAACAATGGATGTGTAAAAGCACCCTTCGAACAAATGTAATAGTAACTTTTAGCTAGTACTTGTCATCCAATTGCTACTCACGATATAGAGCAGGTGCTTAGTCGCAGCAATCTGTCCTTTTCATAATATTGCCGTTATTCCATGCTGGATTTTCCATTGTTTGATTTTAAACGACGCTCATTCTGACATAGGAGGGTGACCCAAGATATTACGACAGCCTGTTTAATAGAGTATTGGTTCTTCATTTAGTACGCAGTACAGCAGTGATTCTGCTTGTAATGGACCGACAGGTATGTTTTTGGAGGTATGAGGCACCAGATGTCTAGGTACAGGTCACAGGATTCCCTGAATTTAGAGACTGGTGGATCGTGCGCTCGGAGCTGGTCGTGCGCTCGGATGCTAGATGTGATCCATCGGATTCATAATAGGCGAATTTGGCGACTAAGACATCAACGTGAGGTTGCTATAACGCTCATCAAACCACTGTAGTACCATTATGATTTTGTGTCACGGAAATTTGACTTACTAGAAGACGCCAATGCCGTTCAAGAAAAATGGTTCAAATGGTTCTGAGCACTATGGGACTTTACATCTGTGGTCATCAGTCCCCTAGAACTTAGAACTACTTAAACTTAACTAACCCAAGGACAGCACACACATCCATGCCCGAGGCAGGATTCGAACCTGCGACCGTAGCAGTCGCGCGGTTCCGGACTGAGCGCCTGAACCGCTAGACCACCGCGGCCGGCCCAATACCGTTCGGCAAGACACCAAGCATGAAGGGATGTAGGTGGTGTGCAATAAAGTTCGCCTACTCTACAGCACCATGGTAGCCCAGATAAATGCCCCTCATAGCACAGAAGAGCCCCCAACAGTGTGCGTGCACGGCGCACTGCATGTTTTAAGCAACTGCTCGCCGGGATGAGGGCGTATACGGACACGACCATCGATATGGTGTAACAGGGAACGTGGTTCATCGTACCAGGAGACCGTTTCAACTAATACACGATCTAATCTCCATAATCCCGTGCCTACTGCAGTCGTAACTGACGATGTCGCTGGGTCAACATGGGAACATATAGGGGTCGTCTGTTGCAAAGCCCCATGTTCAACAATGTGCTTGCTCAAAAACACTTGTGCTTCACCAGCATTGTACTCTGCCGTTAGATCTAGCACAGGTCACCACCTGCTCTGCTTTACACAGTGAATGAGCCTCTGACCTTCAGATTCTGTAATGAGGCGTGGACGTCCAACTCCTAGTCACCTTCTTGTTGTTCACCATCCTTCAATCACTTTCCATAGATGTTCAGGAACGTAGCATGCGAACAGCCGACCAGATTCGCCGTATCAGAGATGCTCCTTTCCAGGCACCGGGCAAAAACAATCTGACCTTCGTCAAAATCGCTTATGTGAGTGAATTCCTAAATTATGGCCCTTATCGCCGTCGGAATGATTCCCCATTCGTCTGCACCCGGAAAGCCAGCTGCAGGCAGTCAATATCGCGGCGGACAGTGATCGCGATGGTTTGTCTTATCAGTATATCTTGTTGCGGTTTAGCACAAGTACTCGTAAAGTCTTCGCTGTTAACAAAAAGTATTGAATTCCTCGATGTCATCTGCCACTGGCTGTTTTCAAAGAGACACATTATGTACAATTTTGTCCCTGTTCCTTACGATTTAAATTTGTTCTGACCTGCAGTACTCAACGACCGCACTTGTATCCAGAAGCACAGTGTAATTCTTGAAATAAACATTTAACTAAATGACTGCATTCATCAAAAAAGTATGTGCATAATATGTTTATCTGGATGACCATTTTATTTATTATTTCAGCGTCATAGTAAAATTTGCAGTAAACACAAGACGTAAATAAATAAAAATTGATGCATGTACATGCACCAAATAGCAGGGGAAGGCCAAATGAAGGAAAACAAAATTTCTACTTTTACTGGAGTACTGCGTCCGCCGTTCTGTCTATAATCTCTTCGGCATATTCCAATCCCACTTTCTTTCACAGCAGTTATCCTCTACTGTTCGTTTAATTACCACATTAGGTAACAATTAGGATGTGCTGAAACGTTTGAGGTCAGCTACTTATGCTATTAGGGTCATTGCAAATTTTGGCGATATACATCTCAGTAAATGAGCTTACCACTCCTATTTTCATTCTCTGCTATCGTATGGCATCATATTCTGGGGTAACTCATCATTGAGTAAAAGAGTGTTCACTGCACAAAAGCGTGTAATCAGAATAATTGCTGAAGCTCATCCAAGATCATCCTGCAGACACTTATTTAAAGAGCTAGAGATCTTCTCTGTAGCCTCACAATGAATATATTCACTTATGAAAGTTGTTATTAACTATCAGAACGAATTCAAAAGTAATAGCAGTGTACATGGCTACAACACTAGGAGAAAGGATGATCTTCACTACTCAAGGTTAAATCTAACTTTGGCTCAGAAGGGGGTAAATTATGCTGCCATAAAAGTCTTTGGTCACTTACCTAATAGCATCAAAAGTCTGACAGATACCCATATAGCATTTAAAAGGAAATTAAAAGAATTTCTTAATGGCAACTCCTACTCATTAGATGAATTTTTGGATATAGTAAGTGGGTAATTTCCCAAACCCCCACAAAAAATTAAAATATTAAGTGTCATGTAATATTTTGTGTAATGTAATATCTTGTATAGACACCTTTTATTAACCTGACATGTTCCACATCATTATGAAGTGTCTTATTCATGATATATGGAACAAGTACTAATATAGTCTAATCTAATCTAATTAGTACATCTTCCAAAAAATTGTTCTATCTGGTGTTGAAAGTTTCCAAGAAGTTCGTTTCTTATTTTGTCTATCCGCCCGATTACAGAACAAGCATATTTCAATCTTTCTTTTTCCATTTCCTCACCCTCTCCTGTACTGCACTGCCCTCCACGTATACAATATAAACTCCTTAATTAATTTAACAGTCGAGGTAAAAACCGTGACTTTTGGTTTCTTGAATTGTGTGTGTTCTTTCTCTTTGCTATTACTCTACTTGAGCGATTGTGGCAGGATGGAAAAAAAGCTAAATACGAAATTTTCCTAGAAATTTTTGGTAAGTCCGGTCGAAGAAAAGAACTATCGTCAGTGACAAACTGACAGGAGATAGTATTCGTCGCCATCAAACAGAGAATAAAGCAGCAGCGAATAAACAGACGCTGAAAATAAATTAAAATGATGCATTCACTCTCTTTCAACACATTCGACCATACGCGCTATGAAACGATACATAGTATGATATACAGTAACCATAGTCATATTAATAATAATAACTTCATTAATTCTGCTGTCCAACTTTAGCGCAGTGAGGCGGGCAGTGATTCGCCAAACGATTGTGGAAATTATTAATTTAGATATTGTGGTAGAAAAATAAATGGAAGAAATGCGAGTCATTGGCAAGCCGGAGTTATTATAGCCTGCTGCTCAGTTACGCGACACAATCATTTGATGCATGTTAGCTTCAGCAGGGTTAGGACTGTGATACAACGATAAGGCACACACTCATTTTGAAAATCAATTAAAAATACTGTTTCATTTTTCATGACTCTAAATGAGGGTGCAGTTACATATGTGACGTGATCATGGCGTTTCTGGGAAGGTGGTAGTGATGCAGCATAGGGATGGGCAAATTCCTAAAAACATTCATATATATTATATCGACATTCATGAAATACGGCGACGTTACCGGGACGAAATATCGATATCTCGGTCAACATTTTCAGCATTTACAGGAATAAAAAAAAAACTGATCAAAGTTAATTCAGTTGATTAACAAACTTTAAAAATTGACACTGATCGCCAGCAAAAAAGATCTTCATGTCATTGTTTTTATCACTGAGAAACCTCGGACCTCAGTTCAGATGTACTGTTTAATCTTGCCACGAGACAGCCATCTTACTTCAGTACGAAGAAGCAAACTTTTAAATTTACCTTCAAAATATTCATCCATACATTCAAACAGTGCTATAAATAGCTGTAAATTTAGAGCCCATCCTTACCTTGTGACGTTTATGAGCTTTATAGAATCCGTCAAAACAATACGAAGATTTTCACACATAATCTTAGAATCCAATGCTTCTCAGTGTATTATACAGAGATATTCTAAATGATGGACCCATTCTCAAACCTTCGTATTTATTCAAGTACGAATCCAAATGATCAAGCCTGACATCAATGAAAAGAATAAGTTTCTATGTTTCTTTTATAATGTTTGATATCAGTTTAATAATTTGTAATTAATTAGTTTTTAATAATTATTTAATAATTAGAAATGTGATAACTGTCACGTTCAATGTGGCCACCGTTGGCTGCACAGCAAATATCGACACGGTACCCACACTTGTCCCACTCACGCAAAAGCGTATCTGCTGTTACTGAGTGCACGGCAGAAGTGATCCAGTTCAGCTGATCGTTCAGAGTGGTTGCTAGAGGCGGTACATAAAAAGCTTCCTTCGCATAATCCCATAAGAAATAGTTGCAGTGTGTGAGGTCAGGAGATCTTGGTGGCCAGAAGTGCAGAGCCAGATCCTCAAGACCCCTGCTACCGATCCAGCGCTCAGGAAGGGAGTCATTCAAAAATCATGGTGCCAATGGGGCGGACCTCCATCCTGTTGACAAATGAAGTCCTGGGAAACATCCATAACTTGAGGGAACAGCCATTGTTCCAATATGTCCAGATACGTGATTCCCATTAAAGTTCTTTCCACAAAGAAACATGGTCCATAAACCTTTGAACGGCTCAGAACACTTTGATCTTTGGTGAGTCTCTTTCGTGCAGCAATGGTGAATGTGGATTTTCCAAACCCCATATGCGAACTTTGTGTCTGTTGACTTTCCCACTAAGGTGTAAAGTCGCTTCATCGCTAAAAATTGCATGCTGTAGAAATGCGTGATCCTCCATCTTTGCTAGCACGTAACCACAAAATGAGAGACGCTTCTCTTTGTCATTGGGGTTGAGAGCCTGCACGAGTTGTAATCGGTAAGGCTTGTACTGCAAACGTAGTCTCAGAACTTCCCATACAGTTGATTGGAGTATTCCAGGTTCTTTCTTGAATCCATCGGACATTATCCTCTTGACACACACGGTCGACCTGTGCTTTTTCCTTTGCACACACTCTCAGTCTGTTTAAATTGCTTAAACCAACGACTAATGCTTTTGGGAGTTGGTAGTTGAATACCGAATTTGGTACGAAATACCTGCTGCTCTGCAATTTGCGACTCACTTATTGCGAACTCAAGAACGCAGAAAACCTTGTGCTCCACAGTCGCCATCTCACTCACGACTGACACTGAAACGGAATGACGACTCCATTACGGCGCGAATTCTACCGGCCGCTTCTGAAACTATAAGGCCCGCCCGCCGCCGCCGCCGACCGCCAAAAACTTTGAAAATTCCTCTTTTCATTGGTATAAAGCTTCTTCATTTTGGATTTGTACTTGAATACATACGATTTTTGAGAATGGGTCCATCATTTAGAATAACCCTGTACAAGACCCTTCTGACAACCAGGTGCAATATTCCTCACTTTTGCTGTCACGCCTGTTACATTGCCCTGGTCCTGTGTGTACATATATATCTACTCGACTATTCTGCTGGGACTTTTTTTCCACAGAATACCTACTTTTAACCAATAAAGGCAAATTATATTGAAATTGTTTTCTGTTGTAGTATCTGGCTTAAGCGGTTTGCAAAACAAAAATTCTTCTCTTATGTTTTCACGATAGTAAAAACGTACCAAAACGAGTAAATGCGCCAAGTTTGTGACATATATATTCTCATCTGTTTGAAGAGCGAAATAGTGCACTCTTGCAGTTGTAACAACATTTCTTTAGTTCTCCTTTTTACCGTATTGTTGGATAACGGATTTTTTTTATTTCTTTGGCCACATTTTCGCCAAAAACTGCTTGTACCATGTCTCTAGCTGTGCGACTAAGAGAGACTCACCAACTGCGTGAGGTTTTTCTTCTTTTGCAAGTCTGAACATACCAGGTGTGAGGCTTTTATGAAATTAGTATCAGTATTAGTAAAATTTATCATGCATTTGGATTCTTTTTTACAAAACGCAATTTTCTTTGAAAAAAGTCAAAAGGTTTTAAAAATTCTATGACTTTTTAATAAAGAAGACTTCATGCTTTGATTTGAAAGCGATTATACACATACAACACACTGGGGAATTGGGTTATCACTGGTTTCTGTACCGGCCTTTACTAAAAAGCCCAACTGCAATTAGCTTGCATTATACTTGCGGTTAGGTGTTGGTACAGGTTTTATAACTGCATCCTTGGAGGTACAAGGAGCTTCCGGGCTTCAAAATCGCTCCATAGCCAACGTAAAACACGTATATGTCACACAAGTAAGTTTAAGTCTACACTTCAATTAGACAAGAATCGCTCGTCTCAATACGCGCACTCTAGACTAAAGCTTTCTTTCGTATCACAATGCAATTTAACCTAACGTCCAAGAAGCGGCAATAACAACAACAAAATGTTCACTGCGTAATGACTACTGCAGCACACTGCATAAGATGGTAGCAGTTAGGAAGAAGCACGAAAACTTTCGAATAACCACCGACAAGACACGATCAGAATATCACCAACGTCAAAACAAGACGAATCATTCCCGGCCAAGACAACTGGGAGTAATGAAAGGAGGGGTGGGGAGGCTACGATCCGGAACAGACATTCTGCATAAATCCATTTTCTTTAACGTTGTACAGATGCTACTTTTATCAATCGCTTTCCGCATTATCACTTTACTTTAAAAATGAAGTAACGTAAGAGACTATTTTTACTTATATCAGTATATGGTTGGTTTGCTTGTATGCGTACCATTTGAATTGTCCTTGCGTACCGCCAGCGATGTTATGTTTCACCGTCTGGGAACACCTGCTCTAGGCCGTATCTTATCACGAGGACTCGGACAAAGAACTTTCCCTAGTCTATCTTTTCTTAATTTGCCTGGCATGATCTTTGTCTCACTACACTTTCAGTTATTTGACAATCACGATTATTTCTTCAAATAATTTAAGAATAAATATTTCCAAGAAATGTTTAACGTTAATGCTCAATAAAAAGGTCTGTGTTTGCAAATTCAAGAAATTAACTTTTTGAACTGCTTGGCAAATTGCAATTATGTGCCTCACTAACAGAATGTAACATGGAATTTAGTCTTCTACAGGTACAAATGTTACTTAGTACGTGTTCATTACTCACGTCACTATCCGTCACAAAGGTTCACAGTATCGATACCTCTCATCAATGTGTGCACTCAAACGCAAATATCCACTTTGTGCTAACTACGATTACATGGCACACTCTGCGACATAAGTAGATAGGCGATGGTAAAGCTGCTGGTTCATACCTTTCCCGGTGAATAGGTTGTTCCTATCTTACATGCGAATTTCGCTTCGTAAAAAGCTTCCAAAGGACCTGAGAGGAGGTCCGTTATGTAATCAAAATTGACAATTCAATATTGAAACTTCTTCCTCTCTATTACAGATTACACGGACCTTATCGACACAAGAAGCAGTAAGAGCACCGGAATAATACTAGACAACGACGCTTCGGGTAATATTACATTATTAACGAGTGCTCCCTGGAATCTACATAACTACTTGTACATTTACACATCAACGACAATAACTGTAGACTACACTATAATGCGTTACTGATCGTCTGATACAGCTGTTCTATAAGTGTTACTGTTTAGAACAATTAAAGAAATAGGAAACCGCACATCATTGAGTAAGGAAATTATTACATAGAGTTTTGAAGGACCTGTTCAAAAACAAAAATGTATATGAACATCTATGACAATGTCTTACACATTACATGACGGAATGGTTTTCTTTATTAGAAATAGATGTACTTAAGAGCTTTTACCGAGAAATGTTCGGAAATCTGTGTAAGAAGTGTGTTAGACAAAACGTGAAATACTGATATTTACCCTTGTTAGAAAGCGTAGCATGGAATAGGATTGCAGTAGCTATGGTCATTGGGAAGGGAAATATATTCGTTTACTGTATGATTCGAATTTTTTATTACACACAACTTGACAAATGCAGCTCGTCGTAAGAGGTCCATGACAAAGGAATTTATTGCTAGCGCACTCGAGCAGATCTAATATCGATGGATTGCTCTCGCGCTGCCTGCGATATGTAAGCTATAAGAGAATCTCAGACCAGAGAGCAGTGTTGGCTGCAGTAAGAGCAGCGTCAGTAGGAGTAAGTAGTTGCTAGCAGTCGTGTGTATGAAGTTGGGTGGGACGGTCGTGGGGAGCGATGGCGGTGCCTGAGTTATGTCGTATAAGGTAAAAGCAGCCGTGCGCATATGTAGTTTGTTACAACTAACTTTGTACTATTGTTATATCAAGTCCCATGTAAATGTAAAAAAATCTATTAATAATAATCTTTTTTATAAAAGCAACTCTTTGACAATCATTCGTCTGAATTTACTAATTTCTGCAATCCATGGTCATCCCGATTATCGTAAAGAAAAGTCAGTCGTTTCCTGTTGTACATGACAAATCTAGCGGCCAGCATTGCACTGGGCTGTGCCAAAAAAAAATTCTTATAGGAGCAGATATATACGCATTATCCGGCGACTTCATTGAGGTAAGATTTTTCAATTTATTCTGAATGATCTTTCAGGGTCACGACGCAGCACTGCTGACGTCCAAATTTAGCAGTTTAGATTCACAGTCAGTTAATTCTTGAAAGATTATAAGTGAGCCACAATTTCATTGAGAGGTTAGTCACGTTATCATTGCGAGATTACGGAAGTAAACTGTCGGGGAGGTTACACTGAATGTGAATGTTATACATTATACATATTTTATCTGTGGGGAGGCTACACCGACATGAGCGCAGACAAGGCTGGACTGTATACTCGTATATCTGGGACCTATCGTACATACAAGTGTGTGTCCCGTAACTCTGAAGGTGGTTACTACCCACGAGGTAACAACAACCGTCGCTGTTGCGAAGCGAGTTACTATTTGAGACAATTACACAAATCAAAAAAGTTTTGCATCACCTCAGTTCTGAGAGTTCTGGAACCCGTACAGAAAACTGGAATAGAGATCAACATAAACATCATTTCCGCCCTTTTTATTGCTCACGAAAGCCACACATTGCATGTTGTACTAGCATACAGCGAGACCTTCAGAGGTGGTGGTCCAGATTGCTATACTCACCCATACCTCTAATACCTAGTAGCACGTCATGTTTCATTGATGCATGCCTGTCTTCCTCGTGGCATACTATCCACAAGTTCATCAAGGCACTGTGGCTCCACATTGTTCCACTCCTCAACGGCGATTCGGCGTAGATCTCTCAGAGTGGTTGGTGGGTCACGTCGTCCATAAACAGCCCTTTTCAATCTATCCCAGGAATCCAGAATAAGATTTTCACTCTGCAGCGGAGTGTGTGCTGATATGAAACTTCCTGGCAGATTAAAACTGTGTGCCCGACCGAGACTCGTACTCGGGACCTTTGCCTTTCGCGGGCAAGTGCTCTACCATCTGAGCTACCGAAGCACGACTCACCTTGCAAGGTTCGCAGGAGAGCTTCTGTAAAGTTTGGAAGGTAGGAGACGAGATACTGGCAGAAGTGAAGCTGTGAGGACCGGGCGTGAGTCGTGCTTAGGTAGCTCAGATGGTAGAGCACTTGCCCGCAAAAGACAAAGGTCCCGAGTTCGAGTCACGGTCGGGCACACAGTTTTAATCTGCCAGGAAGTTTCATATCAGCGCACACTCCGCTGCAGAGTGAAAATCTCATTGTGGAAACATCCCCCAGGCTGTGGCTAAGCCATGTCTCCGCAGTATCCTTTCTTTCGGGAGTGCTAGTTCTGCAAGGTTCGCAGGAGAGCTTCTGTAAAGTTTGGAAGGTAGGAGACGAGATACTGGCAGAAGTGAAGCTGTGAGGACCGGGCGTGAGTCGTGCTTCGGTAGCTCAGACGGTAGAGCACTTGCCCGCGAAAGGCAAAGGTCCCGAGTTCTAGTCTCGGTCGGGCACACAGTTTTAATCTGCCAGGAAATATCCCAGGAATGTTCGGTAGGGTTCATGTCTGGAGAACATGCTGGCCACTCTAGTCGAGCGATGTCGTTATACTGAAGGAAGTGATTCACAAGATGTGCATGATGGGGGCGCGAATTGTCGTCCATGAAGACGAATGCTTCGCCAATATGCTGCCGATATGGTTGCTCTGTCGGCCAGAGGATGGCATTCACGTATCGTACAGCCGTAACGACTCCTTCTATGACCACCAGCAGCGTAGTCGGCCCCATATAATGCCATCCCAAAAGAGCAGGGAACCTCCATCTTGTTGCACTCGCTGGGCAGTGTGTCTAAGGCGTTCAGCCTGATCAGGTTGCCTCCAAAAATGTTTCCGACGATTGTCTGGTTAAAGACATATGTGGCACTCGTTGGTGCAGAGAACGTGATGCCAATCCTGAGCGGTCCATTCGGCATGTTGTTGGGCCCATCTGTACCACGCTGCATGGTGTCGTGGTTGCAAAGATGGTCCTCGCCATGGACGTCGGGAGTGGTTGCGCATCATGCAGCCTCTTGCGCACAGTTCGAGTCATAACACGACGTCCCGTGGCTGCACGAAAAGCATTATTCAACACGGTTCCTCTGAGCAATAATCCGTAGGTAGCGGTCATCCACTGCAGCAGTAGCTCTTGGGCGGCCTGAGTGAGGCATGTCATCGACAGTTCCTGTCTCTCTGTATCTTCTCCATGTCCGAACAACATCGCTTTGGTTCACTCCGGGCATCTCGTGGTCGTGCGGTAGCGTTCTCGCTTCCCACGCCCGGGTTCCCGGGTTCGATTCCCGGCGGGGTCAGGGATTTTCTCTGTCTCGTGATGGCTGGGTGTTGTGTGATGTCCTTAGGCTAGTTAGGTTTAAGTAGTTCTAAGTTCTAGGGGACTGATGACCATAGATGTTAAGTCCCATAGTGCTCAGAGCCCCTGGTTCACTCCGAGACCCCTGCGCACTTTGCTTGTTCAGAGCCCTTCCTGGCACAAAGTAACAATGCAGACGCGATCGAACCACGGTATTGACCGTCTAGGCATGGTTGAACTACGTACAACACAAGCCCTGTACCTCCTTCCTGCTGGAATGACTGGAACTGATCGGCTGTCGGACCCCCACCGTCTAATAGGCGCTGCTCATGCACGGTTGTTTACATCTTTGGACGGGTTTAGTGACAGCTCTGAACAGTCAAAGGGACTGTGTCAGTGATACAACATCCAATATCAATGTCTGTCTTCAGGAGTTCTGGGAACCGGGGTGATGCAAAACGTTTTTGATGTGTGTATAACGCTTCGAAGCTGCGAGTTTAAAGACTCACGCCTTCGATAACATGTGACAAAATTTACGACTTCATTTGGTATCATTTCACTAACTTACTGGTTTCCCGCCTGGCCCCAGACATAGCCTAGCGTTCACGGCTTACATCGGGCAAGGGACTAGTGAGACGTCAGAAGTTCATTGCGGGGACCGAATGTCCCGTTGGCCCCGGAATGCCTTCTGATGGCATTGCGGACACGTGACGCTGCAAGAAAAGTATATAAGTGTAAAGGAGCAGAGTGCTTACACACCACTCCACGAACAGGAATAAACACAGATGACAAAACGAACACTCGCTATAGCGAAACTGTGATCCCCGTATAGTTATCTACCGCCACCTCAAGGAATGTCTCAGAGTCTGTCAGAAACCCTTGCCACCTCTTAAATACGATCGCATGCACAGATTATTATCCAGTGCAGTGGAAACCATCCGAAGTCCTACTCTTTCTAAGACCTGATAAACCACCCTCACAGACCTCGTCCTATCGACCTGTCAGCCTCTTGTCAGTTTTCAGCAAAATCATTGAAACCACCTTTACTCAACGGATCCATTAGTACCATACAACACACCTACCCATCCGCAACATCAAATGTTTTGATTTCGTCTCAACTATTCCATCTGCTACGGTCGCAGGTTCGAATCCTACCTCGGGCATGGATGTGTGTGATGTCCTTAGGTTGGTTAGGTTTAAGTCGTTCTAAGTTCTAAGGGACTGATGAACTCAGATGTTAAGTCCCATAGTGCTCAGAGCCATTTGAACCATTTGAACTATTTCATCGACGACCAACTTCTTCACCTCATTCATCTTATCTCCCGTCAATTAAATAAACGAGGATTCACCACATCCTTGTCCCTTGGCACCCAAAAAGCCTTTGATCAGGGATAGCATTTAGGACCGCTCTTGAAGCTACAAACCGATGCACCCCTTGTTAACTACGTTCACTTTATAGTGTCCTTTCTTCACCACCGCACTACATACGCTGCAATCAACCACACCTACTCCAACAGCTTTCATGCATCTCAAGGTGTGCATCAAGGCTCTGTCCGACCCCTGCTCCTTTACACCCTACACACTGCGGACATTCCCAAATCACCATCACCCATCTACTTCCTGCAGTTTGCCGACACCACCTATCTAGCTACCCACCACATCTTTCAACTCCCGTTTGCCTCCCACGAACGCCACTTGAATTTCATTGTCGAGTGTTGCAACAGGCCATGCAACACTTTTACAGCATCAGCAGCGAAACTGGTGAACTGATACTCGACGGGAAGAAGGCAAAGGAATGCCGGTGAAACTACTTTGAGAGAATTTCTACCGAAGAATTTCCCCATCCATGTAAGCTGCTGAATGACAAGGAAATTAATATTGTTGAAGTTGCGGTTGCTCTGAAGGAGATGAAGAGAGGAGATGAAAAGAGGGAAAGCCACTGGCCCTGATGACCTACCAGCAGTGTTATCGTGTTCTCAACAGTGGAATGCTTTTATTAAGTGATTAAAGCTGCTTCACTACTCCGAGGACATCTACTTCTACGTTACTCATATTCTTGATTCGAATTCTGGAAGCTGTTCTTGATTCGAATTCTGGAATATTTACTTTGTCTTCTTTTGTGAAGGTGTTTCGGAAGGCTGTGTTCAGTAACTACTTTGGCAGCACTGTCTTCGATAGTACCTCCATAGCTATCGCGGAGAGAAGGCAATGATCGTGTCTTGCCGCTAGCATACTTCACATACGACCAGAATCTCTTTGGATTTTCTGCCAGATTTCGAGACAAAGTTTCGTTGTGGAAACTATTAAAGCATCTCGCATTGAAGTCGCCATTAGATTTCGAGCTTCTGTAAAAGACCGCCAATCTTAGAGATTTTGCGTCTGTTTAAATACGGCATGTTTTTTTCGTTGTTTCTGCAACAGTGTTCTGACCCGTTTTGTGTACCAAGGAGGATCAGCTCCGTCGTTTGTTAATTTATTTGATATAAATCTCTCAATTGCTGCCGATTGAATTCAAGCCACATCTGGTCTACACTTACACTGTTAATTTGGAAGGAGTGGAGATTGCCTCTCAGGAAGGCGTCCAGTGAATTTTTATCTGTTATTTTGAATAGGCATATTTTTCGTTTATTTTTGGAGGATTTGGGGGTTACAACATTTAATCTCGCTACGACAATCCCTGTGTCCGTTTTGATGCTGGTTATTAACTCAGGATTATTTGTTGCTAAGAGGTCAAGTGTGTTTTCACAACCGTTTACTATTCACGTGGGCTCATGAACTAACTGCTTGAAATAATTTTCAGAGAATGCGTTTAGCACAATTTAGGATGATGTTTTCTGCGTACCTCCGGAATGAAACATGTACTTTCGCGAACATATAGAGATCAAATTAAAGTCACCACCAACTACATCTGTAAGAATCGGGTATGCGTTTGAAATCAGGATCAAGTTTTCTTTGAACCTTTCAGCAAATGAATCATCTGAATTGGGAGGTCGGTAAAAGGACCCAATTATTATTTTATTTCGGTTTCCAAGAATGACCACTACCTATAATAATCCACAGGAAGTACCTAACAACAACAAACACGCCACCGCCAACCGTGTTTAGCCTTTCCATTCGGAACACGGTTAGGTTCTTCGCAAAAATTTCGGCTGAACTTATCTCCGGCTTTAGCCAGTTTTCAGTGCCTACAAAGATTTGAGCATCAGTGCTTTCTATTAGCACTTGGAGCCCTGGCACTTTCCCAACACAGTGACGACAATTTACAATTGTTATATCTATGGTTCCTGTATCTACGTTCTTTCTGTGTTCGGCCTGGACCCTTTGTGACTGAAGCCCTTTTTGTGTTTTCCCGAGACCCTCTAACCTAAAAACCCGCCCAGTCCACGCTACACAGCCCCTGCTGCCCATGTAGCCGCCTCTTGTGTGTAGTGGACTCCTGACCTATTCAGCGGAACCCGAAAACCAACCATCCTTCATTTTAAAACTTCTATTAGATGTGTACAACCTATGGCTGAAGAGTGCTTTTATCCGGTGCCACACGGTCCCTCTTTGGGGAATTCTAATAGCAATAAAGGAAAAAAAAGTGGACTCATTATAGCTACGACAAGGTCGGAAACTGGGAAATCCGCTGTTACTCTTGTCTCTGATAAAAGACGAAGGACATATTGTTATGTCAAAGTGCCTGGGAACGAGCATATCAGAAACGTCAAATCTGGTCGGCTGTTCAGCATGATACTGTAGTGAGCATTTATGGAGAGTGGTTGAAGACTGCGAGTAGGTGACAAGGTGCTGGACGTCTAAACCACAGAATGTGTAGGTTGGAGGCCTTACCCCTCTTTAAAGCAGGGTATGTGGTGTTCTGTGGCAGATCTGACTACAGAGTACAATTCTGGTGACGGCGCAAGTGTTTCAGAGCTCACCGTTCAGTGCACATTGTTAAAAATGGGGCTCCAGAGTAGTTCCCAACTTGCCCCAATGACGCCGTCAGTTACGATTGCAGTGGACATGGGAACATCGAAATTGGAGTGTTCCATGGAATTGTGTCGGCTGGTCGAATGAATCATGTTTCTTGTTACACCAGGCGAGTGGACGCTCCATGTACACAAGTTGGTGGGGAAGTATTTTGTTGTGGGGACATCCATTAAGTAGCACATCCATCTGGGCAATCATTGGACCAATGGCAGTAATCCAAGGCGCCATAACAGCTGTGGACTATGTGAACTTTATTGCAGCCCACTTACACTCTTCATGCATAGTGACCTTTCCAACAACGTTGGCATCATTTATCAGGACAAAAGTCCGTGACACCTATTCAGAATTATGATACAGTGGTTCGACGAGCATTGTAGTGATCTCACGTTGATCTCGTGGTCACCAAGTTCGCCTGATCTATACGCGATTCTACACGTGTGGGACACTAATGGATATCAGCTCCATGCGACCTGCGCTTACACATTTGTTGTGCTACCTACCTGTAGAAATCTACCAAGGACAATTCGAAGCCATACCATGCAAAATCAGTGCTGTATTGCGTTCCGAAGGTTACTTCAGCAGTGTACGATTCGTGACACATTTTACAGCAACGACCACAGGCAAATTCGGTGCTTTACACTGGACGGATATTCTTGGACAGAAACAAAATGTCGCGTGTACACCAACTACTCGGTATGCACAAGTACAGCCTAAGACAAAAAGAAGACGACGCACCGCGAAGGAATTATCTGAAAGAGAGGAAATCGTTAGATATCATGTACGTGTAGAGACAAACGATTACAATTTAAGAAAAATTGGATGACTTATTCAGGAGACAGAGCTTCACAAGTTGAGTAAGTCAATAACTCATTGGTTCACCTCTGGCCCTTATGCAAGCAGTTATTCGGCTTGCCATTGATTGGTAGAGTTATTGGACGTTCTCCTGAGCTTTCTGGGGCGTCCCCAGACACGTCTTTGGCCTGTAATCTCATTGACTGGAGAAGAATTGGCATCAGTTATGAGTCCCACTTTTAACTAAGCCCCGATGACAAGCGAATCGTATGGAGACGTCCCAGACACGGTGGGATACCAACGTCACCGTCGCCCGCCGTACTGCCATGATGGTCTGGGGTGCCACTTCTTTTCATAGCAGGACGACTTTCGTTGTCATGCGTGGCACACTTACAACACAGCGGTACGTCGACGATTTGTACGTCATGTTTTGTTGCCCTTCATGGCAAGCCAACCTGGGATTAAATTTCAGCAAGATAATGCCAGCCCATACACGGCGAGAGTTTTTACTGCTTGAGTTCGTGCTTGCAAACAATACCTTGGCCAGCAAGATGGCCGGATTTCTCTCAAATTGAGAACGATTGCAGTATTATGGGCGGGACCCTTCACAAGCTCGGGATTTTGACGATCTAACGAGCCAACTGAACTGAATTGGGCACGAAATCCCTCAGGAGGATATCCAACAACTATATCAATCAACGCCGAGCCGAATAACTGCTTGCATAAGAGCTACAAATGGACCAACGCGTTATTGACTCTCTGAATTTGTAGAGCTCTTTCTCTTGAATAAATCATCAAAGTTTTCTGAATTTGTAATCATTTATTTGTCTGCAAATGTACATCACAGATGCTGGTCTCCGTCCCATTTTGTACTGCTGTCACCTAGAGGAGGCAGTTACACTTAAAATATTTGACACGCAAGAAACAGAGAATAGGCTCGCACAGACTTATCAGTTGGGATTACCAGGACTATTAGTTTCATTGATGACGATGCTGTTATCTAATAGGAAGTATCGCCGTTAGGCAATCGAAATGAAATGCAGAAAGATTTTAGACGATATCTCCATTTGAGAATGACAGCTTTTTTCAACTGTAGATAAATTTAAGATAATGGGTGTAACAAGGAGTGGGAATAAAAAGAAATCCGGATACAAGGTTAGTGATGGACATCTAGATCACCCCTGTTTAGGGGCAATGTAAAGGAACGGTATGAAACGGGACGACCACGTTAAATTAGTATAGAGAAGGTGAGCAGAAGACTTAGAGATGTTGGAAGGATTATAGGAAGGTGTGGTGTATCACTAAAGGAAAATCGCGTACGAGATGCTACTGCGACCAGTTCCGAAGTATTGCATCAGTACTCAGAGTCCTTATCAATTAGGCTTGACAACAGAAATCGAAGAAATGTAGAGAAGCGCTTCTAGGATTGAAACAGTTCGGTATATACCATAAGAAAGTGTAACAGAAAAGCCCAGGCAACATAAATGGGACTATTTGGTAGAAAGACGAGTAGTTATCACGAAGCCAGTTGAGGACTTTGCTACCTTTATTCTGCCACCAACGTATATTTCGCTTAGGAATCTCGATAGTAAGGAAGATTAGGGCATGAATAAAGCCAAATAAAAAGCCGATAATCCTACTGCGATATACACTGCCCAATCACATTAATGTGACCAAGTGTCAAATACCTGAATTACCCGTTTCGCATTGCGGACCGCGGCGAGACGTGTAGGAAGAAAGTCGGCGAGGTTATGAAATATACCGACTGGGATGTGAAACCATACCAACTCCAGTTTCGTGGCCAGAAGCGTTAAGTTTCTCTGCTGATAATCTACGGCACGAACAGCCAGATCGAGGTGGTCCCACAGATCCTCGATTGGGTTTACCGGGGAGTCTGGTGATCAGGGGAGTGGGATGAACTCATCCTGGTGCTCTTCGAGTCACTCACATGCAATGTGAGATCTGTGACGCATTGCATGTCCTGATGGTAGAAGCCATCGTACCGAGGAAAAACAAACTGTGTGTAATGGTGGACATGGTCCCCAGGGATGGATGCATACTTTATATTGATCTACTGTGCCTTCCGTAACGACGAGATCAACCCGACCATAATGCTCCCTCCACCACCCTGGACTCTTCCAACTGTTGTTACAGGGTGTTTATTTTCAGACGTTTCACGCCGCACACGTCAATGGCCATCTGTCCGATGGAGCATGAAAAGTGATTCATCTGAAAAGGTCACCTGTCACCACTCTATGGACGTCCGGTAGCGGTGTTGGCGTGCAACTTGCAGTCTTCGTCACAGATGGACGGCAGCCAGTATGGGTGCATGAACCATGCGCCTGCTTCAGAGGCCCATGCGCAGCAACGTTCGCTGAACGGCCGTTGAGGAGGAACTGTTGGTAGCCCCCTTGGTTCATCCAGTTCTAGACGGTCAGTTTCTCAACAGTTGGTCGTCTAAACGCCGGAACCCATCTCTGCAGTCGTCGCTGACTGGTGTCATCTATCGCCTGTGGTACACCACAGATGCATCGACTCCGGTTTTGGATAGCATCATTTTGCCATGCGTCGAATTCAGGCGGCACGCGAACAGTTTACGAACTTAGCCATTTCGGAAATGCTTCCACCATTGGCCCGAAAGCCGTTGATCACGCCATTTTGGATGTCGGATAAATCGCTCCTTTACGCATTACGACAACGACTGTGCTGTTTCCCGCGTCCAGACAGATTTTTATATATCCTCTACTGCTAATGCTGCCATCTGTGAGTGGATATTGCATGCTGACATCGAACATAGGCGATGGTCACATTACTGAGACTGAACTGTGTGCTCTTCTCCTTGTATTGCGATGTGGATTGCAGAGTATACACCCCGCTGGTTGGGGATCTGGCCTCCCTGCCCTCATCAGCTGAGAGGTACTCAGCGGTGCGTATGCGACTTTCGTTAGGGGTGTCCAATAGGACACCGCCACAGTGCGGACAAGGGCAGTAAGTAACAGCAACCACCTGATTATGTCGAGCAGTTGCCTCGGGAAAATATTATTGAGTTTACGCAACATCATCAGGCAGCCAACGCGAGAGCCGTATATTGGATAGGTATCCTAACAAAAAGATTTTTTAAGACTTGAAGATGACAGCAAAGCCTGCTGAAACCGGCTGTCTCAAATAAAGAAATATTTCTGCAATCTAGGCTGTTGAATGTTTTTAGCAAATTAAAGACATCGCTCCTGCGGTCTTCTTAAAATGAGAAAATTCAATCACAATCAAATTAGACATTAAGCCGGACATTTAAAAAAAGAAAAAAAGGTGAAACTTGGCGGAAACGTTCAGGACAAAATCCGGATCAAAATCCCAAGTGTCAGAAAAATCCATTTTGGGGAAAGTCCACCATCTTGAAAAGGCCATCGCCATCTTGGAATTTTCGATGTTTTCACTACAGTAACTCAAAAACCCGTCCGATTGAAATCATTTTTTGCTCCAAATTAATGAGTTTACGCACTACTATCGTCTAAAAAAATAACATTATTGTACTACAGTCCTGTTTTGCATTTCAAGAAACAATAATATTTACTTTAACTCAACTAGTGTTGAAATGAAACTGCCCAAAAATCTTCAACTTCTGATCATATGTTGTTGATATTTTCTTAATTGGGAGTAATGTTGTAAGGTATATTGAAAACAAAATGCAATTTAAATAATTAACCCGAGACGGGAAAAACAGCAACAATAATACATTGTTTTTCATGAAAGTGAGCAGGGCTGTTGTAAGTTCGAATGGTTCACTGAACCGGTGCTCACTCACTGGTCAAAAAATTTATGACAAGAAGTTTTTATCTGAAAAGAAACTAACGTTATATTTTCTTTTGTAAAAATAAAAAAATGGACATGACTTTCTACAATTTGGGTTATTTATCGTTTTTATGTAAACATGACATTCTTCGATGTTTGAGCCTGCAAGTCCATCCGATTTGTGCACCTGTGGCCAGCGCAACAGCCGCATATACTTATACAACTTAAGCTGCATGTCCTGCATATGAACTTTTTGCCACAACTGTGAAATACTTGCTCCAGTGCTGGTTCGTCTTCAGTCAGATTTGGTTTAAATTGATCAGCATGCACTTCCCATTCCCATTCTTTTTCCGGAAAGTGATTTGTCATCCATACTTGAACCTAAAGATAATGATGCAAATCAGTTAAAGATGCAAGGGTTTATGTTTATATTAGACGAAATTAATGATGATATTGCCTACCACACCTGGTGATAAACTCAATACGAATATTGTTTAGCCGCTGCGGATGTTGGTGGAGGTGCAGCCACAGCAAATGTTGCTCCCGAGGACTGCCTTGCAACCGTCCTGTAGTCGATGTCTGACGCTGTTTTGGTTGTTTTCAACACCACAGCCGTGCAAAGCTAAAAGGAAACGTTCTACAGCTGCTGTGATATCCGAGTGTGTAGCATTCGGTTTGTTGAAGACGTATACTATTTTCCTTAAACAGACATCGTATTTGATCTTCTTGAACGATCTCTTTTTGTCTTTTCTGGACGGATCAGAAGCTGTGACGCATCCAATTGCTGCGTGGAAAAAAAGAAGGTAGTTACGAAGATCTCCAAGGGTCGCAATGTGCTCTTCACTGTTGAAAACCCAACATTAGGACGAGGCGGTCTGTGTCTTTGCCTACCACCACTGTGTTCTCACCAATACTGGCATTATGCATAGCAGTCTTCACCACCTCAATATCCGCATCCCCGGGAGCTCGAATCATCTCGATCACAGTTTGTGCTAGATGTCTCGATAATAGAGCGATGAAGTGCACTGTTTTTAACTTTAGCCAAAAAGGCTTCTTGAGGTGATGTTGATGGCGTAGCATCGTCAATTACAGCCTCTGCCGACGTTCTGCTCACTTTGCTTTTGGTGTGTTCTTTCGGCACTTGGAGAGCTCTAGACGTCGAAGACCACGGACGTCCAGATTGAAATGATTTTTGACGTATAGGAGACAGAGTTGGCTCTAATTAGCTGGCGGGACGACGTCACCCGATGGAACACGGAACCGCCCTGTAAACACTGCACTGAATGGAAAGTCAGTTTTGGGTGGCGCCTTTTCTTCGATAACGTCGACCATGAAACTAGGCAATAGCTTTAATACAGTGGACGTCAAACTGCAACCCGCTGGCCAAATGTGGTCCCAACCAAATATCCGTGCGGTTCGCGGATCTCAGCAGTTTTTTGTAATACATATGTATCTAGCAATTAACAGCCATATCCAAAAGACACAACTAACATTAAGAGTTTCTTAAGTGTGTAGGTCTACTGCTCAGTAAGAAAAAGAAATATTAGAATCAGTGATGTTTTAACATGTGAGCAATTTTAATTGACTTTGGTGAATTCGGCCGTGAACTAAGAAAGTTGGCCGCTTACCTCAGGAGGAGAGGGGTCGACTGCTCAACCAGTTCGGCGTTAGATGACGGGAAAGTTTCATTGTTTGTGTTCCATTACTGACAACTGTCGGCCGAGAGTGAGTCCTACTGGTCAGCTGCTATGGTAAAAATTATGACACAGAAGTAACATGGATTCGTGAACGCACGGTATACTGAGTGAAGGAAAATTCGCGTACTCGGACTTCGCAGCACGATTACTTGTATACTAGCAGTACAAGAATGTCTCTCACAAAATTTCATCGTGCGCATATTTACGGCAGTAGCCGTTAAAGATTGGGAATCTGGTAACACTGTAATCACATGTGTGGTAACTACGTCTGCCAGCACGAAGTAGTAGTGCTATGCAGCTGGTGCAGCAGATAGTGTTTTGGGTAAGTATGCAGAAGGTCGAGGGTTTAGTCCTCGGTGGAGGCATATTTGTTTTCATTTGCTGAATGTAATCTGCATAGTACGGTATCATAGAGCGTTTACGGTGGGTCTTCTACAAAACGTTTGCACTTACGTACCTGTACTACAAACACAGATACGAAACTACAAACGTTTTCATTGGTCAGCTTTTAAAGAAACCTTTTGCAGCTTGTGGACGCGAATTGCTTCGCATCACTGAATCTACTAGATTCCAAACTCGTTTTCTGTGTACCCTCCCCCAATGAGCCCATCGATTAGTACCAAAATATTATTCATACCACTTTCAGGTCCATTTCATTTCGTTAGAGTCTTATGTCACCAGCAGGGTTAGCAATGTGCTTTGCAAATTCACTGGTGTCCAAAATTAAAGCAACAAACTGATGTTCCACGTCCCGTGTCTAATTCACGATATAATCGTACAAACTGTCAACAGATGTCGTTACGATCGTGTTCTGCACCGAAGATGGCATTCCGATCAATGGATAACCAATCCGGCAATGACGTTAGGGCACCTATCAAGCGGGGTAGTGTTTGCAGGGTAGTTCCACATCCACAGTCGCCGTGTTCGCAGTCACAGACGGTGCAGCATGGCACAGAGAAGACGCCTACAGGCTCTCTGCTGTGGAGGGCCAGAAGCAGGAGAGTCGCAAACTGATGTGGTCCGTTGGCTTAACGTGAATCGTTGGCAGGGCTGATCACGCATGATATCAGAAAGAGTGGACTGTTATTTGGCTGTAAGGGCATGACGGTACAGCCTTAGTACTGTACGGCAACTGGCATCCAGTCTCGCAGCAGCCACTGTATATGTTGTATCGAGGCAAACGATGTACAGAAGGCTTCAGCAGAGTGGCCTTTCTTGTTGGAGACCTGCTGCCTGCTGTGTCTTCACAGAAGGGAAGGTCTAGAGTGGAGCCGTCAACATGCCACCTAGACGATAGAACGGCCGGCCAATGTTCTTTTCACAGACGAGTCCCGATTGGGTCTGGAGAGTGATTTTCGACCGATTCGCATCTGGAGGGCACGTTGAGATCCCTTGCTATACCAACAGGACAGGACAGATAGTTTAATTTGTGGAAGGGTCCAAAATGAGTGGTTGTCAGTTGCACTCTAACATACTACTTTATTCATTTGACAAACATTACAATAGTAAAGAAAACATTAAAAAAACATAGTAAGCCAAACATTAATTTTAGAGCTTAAATCCCGGTTAAATTCGCCATTCAACCTCACGCCTCAAGGGCAAAACAACTTTAATTTAAAATCGGCTGAAGGCCAATAACTTAAGACTCAAAAACACGAATTTGAATTTAAAAGGCAGAAGGCCTTATCTTAAAACAAAAAATGGTTCAAATGGCTCTGAGCACTATGGGACTCAACTGCTGAGGTCATTAGTCCCCTAGAACTTAGAACTAGTTAAACCTAACTAACCTAAGGACATCACAAACATCCATGCCCGAGGTAGGATTCGAACCTGCGACCGTAGCGGTCTTGCGGTTCCAGACTGCAGCGCCTAGAACCGCACGGCCACTGCGGCGGGCTTATCTTAAAACATTTCTCTAAATTAGGCTGAAGGCCCAAACAATCTCACGCCATAAGGGCAAAACAACTTTAACTTAAAATCGGCTGAAGGCCAATAACTTAAGGTTCAAAACAGGAATTTGAATTTTAAAAAGCAGGCGGCCTTATCCTAAAATTTCTTTAAATCAGGCTTAAGGCCCAAACAGTCTCACACCTTAAGAGCAAAACAACTTTAATTTATAATCGGCTAGAAGCCATATATAAACAAACAACAAGGACAAATAAGAAAAGGCAGCACATCAAATGGCGCTCAGAAGTTTCCAAGGGTCGGCCTGGAATTCAGACACTAACGTTCGCTTAGGTGAGACAGGCAGTCAGCCCAACAAATTCTCAATCCGATGGCAACCCAACCGACAGACAGTCAACGGACCAAGCGACAGGATAACTCCCGCTTTACCCGACCGGCACACAACAGGGAGTTCAATGGAACAACGCTGAAGGTATCGGCGCCCACAACGAATTACACATTCAGCTGTCAAACTACACGCTGTGCT
Organism: Schistocerca piceifrons; assembly: GCF_021461385.2. NCBI lineage: Eukaryota > Metazoa > Arthropoda > Insecta > Orthoptera > Acrididae > Schistocerca > Schistocerca piceifrons. The sequence goes on from NC_060141.1 coordinate 208,272,631, forward strand.
GGACAGCCACAACACAACGAGGAAAATACATTGCCTGAATTTACGTCAACATCCAGGGCAGGTAAGCAGAACGTTAACGGCCACAAGGCAGAAGATTCCGCTGGTGCACTTAAACTCAAAATAATCAAGTTAAGTTAAACTCCACAGGAGGGCTGCTAGAATTTCGCCAACTTCAAAACACACGTTGTTGCTCGTGGGAATGTCCTAACAGCCCACAATGAAATTCAAACGACATAATGTGAACAGTTGGGGCTGGCTGGTAGATTAAGTAAAGACTCAACTTTCGTGTCCGGGACCAGTCAGCCACGGACCTCGTAGCAATGGGAACAGCCCCTCACACTCCGACTGCGCATGGACGCCGCCAATGGGCCCGGCCAGACATACACCACAGAGACTTCCTCGCTGCTCCACGCCAAGCAACCAACTGACCAGGCCCGGAAACGGTGAAAGAACCAAATGTACGTCGGCCGATGAGACGACCAACGGAACTACCAACCAACGGTCGTCCCGTTCCAATCTGCATCCATCGGACAGCTCATGTGTGTCGCCAGCGGTCGGCGAGCACTGGGTGTCGGCGCCTCACCAGCGCTCCGTCCCCGACTTCACTGCTGCTGTGTCCCGACTGCACTGCTGGTCCATCTCCTACTGATTGCCAGACACACGACAACCCTGAGATACTATCGATCGCTCCAGCGGTGGTACGACAATGCACTTATCGATACGCGCTGCTGCTGCCGCTCACCGGAAAGAGAAGCAGGAAGTTAGTGACGCCAGTAAATGGAATAAGATTCAAATGGTTCAAATGGCTCTGAGCACTATGGGACTCAACTGCTGAGGTCATTAGTCCCCTAGAACTTAGAACTAGTTAAACCTAAGTAACCTAAGGACATCACAAACAGCCATGCCCGAGGCAGGATTCGAACCTGCGACCGTAGCGGTCTTGCGGTTCCAGACTGCAGCGCCTTTAAATGGAATAAGAAAACGAGGCGGCAGTACCGTCATAGAAGATGACAAACAATAATTGGCATGAACACGAGCCGTGCACGGCTCACACGTGGAACACGATTTCGGACCCAAACACTGTGGAAAGAGACCGATATCGAGGAGGTTTCGTAATCGAGTGGGCAGGGATTATCTTGACCACTAGAACACCTCTTCATGAAGTTGTACAGGTGCATCAGTAAGATTAAACTGCTGTCAGATACCGTGAGGAGATCTTGGGATCTCATGCGCGTTTATTGCGAGGTGGTGTGGGGCCAGACTTCGTACTAATGACGATAATGCTCGACCTCATAGAGCACCACGTGTGGTTGATCTTCTTTGGAAACAGAAGATGCTGCATGCACTGTGTGGCCTGCTCGCTCTCCCGATTTGAATCACATAGAGCATGTTTGGAATGCACTAGGGGGACGGGTTGCATCACGGCAGCATGCACCAACCACTCTCCAGGATTTGTGAGCAGCTCTGCAGGAAGAATGGGCATCATTGCTTCAACGTGAGATTGATGTGTTCTTTACATATACTACTGGCCATTAAAATTGCTACACCACGAAGATGACGTGCTACAGACGCGAAATTTAACAGACAGGAAGAAGATGCTGTGATATGCAATGATTAGCTTTTCAGAGCATTCACACAAGGTTGACGCCGGTGGCGACACCTACAACGTGCTGACATGAGGAAAGTTTCCAACCGATTTCTCATACACAAACAGCAGTTGACCGGCGTTGCCTGGTGAAACGTTGTTGTGATGCCTCGTGTAAGGAGGAGAAATGCGTACCGTCACATTTCCGACTTTGATAAAGGTCGGATTGTAGCCAATCGCGATTGCGGTTTATCGCATCGTGACATTGCTGCTCGCGTTGGTCGAGATCCAATGACTTTTAGCAGAATGGGTTCAGGAGGGTAATACGGAACGCCGTACCGGATCCCAACGTCCTCGTATCACTAGCAGTCGAGATGACAGGCATCTTATCCACATGGCTGTAACGCATCGTGCAGCCACTTCTCGATCCCTGAGTCAACAGATGGGGAAGTTTGCAAGACAACAACCATCTGCACGAACAGTTCGACGACGTTTGCAGCAGCATGGACTATCAGCCTTGAGACCATGGCTGTGGTTACCCTTGACGCTGCATCACAGACAGGAGCGCCTGCGATGGTGTACTCAACGACGAACCTGGGTGCACGAATGGCAAAACGTCATTTTTTCGGATGAATCCAGGTTCTTTTTACAGCATCATGACGGTCGCATCCGTGTTTGGCGACATCGCGGTGAACGCACGTTGGAAGCGTGTATTCGTCATCGCCATACTTGCGTATCACCCGGCGTGATGGTATGGGGTGCCATTGGTTACACGTCTCGGTCACCTCTTGTTCGCATTGACGGCACTTTGAACAATGGACGTTACATTTCAGATGTGTTACGACCCGTGGCTCTATCCTTCATTCGATCCCTGCGAAACCCTACATTTCAGCGGGATAATGCACGACCGCATGTTGGAGGTCCTGTACGGGCCTTTCTGGATACAGAAAATGTTCGATTGCTGCCCTGGCCAGCACATTCTCCAGATCTCTCACCAATTGAAAACGTCTGGTCAATGATGGCCAAGCAACTGGCTCGTCACAATACGCCAGTCACTACTCTTGATGAACTGTGGTGGCCGAGCAACTGGCTCGTCACTACTCTTGATGAACTGTGGTATCGTGTTGAAGCTGCATGGGCAGCTGTACCTGTACACGCCATCCAAACTCTGTTTGATTCAATGCCCAGACGTATCAAGGCCGTTATTACGGCCAGAGGTGGTTGTTCTGGGTACTGATTTCTCGGGATCTATGCACCCAAATTGCGTGAAAATGTAATCACATGTCAATTCTAGTATAATATATTTGTCCAATGAATACCCGTTTATCATCTGCATTTCTTCTTGGTGTAGCAATTTTAAAGGCCAGTAGTGTAGTTTCTACGTTAATGTCGTATCTTTATACTGTCTTGTGGCAAAATAAACGCAACCTTGCAAAATTTCCGTTTGTTGCCTTAATTTTGGACGCCAGTGTAATTTCCAACTCGCTTACCATTTATATATATTATCATCATGGAACCACTAATTACATCTTTCGACATTAAGTCTGATAAGTGCATGTTGTTTAGTAAGTATCTCCATACGTTTCCGTTGGGGGAGGGTACACAGAAAACAGATTTGGAATCTAGTAGTTGTAGTTTGTGAAACAAATCGCGTCCACGACATACGAAAGGCTTCTTTAAAAGCTCACCAATGAAAACGATTGTAGTTCTATATCTGTTTTCGTAGTACGTTAGTACAAAAGTTTTGTAGAAGACCAAATGTAATCGCTGTATGATTATTAAGGCAGCAGATACCGCACCATGCAGACCACATTTAGCAAATAAAAACAAATTTGCCTCCATCCAGAATCGAACTCTCGACCTTCTGCATGCTTAACCAAAATGATATCCGCTGCACCAACTGCACATCACTAATATTTTACGCTGGCAGGTGTTGTTACCCAATATACCCGCCAGGGTAGCCGAGAGCGCTAACGCGCTGCTTCCTGGACGCAGGTAGGCGCGCCGGCTCCGGATCGAATCCGCCCAGAGGAGTAACGACGAGGGCCGGTGTGCTGGACAGCCTGGATGTGGTTTTTAGGCGGTTTTCCACATCCCGCTAGGTGAATACTGGGCTGGTCCCCACGTTCCGCCTCCGTTACACGACTGGCAGAAATTCGAATATGTTCACACTATTCCATGGCTTACACTAGACGTAGACAGCTGGAGTACACTTATTCTGTTCCAGGGGGTACGGGGTGGCGACAGGAAAGGCATCTGGCCACCCCTTAAAATTAACCATGCCACGTCTGTTTAACCATAACAGCAGACCCTGCACCGTCAGGATTATTGCTGGGGAAGAGAGGGATGTAGTTACCGTACATGTGATTACAGTGTTACCAGACTGCCAATCTTTAACGTCCATTTACCGCCGAAAACATGCGCAGGACGAGATTTTGTGACAGACATTTTTGTACTGCTAATATGTGAGGATAAGAAGTCCTAATACTCGAATTTTTCTTCAACCTGTATAGATGGCCTCTTCAAATGCGCCACATATTAATAGCAAGGAATACGAAATTAAGTTAAGATTGTTGTAATACAACGCAGTGACTAGCAGAAAAATGACACTCAGAACATTCTACACACAATCGTGATCGTGTCTCCTGTTGCATAAGGCATTCAGCCATAAACACAATTACTGTTATTGATCAATTAATCATCTTCCCACACAATCCATCGTCAGGTTTTACAGCGTGACACATTCATCGCCGCTGAGGGTGGCAACAGCATGAAACAGAGAACAATCGATGCAAAGTGTTCCTAATGGCGGCGACATTTAACGATGAGTATTCGGGAACGGGCGGCTAATGTACCGCGCATTTACCGTAGCTAGTCGTATCATTCTAATTTATCTAGTTAACCATTTAATAATAAGATCAGTATATACGCGGCCAGAGGTTCCGCTCGACAATGTCAGGATTGGCTCTTGAGCAAAAACGATTGACGACCATTGCTTTATTCCTTTCCTACATATTTATCTTTCAGCTCGACACATTTTCCGAATGGTACATGATTTGATGGAGACCTTGCTTGCAGAAGTCTGCAGCTTGGCTGTTCAGCATCGAAAATCGACTGGTCGTCATTCTAGAAATAACTGCCACACAAAGGTTTTATCATCGGAGGAAAGAGAAAGAAGTCACTGGGTGCCGTGTGCCTAATCTGTGGGGCAATTAAGTTTAATAACTCAAATAAGCAGCATATTTGATTGCCTCCTGTGCAGATAAGCTGGTGCGTTGTCGTGGAGCAGAAACACGCCCTTCTATACCTTTCTGCAACGCTACATCTTGACAGCTTCCCGAGACCTTGTCGGGAGATTTCGGTTGTACCCTCCTACGATCGGGTGCACCTTATGAGCATAACCTGTTAACACCTCAGTGAAAGAGTCAGCATCATGTTGCCTGATGAAGGTTGTGTCTTCGTTATTTTCGGCGTTGATGAATGCTCATGTTTCCATAGCTTATTTTGCTCCTTTGCCTCGGGTCGTTGTGATACACCCAGCTCTCGTCCATGGTGATTAGACAGCCACATCTACACACATACTCTGCAAAGCACCTCAAGGTGCACAGCGGAGCTTACCCTGTACCACTAGTAGTCATTTGCATTCCTGTTCTACATACACATAGAGCGAGTGAAAAATGAGTGTCTACATGCCTCCGGACGAACAATAGTTTCTCTTATCTCCGTTGTTCTTTGTGGGTTCAAACGCCGGTTCTTTAATCATCTGGATGGGTGTGACGCAGCTGCATTTCCGCTGCTGCCACCGTTCAAATGGTTCAAATGGCTCTGAGCACTATGGGACTTAACTGCTGAAGTCATCAGTCCCCTAGAACTTAAAACTACTTAAACCTAACTAACCTGAGGACAGCACACACATCCATGCCCGAGGCAGGATTCGAACCTACGACCGTAGCGGCCGCGTGGTTCCAGACTGTAGCGCCTAGAACCGCTCGGCCACTCCGGCCGGCTGCCACCGTTCGCTGGAAATTATGAACAGGTGTGACCAGTTACAGAAGTCAATGGGTAGTGACCTTCGCCATGTTCAACATGTCGTGTGGTACGTTGACAACTGACCCACGACTGGCTGTCACTTTTTCCACTGTCGCTTCGATTGTGACACGCCTATTTTCGAGCACGATGGCCACTTCTTCCACTTCGGCTCCCGCTTCTTCGCACAGAAGTGGTCTGCTACTTCGTTCTTCATCATTCAGAATTATGTGAACAAAGTGGAAGGGTCTGCGCTACCTGCCACTGTGTCGTAAGATGGTGTATTGTTGCCATACACTTCCATCAGCTCAACAAGATATAAATTATGTGTCACTTGGAAGTCAGATCCGGAAGCTGGAGAGGTCTGGAGAGATGGAGTAAGAGTCTCTGACCGTTCTTTCCACCAACCTGTCATCTTCTAGTTGTGTCCCCAGCGCAGAAGACAGCTCGTCGGTCGTGCGGGCTTCTTCGGCGGAGGCTGCTACACTGTCAGTTTGAACCTGTGATTGTGAATTTTGAGGGATGCCACTTGCCCAGGTTAGTTTCTGTATCTACAGAGGGCAAGATCTGTAGTACTGACAATGACGGTACGCGACACTTCTCATTAATGTATCCTGTTTGGTTATTAATCAAATACTCACACATTTACACTGTCTTTTACAACACTCGACATAGCTTTCTTAATTGTATGGTAACTTATCTATCCTACTTCCGAAATATGATAAATATATGCGGCGCTCCAACATGCACTAGAATACTGAGTATTACAAATTCACAACTAAGTTACGACGGATGTAAAGTACATGTCCGACTCTGAAGAACACCCGAAACGCCGGCCGGTGTAGCCGAGCGGTTCTAGCCGCTTCAGTCTGGAACCGCGCCATCGCTACCGTCGCAAGTTCGAATCCTGCCTTGGGCATGGATGTGTGTGACGTTTTTAGGTTAGATAGGTTTAAGTAGTTCTAAGTTCTAGGGGACTGATGACCTCAGATGTTAAGTCCCATAGTGCTCAGAGCCATTTGAACCATTTTTTAACACCCGAACAAAGTGGCTATTACATATTCACATCTAAGTAACGCAAGATACTGAGATACGTGTCCGGCATTTCAGAGCGCCGAAACAGAGTGACTAGCGCAGCCAAACTACTTCGTCTCCCAGGCGCATCAAAGCCACCCGAAGGTGTCCGAAGCGCTTCGGTTGCAATATCGTTACTCTTATGTTTCTCAAAACAAATGAAATTTATTAAACAAAAACAGTAGACACGTAGGGTAACAATGAGAGATGGACATACTAAAAACTGGGTTAATTACAATGAAAGATATATAAATAATTAATAAGAGAAGTTCGGCGTTTTGGCGCCTAGCACCCGAACGTGCTGACCAATCAGAAGCAACCTCAGTACAATTGGCGTACACTCCCACAGGACTGGTCCATACTGTACCATCTGTCCCTTGTACCTCACTCCACTTTTGTACTATATGCTACGTCACGTGTATCAAGTTGCATCAAGGCGTGTTTCTAGCAAAATAAAATACTGCTGCCACAGCCAGGAATATCACAAAGGATTGTCGCAGCATTGTTTCTAGGGACGCTGGTTATTGCTGAAACAACCGGTTTTCGGTTGTGTTGTTTTTTTTTTCAACGTCAGTTTTACCCGACTGTTAAAACCGCTCAAAATAACCGGTTCAGAAATAAACGATTGTCGGTGTTTTTTATTCCTGTTATTTCCTGTAATAAACTGAACAAAGATTGAAAAAATTCGACACTCTCAGTCTCAAGATACATAGAATCAAAATGTTAAATTAAATGGGCAAAGATAAAAAACTTAGTGCCTTCACTGTTCGCTTCTAATCTCGAAAGTGATGAGTGATTGAGTACTAGGAAACATCATCAGTATTCTCCTGCTGGTTCTGAAACGTCCCCTTTTGAACAATTTATACACGACTGTCCTTAAACTGACATACAATATTTTTTAGCGCAACGCAATCTGACTATCAAAGATCCCTGCAAAAGAATGGCCCTGACTAACATTAACCTATACCTTTCACAAATCACTTACCTCACAAAAATCTTCGCTACTCAAGCTACTGCAATACAGCGAGCGCCACTACTGCCAGCTAAATAAAAGATTCAAACTACTGCAGGCACTAACTACTGATAGGGATAGTTAGCAAATGAAAGATATTAATAGAGAACGAACAATGTATTTACCTTGATATCATCATATATAAATATAGCAGTTCATGACAAATTACAAAACTCCGCCATCTCTCTCCCCACATCCACCACTGCTGGCGGCTCACCTCCAACTGCGCAACGCTACGTGCTGTTCGCATCCAGCTGCCGCTGCCCAACACTACAATGGCAGACAACAATGCAAACCAGCCACAGACTGCACACAGCACAGCCAGTGATTTTCAGAACGCTACGTGGCGTTACCAATATAAGAACCTAAACAGCCTACTTACATAGCCCCCATGTTCCCCACAAAAAATTTTACAAGTTGGTTTGGGCAGTGGCCAATACAGATTTGAAAAAAATTTTCATAATTACAATAACAAAGAAATCAAATGCACACACTTATTGATACAATGTTGGTCAAAAGCTCAAATTTTCTCACAGTCCATAAAGACAGTCTTGATCGTTCATTACGGTAAAATAGTAGTGTTTTTCTCAAAGTCTGAGCAGTAGAAGAAAATGCACACGGAAGTAGTGGATTTCCATGCAGTCTTGAAGAAGTAGTGTTGTCCTTCCAACGGAAAGACAGTGCTGACTCTTGACATGCATACAGGTAATGGGCCACAACAGAGCAAACCCACAGCAGAGTCATTCGACGTTTTGAAAAAGATTGTTAGGTAGGTCATCACAGAGCAGACCCACTGTAGTCCTGGTAGAGATTGTGGTATTGGTGGGCCACCAGAGGTGCAGACCCACTGCAGTCCTTGTAGAAATAATGGCGTTGGTGGGTCATCATAGATGCAGACCCACTGTAGTCCCTGTAGAGATAATGGTATTGGTGGGCCACCAGAGGTGCAGACCCACTGTAGTCCTTGTAAAGATAATGGTACTGGTGAGTCATCAAAGATGCAGACCCACTGTAGTCCTTGTAGAGATAGCCAGCAGCCATCTGTTGTGACTGTGCAGGTGCACAATCACCATTGAAGAGTCTTGCGGATAATATAGCAAGTCCATAACCACCCCTTGTGCACTCACAAAGTTTTTGGAATTGACCTTAGAACCAGCAATGCTGTTATCCAGTCCCTTGCTGAATTATTAACACATGTGCAAACACTATCAGTCCCTACTTCTCACATATTGTCCATATACTATGACCAACAGAAACGTGTGCAGTGAAATGTAACTCACAAGTTACTTAATTTGATGAACTGGTGTCAAGTACAATTTTATAACATGAGAATACAATTACAAAGATACAGAAAACATCATTGAAACATAATAATACAGATAACATTTGTAGATAATAGGGGCTTTACAAAAGAATAGAAATAAACATATACATCAGTGTTACAAAAATAATGACATAAGTACATACATAAAGATCAGAATAACTTTTGAAACATCACCTTCACATATGAACATTAATAACAGAACAGAATAAATAATGTCTAAACATCTTTACAAAGTAAATAACATAGTATTAAAAAAATTCTACAACATAGCTCTCATCAGCTAAACACATAAAGACAGGAAAAACACAAATACACAAGGGTACACAAACACATAGTGGGATAACACCAATAGGAAAGGACAGGGTTCGTTTTCAGTGTAACATGTGGTACTGCAGTCCAATCCGAAACTTCATGTATCTTTCCTCTTATTTCATCCTTTGTTTCCACCAAAAAAATTCTATCTAAGCATGCTTCCTGTATTTATATGTTCACACATTTCTTACCTCAACATTTATTTCCAAGAAAATCCTACCTAAACCTGTTTTCTGCACTTTTTTTCGTATAACTTCTCAATGCATTCTTTACCTATTCTCCATAGTCAGTTTCTTATATAGTCTACCCCCTCTTAAGCTAACTTAAATCTACTGAGCTCAGATGCTAAACTAAGGGACGAGGCAATGCAGCAGCACAAAACAATTAACACAAACAGCAATGACAAAAAAATGGAAATTTGCAAAGCAAGCTACAGTAAATCTAAATTACCAAGCAATTCAACATTACAACTAATATGAGCCAATGTGCAGCAACAAGAAAAATAAACGAGTAGTAAAACTGGCTTAGCAGAGTAACACAAAGTCAAATTCAGTAACACTATGCCTGGCAAACAGCAGCTTATATCTAAACATGACATAGCTGAAGCAGAAAAAATAGTACACTAAAGATAACAATGCAGATAAGGGAAATGTATAATCACATCTTAATGTCTAAGTAATTAAAGTGGTGCACCACAACAACTTATTGTAAAAGAAATATTACCATGTACTTGAAAAGAATATTATGTATACAGTTACTGTTACTAGTCCCTTCTTGTTGTTCTTTCCTTTCCAAGTGCTCCTTTTTTGAAGAATGTGGATCACAAAATTATTATTTAATAGATCTGTTGACAGAAAGTGTTCACATTAGCAAATGCATTTAATTTTATTTTATGAAACCAATGCTGCAACACAGCTGAAAAACAGATGTCAAATGAAATAAGCAATTACGCAAACCAAAGCATAAAAACATCATTCAATAGTTATGTGGCATTTCGTAAGTCAGTAGCTCTCAACTCTCGTAGAAAGACGCTTGTCGTAATCAGGTGTGCAGATGTAAAAAATATTTCTCGTCATTTCATTAGGCATTTCAGTAAATATCATAAATTACGAGCTCCACAGTATGCTTTCAACAAGGAAATGTCAATAGCGAGGATAATGGCCTCCCCCTTTTTTTTTTTTCTACCTGTGCCGCTGAAAGGCTAATGGCTTTTTTTCGGGCGGCTGTCGCCCAGGTGGGTGCCCATGACGCATTACGTGCAGGTGGTCACTTAACTTTCTTACGGAAATATTTACGACACCAGTTTCCGCTACAGTGACAGTCTCATATGAAAATTTCACAGGTCGAAAATTTACGTCACAAGTGTGTAGAAACAAAATCCTATGAATATAACAGTGTAATTTGCATTAGAGAAATATGGTACCGATGTGTAAAGTTGTATAAGCAAGTACCATATTAGCTAGGGTTCCTTGTGGTTGCCACACACATGGTACACAAAGTAAGCGTGTACCCCCCTGAGGATTAATGTAATTATACCCTCAGGTGTTACAGATTACAGCAATGGAATGAAATTTATCATGGAAAACTTTCTTTGTAATTCAAAAATCTTGAAAAATAAATGTTTTAAGTACAAAATTAATCACTCAAATACGTGTCCTGTAGCGCTAAATGTGCGTCTTGCTGTTAGATAATCTCTGTGGAAGTGTCGTAGTTATCGTCCTCCAAAAGCTAAGTTCTGCAGAAGTCAATGTACTTACCTCATGATAAACAAAAGTGAAATGCTTTGCGTATAGATATCGTAGTTATTATGCTTATTGGCGTGATGAAGAAAGTACTGTACAGTAACGTATTGTTATGCCACAAAAAAGGCTGTCTCATTGTTGCTATACCACAAAAGTTACTACTAAAACATGTTTTTCTTCCTAGAAGAATTCAGAAAACTGTGCAGATATAAAACAGAGACACTGCAAAAGCAACATTGTAAATTGTCACTCATTAGTAGTGTCGTGATAACATCGTGTAGCTGTCACATAAACTAACCACTGTGTCCTCTGGTATCTCACAGAAAGTACTTTAAACCCAGAATGTATTTTCAAGTAAACCAAAATGTTGCATTAAAATCTCATTAGCAGTACCAGTATGTGTCCTAAGTACGTGAGCCTGATAGTTGTTACGTAATCGTGCAACTAACAAGCAAGAATGTACACACACAATAACACGGTGACGTCTGTTCATTATAACAATGCATTCGTCATTTCTGTTTCAATAAGTTCTCTTGGTTCTTGACTGGATATTTAACTTCAAACATTGTTGCATGTTAACAGATTCTAAGTCTGACAAGCATACTAGAAATGTGAAGTGAAAAATTTTGTGGGAAAGACAAAGTTAAAAGGCAGATTATCTTTCAATAAACGGTTTTACATTTGAAATGTGGTACAATCTTTTACTCTTCAAAGTACTCAGAGTTTCAGCTTGAACGCAATTATCATGCAGTATACGTCGGTAAAGAATACTGGAATTTTTCACAAGGTTAGCGTCTATGTAATTTTTTTCTGAGCCAGCCGGCGCAGGTGGCTGCATGCGGCGCGAGTCATTGTCTGCCTCTTTGTTGGCGCGCATCGTTATTGGGATTAGGAGACCTAACTTCTACAAATTCACCTTGCCGAGAAGGCTCTGCTCTGTTTGAATCCCGCCAGTTCTGATGCAATTCAGGTCTGTCGTTACGATCATATCGTCTGTCGTCATGTCGGTAGATTCCATAGTTTCTTTCTTGTCGGTCACGTGGTTGAGAATTTCTCCCTGAGTCGTAACTGTGCGCTGGACCGTTGCGTCTAAAGTTATTCTGTCTCCCTTGATAATAATTGGTTTGGTTCCCATATTGTCTGTTTCTAAGGTAATCTCTGTCATATTCATTACTACGGAAATGCGATCTTTCTCTGTAACTATTATTACTCTGCCAGTGGTTGTCATATGGGTGGTGTCTGTTTTGGTCACGATTTGCGTTGTAAGAATAGCCTTGTCGTGTCCAGTTATTGTTTCTGTCGTCACGGAATTGTGACGTATGTGACCTGTAGTGATTGTTTTCTTGTTTTCGCATCCGGCGACTGTCTGTGTCAATTTCCAGTTCTTGTAAGAGTCCCTGAAAAGCTTCAATGTCGTCTTTGCAACGTCCTGCTAAAATAATATGTCGTAAATGTTCAGGCAGTTTGATTAAGCAAATGCGGATGAGTTCTGAGGGGCTGTATGGCTTTGACAGGTATTGATTCTTGTGCAACATGTCTTCAAAATATTTGACAAGACTGGAAAATTCAGATTGTTCAAAGTGTTTCATCATCATGATGCTATGTTTTACTCGGTCTTGTGTAGCTTGAGACCAATACGCTGAGAGGAAGGCATGATAAAATTCTCCTTCACTGTGACAATCGTGAATGATCGATCGCATTCTTACAGCTGGTTCATTCTCCAAGTAGCCACACATAAATTCTAACCTGTGCTCCAATGACCAGTTGGGAGGGAAACAATGAGAGAATTGATGGAGCCACGCTTGTGGATGAATGTCGTTGTCAGAATTCTTAAACGTTTTGAATTTACGTGTAGTAATGAACAGCTTATAGTCAAAATCATCGTGTCGGCGAGTAGCATATCGGTCATTGGTTCGTCGTGTCGGCGGTTCCATCTCAAAATTCGGTGTACCTTGCCAATTTCTTTCATAATTTCCGAAATGCACTGTGTTATTATTTTGTGGCTGTTCCGTATTTCTATGTCCCTCTTCCCGTATTGGGGCGCGAGTGTCCTCTGAAATACGTAATTCTTGTACTACCTGTGTCAGCTGATCTTGTACTTCGCGGATTTCTCTTTGGTGTTGCGTATTAATTTGATTCTGATTTTGTTTGAATTTCCTAATTTGTTCGCACACTTCTGTGTCATTAAAGACTACTGGTTTTGTGTCATTCAGATTATCATCTACCTTCGAAGATAAATTATTTAGCTGATCCGAAAGTTAAACTACTTTCTCTGATAGTGTACTTATTTCCTCAGTGAGTTTTTCTGAACCAAGTTTCAGAGTGTCCATTTGTGTTGAAATCGTATCTACTGTGTCCTTTAAATTTTCCTGAGTTTTTGCAAGTTGCGTAACCGAATCGGTAGATGCAACTGAGTCCATTTTAGCCCACAAGGTCTCATGATTTTCATTAACAATGGTTTGCAGTTCTTTTATGGCTGCTTCGTGATTCTGTAATGCATTTTCATGCCACGAAAAAATAGGTTGAAAATGCTCACAAATTTGTGTTTTTACGTCTTTACAGACTTTTTGACATTTCGATTCAATGTTATGTAATTCAGTAGTTAAATCTTCACGTGTTTGTTCAAGTGTGGTGTCTAACTTTTGAAGATTTTGTTCCATTGTGTCTAACTTTTTAAGATTTTGTTCCATTGTGTCTAACTTTTGAAGATTTTGTCCCATTTGTCTCTGGTTTTGTTCCATTTGTTGCATTAATTGCAATAGTAATGTATTAGTGTCTGGAATCTGTTTCTCTATGCTTTTTGGCAGTGTATTTTCACCGGCAACATTCACATTTTGACAAGCAGAAAATGTGTCTTGACTCATTTGAGAAAATGGTGATGACGCAAAACCTGAATCTACAGTATTTGCAAAATTGTGTCCTATCATTTCGGATTCCTGAGGCGAGCTGTTGCCAACCGATCGATCAATAATGCTTCCCTGTTCACTACCTGTTTCACTGCCTACGCCATTGTTTGACGCCCGCTCCATTTCCCTATGCACAGTTAGCAAATTACTACTTTGATTATTAGTTAATTCATTACATGGTGGGGCCAACACACTGCTTTCGTCTTCACTGTCATTTCTCAGTTTACTTTGGAGCCGAGTGTTACGTTTTTCACACGCCATTATTGTCACAATATTTCACACGACAACACAGAAAAGCACAATTTGAATAGCAAAAATAAGAGAACACATTAACATAGCACTGAAAATAATATGTAGTTAATTACAAGCGCAGCTGCGAAATACTTGGTGCAATTCTACATGCATGCCACAACTGTTTTACAGTACAACAATGAAAAACCACAACTACCAAGGAAATTCTCTCTATAATTACGTGCTAGCAATAAACAAAAGCTACACTAAATACACAAACTACAAGAAAAAATCAGAAGATTCCAGTGAGGTATCCTGGCAGGGTCGCCATATGAAACGTCCCCTTTTGAACAATTTAGACACGACTGTCCTTAAACTGACATACAATATTTTTTAGCACAACGCAATCTGACTATCAAAGATCCCTGCAAAAGAATGGCCCTGACTAACATTAACCTATACCTTTCACAAATCACTTACCTCACAAAAATCTTCGCTACTCAAGCTACTGCAATACAGCGAGCGCCACTACTGCCAGCTAAATAAAAGATTCAAACTACTGAAGGCACTAACTACTGATAGGGATAGTTAGCAAATGAAAGATATTAATAGAGAACGAACAATGTATTTACCTTGATATCATCATATATAAATATAGCAGTTCATGACAAATTACAAAACTCCGCCATCTCTCTCCCCACATCCACCACTGCTGGCGGCTCACCTCCAACTGTGCAACGCTACGCGCTGTTCGCATCCAGCTGCCGCTGCCCAACACTACAATGGCAGACAACAATGCAAACCAGCCACAGACTGCGCACAGCACAGCCAGTGATTTTCAGAGCGCTACGTGGCGTTACCAATATAAGAACCTAAACAGCCTACTTACAGTTCTAATTTTTTGAAACCCTGCTAAAAAATCATGATGTAACAAAGGATAATACCACTGTTTGGGCGTTATGAATAGGCAGTGCTGAAGGGTGGGCTCTTTTTTGTGTTAATTTGTCCGTTTTGAAGGATTACAAGCAGATAAAGGCATACTGTGTAGTCACAGGCAGCACATCATCTACTTTTTATTTTCATTTTAAATTGTGAATGTATAAAGTTTTCTCCTTGTATGAGGTCGCAAGTTTGTTGTGACTCCTCCCATATTTATATTTTAAAGCAAATGAAGCGTTGTGCTTCACTGATACTGCACTCGGTAAAATGTTTTCAGTCTACGAATGATACTGTTCTTTAATATATCTGATGTCCAATGACGACAGCGAGAAAATACCGTATAGACGAAATGGGGCAACTCGTGCACACTGTATAGCATATGTACCATCTAATAGGCCACACAACATGGTCTCATCAATGATGCACCGATTTTTATGCCATGTGTTTGTCGCTCGTTGCTGCCGGCATTGTTATTAAAATTGCACTGATCACTTTTCCTATTTCCTATAATAATGTGATATATTAAAACACTGTAAGTTTTACGAATGAAATTACTCATTCTTTAAAAAAAGGTTTATTTAAAAACCAAAAATTTTAGGAGTGCTGCTATGACTAAATGATATTTTGGTTTTTTACCACGTTGTTAGTAGAAAACAAAACAACACCTACTACACCTGTTATAACCGAGACCACAAAAATACCGAAAAATACCGGTTGTTATGAACATCAACAAAAGCCAAATGAGGATAATGGAGTGTAGTCGAATTAAATCGGGTGATGCTGAGGGTATTAGATTAGGGGGAGCAAAATAACTGATGATGGTCGAAGTAGAGAGGATATAAAATGCAGACTGGCAATGGCAAGGAAAGCGTTTATGAAGAAGAGAAATTTGTTAACATCGAGTATAGATTTAAGTGTCAAGAAGACTTTTCTGAAAGTATTTGTATGGAGTGTAGCCATGTATGGGAGTGAAACATGGACGATAAATAGTTTAGACAGAAAGAGAATAGAAGCTTTCAAAATGTGGTGCTACAGAAGAATGCTGAAGATTAGATGGGTAGATCACATAACTAATGAGGAGGTATTGAACAGAATTGGGGAGAAGAGAAATTTGTGGCACAACTTGACTAGAAGGAAGGATCGGTTGGTAGGACATTCTGAGACATCAAGGGATCACCAATTTAATATTGGAGGGCAGCGTGGAGGGTAAAAATTGTAGAGGGAGACCAAAAGATGAATACAGTAAACAGATTCAGAAGGATGTAGGTTGCAGTAGACACTGGCAGATGAAGAAGCTTGCACAGGATAGAGTAGCATAGAGAGATGGATCAAACCAGTCTCTGGACTGAAGACCACAACAACAACCGGTTATTCAGAACTAAAATACCGGTATCGGTTTTAACTGGTCGGTTTTTCCCATCGCTAATCGTTTCCATTGAAAAACGGAAAATATATTGCTTCACCATTTTCCGCTTTATCAACAGGCTGCTCTACTTTGTTTTGGATCTTCTGGCACCGTGGCACCGTAGTTTGATGCAGGGATTCCATTGTGTAGCAGGACTACAGACATGTACCCGCAAGCAAACGAAAAATTACTTAGGTAACTTTATGTTTTCGTAAAAACGGCTTGTGTTGCAGTGTGAGCCCGCAGCCTGACGCACTGTGTTGACGTGTGACGCTGGTTGCGTGCCGCAGGATGAGAGGCGCGGGCGTGCTGGCGGTGCTGTTGGCGGCGCTGGTGGCGGCGGGGTGCTGCGCGCTGTGCTCTGCGCAGCTGACGTTCACGCCCAGCTGGGGAAAGCGCGCCCCTCCAGAGGCCGCGCCCGCCTACCCCTCCGCCGAGCCCTTCCTCTACCTCTACAAGCTCATACAGGTCAGCCGCTTAGTGCTCTGATGGAAACTACAGAGCGTGGACAAAAAATACGGAAACACCTCGAGAAATGTGTGCCTGAGCATAAATACAAAGGCTAGCCAAGCTTGCAGGTTGCACTGTTGTATTTGACCACGAAAGACACTTTGCAATGTCCTGAATATAAATGTTAGACATGGTCAGAACAGTATTCTCTATAGTTGGGAGTGTATTATGTCAGAGCTCAGTGCATTCGATCGTTGGCAAATTGTTTGGTTCTCGTATGGCGGATACTTCCGTAACAAAGGTACCCGAAGCGTTTGTTGTTTCAAAAGGCACTGTATCGAAGATTTAATCCGTATACAGAGAAAGTGTGAAAACATCCTCTAAATCACAATGTGGACGAAAGTGTGTACTGAGTATTCGTGATGGATGGTCATTAGAGAGGACTGTGTCGTTAAATAAGGAGACGACAGCTGCAAAACTCACTGTAGAACTGAATATCGTACTCATGAACACTGTCAGCCCAACTTCGTATCGGCCATACTAGGTTAGATCATGATTTTCTACCCCGTAATGGGCCACTCCCCCCCCCCCCCTTTCGTAGTGCGTACCCCCCACCCCCCTGAACTCACCATGTTCAATAATTTGCTGGACTACCTTCGCCTTTTGGCCCTTTGCACTAAATATGCCCTCTCACCTTTCTTGTCCCGGGTGTTAGCGGACAATCATCGGTTTTCTTCGTTTAAGTGGTTTGTCCTCACAGGTTTAGGTCCATGAATTTCCCTGTGGAATTGTGGTCCTTCAATTAGCGTTGGCGTTGGTTATGGTGGCCTTTGCCTTGCCTCCCCACCAGCCACGTTTCCCCTCCCGTTTTCCCTATGCTTCGTCTGTCTTTGTTGTCGTTTTGTTTTCCCTTTTGCAGTGTCTTCTTCCTTCGTGTTGTTCCCGTTCTGTCACGATCATGGTATGGTGTGGGGATCGGAACAGGTCGGTGGCAATGCTGGTGCCTCAATGTGTGTAGCGTTTCTGGGGCACCCACGCTTTTACCATTTCCTCCTACCTCCCTCCCATTCTTTCATCTTCCTGTTATCCTAACTTTTCTTTTAGCTCTTTTTTGTTAGCCCGCTTTCCTTTCCCTTGACTGGACTGTGCTGTTTGTGTGTATTCTCCCTTGGTTTCTGCCATTTTAGATCACGGGACCGATGACCTTGCTGTTTGGTCCCCTCCATCAATCAACAAACAACCATCCGTCACGCCAAAAAAGCACTGAGGGAACTCCATAATCATGGAATTATGTGTTGTTGTTGTTGTGGTCTTCAGTCCAGAGACTGTTTCATGCAACTCTCCATGCCACTCTATCCTGTGCAAGCTTCTTCATCTTCCAGTACCTACTGCAACCTACATCCTTCTGAATCTGTTTAGTGTATTCATCTCTTGGTCTCCCTCTGCGATTTTTACCCTCCACACTGCCCTCCAATACTAAGTTGGTGATCCCTTGACGCCTGAGAATATGTCCTACCAACCGATCCCTTCTTCTAGTCAAGTTGTGCCACAAATTTCTCTTCTCCCCAGTTCTATTCAATACCTCCTCATTAGTTATGTGATCTACCCATCTAACCTTCAGCATTCTTCTGTAGCACCACAATTCGAAAGCTTCTATTCTCATCTTGTCCAAACTATTTATCGTCTATGTTTCACTTCCATACATGGTTACACTCCATACAAATACTTTCAGAAACGACTTTACTTAAATCTATACTCGATGTTAACAAATTTCTCTTCAGAAACGCTTTCCTTGCCATAGCCAGTGTACATTTTATATCCTCTCTACTTCGACTATCATCAGTTATTTTGCTCCTCAAATAGAAAAACTCGTTTACTTCTTTAAGTGTCTTATTTCCTAATCTAATTCCCTCAGCATCACCCGACTTAAGTCGACTACATCCCATTATCCTCGTTTTGCTTTTGTTGATGTTCATCTTATATCCTCCTTTTAAGACACTGTCCATTGCGTTCAACTGCTCTTCCACGTCCTTTGCTGTCTCTGACAGAATTACAATGTCATCGGCGAACCTCAATGTTTTTATTTCTTCTCCATGGATTTTAATACCTACTCCGAATTTTTCTTTCTTTTCCTTTACTGTTCGCTCAATATACTGATTGAATAAACAATACAAATACATAGACAACCCATCTATCATTTAAAAATAATATTGTGGGATTTTCCTAACTTAGGGCTGCATGAAAATACGTTGAGCGTTATTGTACATGCGAGGTACCTACCAATTTTCTGATTTTCTTCTTCTTTGTAGTTGTTTCAACCCCTTCACTCCATTTGGATGGGGTGGTGGGTTGTAAGCAGTAGAAACATCCTGTTCTTCAGCCAAAATGATTAAAACACCATAAAGCCGAAAGAATATAATTAGCAGGTGAAATGTTTACTTCTTTTTAAAATTAATAAAAAATTTTCATTAGTGGTATCAAATAAAATTAAACTTTTGCCTCTCTTCATTGTTAATTAAAATCAAAAACTAGAAGGAAACTAATAATAATGAAGAATAATGTGGAGGATAGTGGAGGGATGCAATTTTCATTTTCGTTCGGTTAGAAGTTACAGTCTATGGTGGCTGTTGGGTGGTTAGCAGTTGGGATTTGTCTCAGTTGTCAGTCGAGCATTATTATGAAGTATTTTAGTGTGTTTGTTAGCAGGACAGGATCAGACCAATACCTGATTACAGTAGAACTCATTTAGTGAACAAAGTTTTCTTTACCTTTACCTATCTCTGATGTCTTTATTACTTCTGTCAGCCTGCATAATCTTCCTTTCTAGACAGGAGAATCCTCTCACGTCTTCCATTACTATGCTGTTACCACTTTCCTGTTAAGCGGGTCATTTCTCTCCTTTTTACTAAACTTCAACACTTTTCTTTGCTTTCTTTTTTCTTGAGTCACGTTTTGTGTTACACACTATAAAGTACACCTTAACACTGTGTGAAAGTATATTAGTCCAAGATTGTTGCACATCAGTGTGTACCACTGCTACAGCAATGTTTGTAAGTAGCAGTTAAAAGGAAAACTTTATAACGAAAATACATCTTTTACTTAGCTTGGAGTTGGCGTCAGTGTCCACGGTTCTTGCTTCGAGGATAACCTTCATAAAAATTTATAACGATCCAGGGCTGTTTTTTCCGACGCACTGAACTGTAACGCTTTAATTTTGACATATTCACTTTTTATTTTCTTATCTTTACATCCAGTAAACACATCATTAACATTTTTCATATGAAGTGAAGTCACATATTTCGTAATAAAAACTTAGTGCGTAATAAGTCTTCGTTATATGACAACCAAATTAAAGAGTCTGCAGTGTACAGCATATGTGAACGGACTAGATAAGCAATTGGTAGTGGCTTAGACGGCAATTTACTGTATATAGCAAACAAATAGTGTTCTCGAAGCTTCCAGAACTAAAATGAATGATTCAAAATAAAAGTTAGACATTTTCGCTTTTAAAGGTAAGTATAAATCGATATTAGTTACTGTCTTTCACACACGAAAATATTTTCAGATAATTATGAGGATAAAAGATATTTCCTAGACTGATAAGTAAATAAGTTTTTTTCAGAAATGAAGATGCTAAGTTGTCATAAAATCAGTTCAATGTATGTTGTTAAATTAATCAAAACTTAAGTTACGTTTTTCATAAACGACAATATATCGACTTTAAAAAATAAAGTTGAAAACAAAGTCGTAGTTTAGATTTTGTTATGGCATTTATAGGAACATTAATTTTCGTAGCGTAACCTAGGACGAAGACCTATTTAAATACCGATATACAAAATCAGCTAACTATATGTACAGAAGATTATAAAACATTGTGTAAATATTCAGAAACTTGACTCGTATACTATACATCACAAAATAAGAACCTCCATGACCGAAATCTAAAAAAAATCTAAAAAGTTACATAAGATCTTGGATTATCATAACACGCTGTCCCTAACTTTCAACAGTTCTCCTAAACCTTGCCTACACCCACTCACGAGGGTCATGTCGCCTGCGAATTGTGTTCCCCTTGCACTTTTATTACTCTTCAGCAATTTTCTTTCACTTTCTTCACTGCTCCTTGGACGTTCAAAAGTCTGTGGCACATTTATAAGAGCATATATGAAGTCTTCACGGGTTGTCAGCCGAGTAGCGTCGTCGTCTCGTAGCAACGTTTCAATGGAATGCGTCTCCATCAACCTCGCCTGAAGATGATGGAGATGCATTCCATCGAAACGTAGCTACGAGACAACGACGCTACTCGGCTGACAACCCGTGAAGACTTCATATATGAAATTCGCCGAGAAAGTCTGCACTCACATATAACATTTATAAGAGGTATCAATGATGATCTATCATATTCTATACGATCAGAAGTTTCTGCACATCTGTTAGTGGTCACTGATACAGCGTCCATCCTTCACCTTTAGGACGATTTGAACTCTGATAGGGTTTCAGTGAGGTGTCTGAATGTCTGCAGAGTTATGGCAACCCATTCTTGCTCAAGAACCGAAGCCAGAGGAGGTCTGGAATGATGTCGACGCTCTAACTCATCCCAGCGGTGTTCCATTGGGTTAAGGTCGGCAATTTTTGCAGACCAGTTCTATTTCAGAAATGTTATTGTCAACAAACCACCGTCTCACACATGCTGCTTTATGACGGGGTGCGTTGTCATGCTGATACAAGCAATCATAGTCTCCAAACTGGTCCTCTACTTTATGCAGTACTACACAATGGTGTAAAATGTATTCGTATTATTCCGAACTCTCTGCTGACAGTTACTGTGCTAGCTGGACTGCAGTGGCATTTTGAAAATCGCGAGTGATTCCTTCCGCTGATTTCATGAGATTCTTCACAACTGACCTCCGCATTGCTCGACGATACCTGTCCTCCTGTACAGGAAGTCTGTCTTGTTTTGGTTAAGCTGTGGTTGTTCCTTCTTATTTCTGCATCACGAATACATCGACTTGGGGAACTTAGAGATATTAAAATGACCCTGATGGGTTTGTTACTCAGGTGACATCCTATGACTAGTCCACTTTTCAAGTCATTGACCTCTCCTGATCTACCCATTCTGTTTGTCTACTTGATGATACTCCCTGCTTCCTTTTATACTAGCGGGACCGTCTCTTGTGATATCTTTAAGTCCCATAGTGCTTAGAGCCATTTGAACCATCTTGTGAAACCTTTTAGTCAGTTCTGCATTACACGGAGGCATCTGCGATAATTTTGATTAAAGGCATTTGCTTTTCTTCTTTTAATGGTGCAGTACAGTAAACAGCAATTTAAAGTGACAAAGAATGGAAATGAAAGTGAAGCTAATTCCTGTTCACAAAGTGAAACACAAGAAAATAACCAAATGGCTTCTGTATAAAATGTGAAAAACAGTTGTATCTTACCATTGCCTCGAATATTATTTGATCAGAAGCTAAAGTTGTTTTCGAATCTGTATAATGGCCAGTTAAAACAGAGCTAAACCCATTACTCAGCAAAGACTCTTTCCCTCTGAGGTATTTTCTGTCGTTAGGAAACAGAAAATAATTGTTTAAATGAAAGTAAACTTTTAATGTAACACATTTTTAAATCGGACTAAAAAGTATAAAATAATTTATCCTAGCCGTGTACAGATACCTAACCCCACACAGACACATCTGAAAGTTTGTGACTGTGAATCTTTGACAGCTATGAAAATATTTGTGAGAACTATAACGAAAAAGGTGGGGCACATGCAACAAATAATAGGAAGTGAACTATTCATACATCAATTGCATACTGCACACACACCACGTGGTTTGCTTTACATGTTAAGAGTACTTTCACAACTATAAGTGTTGGGGAGTTAGGAATTTGTATGGGGCTATGTTCCAAATCTATAATTTCTAGCACATTGAAAAGTTAGTTTAAAATCGATATAAAATTGCTGCTCAACAGACAGGCAACAAAATGACCTTACAAAAACATGTTAAAATGCAGTAATTTTGGCAATAAGGTCCGTCATTGCAATCTTATATGGCTACATCTTCTCTGCCGCAAGGATTCTAATTTTATATATATATATATATATATAGACTAAAGAGGCGAGTGAAAAGTTGTACCAAGGCCGGGAATCGAACCCAGGTCTTCTGCTTACTAGGCCACCTTGGCACAGTGGTTCACAAACTGCACGAATTATACTGGCATGCCACCCTCGTCCATCCAAATTCCCCCATACACACGAACAGAATTGGCAAGGCTCTCCATCTTCTGAAACAGAACATCAGTATCGAACGTAAATGGGGGATCCAGCCTGATACCCAAAGGCAGGTACCTAGAGAAATGAAATGACACTATTTCAGAGACTTTATTGGTCTCAAACAGATATTATTTTATGTATATATACTGAGGTGGCAAGTGAAAATTTGTACCAAGGCTGGGAATCGAACCCGGGTCTCCTGCTTACTAGGCAGGTGCGTTAGCCACTAACCCACTTTGACACAGCCGTTCACCCCTCTGCACGGATTGCCCTGAAATGATTCCCTCCTCGATCCAAATTTTCGCTGCCGTCGCTGTCTACGTTAAATTGCCCCTAACACACGAACAGAAATGCCGAGGCTGTCCATGTTCTGGGCAGCAGTGAGAATTTGGATCAAGGAGGTAGGCATTCCAGGGTAATCCGTGCAGTGGGGTGAACGGCTGTGCCAAGGTGGCTTAGTGGCTGATGCACCTGCCTGGTAAGCACGAGACCCGGGTTCGATTTCCGATTTTCGTTCACATTTTCGCTCTCCGCTTCAGTCTATACACATAAAAACATATCTGTATGAGACCAGTAAAGTATCTGATATTGAGTCATTTCATTTGGATTCCAATTGCTTGAATAACTACATGATGAAGATACCATTTTAAAGTCGACAAGCTGGGGTGAGAGATGTTCGTTTTGCTTCACAAATCTCTTTGCAGTCTTTATATTCTTGTAAATTTCGAGCCTACTCACGTGGTCAGCAAGGCAAGTTAGTAGCGAGGACGATTCCTCCTCCTAGTGCCGCACGTGGTTAGTGGAAATGGGTTTTGCTGTGAACTGGAAAGTGTGAGGTACCATGGAAGTAACTAAACTTTTAGCACTGTTCTGCCAAATATTGTTTCACGATTAGAGCTCCCATTTGGGAGGGTACCATCACGATTAACGAAGAAAATGTACGTGTGGAGATGTGCAGTGTCTCAGTGAGGTGGTACCAAATGTATTGTAAGTAACCATTTTTTTAATGACGAGAGAAGGAATTGAGGGGGTGCCAAAGGAACATACGCCAGACCATCTATATCTACACGCTGCAAACGACTGTGTAATTCATGAAGGAGAACAGTTCCTATTGTACCGCATATTAAAGTTCTTCCTGTTGAATTAGCATGTCGGGTTGGTGATGAATGCTTGCTAAAATACCTCTGTGTGCGCTGTATTTAGTTTACTCTCCTCTTCGCGATCACTGTGCGAGTGAGTGGTATAGGATTGTGGCGTATTCCTAGATTCCTCAACCGACAATGGTTCTTGACTTTTGGCAAGTGGGCTATCGCGGGGTAGTTAGTATCTATCTTCATATGTCTGCCATTTGAGGGTTTACAGCATCTCAATGACGCTCTTCTGTGGGTAAAAAAAGAATCTGTGACCGTTTGTGCGGTCCTTCACTGTATTTGTTGCATTTCTCTGGTTACCCGAATTTGCTATGTATCACACACACTTGAGCAACATGCTAGTGTTGTGCAAGCTGTCACCTGAATTTTCCCATTATCCTACCAACGAAACGAAGCCTATCACATGCTTTACCTTCGACTGAATCTATGTGACCATTTCATTTAACAACCTTACAAACTGTTAGACGCAGGTATTGGTATGAGTTGACCGAATTCAGTACTGAGTCATTGGCATTTCGGCCGTAGCATAATACTAATATTTGAAAAAAATACTTGAGCCAAGATCGCATTTAAATATTTATTTTGAATTGATGACCGGTTTCCAACGTATTTTGCTATCATCTCCGGATCTCATCTTTTTCAAAATTATGCCATGTATTTTGACAGTGTTAAAAATTTAAATAGTTTAGAAATGCAAGCTCTGCTAGTAAGTAGACCAAAACCAATTAAAATGTAGAGCTCGAATTTCCGAACTATTTACATTTTCAATATTGTCAAAACATGTGACATATTTTTGAAAAAGATGAGACCCAAAGATGACAGCAAAGTACTATTGAAAGCGGTCATCAAGTCAAAATAAATATTTAGATGAGATCTTGGCTCTGAAGTATTTCTTCAAAATATGCAATCTGCAGATCGCCCCCTGTTCAGCATGTCTGTCCTACATAAGTAGAATAATACGTTTTCACATTTTGTGAAATGCAAAATTTGGCATTTTTGGACATTTAAAGCAAGTTACTAATTCCCACAAGATCAGATTAAATATTTGTGCAGTTTCTTTCAGATAGTATTTAATTATACAGGGTGTATCATAATTAATAGCGAAAACTGACACTGTTTAACGTATTCGATAATATAAGCCAAAAGTTTCCAGTAAATTCGGGTCTGCAAATAAGCCGTTTGCTAGATAACTACGAAAGTATGGAAAGGCCAGCCACTGACAGATGTATTTGAAATGTTAACTTTTCGATTAAACTCTTATCTTATTGGGCTCAAATTTCAGCCGTGGCTTATGGTTGGGGAATGTGGTAGATGCATGATTGGGTACCGGCACTGTTTTACGGTTGGTATGAGACGACATCTAAGTTGCCACTATGGTTCAAGATGGGTAGATCGATCACGACCTGTGCCTTTGCTTCCAAGTTCACCTCACGAAAGTTCTTTCCTGACATGGGTGATTTCAGAACTGGAACAGCGAATTGTAGAGTATCGTCCAGATTTACAAGACGTTCCGGGGGTGTTGAATAATTCGTAAATCACTATAACGACGAGTGCAGTATTGCAACCAAATACGAAGTCAACACGTGGAATATCTACTTAAGAGGTACAAGTGTACAGAAAGTTTTAACGCACAACATGCTGAAGTAACAAAGTAATACTTGTTAATGTAGGCCATGGGTGAAAAGTGAGCTTAGTTAGATGGGAAAATAATCGAAAAGTTTACTCATAAAATACGTTTATTCTAACTGGAACAATGTTCCATTCTGTAGTCAGTAGCGGCTCGCAAGCACACAATCTCAACTACCTCACAAATTACTTGTTCACGATCGCATGTTTAATGTAATGCTTGGTATTGCTATTGTATATTTTAAACCACGTCAGGTTTTGCTACTAATTACGATACATTCTGTAGATAAATGAAAATATACAAAACGAGTGACATTACAGTTAATATTGCATGCACGGTCATTAATATACAACGTCCTCAAGATTGACGATCTTTTACAGAAGCTCGAAATTTAGCATGGACTTCAGTACGAGATGCTTGTAATACACACATCAAAAAAAGTTTTGCATCACCTTGGTTCCGAGAGTTCCCGAACGTGTACAGAGAATTGGAATAGAGATCAGCACAAACATCATTTCCGCTCTTTTTATTGCTCATGGAAACCACACATTGCAAGTTTTACCACCATACAGCGAGGCCTTCAGAGGTGGTGGTCCAGATTTCTGTACACACCGGTACCCAGTAGCACGTCCTCTTGGATTGATGTATGCCTGGATTCGTCATGGCATACTATCCACAAGTTCATAAAGGGTCTGTTGCTCCAGATTGTCCCACTCAACGCGATTCGGCGTAGATCCCTCAGAATGGTTGGTGAGTCACGTCGCCCATAAACAGCCCTTTTCAATTTATCCCAGGCATGTCCGATAAGGTTCATGTCTGGAGAACATGTTGGCTACTCTAGTCGAGCGATGTCGTTATACTGAAGGAAGTCATTCGCAAGATGTGCACGATGAGGGCGCGAATTGTCGTCCATGAAGACGAATGCCTCGCCAGTATGCTGCCGATATGGTTGCACTATCGGTCGGCGGATGGCATTCAAGTATCGTACAGCCGTTACGGCACCTTCCACGTCCACCTGCGGCGTACGTCAGCCCCATATAATGCCACCCCAAAACAGCGGGGAAGCTCCACCTTTCTGCACTCGCCGGACAGTGTGTCTAAGGCGTTCAGCATGACCGGGTTGCCTCGAAACACGTCTCCGACGACTGTGTGATTGAAGGCATATGCGACACTCATCGGTAAAGAGAACGTGATGCCAAACCTATGTGGTCCATTTGGCAAGTTGTCGGTCCCATCCGTACCGCGCTGCATGTTGCAGTGGATGCAAAGATGGACCACGCTATGGACGTCTGGAGTGAAGTTGCGCATCATGGAGCCTATTGTGCACAGTTTGAGTCGTAACACGACGTCCTGTGGCTGCACGAAAAACATTTTTTCAACATGGTGGCGTTGCTGTCAGAGTTCCTCCCAGGCAAGGTCCGTAGGTAGCGGTGATCCACTGCAGCAGTAGCCCTTGGGCAGCCTGAGCGAGGTATGTCGTCGACAGTTCCTGTCTCCCTGTATCTCCTCCATGTCCGAACAACATCACTTTGGTTCACTCAGAGACGCATGGACCGTACCTTGTGACCGAATTGGTTAGACTCTAGACGAATGGAAGGCAGTGGCCTAGCCAGATGAGTCCCGATTTCAGTTGGTAAGAGCTGATGGTAGGGTTTGAGTATGGCGCAGTCCCCGTGAAGCCATGGACCCAAGTTGTCAACAATACAGTATGCAAACTGGTGGTGACTCCGTAATGGTGTGGGCAATGTTTACATGGAATGGACTGGTCCTCTGGTCCAACTGAACTGATCATTAACTGGAAATGGTTATGTTCAGCTACTCTGAGACATTCATGGACTTCAATTATGGATGACAGTGGGCCATGTCACCAAGCCACAATTGTTCTTGATTGATTTGAAGAGCATTCTGGACAACGCGAGCGAATGATCTGGCCACGTAGATTGCCCGACGTGAATCCCATTTGTGGGATATAATCGAGAGGTCAGTTCGTGCACAAAACCCTTCACCGACAATACTTCCTCAATTATGGACGGCTATAGAGGCAGCGCGTCTCAGTATTTCTGTAGGGGACTTCCAACGTCTTCTTGAGTTCATTCCTCGTCGAGCTGTAGCGCTACGCAGGGAAAAAGGGGGTCCAACGCGATATTAGGAGGTATCCCATGACTTTAGTTACCTCAGTATATTTCAATTCCTGTAAGCCGCTGAAGTCTTGATTTCTATTAATACTGCCCATATGATAATACTTTCAATTATAAACAGTAGTGTGGTACTGAGTCAAATGCCTCCGGAAGTCAAGAATCAGTGCATCTATCTGACTGACAAGCTCCATGACATTCAGGATGCCATTTGCGAAAAAAAAACCGAAGGTTCAAATGGCTCTGAGCACTATGGGACTTAACATCTATGGTCATCAGTCCCCTAGAACTTAGAACTACTTAAACCTAACTAACCTAAGGACATCACACACATCCATGCCCGAGGCAGGATTCGAACCTGCGACCGTAGCGGTCACGCGGTTCCAGACTGAAGCGCCTAGAACCGCACGGCCACACTGGCCGGCTTGCGAAAAGCACGATTTGGGTTTAGCACGACCGATGTTTTCGGAATCTGTGCTTATTGGTACGGAGGAGATCATTCTCTTCGTGCTGCCTCTCTGACCCTGTCGCCATACGTTCTTCCAACCCACTTGGAAAGAAGTTGATATTTCATCTTGCTATGAATTTTCTATCTGCGTCCCTCAGTCGTTGTAATACACACAGCAGATCGTGTAAACAGGAGTAGCCGTTTCACAGTACATGCTGGCCCAATGCTAATATGTTTGTAAAAATTTTCTTCTAATTAAAGATTCTCTGCACTAAACACTACCAAAATGTTGACTTGTAAACAAATATACGAGTATTTCTAAGGTAATGAATAAACTGTAATCTCATTAGACCAATTATACTGTGCTCAACTGAGATCATGTAGAGCTATAATTCTTTTGTTTTAGCTAAAAAAATAATTTGGTATATTTTCAGCAGGCTTATGAGTTCACATCCTAGAATCTATTCCTTAACTATAAAGTATAAAGATGTATCTTACCTGCTGGCACACAAGAGCTTGGTCTACGGCAGGACAAACAGATTGAATATTTTATATGGAAATTTTGTAGATCTAAATACTTCTTTTACACATTCATAGTCTGAAAAATCTCTCTATTAATGCTGTTTCAGGCGGAAGCACAAAAAATGGCTGGATGTAGCAAGTTCCCCAATTAGTAACACAACATTCAATTGGACGACGTGGCACGAGAACTGGTCTTGATGGTAAAGCTACTTTATTCTGTACAGGTGCCACATATTAGGTGTGTGTACTATGTTCTGTGTTGTGAAAGCAATTAAGCAATAAAGCTCTATAATACAAAAGTGCTTTTTTTTATTTCCAGAAAGATACCAGATCCATTTCCATACCAAAATATATGCTGAAATCAAATAGAGCAAAGGCAAATACAGAAATTTGTAAATAACGTTCTTATTATATTTGTTAACTGGTTTCCAACAAAAGACTAACACCAAGCATGTTAAGCTTAATATTCTGAATAGATGAGATCATCCCTAAGTGTACTACACCAACAAGAATGAGATATTTGGGCAGCTTTTTAAGTTTCGAAGTAAGTGATGAGTGCTTGAGCTAAAAAAAGGAGCTTGTTGATAACCTGTTTTGCTTCTGAAGTAACTATCAGATTTAGGGATATAGGATACAGTTAGTTAGCCTGTTTTTCGTTTATCCATCCATCCACCTGCTTGTGAATAACATATCATGCTCAGGGAGGAAGTGTTCATTATTAAAAATTAAGTAATTAGAGACATGCTTGGTGTTCAAACACATAAGTCTTGAATGATGTCTTATTACACAATTATTCTGTGATGATATTTGTTATCAACATCTATCCCATTTTGAGGACGGTGGTGGAGTAAGAAGACACTAGTTGTCGAACTGTAACAACGAGTGTTCTGTAAACATGAGAGGGGCCTGTCAGGTGACGGAGCTGTCACCGGCCGACGAGCATGCAGGTAGGTTTGCTTCGGCCGTCGTCTGGGCTTCTCCAGAGTAGTGGGAAGGGGAACATGACGGTTGGAATATAAGCAGTGTTGAACGTAGCGAATATGGCGGACTCCGGAACGTGTAGGGTAGACGGTTAAGCGTGAAACCAAGTAATAAATCATATGAACGCCCTATCAGAAATACAGATTAATCTGGGTGTGAATGATAATTGTGCTACAATAACAACGGAACTTACACTGACAGAAATGCATGAACATTATTAGACAACTCTTTAAAAATTAAGAAACAATAAACGAAAGGAGTAGTAACTACTGCTGTAATGTTATCAAGCCTAAAGCACATTATGAACTCTCTGACACCAAATGGTATCAGTAATTTAATTCGTAAGACAATAACCTCTCACAAAATTATTTGTACGAAAATGTCGTATTTGAGTTTACCTTCTATGTGGTCAGAATTATTTTAAATGTATGTGATACGAAACTATGTAAATGTATTTTCTACTAAATTTTCTCTAAATTTATCTAGACGATGGTTATCAGTCAATGTAAACAGAGTCTATACCAACGATGTGTATAATTAGAATCTTTGCCTAAAAATGTACTCATCGAACTTTCTCGCTAAACAGGAAGAGCTGTTATTCTAAGAGAGTCTTGAGAAGATAGTTGATATTTTGTGTAGGCGTAACGAACAGTTAGAATTTTGTAGCTCATTTGAGCAGGTGAATGTCTTATTAACGTGGCAGTTCTATATTATTTTTGAAGCAGTCGTCTAAGAATTCTAAAATACAGAAGCATAAAGGAACGATATATTATTATTTCGTAGCTAAAGTGACCCAAAAAACCATACAGAACGGAAAATTCTAAATTTCTTCGTACAGTTACAATACGGAGAAGAAGACAACAAAGTCGCCATAAAAACCAACTAAGTACCATATATAAAAATTATTTAATGTGATTACGTCCACCTTTAAAATTCCGCACTCTGACATACATTTGTAGCTATTTTTGGCAATTGTGGTTTGAGCTTTTGTCGAAAGCGGCATGTACTCAGAATGTCAGATGGTAGTTGAGGGAGTCAGTTAGGGAATCTGGTTGTCTCATATCGCTAACTAAATTGTAGCATATTTTAATTGTAGGCAATTACAAAACTGTGTCAGTATGACGATTCCTCCACACTTGCTTTCATGTTGAATGCAACAAGTTGTATATGTAACCTTGCCCTATTTTTCAATGCGTCATATGTATAGTTCTTTACTTGATTTATTAGCTAATTAATTTAATATTCACTGGACCATTACTAAAAACGCAAGTCATTTGATATTGGTGCAGCTTATGCAGTTTATGTAACAATTATTAAAAATAACGCACGAAAAGACGCTCCTTGTGAATAAGACATGCTACTTTATTTTCTTTTATTCCAATGGACCTATGTTCTGTTTGTAGTACGAGAGCGTGTAAAGCGTACGTACATTGTTTATGAATAACTGAATCCTTAGTATTAGGTTATCGTGTGATGGTTGTGGTCTTCAGTCAGAAGATTGATTGATGCAGCTCTTCACGTGCAAGCCTCTTCATCTCCCAATAACTACTGCAACCTACATCCTTCTAAATCAGATTACTGTGTTCTTCTCTTGTTCTCCCTCTATGATTTTTAGCCCCACACTTCCCTCCACTACTAAACTGGTGGTCCCTTGATGTCTCAAAAAGTTTCCTATCAACCTACCCCTTCTTCTAGCCAGTCTGTGCCACAATTTTTTCTCTCCAATTCTGTTCAGTACCTTGTCGTTAGTTACGTCATCTACCCATCTAATCTTTAGCATTCTTCTGTAGCCCACATTTCAAAAGGTTCTATTCTTTTCTCGTCTAAACCGTTTATCGGACGTGTGTTACTTCCACACTTTCAGGAAAGACTTCGTAACACTTTAGCCTATTTTCTATCTCAACAAAGATCTCTTCTTCAGAACCGCTATTCTTGCTATTGTCAGTCTATATTTTATATCCTCTCTACTATTTTATGTCTTCTCTACTTCTACCATCATCAGTAATTTTGCTGCCCAAATAGCAAAGCTCATCTTCTACTTGAAGCCTCTCGTTTCCTAATCTAACTCCCTCAGCATCACCTGATTTAATTAAACTTTATTGCATTATCCTTGTTTTACTTTTGTTGATGTTCATCTTATATCTCCCTTTCATGCAACCGTCCATTTCGTTCAACTACTCTTCCAAGTCCTTTGCTGTCTCTGACAGAATTACATTGTCATCGGCAAACCTCACAGTTTTTATTTCTTCACCCTGGACTTTAATTTCTTCTCAACATGGTTTCCTTTTCAGCTTACTTAATGTACAGGCTGAATAACATCGGGGATAGGCGACAACCTTCTTTCTCTCCCATCTCAAGCACTGCCTCCCTTTCGGCCCCATTGACTTTTATAACTGCTATCTGGTTTCTGTACAAGTTGTAAATACCCTTTCGCTCCCTGTATTTAATTCCCACTACCTTCAGAATTTTGAAGGGGGTATTCTAGTTAACAAATGAAAAGCTATCTGTAAGTCTACAAACGCTATAAACGTAGGTTTGCCTTCCCTTAACCTATCTTGTAAGAGAAGTCATAGCGTCAATATTGCCTCACGTGTTCCTTTATTTCCCCGGAATGCAAACTCGTCCAACCGAGATCGGCTTCTAGCACTTTTTCCATTCTTCCGTAAGGAAATGGTGTTAGCATTCTGCAAACTTTTAATAAACCGATAGGTAAACATTCACACCTGTCAGCACCTGCTTTCTTTGGAATCGGAAGTAATTATATTCTTTTTGAAGTCTGTGGGTATTTCGCCTGTCTCAAACATTTTCCATACCAGGTGGAAGAGTTTTGTCAAACCTGGCTTGGCTATCAGTAATTCTTACGGGATGTCGTCTACTCCCGGGGTCTTGTTTCGTCTTAAGTCTTTCAGTGCTCTGTCAAATACGTCTCGCACTATCATATTTCCATTGTCATCTTCATCTACGTCCTCTTCCATTTCTATAATATTGCCCTCAAGTATATCTACCTTGCATAGACCCCCGATTTACTCCTTCCACCTTTCAGCTTTCTCTTCTTTGCTTAGTGCTGGTTTTCCGTCTGAGCTCTTGATATTCATACGGTTGCTTCTCTTTTCTCTAAAGGCCTCTTCCTGTAAGCGGTACGTATCTTCCCCCTAGTGATATATGCTCCTCAATTCTTACATTTGCCCTCTACCCATTCCTGCTTAGCCATTTTGCAGTTCCTGTTAATCTCACTTTTTAGACGTCCGTGTTCCCTTTCGCCTGCTTCATTTACTGCATTTTTATATTTTGTCCTTTCATCAGTTTAATTCAATATTTCCAGCGATCTCTAAAGATTTCTAGTAGACATTATTTATTTGCCTATCTGATCAACTGCTGTCTTCACTATTTCATATCTAAAAGCTACCCGTACGTCTTCCACTGCATTCGTTTCCGCTGCTCTTGTCAGTTGTTGCCCAATGGTTCCTCCGAAACTCTCGACAACCTCTGGTTCTTTCAACTTATCAGGGGCCCATCTTCTTAATTTCCTACCTACTTACAATTTCTTCAGTTTTAATCTTCAGTTCATAACCAATAAATTGTGGTCAGAGTCCACGTCTGACCCTGGAAATGACTTACAATTTAAAATCTGGTCCCGAAATCTCTGCTTACAATTATATAATCAGTCTGAAACTTTCTGATGTCTCCAGGTCTCTTCCATACATAGAACCCTCTTTCATTATTCTTAAACAAAATGTTAGCGATGATTAAATTATGCTCTGTGCAAAATTCCACCAGACTGCTCCGGCTTTCATTCCTTTCCCCAGGCCATATTTACCTGATATTTTTCCTTCTCTTCATTTTGCTACTATCGAACTACAGTTCTCTGTGACTATTAAATTTTCGTGTCCCTTAACTAAATGAATGATTTTTTTATCTCATCATACATTTCCTCAAATTTTTCATCTGCGGAGCTAGTTGGCATTTAAACTTGTACTCCTGTGGAGGGTGTGGTCTTTGTGTCTATCTTGGCTTCAATAATGCGTTCACTATGCTCTTTATAGTAATTCTTCAAGCTTTCCCGCCGAGGCGTTGTCATGTTGATAAATCGGGTTTCTGCCGATTATTCGCGGCTTTCCTGCACGGTATTTCAACTGTGTGACTTGAGATCTTCTTCAGGTGCTGTCTGATACTGATTCCAGGGTGGAACGAGTCCGGTATTTATGCCTACGTTGTGCTAGGCGTTCCCTCTGCGGTCCGCGCCGCGTCTGGCGCTCTGTCCGTGGTGTGCGGCGACCAATAGCAACGGCTGTAGCGTTTCCTTCTAGCCGCGGCTGTTCCGCACGCTGTGCGCGTACTTTGTGGTTATTATCCGTTGACAGTGTAGCTGAATTAAGCTCTGCATTGCGTCCAAGCTGTCCTAGATTGTTGTCATATGAGTCCTTCTGTGAATTAGGACGTTCTGTTACCGTACTGTGTCGTGTTAAGCGTTCCGTCCGAAGTTCTTGCCCCCCAGGAGCGGCTGTAGTGTTATTTTCATGCCGACTGTGTTCAAATTGTCGTTCGAGACTCGGAAGAGCGTCCTCAGATACTGTGTCTGTTGTCTGAGGTGCCACTTCACGTACGTCCTTTGTTACATGTACTGGGCTGTTCTCTCTAATTCCATCTCTATACTTGTGTCCCTTGGAGTCTGGTACGTTGCGTCTTCAGAAGATCGAGTGCTGGGTTCCAAGCAGAGCTCAGTTGGAAACCTGTGTTCCGGTTAATGAGATTCTCTGCAACCTTAATTTCAATAGATGATGCTGTCCCAGAGTCTCGAAATTTGTGTTAAAATCTTGGCATCATTATACTTCATAGAATGATTGAGTTCCAAACAATGCTTGGAAATCGCTGACTTGGTTGCCTGTCTCAGTCTGGCATGCCTTTGGTGCTCTTTGCACCTGATGTCAACGGTCCTGGTCGTCTGGCCGATGTATGCCATCCCACATTCACATGGTACATGGTAAACGCCGGTTTCTGTGGACGCAGGTCATCCTTCACAGTCCCTAGCAGAGCCTGAATCTTGGTGGGTGGATGGAACACGCTTTTAATGTTATGTTTGCGGAGAATTATGCTGATTTTAGCAGATATTGGCCCAACACATGGCAAATGTGCAACCTTTTGCGTTTCTTCTTGTATCTCTTCAGGAAACTCTCGTGGGAGAATGGGTCGCCGTTTTGGATATCGCCGTCGCAGACGAATGCTGGTCTATAAAGAATTGATCAATATTACTGGTACTTTTGGTACCGTTCCAGCGCCAGGTAGGAGTAAGAAGGTATCAAACCTCAAGAAAATTGCGAGTATATCTATATTGTCAGGTCCTAAATACTTTTTAGGTCTGAAATTGAATTTCTCGATTGCAAAATCATCCGAATCAAGTAGTATAGGTAATGGTTGGCTTACTTTCGCCGCTGTTGTTTGTCATGATGTTTCTAGGACTGGATTGGAAAGTTTTACATCTCGTGAAGTTTTGGCATTTCGTACTGTACATTTGGCCGAAATTATTGTTATAAGTGAAGGTTCTTATTTAGTACCTTATGGTTCATTGTCTCTTAATTGTAGGTCTAGGCGTAAGATTAATTCCGACGAAAAAATTTATATTTGGTCTAAAATAAGTAGTACATCCAATATGGAAGATTGTAAATTTGTTGGTGATCGTATGGTCTATTATCATTAATAAAAACTACACATTTCTTATGCATTATTAAACCCACTCCTGCATTATCCCTATTTGATTTTGTATTTTCTATGCTGTATTCACCTGACCAGAAGTCCTGTTCCTCCTGTCACCAAACTTCATTAATTCATACTATATCTAATTTTAACTTATCTACTTCTCTTTTTAAATTTTCTGACCTGCCTGCGCGACTAAGGGCTCTAACATTCCACACACTGATCCGCAGAACGCCTATTTTGTTTCTCGTTAGTAGTCCCCGGCCAGAGAGCCTAATTGGGGACTATTTTACCTCCGGAATGTTTTACCCAAAGGGTGCCATCATCATTTAACCATACACTAGAGGTGCATGCTCTCGGAAGAAATTACGGCTGTAGTTTCCTCTTGCTTTCAGCCGTTCGCATCACCAGCACAGCAAGGCCGTTTTGGTTGAGTTACGAGGCCAGATCAGTCAATCATCCCTGAAAAGGCTGCTGCCTCTTCAAAAATCACACATTTGTCTGACATCTCAACAGATACCCGTCTGTTGTGGTTACACCTACGGTATCTTTATCGCTGAGGCACGCAAGCCTCACCACCACGAGGTCCATGGCTCAAAGGCTATCTTATGAGGCTATAAAAGACCAGCGAAGAGAAGCCCTCCTCTCAACATGTGTTTACTACCGTTCATGTAAGTTACTTATAATCTGAAAGATGGACTAATGTGTTAGATTTACCGTATTTCGACGGGCTCACGAGAACATATAAGTCCGCTCTCAGGCACCCTGAGGGCCACTATGTTTCGAGACTGTAACTTGTGCGTCTGTTTCTCTTCGAGTGTAAGATGTGTATATTTCTATTGGCTATTGTCAAACCACAATTTATGAAAGATGTTTATATTTTATTAATAGGATTAAGTAGGAATACTT
Source organism: Schistocerca piceifrons (assembly GCF_021461385.2). Lineage (NCBI taxonomy): Eukaryota > Metazoa > Arthropoda > Insecta > Orthoptera > Acrididae > Schistocerca > Schistocerca piceifrons. Next base: position 208,309,375 of record NC_060141.1, read on the forward strand.
AATATTTGTCCTGTTGGAAATAATTGTAGCAGGGAATGTCTGCACCAAAGAATTGTGTTGGCAAGAGAGACCGCAAATTGATACAATTTTAAAAAGGGAGGGAGAGACAGCGTATGGATACATTTCAAGAACAGAGTTGGAAAGACCGAGCATTGATACATTTTGTAATGGTAGCAGGTATTGTCTGCACCAGAAAGCATTATTGGCATGAGATACCGCATTTTAGCGTTCGTAGGAAGTCAGTAGTAAGCGAGAAGTGAAGCGAGTCGGTAGCAGGTCTGAAGCGAGAGGTTGAGAGGAGCACTGTGCCTGCCAGCCACCAGCTATGATTTACAAGGGATTATAAATGGATGTACAGAGACATCAGCTAACTATTTTCATAAGAGGAACTAATATTATTGAATTAATTTTTTGAGAAACTCAAGACTACTGAAGGTATGTTTGCGCATTGCTAGTTATAAGATTATTGTAAAAAGTAAGTTCTATTTGAACGTTTGTAAAATCATTTCATTCAGAATATAATTAATTTTTGCCAGAAATATTGCATTACTGATTATAATCCATCCCAAAAACCATCAATGTAAAACTTTGCAAAAATTTTATTGTTGTCAAGAAAAAGTGTAACTATGAATTACGTAACTTCAGTCAAATTAATTAAAGAATAACGTCAGCTTTGCTATTAAAGAATAACGTCAGCTTTGGTAATAAATACAGCCACTTATTATGACAGCCCACCAGCAGTTAATAGAGTATTGTAAACCAGAGTAAGTATATTCATGTCGCAGTTCGATGTAGCAGTCAGATGGCGATCCAGTAACAGTAAAAAAGGTAAGGAACAGTTTTGGATTATTGCAGATAACGACTGGGGGCCACGATGACGACACATTCTATGTTTCGTCGAAATAATCAGAAAATCACTTTTAATAAGCAGCAATTAAATTTGTATGCGAAGATCGAGAAAGAGAATTAATTTCAAAGGGAAGATTTCATTTGTTATTATTAAGCAAGAGATAGAAATCCTAAGGAAAGGTTTCATAGGTTCTTGTAGAAGGGAACAAAAGAGATATAGTGGAGACGGGAAGGTTTCACGAGTTGATTTGTGAAGTGACAGAGATTTGGCGACAGGTGGCTACACGGTACTTACACTTTTTTGGGAATTTACTGCAAGTGCTAACGGTTTCAACTGAGTCTGACCCCCACTTGCAACTTTTGCGGGTGTTAAACTCTGAGCAGCGTGGGATTGAAATTATTTCAGCTGCTTTTGATAATTGTTACTTAATTGTTAATGCTTAAGAACATTCATAATTTGTTTAACAAAGTATTAAATTTTAACTGTGTGGGCTAGCTGCTGGTTTATGAATAGTTAATGCGCGATAGGGCTTCATATTACGCGATTTTGGAGTGAATAGTTGTTTGAGGGAATCTGCCTGCACTCGAATCGCACATACACGAACTTTACTGCACATGTAATGTTATAATCTTTTTTTTTTGGCTCTGTATCTAAATACTTTCTGTAAGGTCGTTATTCTGTTGATTGTGGATTTAACTGAAGCATAAAGAAACAAAATCTTAAACATGGCTGCGAAACACCAACTGTGTAAGTCTGAAGAGGTTGAAAAAACCAGCCAACCAGTTGCAACTGGATTTTTTCATCATCTTCATAAATAAACAATTCTTCAAAACTTATGATCATTGGCGTAGCCTACCATTATTGATCCTAAAGCTTTGTCAGAATTATTAATCATTTATCAACCTATGTTTAATTCACGAATTTGACACACTTAGAATGTTGACTGCAGGATCACACAAAATGAACTGCTGCCTGAGAAATCCTAACAGATCGGCTGTAGCACATCTTTTCCAAGATCGAAATCACGAAATGAAATTCAGCAAGACGAGAGCGATTTAGCCGAGCCAATAATGCATTATCATGTGCACATGTATAGACAGGCCGTAGAGGTCTCCAAACATAATAATTTTGACAGAAGGGAAAGGTCTTAGTATTATTCCATTCTATACCGATGTCTTAATTGACTGGAAATGAAGCAAGCTTTTGTTTTAGTATGTGCTGATAAGGTTTTGTAATACTGAATTCCGACAGGAGATGTAGGCCTACCTTGAACAACACTTGTTGTGGCTTTTTTTGGAGTGTCTTTGTTTTCTTCCATTTTTATGGCAATCTTATCTTTCTGTCTGAAAAGTGGTCGCTTACCTGCACCGCTCCCTCAAGCATGTCTTGCCCAAGATTCTCAGTTTTATCATTAATTAGTATATAATCAATCACAGACTTTGATCCTCGTGCACTCCATGTAGACTTGTGAACGTCTTTCTTCCGTAAAATGTGTTAGTAATGTTAAAATTATTAAAAGAGGCAATTTGGCGTACTTACTGTCCATTATTATCAGGAAAGGGAAAAAAAGAGATGGAAAAAACGACTCAGAATTTGGAACATAAAAATTACAGAAAGCGTTAAAGAAAAAAAGGTAGCTTGTTTTAAGTTTCCACAGACAGAAACATTAGTGAGCTGCGAAACATACAAAATAAAAAGGAATGTTGTGAAACAAATTGTGCGCAAAGCATACCTAGAGTTGTGGGACTAGCACATAAGCGTCTTAGAACACGATATACTCGGTACGTAGCAAAGTGCACACAAAATCATGAACGCACTGAACATGGAAGAAAAAGACACTGCCTCACTGAACATTATACCCCATGAAGAACGGATAAATCATTATACAGGTGTATGGTGTACATAGAAGGCCGAAGATGATACTGGAGAGAGCATATACAATGAAACAGTAAATCTAATTACTATGGAGGAGCCACAAGCAGCTTTGAAAGGCATGAAGAAGAGTAAAGCTACCGCAATACGTACAGAACTAATTAAATATTGAGGCTATGCACTAGATAAAAGGCTTTTACAATAGATAAATGGATGTTTGAGAAACCGCAAGATCTTAAACCCTTTATAAACAGCAGAAGTAATCTCTGTTTTTCAAATAAAGGAAATGCAATGACTGTAAAAACTATCGTGGCGTCAGTCCTCTAAACACTAGCTACAAACCAGATCAAAAATAATCAACAACCACATGAAGAATACCACAGAAGCTATTATTTCTGAGGAACAAAATGAAATTAGATCAGGTCATTAATGCACAGATGATGTGTTTGTAATTATGAATATTAATATTTCAGGAAAACACGGATAATCTAATACAGAAACCCTTATGGTCTTTCCATTCCTCTTGCGTGGGTGGTGTCTTTTCGTAACAGAAAGTAGATCTTATTGACAGGTTATGTTCACAGGCGTGAAGCTTGGAATGAAGGAACATAGAATATGGGATCTCGTAGAAATCGATACTGGGCCCGCTCTTGTTCGTAATCCACGCTAACGATCTTACAAAGAGTGCTTCAGAAACTATTATGTGCCCTGATGATACTAGCACGCTATTCAAAGGTACAAACAATGATAACATTACATGTGCAGTAAAGTTCGTGTATGTGTGATTCAAGTGCAGGCAGATTCCCTCAAACAACTATTCACTCCAAAATCGCGTAATATGAAGTCCTATAGCGCACTAGGAGACGTAACTCACGTAATAACTGAACAGACCTGCAAGTGATCCAAAGTTAACAGCTTGAATCTCAATCTCACAGAGAGTCATATTATGCAATTTCAGATAAGTGAAACTGTCCTGTCTGCACCAGAAATGATTTTCACTTATCATAATTAAATGAAATTGCTCTGTGTAACATTCATTTTGGTCCATTTGGATAACCTGGTGGTTCGATGAACCCTCTGCCAGGCACTTAAATGTGATTTGCAGAGTATCCATGTAGAAGTAGACATGGATAAGCTAATCGAGAAATTCAGTTCAGTGCGTTTTGCCTTTATGCCCCTATGAGAATCTCTCGTTGTATTAATCTGATATCAAGTATATGAGCTTACTTTTCATATTTTCATTCCATGTTGTCTTATGGAGCTACTCTCTGGTGTAACTGTACTTTACCGTAAAATTATTTGCTGCGTTGCTTTAAAATATTTTAAAAATGTCTTCTAAAATAATAAGATAAATCAACGTCACTTAGATTTCAGTAGGGAAACAAATTTAGCTGAGTTGATAAAGTAACAGCGACGTAGGTCAATGATAAAATCGGGAATTAATTAAATTTGAATAGAATTGTTATTACTAGAAAACGTAGAACTAAAACTATGAGTTAGTCTGGTGCATTCTAAATGCCAATGAAATCCAGCCATCCCATTGTTGATGCAATAGACGCAATGCATTGGATCACCATAACAACAGTACACCTCCTTGACGTTATGAGAGGACCGTCTTGCTTCTTGCAGAGGATACACGGACGAAATATTTGTTGAGAAGATTTTTCATCACTTACCCGTTTCCAGTCGCACTTCAAGCCATTTCTCTCTCTCTCTTTCTCTTTGTAATTACATTAGCCGACGACGCACTTGACTCGCTAACAGCGCAGGAAAGACGATATGTCTATCTACTTCATCGATTCAACTTCGACTTGTTTTTTTCCCAATTCTGATTGCAGACAGACTCTCTCCAAAGATATTTCTTACCTAACCTACAATCCGATAGTGTCTGCATTGTACACTGCTGGCCACTGTAAATGCAACACCCTGAAGGAGGCATCCGAATCAAGTGAAATTTACACCATGAGTTTGCAGCGATGAGATATGCAACTGATTAGAATTTCAGCGCAGACGCACATCACGCGCGCCTGTGGCGCCACCTCATAGCGCCATTTAAGGCTTGGCGATTTCGACGAGTGTACGTTCGGCACGTGTGTTTACCTTGTGGTTGTTTCACAAGACGATCAGTTATGCCTTGTAGACAACAGCGAACATCTTTTGATCAAGTATCCGAGTTCGACAGAGGAAGGATAGTGGCTTACCGAGATTGTGGATTATCATACAGAGAAATCGCTAGTCGTGTTGGACGAAACCAAACTACTGTAATGCGGATATGTGACCGTTGGATGCAGGAGGGTACGACGGACCGACGTGGTCGATCGCATTCACCTCGGAGCACCACTGCATGTGCTGATAGGCAAATTGTGCGCATGGCAGTGACGGATCGCTCAGTGACATCCCGAACCATAGCACAGCACATTGCGTCTGTAACGCATCCAGTGTCTGCGCCTACCATTCGACGCCGTTTACAGCAGAGTGGTCTGTCCGCAAGACGTCCATTGCTTCGTCTACCATTGTCGCAGAACCACAGACGTCTCCGTCGCCAATGGTGTGATGGCAGACGGATGTGGACGGCAGAATGGAATGACGTCTTTACTGACGAGGCACGCTTCTGTCTGCAGCACCACGATGGTCGGATTCGAGTGTGGAGAGGATGCTGGACAGCTGCATTATGCACCGCCACACTGGTCTTGCACCGGGTATTATGGTATGGGGCGGTATTGGATATTACTCTCGCACGCCTCTAGTAAGCATTGCCGGTACTTTAAATAGCCGGCACTACATATCCGAGGTGCTGGAGCCAGTTGTCCTTCCTTACCTTCAGGGCTCGGCCACAGCCATATTTCAACAGGATAATGCGCGACCACATGTGGCACGCATTGTCCGAAGGTTCTTCGTCAATAACCAGATTGAATTGCTTCCCTAGCCGGCTTGCTCTCAGGATCTTTCGCCGATAAAAACATGTGGTCCATGGTTGCTCAACGAGTGACCCAGATTACATCCCCAGCTGCCACACCAGATGATCTTTGGCAACGTGTGGAAGCTGCTTGGGCTGCTGTACCCCAGGAACACGTCCAACGTCTCTCTGACTCAATGCCGAGACGTGTGGCAGCGGTGATCTCCAGCAATGGCGGCTACTCTGGCTACTGATTCTGGCAGGAACCACATGTCACAGACGTCTGTAAACGTAATCATTTGATACTTGGTCAACATGTTATCTACAAAATAAATTTTGTTGTGCTACCTCTTGTCTTTCTTGGTGTTGCATTTACGGTGGCCAGCAGTGTATATAATACAGTCTCTGTGACGTAACTTAGTTTAATGTAAGCCTGAAATTTACAACGTTTTAAAGAGTAAATACAAATTTTCACTACTACTAAAGTTATTTGGAGCGGGTAATAGATACAAAATATTATCAACAATGAGACAACAAAAATCGAGAACAAGCATTTTATCCGAAATTATACCACATCTGTGATGTCGTATTTAAAGATGGAGTGATGTAATTAACGTAAAAAACATATTCGGTGTTAGTCGACTGTGACTGTTGGTTAAAATTTATAAAAAAGCGGTTCAGAGATCGCTACCAGACGCAGTCTCCTTTTATCTTGCTCAGATCATTTAATATTGCAACATATTTCGCGTTATAACCTCATTATTAGGCAAAATATATCATGTTGTCTTTTAGGCCACTCTACCGCAGTCGCAGTTTCACAAGTAATATGGGATGTATTACGTCTTTGTGACTGTAATAAAAGTCTTACTTAGATCTAACAGTTTCGCTTTATTTTAAAGCATCTTTGGTGGTAACTGTAACTATTATTGTTTTTTCTTACAAACAGAGGTCGTAAACAGTTATTATGTTTTCAGTTACTATTAGCAAACATTTCTCATGTTTTAAATTACTATTGTTACTGAAGTTTTTTGGCTCTTATTGTATTTCTTAACGTTCTTCTACACGTAGGTGTTCGATTTATATCATGCTGCACTTCCCTGATACAAAATACGTTATAGTTTTCTTGTTTCGCGACATAGAGCTCGTGTAATCTGTTTTGATCGCTCTGAATGTGATCATCTTTTGGAGTTAGTGTTCGTGTGTGTGTGTGTGTGTGTGTGTGTGTGTGTGTGTGTGTGTGTGTGTGTGTGCGTGGAAAATGTTCTGAGAATGCTGAACTGTTCGTGTCATGTTTATATGCTTTCTTATGCCTTTTGTATCCTATTTCAGATGTTATACTGGTCAGTCCTGTTTGCAGATCATCGCAGTTGTCACTTCGCCAGTCTTTTGCTCCAGTCGTGAAATGTTTGCGGGGAGAATGCTTGCTGGTTAGCCTCTGCGTGAGCTCCAGTCTCTCTGACTTTGCCTTCACGGTTTTTTCAAGAAATATATTAAGGATAAGCAACATGTTGGTTTGGTCTTCTAGGAACGTACCCCTCGTAATTTTAGCAGTCAACCACACCAGGATGCAAGACGCCTCTCTTGCAGCGTTTGTCGCGTTGGCTCAGCATCTCTATGATGTCTTCCCTCTCATTAAATGAACCTGTAAGGAAACACACTGCTCTTCTTCGGGCCTTTTATATTTCCTCTATAAATCGTATCTGGTACGAGCATTATTGAAGTACTGGTCGAACGAGAGTAGTGTGGCAGAAGAAAACTTTCCCACACCTTGTGCCTTACGCCTGCGTCTCCATATATTCAGCCGCGACAGGTGGAAATTGCCTATTTAGCCAATATCTTCTGCAGACACAGTAGGATGTTAATTCCCTGATTTTTTTCATCAAGCGACCCACTTTCGTAGAAACATTCTTGCGGAGCAAAATTCGTCGCAACTTCAACGGTGGTCTATTGAGTCGGACAGGGCATCTAAGATGTTACCTTCAAGAGTCGGTGGTTTGAGTAACTGCTAAATTTTAATTTTCAGATGAGGTATTTAGAACAATTTCAAATGATTCACTGTCCTTACTGCCCTCCTTACTCACTTGAGTCTCCCAGTTTATAGCTGATACTTTGAAATCTTCACCTAATACCATAATATGATCAGGAAATATACGCGAAATATTCTCAAAGTTTCCCCATGAATATTCCACCACTACCGGTAGTGAGTTTGGGGGGGGGGGGGGGAGGGTGTATCCATAAAAGAATCCGTTTACCAAGTTTCAACCATCTTTAACACTTTCGTTCACTCAAAGCATAAGAAGCTTGTACTGACTTCACTAAATATTATCATATTGCTTACAGCTATAAATACAACCACTGGCGTTTAACCTATTTTTACGATGTACATTGTAGTCGTAATTTACACTTTCATTGTTATTAACATCTGGTTTCAGCCCCTTTCTGGCCTAGTACTGTATGGGCAATGTTTGCTTTTATAGGCGAGACTAGTTCTGGGTCCTTTCTGTAGATCCTCCTGTGGTTAAGTATTAACATTTTATTTCTCCAGTCTGCCCCGTCTCTAATGACCCCGATGTCAACGAGGCATTAAACGCAATCTTGCTTTCTTTTCCCATCTGCCATGACGAACGCTACTCTCTTAAATTAATGGGGATAGTATTCTTCCCTGTGTGAAGTCAGAATATGTCTTATCAGGCCTGTGGGGGGATTTCTCTGTCCCAAGGCGGGGGGGGGGGGGGGGGGAATTGTACAATTCTCCAACAAATAGTGGAGGTCGAGAAAGCAGCATCCGAGATCGCTATACAATTGTCCGAACCTCTGGTTTGAACCGCCTACTTGCCTCCAAACCAGAGGACCGCAGTTGGTTTTGGAAACGATGCTGCAAAAAACTATCTCTGCTTGCATCCAACGAGAGAGACTGGCTGTCTTTAGCATAGTAGCCAGCCACCTGTAGAAACCGAGGATGACCTCTGAACGCAGGTAGCAAGCAGCATTCATCGTTAACAAATTTATGTCTATATCACAAGTAACATAACATTAACCAAGGAGTCTGTGGGCGCAATCTAAGTTCTGTAGCTACCCTGCTTCTGGTTTTTACGACACCCTTTTCACAAAATGTAAATGCACTAAAATTTCGGTTGAAACTTAGAATAAGTTGGCATACACTCGTTAATACAGAACAATGTAAATACGCAATTTACTTCTTCGCCGAAACACCTGAGAACAAAACCTAAACTGAATTCTGTATATAAACAGGAACAACTAGTGTTGCTGCAAGACCGCGGCTACACAACTTTCAACATTTTTGTATAGAGTTATTCGTTTGACAGGTTTATTTATTTCTTGTTTCCTTAGGTTGTTAACAAATTTATTTCCATACGTATATACCAGCTTGTCTGTTGACCTTTAATGTTATGTTCTTGTTGTGTAGTAGTGTTGTTGTTGACCTGTGTGTTGGTGAGGAGTGTTGTGGATCCCTTCATCTTTTACTTGTCTAGTTTGTTTTATCTTTACGTCTTTCTGCGTATACTAATTCAATTTTATGACTAGAGATTCTCGGCTTGTGTTGTTTTTTGATATTGGAGTTATTATGTCTGGCTCCTTATTGTGCTTTATTTCTCTAGTGGTACTGTGTAACCTGTTGAGCATGTATCCGAGAGCTGCTTATTTTTGAGACTGTGAGTGCTTTGATGATTGATGTAGTACTGTATCTGTTGTGGTGGTTTTACTGTAAATACTGAATGATTGTTGGTTGTTTTTCTTTGTGATAGGTATGTCTAGGAAGTTTATTTGTTCTTCTTGTTGTTTCTCTATACTAAACTTTATGATTCGTGTTGTGTGTTTATGTGCAGAAAGCCTAGGTTTTTCGTTCGCACCAAGCATCCACGTATTTCCATCAGTATAGTAGATCACAAAGGAGATCCATATACTCGGTTTAATCTCGCCACTAAGTCCTGTAACGTCACCTCCGAACTCGACAGTCAGTGCTACTTTAAAGAAGCAAGATCGTGTACTCATTTTCCTTTCCAACAATAATTCGCGACTGGCCGTGCACTCTGCATGCTTCAGTAAGAGAGAACGAGTCTACGTGAATGAAGCGATTGCAGCGCTACAAATCTCACAAGGGGACAGTACGAACTTCCTCTCACCTATATGTTTCTTACTGACACGGTGTGTGGGGCACGACTAGGTCTCCAACAGGCGAAAGTAGGAACTCTGAATCGTTTTGGAGAAAATCGAGTCTGAAAATGTTAGGGCTGCTTATACAGGGTGGTCCATTGATCGTGACCGGGCGAAATATCTCACGAAATAAGCGTCAAACGAAAAAACTACAAAGAATGAAACTTGTCTAGCTTGAAGGGGGAAACCAGATGGCGCTATGGTTGGCCCGCTAGATCGCGTTGTCATAGGTGAAAGGATATCAACTGATTATTTTAAAATAGGAACCCCATTTTTTATTACATATTCGTGCTGTTTGTAGACTTAGAGAAAGCTTTTGACAATGTTGACTGGAATACACCTTTCAAATTCTAAAGGTGGCAGGGGTAAAATACAGGGAGCGAAAGGCTATTTACAATTTGTACAGAAACCAGATGGCAGTTATAAGAGTCGAGGGGTATGAAAGGGAAGCAGTGGTTGGGAAGGGAGTAAGACAAGGTTGTAGCCTCTCCCCGATGTTGTTCAATCTGTATATTGAGCAAGCAGTAAAGGAAACAAAAGAAAAATTCGGAGTAGGTATTAAAATCCATGGAGAAGAAATAAAAACTTTGAGGTTCGCTGATGGCGTTGTAATTCTGTCAGAGAGAGCAAAGGACTTGGAAGAGCAGTTGAAGGGAATGGACAGTGTCTTGAAAGGAGGATATAAGATGAACATCAACAAAAGCAACGAAGATAATGGAATGTAGTCGAATTAAGTCGGGTGATGCTGAGGGAATTAGATTAGGAAATGAGACACTTAAAGTAGTAAAGGAGTTTTGCTATTTGGGGAGCAAAATAACTGATGATGGTCGAAGTAGAGAGGATATAAAATGTAGACTGGCAATGGCAAGGAAAGCTTTTCTGAAGAAGAAAAATTTGTTAACATCGAGTATAGATTTAAGTGTCAGGAAGTCATTTCCGAAAGTATTTGTATGGAGTGTAGCCATGTATGGAAGTGAAACATGGACGATAAATAGTTTGGACAAGAAGAGAATAGATGCATTCGAAATGTGGTGCTACAGAAGAATGCTGAAGATTAGATGGGTAGATCACATAACCAATGAGGAAGTATTGAATAGGATTGGGGAGAAGAGAAGTTTGTGGCACAACTTGACCAGAAGACGGGATCGGTTGGTAGGACATGTTCTGAGGCATCAAGGGATCACCAATTTAGTATTGGAGGGCAGCGTGGAGGGTAAAAATCGTAGAGGGAGACCAAGAGATGAATACACCAAGCAGATTCAGAAGGATGTAGATTACAGTAGGTACTGGGAGATGAAGAAGCTTGCACAGGATAGAGTAGCATGGAGAGCTGCATCAAACCAGTCTCAGGACTGAAGACCACAACAACAACAACGTTCGTGTAGTACGTAAAGAAATATGAATGTTTTAGTTGGACCACTTTTTTCGCTTTGTGATAGATGGCGCTGTAATAGTCACAAACATGTGGCTCACATTTTTAGACGAACAGTTGGTAACAGGTAAATTTCTTAAATTAAAATGCAGAACGTAGATACGTTTGAACATTTTATTTCGGTTGTTCCAATGTGATACATGTACCTTTGTGAACTTATCGTTTCTGAGAACGCATGCTGTTACAGCGTGATTACCTGTAAATACCACGTTAATTCAATAAATGCTCAAAATGATGTCCGTCAACCTCAATGCATTTGGCAATATGTGTAACGACATTACTCTCAACAACGAGTAGTTCGTCTTCCGTAATGTTCGCACATGCATTGACAATGCGCTGACGCATGTTGTCAGGCGTTGTCGGTGGATCACGATAGCAAATATCCTTCAACTTTCCCCACAGAAAGAAATCCGGTGACGTCAGATCAGGTGAACGTGCGGGCCATGGTATGGTGCTTCGACGACCAATCCACCTCTCATGAAATATGCTATTCAAGACCGCTTCAACCGCACGCGAGCTATGTGCATGACATCCATCATGTTGGAAGTACATCGTCATTCTGTCATGCAGTGAAACATCTTGTAGAAACATCGGTAGAACATTACGTAGGAAATCAGCATACATTGCACCATATAGATTACCATCGATAAAATGGGGGCCAATTATCCTTCCTCCCATAATGCCGCACCATACATTAACCCGCCAAGGTCGCTGATGTTCCACTTGTCGCAGCCATCGTGGATTTTCCGTTGCCCAATAGTTCATATTATGCCGGTTTGGGTTACCGCCGTTGGTGAATGACGCTTCGTCGCTAAATAGAACACGTGCAAAAAAATCTATCATCGTCCCGTAATTTGTCTTGTGCCCAGTGGCAGAACTGTACACGACGTTCAAAGTCGACGCCATGCAGTTCCTGGTGCATAGAAATATGATACGGGTGCAATCGATGTTGGTGTAGCATTCCCAACACCGACGTTTTTGAGATTCCCGATTCTCGCACAATTTTTCTGCTTCCAGAATGAGATTTTCACTCTGCAGCGGAGTGTGCGCTGATACGAAACTTCCTGGCAGATTAAAATTGTGTGCCCGAGCGAGACTCGAACTCGGGACCTGCTACTGATGTGCGGATTAGCCGCGACAGCAGCTAAAACACCTACTTGGGCATCATCATTTGTTGCAGGTCGTGGTTGACGTTTCACATGTGGCTGAACACTTCCTGTTTCCTTAAATAACGTAACTCTCTGGCGAACGATCCGGACACGTGGTTGATGTCGTCCAGGATACCGAGCAGCATACATAGCACACGTCCGTTGGGCATTTTGATCACAATAGCCGTACATCAACGCGATATCGACGTTTTCCGCAATTGGTAAACGGTCCATGTTAACACGGGTAATGTATCACGAAGCAAATACCGCACTGGCGGAATGTTGCGTGATACCACGTACTTATACGTTTACGACTATTACAGCGCCATCTGTCACAAAGCGACAAAAGTGGTCCAACTAAAACATTCATATTTCTTTACGTACTACACGAATATGTAATAAAGAATGGGGGTTCCTATCTAAAAAGACGCAGTTGATATCCGTTTCACCTATGGCAGCGCCATCTAGCGGGCGAACCATAGCGCCATGTGGTTTCCCCCTTCAAACTAGCCTAGTTTCGTTCTTTGTAGTTTTTTCATTTGACGCTTATTTCGTGAGATATTTGGCCCGTTCACTATCAATGGACCATCCTGTATACTTTGTCTGGCCACTAATGTGCAATGAATACGCAGACGAGCGAGTAACCGCTTAGTTTCATATGCGCGAGGTCTGGGATCGAATTTCGCTGCCGATACTGCTTACCGTTGTGGATTATCTGCACCAACATTCAGTGCTATGCTTCGATGCGCGTGGTACTTCGCGAAATTGTGCGACGACCGAGAACGTTTATGAAAGTAAAGGAAGTTCGTTTTGTAATACACGCACTGAAAAAAGGCAATGGACATCCAGAAATTCGGTGTGCCTTACATCTGCTGTACGTCGGCATAATTTTCGTTTTCCATGTTTCTACGGTCATTATCATCCTGATCCGTGCAGTGCTGTATGGGTTACACGTTACACACGGTGAACATTAATAAAAGCGACAACCTGCAGGGATGGATTTCTGAATGGAAATGGAGGAAAAGAGGTGCTATGAACATGAGTTCGGAAATGCATCGTTGACACGGTAGATGGTGCTGACGAATGACAGTTCCTCTGACCACGTGCCTTGTGTGTTGCAGGATGTGTGATTGACGCAGCGTACTGTGAGCAGTAGAATAGTCCGTATTCATATCGGGAACAAGGCGAGATGGTGTTTGTGTACGGCCAAGCAGATAGAAACGGTCGAGAGGCAGCACGGCTATTCCAAAACGAGTACTCTCACAGGCACCAACCGGACAACGTTTCAAGCACTTATTGAGTATTTGTGTGGTCGTGGGTCCTTTTAGAACGACGAACGTGCAGGGAGGTGGTGGACTGTGCGCACCAGATTTGGTGGAACGATACTGAGGAGAAGGCTAGTACAAGCTCCAGGCAAGTGGCCCGCCAGTAAGGCTAAGCCAAATTACGATTATGTGTGTCCTGCATGGCAACCACTACTATCCCTATTACCTGCAACTCACAACAGACGGCGCCGAGCGAGGTGGCGCAGTGGTTAGCATACTGACCTCGCACTCGCGACGAGGACGGTTCAATTCCGCGTCCGGCCATTCTGATTGAGGTTTTCCGTGATTTCCCTAAAGCGGTTCAGGCAAATGCTGGGATGATTCCTTTGAAAGGCACGGTCGACTTCCTTCCCCATCCTTCCCTAATCCGATGAGACCGACGACCTCACTGTTTGGGCTCTTCCACAAACAATCCAACCAACCAACCGAACACAGGGCAAGTGGTCAGAGGAACTGTCATTCCTCAGCGCCATCTACCGTGGCAAAGACGCATTTCTGGACGATTGTTCATAGGAGCTTTCTTCCTCCAGTTCCAGTGAGGAATTCGCCCCTGCAGTTTGTCGGATTTATTAATGTTCACACTGTATTTGTCACAAATGTAGATAAAGTAATGTAAATAAAATGACTACACTTATTTGACTGAAAGTTCTCTCGTATCCTTTTTTTGATTTCTAATCTCCGTAAGAAAAAAAACCTTTTTTCCCTTTTTCATGTTAAAGCTGTCGTTAGAAATATTTGGGATTGAAAAGTGAACTACCGGCAGCGAGATTCGATCCAGAGATCTTCGCTCTCCTTGCATATAAGCGACCATACAAGGTATATAAGCACGCCCAAAATTTGCAAACTCGATTTTCTCTAAAAAGGTCGACAGTTGCGTTTTCCTAAAAAATGGTTCAAATGGCCCTGAGCACTATGGGACATAACATCTGAGGTCACCAGTCCCCTAGACTTAGAACTACTTAAACCTAACTACCCTAAGGACATCACACACACCCATGCCCGAGGCAGGATTCGAACCTGCGACCGTAGCAGTCACGCGGTTCCGGACTGAAGCGCCTAGAACCGCACGGCCACCACGGCCGGCTGCGTTTTCCTACTTATACATGTTGAAGTCCTAATCGTGCCCTACACATCCTGTTAATATGAATCAAATCGGTAGTGGGAAGTCTGTACTGTCTCCTTGTCAAATTAGTTATACTCGCTGAAGAACAGCGGAAATGGAGGAAGCCCTTTAGCACTGATCTAACAGTAGCGCCCTGATTTGTGACGTATGCAACCCGAACGTTAGACTCGTACTCTCTCCGTTTCTGTCTCTAGAAGACACCCTAGAGGTGGTCTTCTCTTGGAGACGGCTGCTTGAGACCCAGGACCAGCAGGTCTGGTGGTGGCTTCCAAATCAGCGGCTAGCTAACACTGCGAGGAGAAGTTGAAACTGCTCGTTCCCAAATTGGCCCGACGGCCGGCGTGGAGACAAGTCACAGCATCGGCCGTTGACAGAAGTCCAGGAACCGCTCGAAGAACAAATACAAGTACTGACTGCCAGTGGATGCCCGACGAGCATTTATAGTCGCTCTAGCCAGCTATGTTGTGACATGAGCCTGTTTCCGGTCACCTAAACGGCTATGGAAACGTAGCGTTGTGTCGTGACAAGTGGAAACCCGCACACCACTACGGCGGACTGCGGTATTGCAGCATGGAGTGCCAGCAGTATTCTAGCAAGCAGCAGCAGCATTTTCTAGGCGGCTTTGTCTGCACGCTCCCCGCCACGTTGCAAAGTACGATCTGTGGTTGTTACCCCGAAAGTGTGGTAAAAGTCATCGTTTCACTTTTATGTTATCCACTGCTACATCCTAATGATTCGTTGATTTTTATTTCTATCTCATAGTCTGCAGCACTAACTGGAAACTCCTCCGCTCTGCATTACAAAACACTCAGTGCCTTTTTTTTTATGTGAGTTGTCAGTGAAAGTGTCTGAGTTTGTTGGTTTCCTGTATACATTCATGTTCTGGGTTTTTTTGTATTAATTGTGGCCATGCCTAAAAAATGTTTTGTTGTCTATCTGGTATTCTATGAAGAACTAGATATTTTCTGTGAACTATTGAATCTAAGCAACGAAGTTTGCACGAGTATATCTGAGGGTATTTTTGTCACCTAGTTACAAGAAAAAGCGTGTTTGTCTCACTAAAAGCATTTCGCTTTATAGAAGTAAAGAATCATCAGCGGTCTGTAATTAAATATATTTATAGTCTGATTTGTTTTATAGGTAGAGAAAGAGTTTGTTAACAAATAGTTGGTATTTACATACGGTAATTTTCGATGGGTTTTTCGCGTGCATCAGGAAATGCCATTGCGAACACGTCTTTGGTTTCTTTCATTGGCCAACTGTTTATTTTGTGTTAATGCTTTGGGTATGTGGAAATTTTCTTGGAAAGGGAGGAGTTTCTGTCTGTACTGATTCTTATGATGTTCATGTCTTTTTCAATAGTGCTTGATGTGTGATATCCCTGTATACGATGGCCTACAAATGGTTTGTACCCTATTTCAGTGCATTGATGTATTCTTTATATCTTGTTCCAAATGTTTTACCAGACATTCGGCACGTATATTTTTTTACAGTCTCTCCAACTGAGTTGATAGATACCAGATTATTGGTATCTGTCTCGTTTTGATTTAGGTTTTGGGATATGTTTTTGTATTGAAATATTTGTTTTGTAAGCAATAGTTATGCCTTGTTTTTTGAATGTGTTACCTATCTTACGTGTGTATTTGTTATGGTAGGTCATTGTATGCCATTTTTTGTGATTGTGCGGGTTGTATGTGTTGATGAGGTTTGGTTAGCTTTTCCCATTGTTTGTGCCTTTATTTTTCTATTTAGTTTGTCTACCAGTGGTTCTTTCAGTACATTTTTCATGCTATTTGTTTTATAATGGCTAGCACGTTTTGGTAATCAGAAGTGTAACGGGGATCCTGTTCAGTCTGTTTACCATGTACCTGATTGCGGTTTGTTTCTCATTCTGCAAGTGGTTTGAGGTTATATTTCATATAGTGTCACTTTTGTGTGTATGTGATTGTCTTTTCTTATGGTTATGTCTAGAGAGGAACAGGAGTACTACAGAGCAAGCACTATTGAAAAACATATGAACATCATCAGAATCAGTAAAGACAGTCATCTCCCCCCCATTCCCAGAAAATTTCCACATACCCAAAGCATTAACACAAAATAAACAGTCGCTCAATGAACAAATAAATATTGGAACCTGATACTATATAAAATGATTGAAGAAATCACATAAAAAAGGAAAGGGCCTTTAGCATACTTTAACCCCTGTCTCCAACTCACTCTCCATCCCTTCATTATTCTTACACAATACATAAATACATAGTAACATAATTAAATAGAATAACACGCATGTAATGAACTACACAGAAAGAAAAATAGTACGGGTCAAAGAAAAACTAGTGGCAACGTTGGCAACACTAAAAAACAAAATACGCACTTAGAAGTTTGCAAATAAACAATGAACACAAATGTACAAAATTGTGATGTGTTAAACTTTAAAACCCATAGTTCTGAAAAGCAGCGTAAAGTGAAACCACAGTTATCAGTTCCTAACGAAGAAAGAAAACAAAAACATGCTAGCAGACGGCATTTGCTGATGTAGCTGAAATACCGGGCAGAAATTACCGTACATAGAAACGGTGAACTGATTTTTTATCTAGAAAACAAATAAAATTGTAAATGTCATTCATTACAGACCACTGATGATTCTTTACCTCAATAAACCGAAATGCATCTGGCGAGAAAAAACACGCGTTTTCGTGTTGTTGTAACGACGGTACAAATATACCCTCAGCAACTGTAAAGCAACTACGGACAATATGGCCAGACAAACGAAAAATTTAAGTTTCTGTTTCTTCAGTCCCATTATACAATGAAGAGCCAAAGAAACTGGTACACCTGTAGGTCCCCCGCGAGCATGCAGAAGTGCCGCAACACGACGTGTCATGGACTCGATTAATGTCTGAAGTAGTGTCGGACGGAACTGACACCATGAATCTCGCAGGTTGTCCATAAATCCGTAAGATACGAGGGGGTGAAGATCTCTCCTGAATAGCACCTTGTAAGGCATCCCACATATGGTCAATAATGTTCATGTCTGGGAAGTCTGGTAGCCAGCGGAAGCGTTTAAACTCAGAAGAGTGTTCCTGGAGTCACCCTGTAGCAATTATGGACATCTGAGGTGTCGCATTGTCCTGCTGGAATTGCCCAAGTCCGTCGGAATACACAATGGACATGAACGGCTGCAGGTGATCAGACAGGATGCTTACGAACGTGTCATCTGTCAGGGTCGTATCTAGACGTATCAGGGGTCCCATATCGTCCAACTGTACACGGCCCACACCATTACAGAGCCACCACCAGCTTGAACAGTCCCCCGCTGACATACAGGGTCCATAGGTTCATGAGGTTGTCTCCATACCCGTACACGTCCATCCACTCGGTACAATTTGAAACGAGACTCGTCCGACCAGGTAACATGTTTCCAGTCATCAACAGTCCAATGTCAGTGTTGATGCGCCCAGCCGAGGTGTAAAGTTTTGTATCGCGCAGTCATCAAGGGTACACTAGTGGGTCTTCGGCTCCGAAAGCCCATATCAATGATGTTTCGTTGAATGGTTCGTACGCTGACACTTGCTGATGGCCCAGCATTGAAATCTGCAACAATTTGCGGAAGGGTTGCCCTTCTGTCGCGTTGAACAATTCTCATCACTCGTCGTTGGTTCCGATATTGCAGGATCTTTCTCCGGGCGCAGCGATGTCGGAGATTTGATGTTTTACCGGATTGCTAATATTCACGGTACACTCCTGGAATGGTCGTACGGGAAATCTGCACTTCGTCGCTACCTCGGAGATGCTATGTCCCATCGCTCGTGCGCCTACTATAACACCACGTTCAAACTCACTTAAATCGTAATAACCTGCCATTATAGCAGCAGTAACTGATCTAACAAATGTGCCAGATACTTGTTGTCATGTATAGGTGTTGCCGACCGCAGCGCTGCATTCTGTCTGCTTACATATCACTGTATTTGAATACGAATGCCTATACCAGTTTCTTTGGAACTTCGGTATATATTATCAACGTGTCATCAGTGTAATCTGCAGTAATACAGTTCTCTAAATGATGTTATCTGCATCTCCATCTCCATCAATATTCTGCATGGGAGGGTATGTCCCATTTTGTAACCGTTATTAGGCTTTCTTCCCGGTCCATTCACGTATGGAGCGCCGGAAGGATGAATGAATGCCTCTGCGCGTGCCGTAATTATTCTGATCTTTTCCTCACGATCGCTGTTTTAGCGATACCTAGGGGGTAGGATGCCACTTGAATCTTCTGACAGGAAGCACCAGGGGGTTGTAGTGTATTGCCAGAGTCACCATTTAAAGCCGGTTCTTTAAACTTTCTTATGAGACTTTCTCGGGATAGTTTATGTCTGTCTTCAAGTCTGCCAGTTCAGTTTCTTCAGCATCTCTGTGACACTTTATCACGTGTCAAACAAACTTTTGACCATGCGTATTGCTCTTCGATGTATACCTTGAACATCTCCTGTTAGTCCTATTTGATATGGGTCCCATACACTTGAGTGGTGTTCCGAATGAACCACAGGGGTGATTTGTAAGGAATCTCCTTTGTAGAATGATCGCACTTTCCGAGTATTCTATCGTAAACCAAAGTCTACAACCTGCTTTAGCAACGACTGAGCCTATGTGATCATTTCATTTCGTATTCCTGCCAAGTGTTACACCCAGTTATTTGTATGACTTGTCCGATTCCAACTGTCACTCACTGATGCTATAGTCGTGGAATGCGACCTTCAGAAAGGTTATTTGACGATGGCGCGCTTGAAAAACACATGCGCGACAAGCTGTAGCTGCAATTCCTTCCTTCTTTTTCATTTTCAACAGGGAGGCCAAGAACCTTTCTTGCATTGCTAGAGAAAGTGTGTTTAACGGAAGTGTTTTCGAAGAAGTACGTACGGCTTTTGTAATGTTATATCTAAACAATAAGTTTATGAAAGGGATCTCATTTGCAGGTTCAAATGGTTCAAATGGCTCTGAGCACTATGCGACTTAACTTCTGAGGTCATCAGTCGCCTAGAACTTAGAACTAATTAAACCTAACTAACCTAAGGACATCACACACATCCATGCCCGAGGCAGGAGTCGAACCTGCGACCGTAGCGGTCGCTCGGTTCCAGACTGTAGCGCCTAGAACCGCACGGCCACTCCGGCCGGTTCATTTGCAGGCGAATGGTCTCTTTACAGCAAAAAAGATGTCTTGTAGAAGCAGAGACGAAGGGTGGAGACAAACTTGCAATGGAAGCATACATCCAGCGAGTCACTCCTTTGGACGATTGTAATGCACACGTACATTTAACAAACGATGCTCCAGTAAGACACAATTCTTAAGCGTTTTCGAGTCATTGAGGTTCAAGGCCTGGCCGGCCGCTGTGGCCGAGGGGTTCTTGGCGCTTCATTTCGGAACCGATCTGCTGCTACGGTCGTAGGTTCGAATCCTGCCTCGGACATGGATGTGTGTGATGTCCTTAGGTTAGTTAGGTTTAAGTAGTTCTAAGTGTAGGGGACTGAAGACCTCAGATGTTAAGTCCCATAGTGCTCAGAGCCATTTGAACCATTTTCAAAGCCTGTTGAAAACAATAGTACTACCCGCCGAGTAGCGGCGTCAGCGCAACCGATTAAGGCAGCAGACTAGAAATCTGTCCATACTGCGTTCAGGTGTCATTTTCTTTTCCCTGTTCTTCTAGCAAACACTTGCGTTGCTACGACGAATCATGTTTCTTCGGAAAGGAACAAAAATAATAACAATAATAATAATAACAGTAATAATAATATCCACAATGGTAAATTCGCGGCGCTATATACACTGTCTCAACAAAAGTATCCGGACTTCTATTACTGGACATGAATATGATGTATGTCCACCCCTCGCCTTTATGACGGCTTGAACTCTGCTGAAGCACTTTCAATGTTTGTGGAGCCCATTATTCCCCAAGAGCCGAAATCACAGAATGTAATGATGTTGGACGTTGGGTCTGGAGCGAAGTCAACTCTCCAATGCATCCCAAAGGTGTTCCATTGGGTTCAGGTCGGAATCTGGCCAGGCTGATGCATTTCAGGAATGTTATTGTCACAAACCACTGTATCACTGTTGCAGTTTATGGCATGGTTCACTGTCGTGCTGACAGAAACATCTTCATCTCAGACCTGTTCCTCCACTGTGCGTACAACACGCTGCTGTAAAATGTGTACAAATGATACAACATTTAGCGTTTTCTTAAGTACAACAAAAGGACCACAGTCCAACAACAAAAAACACACCAACATCGTAACATCACCTCCTCTGAACTTCACTGTTGGCACTACATACGATGGCAGGTTACGTTCTCCAAGCAATCGGCAAACACAAACCCTTCCATCGGATTGCCACCGTGTGTAGCCTGATTCATCACAACAAAGACACTCGTTTCGAGTCATCCACTGTTGAATGGCACTGTTCTTTACACCACCTCAAGCGTCGCTTAGAGTTGAGGGATGCTCGACCATTGCACCTCATTATTTTTAACTCCATACGCACAGTCATTGTGTTAGCTCGTCTACTGGTAGCACTTTGGAATTCAAGAGTGACACTTTCCTCTGATTTGGTGCCACTTTTTACAAAAACCGTCCTCAATGCTCGACGGTTCCTGGCCATCAGTTCGTGAGATCTGCCTGGCCTTGGTTTAGGCATGGTTATCCCTCCGCGTTTCCACTTCACAATCACGTCACCGGCAGTCATCCTGGGAGCTTTACAGGAGTCGAAATGTCCCTGATACATTAGTTTCACAGGTGACATCCAGTGACTAGGCCACGTTCGAAGTAGCTTGAGCTCTCCTGGCCGACGAATGCTGGTATTACAGCTTCTCATTTGACAACACAATACTCCACACCTTATTTTACAATGGAGCATTGCATAGGAGTGTCCGGATACTTTTGATCAAACAGAGTATTGGTGGTATAATAAGGGATCGTGATGAAATGAACATTTAATTACCAGTACCTTTATGTGACAGCTGCAGTTAAGTCATACTGAGCCGTATCTTCTTCGATTAGCGCACACAATATCTGAATTGTTTTGCAGCACCGGCCGCTGTGGACGAGCGGTTCTAGGCGATTCAGTCCGGAACCACGAGGCTGGTACGGTCGCAGGTTCGAATCCTGCCTCGGGCATGCATGTGTGTGATGTCCTTAGGTTAGTTAGGTTTATTTAGTTCTAAGTCTAGGGCACTGATGACCTCAGATGTTAAGTCCCATAGTGCTTAGAGCCATTTGAACAATTTTTGTTTTGTTTTGGAGCATCAATAAAAAGCAGCTGCATCCTCAGTCTCTGAAACAAATCAATGATACCTACTTTTATATTGGTTGCGTTGCAGATCACTGTATTTCAGTACGGGAAGTGGTCGAATTTAAGTAACCATTTCATAAATGATTAAGATACTCGTTCATTACTGTACACTGTAACAATACGTTTAGTTTATAATGACTTTACAACGGCAACATTTCATTAAGAGCGCTAGTGTACGATAAATAAATATTTTATTATGATTCCTCGACATACTTCGCCACGAGTGTATCACTATCACAGGTGTTTTTATTATTGTTCCTTTCCGAAGAAACATGATTCGCTGCAGCGATATGTGTGTTGGTGGAAGACTGGAAAAAATTATGACACCAAACCAGCAATGGATGACCTCTAGTCTGCCGTATTAGGCAGTTGCGCTGTTTCCGCTGCCCGAGTGTTGGCACTCTCGTATGTTATTCAACTGAAGGTATTCAACTGACTCATGTTGTTGTTGTGTTGTTGTGGTCTTCAGTCCTGAGACTGGTTTGATGCAGCTCTCCATGCTACTGTATCCTGTGCAAGCTTCTTCCTCTCCCAGTACCTACCACAACCTACATCCTTCTGCATCTGCTTAGTGTATTCATCTCTTGGCCTCCCTCTACGATTTTTACCCTCCACGCTGCACTCCAATACTAAATTGGTGATCCCTTGATGTCTCAGACAATGTTCTACCAACCAATCCCTTCTAGTCAAGTTGTGCCACAAACTCCTCCCCAATCCTATTCAATACTTCCTCATTAGTTACGTGATCTACCCAAATAATCTTCAGCATTCTTCTGTAGCACCACATTTCGAAAGCTTCTATTCTCTTCTTGTCCAGACTATTTATCGTCCACGTTTCACTTCCATACATGGCTACACTCCATACAAATACTTTCAGAAACGACTTCTTGACACTTAAATCTGTACTCGACGTTAAAAAATTTCTCTTCTTCAGAAACGCTTTCCTTGCCATTGCCAGTCTACATTTTATATCCTCTCTACTTCGACCATCATCAGTTATTTTGCTCCCCAAATAGCAAAACTCCTTTACTACTTTAAGTGTCTCATTTCCTAATCTAATTCCCTCAGCATCACCCGACTTAATTTGACTACATTCCATTACCCTCGTTTTGCTTTTGTTGATGTTCATCTTATATCCTCCTTTCAAGACACTGTCCATTCCGTTCAACTGCTCTTCCAAGTCCTTTGCTGTCTCTGACAGAATTACAATGTCATCGGCGAACCTCAAACTTTTTATTTCTTTTCCATGGATTTTAATTTCTACTCCGAATTTTTCTTTTGTTTCCTTTACTGCTCGCTCAATATACAGATTGAATAACATCGGGGAGAGGCTACAAACCTGTCTCACTCCCTTCCCAACCACTGCTTCCTTTTCATGTCCCTCGACTCTTATAACTGCCATCTGGTTTCTGCACAAATTGTAAATAGCCTTTCGCTCCCTGTATTTTACCTCTGCCACCTTTAGAATTTGAAAGAGAGTATTCCAGTCAAAATTGTCAAAAGCTTTCTCTAAGTCTACAAATGCTAGAAACGTAGGTTTGCCTTTCCTTAATCTTTCTTGTAAGATAAGTCGTAAGGTCAGTATTGCCTCACGTGTTCCAGTATTTCTACGGAATCCAAACTGATCTTCCCCAAGGTCGACTTCTACTAGTTTTTCCATTCGTCTGTAAAGACTTCGCGTTAGTATTTTGCAGCTGTGGCTTATTAAACTGATTGTTCGGTAATTTTCACATCTGTCAACACCTGCTTTCTTTGGGATTGGAATTATTATATTCTTCTTGAAGTCTGAGGATATTTCGCCTGTCTCATACATCTTGCTCACCAGATGGTAGAGTTTTTTTAGGACTGGCTCTCCCAAGGCTGTCGGTAGTTCTAATGTAAATTAGAACCGGGGCCTTGTTTCGATTCAGGTCTTTCAGTGCTCTGTCAAACTCTTCACGCAGTATCGCATCTCCCATTTCATCTTCATCTACATTCTCTTCCATTTCCAGAATATTGTCCTCAAGTACGTCGCCCTTGTATAGACCCTCTATATAGTCCTTCCACCTTTCTGCTTTCCCTTCTTTGCTTAGAACTGGGTTTCCATCTGAGCTCTTGATATTCAGACAAGTGGTTCTCTTTTCTCCAAAGGTCTCATTAATTTTCCTGTAAGCAGTATCTATCTTACCCCTAGTGAGGTAAGCCTCTACATCCTTACATTTGTCCTCTAGCCATCCCTGCTTAGTCATTTTGCACTTCCTGTCGATCTCATTTTTGAGACGTTTGTATTCCTTTTTGCCTGCTTCATTTACTGCATTTTTATATTTTCTCCATTCATCAATTAAATTCAATATTTCTTCTGTTATCCAAAGATTTCTACTAGCCCTCGTCTTTTTACCTACTTGATCCTCTGCTGCCTTCGCTACTTCATCTCTCAGAGCTACCCATTCTTCTTCTTTCCCTCATTTGTGACAATTGTTTCCTTATGCTCTCCCTGAAACTCTGTACAACCTCTGCTTTAATCAGTCTGTCCAGGTCCCGTCTACTTAAATTCCCACCTTTCTGCAGTTTCTTCAGTTTTAATCTACAGTTCATAACCAATAGATTGTGGTCAGAGTCCACATCTGCCCCTGGAAATGTCTTACAATTTAATACCTGGTTCCTAAATATCTGTCTTACCATTATATAATCTATCTGATACCTTCTAGTATTTCCAGGATTCTTCCATGTGTACAACCTTCTTTTATGATTCTTGAACCAAGTGTTAGCTATGATTAAGTTATGCTCTGTGCAGAATTCTACCAGACGGCTTCCTCTTTCATTTCTTTCCCCCAATCCATATTCACCTACTATGTTTCCTTCTCTCCCTTTTCCTAATCTCGAATTCCAGTCATCTGTGACTATTAAATTTTCGTCTCCCTTCACTACCTGAATAATTTCTTTTATCTCATCATACATTTCATCAATTTCTTCATCATCTGCAGAGCTAGTTGGCATATAAACTTGTACTACTGTAGTAGGCGTGGGCCTCGTTTCTATCTTGGCCACAATAATGCGTTCACTATGCTGTTTGTAGTAGCTTGCCCGCACTCCTATTTTTTTATTCATTATTAAACCTACTCCTGCGTTACCCCTACTTGATTTTGTATTTATAACCCTCATACTGACTCATAAAACTTTGAAACTCGGTTTATCGAAAACGCTTGAGAAACGCATCGTACTAGACCGACATTTATTACAGATAGCGTGAGTACATTTACAAAGATGGGGAAATTCGGTGACCTGTTGGGTGTATGCTTCCCTTGTTGGAGTATCTTACATGGTGCTGTATTCGCTCGTCCTCCACATCGGAGAAGTAACTCAAATAAATGTTAGAGACAGTTTCGAACTGTTTGTCCGAAAGAATAAACAAGTACACAATTTGACTGCATCAGTTATTTTTATTGGTTGATTTGAGAAGCACACATAGTTCGCAATTAAGGAAAACAAATCATAATAATTGTACTTGTAGTTCAAGTGTGCGGGCTTGCTCGACGGTATCTGCAGAGTTTAATTTGAGCAGCCGGCTAACTTCCTCGCCTCAATCTGAAACAAAATCAGTGACATGATTCAGAAAAATGTGACAGGAAGAAAATGCAGAATATAATTTTATTTTCTGGGTTTTGTTTCGATGATGTTAACCATCAGTGGGATTCTCTTTATTCTACTGTACTAGTAAATACTGGATGAAAATACATCAAGTTGATGTTTGGATCATTAGATTCACAAAACTGTTTTTAGCAAGACATGTTTCTTTACAGAGCATTTAGTTGTTCGTTTTGTCGCCCGTCTTCTGCAATACACTGGTGTTTGTACACGGTTTTTTATCTGGAGCTAATAACTATATTTTACGTTGCTACATTGAGGGTCGAAAATTTAGATGTAAAATGGAACTACTGGTACATGCGCTACTTTTTTCGCTTTGATATGATTATTTATCTGACCGCTGTTATTTACTTATTATTATTTTTGTCTCTTGCCTACGTTAAGTCTGTAGCCAAATGTGTGTGAAATCCTATGGGACTTAACTGCTAAGGTCATCAGTCCCTAAGCTTACACACTACTTAACCTAAATTGTCCTAAGGACAAACACCCACATCCATGCCCGAGGGAGGACTCGAACCTCCGCCGGGACCAGCCGCACAGTCTATGACTGCAGCGTCTAAGACCGCTCGGCTACTCCCGCGCGGCTAAGTCTCTAGTCAATCCAAAATTTTTTAGATTGTTCGCGAAAATGCATCGGCTTCTCTCTTGAGAAAGGTGTTACTTTCGTCGCAAGATGTAAATTTGTGAGAACAGAAAAGTATTTTTAATCGCTACGTTAACTTATTTTTTATGTTGTAGGTTTCTCGTAACTGCAACTACATATATTATATCCCTATCTGTGGGAGAGAATCAAAGATAGAGTGGCAAGTGCTTTATATTGTTTGATTTTGAACGTCGTTCTCAGAACAGAAAGACATTTCAATAACAGAGAAGTAAGCACTCGTTTACTGTTTCCTGTGCTTCTACTACGGCTTTTTTTTTACATGGCAGCTCTATTATTATTATGCATCGAGAGTTGTTATTGCATTTAAGACTTTTTTTTAAAAAGAAATGAATAAATTTTCAACCATCGTGTATTTACCTTTTACACTAGAATAAAGTGGAGCCCTCTAATGAATGCGCAACTTCAACGAAACATATATGGGTAAAGAGAAGAAATCAAGAAACCTTTTTTCTCAATGCAGAACGCTCAAATTAATTTATTTTTCAAGCAAACACGGACACAACTAATTTCCTTTTTGAAGAAAATTACCTCACTACCTCACTATGAGCGAAAGTTAAGTCTGTACTGTTATTTTACAGTAAGATGCATTACCTAAGCACAATCGATGCAGCGACACCTCAGAACCAGATTTGTGACACTTCCTCCACATAAGCTCTAAAGGGGGATCACTATTCAGACAGACATTTCGCTTTCCGGGAAGCTGTTGGCAATCCATTTACAGATAGCAGGACAGATGCTGCCACCATCCAGCAGTGTTATTGGGAAGTATAATCAAATCAAGTAAGAGTCAAGTATGTATCAAACTTTGTGGAAATGTTCACCATATAACGGACATTAAATGATTAACTTTCATTCCAATTGGAACTGGCATCCATCAAGAGCAGTATGAGGTATGACCACCACTGCCAAGAACATACTGTTGTATTTCTTGTGCCATGGAAGCAAACAGCCTCCGGCAGTCACCTTGAGAGATTTCTCGCCATGTCTGAAACACACGCTGTTTCGGTTCATTTACCTTGCTGGCTGGAGCCTGGTATGGAAGTATATCTTCTTTCGTCGCATCCTAGTGTTACAGGACCGGGTAAGCCAGTCACAAATCAACACATTCCTCAAGGTGTTTGTGATGTGAAGTTGCGCTCTTACATCATCTTTCTGAAATACGCCATTTGTACCATGGTCATGAAGAGCATGAGAACATGATTTCCCGTTCTCCAAACACTGGTGAACATTCAGTATCCCTTCAACAGTTACCAATTTAGTCCTTCTGTCGTATGCAATATCTATAGCTACATCTACATCGACGTACATACTACGCAAGCCCCCGTACGGTGAGTGGCGGGTGGTATCCTGTACCACTGTTAGCCATTTCCTTTCCTTTTTTCAATAGCGCTCCTCGGAAAGAACGTCGTCTTCCCTCCAGTCACTCCCATTTGAGTTCCTCAAGCATCTCGCTGATACTTGCATGTTGTTCGAACTTACCGGTAACCAGTCTAACATCCCGCCCCTGAATTGCGTCAATGTGTTCCTCTAATCCCATCTGGTGCGGATCCCAAACACTCAAGCCGTGCTTAATAAAAGGCAGCACTATCTCCTATACGCGGTCACCTTTACAGATGAAACACACTTTCCTAAAATTCTCTCAATAAACCGAAGTCGATCCTTCGCCTTCCCTATCACAATCCTCACACGCTCGTTCCATTTCATATCGCTTTGCAACTTTACGCCCGGATATTTAAAAGACGTGACTGTGTAAAGCAGGATACTACTAATGCTGTACCCGAAGATAGCGGGCTTGTTTTTTCTACTGATCCGCATTAACTTACATTTTTCTACATTTAGAGCTAGCTGTCATTCATCACACCAACCGGAAATTTTGTCTAATTCGTCTTGTATCCTCCTACAGTCAATCAACTTCGACACCTTACCGTACACCACAGCATCATCTGTAAACAACCGCAGCTTTCTGCCCACCCTATCCACCAGATCATTTTCCCCTGGGGCTCTCATGACGATACGCTTGTCTCTGATGACGGACACTCGCCGACGAGGACAACATAATGGATTTTATTACTTAAGAAGTCTTCGAGTCAGTCACATATCTGGGAACCCGTTCCGTATGCTCGTAAATTCATTAACATTCTGCAGTGTGGTACTACGTCAAATGATTTTCGGAAATTTAGGAAAATGGACCTACCTGTTACTCTTCATCCTTAGTTCGCAGTGCATCTCGTGAGGAAATAGGAAGCTGAGTTTCACACGAGTGACACTTTCTAAAACAGTGCTGATTCTTGGATACAAGCTTCTCGGTCCCTAGGAAATTTATTATATTGGAAGTCAGAATATGTTCTAGAATTCTGCAACAAACCGATGTTAAGGACAGAAAGTGAAAAAAATTGAAATTACTGAGATAACATTAATTCTACACCACACGTTGTATAGTTTTGTAAGGTTTATCCTCCTATAAATCGTGAGTAAGAGAGAGAGGGTAAAACAATTAAAAAAATTACAATTTTTCAGGTATCCCATTTTAGGTACGCTACACTGTGAACGATCTTGATGTGCCGACCAGTCGAAGAATCACGTTTATTGTTGGGCCATGCTGATTGTTTTGTTCGGGTACATTGTCATGCCGGCGAAGACAGCTGCTCGAAACATGCACTGCTCCTTGGACGCAGGTTGGCGGGGACAGTATTCTGGGGGACATTCATTTATGCTTCCATGCGACCTTTGGTAGTAATAGATGGCACCAAGACAGCTGTGTACCGTGCGAACGTTATTTCATACTACGTGCTCCTCCTTGTGCTAGATGTTTTCCTCAACAGTGACGGCATTCTCCAACAGGATAATGATCCGTGTCACAAGGCCAGAACTGTGTTACCGTGGTTTGAAGAGAATGACAGTGTGAAATCACGATGATATCTTGACCACTACTTTCGCCTGATCTGAACCCGACGGAACACACCTGGTACGCTAGGTGTGTGATCTGTATGTATGCTCTTGGTGCCACACACCTTTGGCAACCTAATAAGGACTTATCTAATCCACACCACACAGAATCACTGCTGTATTGTATTCCAAAGGTGAACCAACCTGCTATTGCACATGTCATCACAATGTTTAGCCTCATCGGTGTGTTTATCACAAATATCACATAGGACAAACAAAACCAAGACAAAGTTGATGAAGTGTAAAATGGTTCAAATGGCTCTGAGCACTATTGGACTTAACATCTGAGGTCATCAATCCCCTAGAACTTAGAACTACTGAAACCTAACTAACCTAAGGACATCACAAAAATGCATGCTCGAGGCAGGATTCGAACCTGCGAGCGTAGCGGTCGCGCGGTTCCAGACTGTAGTGCCTAGAACCGCTCGGCCACCCTGGCCGGCGATAAAGTGTAGTATAAAGGGGTATGACAATTAGTTTAACATCAAAATTGGAAACGATACAACAGTAAAATGTAAATGTCGTGTGACTTGGGCCTCCCGTCGGGCAGACCGTTCGCCGGGTGCAAGTCTTTCGATTCGGCGACTTGCTCATCGATGGATATGAAATGATGATGATGATGAGGACAACACAACACCCAGTCTCTGAACGGAGAAAATTTTCGACCCAGTCGGGAATCGAACCCGGGCACTTAGGATTGACGCTCTGTCAGGCTGCCCACTTTTTTTTCTTTTTTTGAGTATGGTCGTTGCGGATGTCACGTGACATCCGTTCAAGTTCGTTGTTTATCTTTTCATTCAGTTTTTTATTACAGAGGCTAACCTGCCAACCACCCCTCTGACCGAACGCGCTGAGCTACCGTGCCGGCTGCCACTCAGCTACCGGGGGCGGACGACACAATAGTGAGATAAGTGAAATAATTTCTCCAACTAGGAAAAAGATTGCCTAGGATGCTCGGAGCAAAGAAGATAGCAGATGTAAATTAAGATAGAGGAAGAAAGAGTTTTTGAATAAAAAAGCTTTACAGGTGTCAAATATTATACAGAAATGAAGAAGTTCCAGGAAAACTGTGTCTGGAGCACAGCACTGTATTAAAGTAAACGACTAGCGGAGATTTTGAGAAGACGAAACTTTAAGCATTTAGATTGTGGAGAGTAAATGGAGACCCACTATAAAGAATAAGTAAGGAAAAACGTCTGTGGAAGACCCTTACCAGATAAAGGGACAGATTAGTCAGAGATCTGCTTCGCCATCCAGGCATACGCAGCAAAGGCGGAAAACGACACGGGAAGACCAAGGCTAGAATACACAAAACAGATTGTAAAGGGTGATTGGTGTGACAGTTTCACCCCTGTTACAGCAATATGTAACAAATTGTCCCTGTTATAGCAAAATTGTAACCAAGCACCACATACGTCGTCATGTTGTAGCAAAAATTGTAACAAATTACTCATTGCACTACTGTCTTATAGCAAAACTCGCTGAAGGCGTGTGAGCTGTAGAGTTTCAAAAGTGCTGTAGGTCTGACCACAGGCGCAACACGATAGGTCAGTACAAGTTCTGCTTCACACACATACCTATCACGTTGATATGGGGTATTAACAGTTGGAGCGCCATAGCTTTCAGAAGTGTTTGGTGCTGTTAGCAAAGACGTCTTGGCTCTAGGTCATATCCTTCTGGCTTTTCCCCAGGAGTCATGGGATGCAAAGGTTGTGAGATCTACAGTAGTTGGAGCTTATAAATGTTCCATATGTGGTGCACGCTGCATGGTTGTCAGATTTCACTTATCGTATTGGGTTTTTCTATGACATCACAGTAGAAATAGCTCATTTTTGCTAAGTATAGCTGAGAATACTACCACAGGATGGGAATAAATGGAGGACAGCATCAAATCAATGAAAAGACTGACGGCTTTAGAAAAAACTCTTTCCAGACGGCGAGACGCTGCGCCTCCAGCTGCCTTCTGGACTTGCAATGGTGCTGACCAGTCAATGTGAGCGCAAGGACAGAATATCTTGGCTGTCTGAGTGGCTGTCATGTCAAGGACAAAAGTTCTATCTTTTATTCGTAATGAATGGAAAACATTCAAGAAGTGCAACAAGATTTGCCAAACATGCGTCTGGGGCTACCATAATCTCTTCACTAGACTCAGGAAGCTTTCCGGCAGCAAATTCCTTTAAATAAGGGAAATAGATGGAAACAGGGATATGAAATCTGATGAATGAGTTGAAAGACAACTCCATTGACCACCCTGGTTGTTATACAATCACTGTCATTTATGTCAGGTCGGCTGATTTTGGCTGTTTGCCATTTACAGGCTATTCTCCTATACTCGTATTGAAACCAGAAAACAATCGAAATCAGCTGATCGTGACATAAGTACAGTAACTGTATAACAAGCAGGGTGGAGAACGGAATTGTATTTCAGTAAATCTATGACTGTGGCACCAGAAAAAAGCTTATGGAGAGTAAGTGCTAAAGGACCTTTATCAACAGGGAAAACTATCTAACTGAACGTGATTTTTTTTCTTGTGTAGTCTTGTTTCCTTCTCATGTACTTTTTAGTCCTGAGGATCAGGAATTTTTGCCCAATATTCGCTAGTTATTGTTTCACGTTTGGGAAGCTCCCATTCACTGCTTTGATCGTTGTCTCGTGTTTCGCATGAAGAGGTTGTCCCACATCCCACATACTACTAATAGTTTATAGTAGTCCTGCTGGTACTAATACATATGGAATGTGGTTATTTATAATGAGTTACTTAGGACCCTGAGATGGACAATTTCATGAGCTGGACAGTAAAATAATACAGCTAAAATGAAAACTGTTTCTACAATGATATCCCCGAAAATGTACATGTTCGATCTATTGACAAAGCAATCATTTTCCTTAAGATGCCATTTTTTTTATAAAGGCTGTGTAGATAAAGTGGTAATGTCGAGTCATCACTACAGGCATTACGTCCAGGACAACGATGAGAGGATTTACTTAGTCTTGTGTAATGCTCTGTCCACATCAGATAATTATGAGGACGTGTTTGATTTGTATGAGCCTGTCGCGGGAGGTCACTGTGTCCTGTAGGATTCTGGAATGCGTCTGATTTATATGAGTCTACAGATGTATAAGTAGACACACAACATAGGCAACGCGTCAGGCAGTATCCGCACTCTTCGGCGTTGCAGAGAATCTTCACTGGTGCCATCTACAGGCTGCCCCGTCAAATAATTTTGTAGCAAGAAGTCGTCGTAAGACTACCTCAAGTAATAATCATATTTATATTCCTGTCATTATTTTACAGTGTAAATATTGGTCTTTTATTTAATGTTAGTGTGCGAAACAAGCAGAATGTGCAGTATTAATCAGAATTGTAAACTTGGGAGAGCTACGCTCTCGAATTATGCGAGCCTTTCAGGATCATTTGTCGTAGGTGCTGACGAATCGTTCGGATTGTATGGTCGTCATCCATTACGCTTCTTCGTTCCTGACGTTTCGTCCAGAGACATGTTTGACTTCTTCAGAGTTGGTCCTGAGTCTTGTCGGTAAGACTCAGCGGAACCAGAAGCACCTCTGGAGATATCCGACGTAGCTCTAGACGAAACGTCAGGAACGAAGAAGTGTAATGGACGACGACCAACAACCCGGAAGACTCACCGGCAGCTATACCCAGCAATGTTGATAATCCACCATGCAAGAACAAGCTACAGTCAATGGGGTGTAATTTGGGCAGGCAGTCTAGATAAAATAGAGGCTTTACGTGGGAATACTATCTTACACAATAAAGTTTCGACCGCCAAGGTGAAATGAGGTGTTTGGAAAGCTCTCATATGGAAATGGCAACAGGGAAATTTTCTGTGAACGTCTGAGACGAGAGGCCGTTTGTCTAATTCATTTTTGCAACCAAATACAGCAGCATACTATGAGTCAGTAGCAACTTGAAGCTGGATGAGGTTCGTGCTGCAAAGCATGAAGAAATCTCTGCAAGTTGTGTCAACCTACTAGCACTGTTCGTTTTTTTACTGCGTTGAGGATACTTGTACCAGAGGAAAAGTGCGTTTGTGAGTGATTGTGGTTTTACTACACAGCCTGACTTCCTCTCCCCCTCAGTTAACATGAATGAATTGAAGAGAAGAGAACGATACATGCCTATTTGTATTTAGGGCCTGACTTACCCTATCCGACAACCGTTAATTTCGTGTTTGAAATAGATTACATAGGTGGTATAAAACATTACCATTGAATTAAATTGAGATTTGTATCGATTTATAATTTCAATGATAGATTTTTGTAAAGATTTCTTTCCCTTGATGGAAAGAAGTTTGTAATTTTTATCGACTCATGTTGGTGTATAATCTGTGTGTTAGCTTTGTAAATGTTTATCGCGGAAAAAGATTCGTTTTTCTACTGTCTAGGTTTCATCTTTCTTGTTGCTAAAGTTCTGTAAGGTTCATGAAAGTTAAGCTCTGTATCTTAATTAGCCGAAAAATTAATGTTATCGTCACATATACTGCCGTGTCTTATTTCAATTCTCTCACCTAACAAAGACCTTTTTTGCACATAGTATAAAAATGGCTCTGAGCACTATGGGACTTAACATCTATGGTCATCAGTCCCCTAGAACATAGAACTACTTAAACCTAACTAACCTAAGGAGAGCACACAACACCCAGCCATCACGAGGCAGAGAAAATCCCTGACCCCGCCGGGAATCGAACCCGGGAACCCGGGCGTGGGAAGCGAGAACGCTACCGCACGACCACGAGATGCGGGCGCACATAGTATAAATTGTGTTTTTGTAGAACTTTATTTCAGTCTTAAAACCGGAGAAGTTAGTGACAAATTGTTGTACGGAAAACGACTGAAAGCCAATCGCATTTTCTGTGGTATATGTCTTTAAATTAAACTAAAAGGTCACTGAAATATTTCGTACCGATTATTTTTCAGTAGCTTCCACGATAGTCTTGTAAGTGTTGCAGTAAGTTGATCGGTCACCCGCCTTCTAACAAGCGCGTTAACCAATTTGCTCACTGGTCTAATACGAAAGCAGAGGAAGAGGGCGAATTCGAGCTGAAAAGGCGCTAAATGAATATTAACTACCTATTTCGCACTGAGCTGTAAGGTGTATTCAATTAGATTTCTAGCGCCCATCTTTAACGAAGCTCGATTCCCCGTAAAAGACATAGAATCTTAAGAACAGTTGCGCTTCGGGGAATTTGGTGGATTTTTTAGTAGCGTATTGTCCAATTTGCTAGTCACTGAACACACCAGCGACAGACTTTCTGAATTCGTAGGGTTGATGTTTATATATTCTAATTACGATTACCGAAGGCCTGTTGCAGGACATGTATGACGTGTAATAGGTAGGTCCCGTTGTCTAGTAGAATGCTAGGACTCATATGACCCGAATATATCTATAGAGGTAGGACTCAGTGTGCGATGGTTCTTAACATGTACCTGGCCTGTATGAGTCTTTAAATGTAGGATTTGGGTGAGGTGGTATTTTGGGATGTTCGTGACCTTTACGGTCCTGTGAATGTATGTCATAAAATGTGATGAGTTGTTGGGGTCTG
Organism: Schistocerca piceifrons; assembly: GCF_021461385.2. NCBI lineage: Eukaryota > Metazoa > Arthropoda > Insecta > Orthoptera > Acrididae > Schistocerca > Schistocerca piceifrons. Next base: position 208,344,338 of record NC_060141.1, read on the forward strand.
TCTGACGTGTATGAACTTGTAGAGGTACATCGGAGGGTATGATGGGTTCTTAGGATGAGCCATGGGTGCTTTGGGCGAGGTGATGTTCCTGACCTGTACGAGGCTTTACAGGTAGGCTCTGAGAGTGATAAGATGTTGGGGTGAGCCAAACCAACAGGAACGTGTAGAGGTATGTCATAAAATGTGAGGAGATGTTGGGATGTGGCTGACCTTTATGACCTTGTAGAGGTATACCCTAAAGTGTGATTGGATGTTGGGGCATGGCTGACCTTTATGAGCTTGTAGAGGTATACCCTAAAGTGTGATGGGATGTTGGGGTGTGGCTGACCTTTATGATCTTATAGAGGTGTGTCCTAAAGTATGACTGGACGATGGTGTGTGGCTGACCTGTATGAGCTTGTAGAGGAACGCCATGGGGTCAGCGTTGGGATCTGCATAGCGCCGACCCCAACCGGTGGAGAAGTTGAGCTGCGCCGCAGACAGCGCTGCGCACACCGCCACCACCAGCACCAGAGTTAGCGCACAGCCTTGCCTCATCCTGAAAACGAGGGAGTGCGCCGTTACAGCCGGTTAAGGCAGCCGACTAAGCGTTATAGTTTTAGAACCATCCTGTCAACATTGCAGCAATTGTAGGTATCACAAAAAATATATCGGATAAAACAATGGTTCACAAATATATTTCTGTAAATTATTAACTTTAACTGAAGGTGGTGGCACTGTTTTGCCCGAGATGGCTGTTATCCTACGTTATTATTTTCTGAACAGAGTAGTCTGTATCATGTGTTGTGTTAATGAAACACACCAGTTGACGTCAGTGGTAGCCACAGTTCTCCTTTTTATATCTCAAATGGCTTAATTAAGCGGAAACTTCAATAAATACTTGACTAATCGGCTTTGTTCATAAAATAATTATACGTAAGTAGGAAAAAAAGCACTGTATCACTGTGGAATGAGTATGCAGAATTAGGGTAGTTCCACTAAGATGTACAGACGATATATTGAATACATCTAATGGTGACCGTCGTTCGCCAGACACAGAGGTTTATTATACAGTCCAGTCATATTAATGTGACCACCTGCCAAAAGCTCGAATAACCACCTTTTGCAGCGTGGAGGTGCAAGTAGAGAGTCAGTGAAGTTTTGGAAGGTACCGCGGCTAGCTGCGCCATGTTCTCTGTTCGGGATCCATGGCGCGAACAACTCGATCGAGGTGGTCCCACAGGTTCTCGACTAGGTTCAAATTCAGAGAGTTTGGCAACCAGGGGTGGACCGTAAACTCATCCTGCCTCTCTTGGAACGACGCATGTGCACTGCAAACTGTGAGTCGATGCATTGTCCTGCTGGCAGATGCCATCGTACCGAGGGAAAACAAACTCCATCAGGTGTGGGCAAGGTCACCAAGGATAGCTGCATACGTGTATTGATCCATTGTGTCTTTCAGAATGGTGAGATCACTGAGTAAATGCCACGAAAACATTCCCCAGACCATAACTCTCCTTCCTACGGGCTCCTCCCCTTCTGATGGCTGTCGCAGGGTCGTAAACGCCAACGGACATCTGCTTGAAGAAGCATAAAACGTGATTCATCTGAAAAGGCCACCTGTCGCCAGTCTGTGGACGCCCAGTAGCAGTATTGGCGTGCAGTTTCTAGCCTTCGTCGCTGATGAACAGCAGTCAGCATGGCTGCATGAAGCAGGTGCCGACTGCGGAGCCCAATACGCAGCAACGTTCACTGAACGGTCGTTCACCGTTGAGGAGACATTGTTGGTAGTCCCCTGGGCGGTCAGTTGCTTAACACTTCCACGTGTATCAAAACTAGACATGATTGTCTTCATGGGATTTCCGCGATCGTTCATTAAATAAAAATATGACATTTCAGTCTTTGATCGATATTTTTTTTGAAAATAAAAGAAAATAGCGATCAAAGACTGAAATGCTATATTTTTATTTTACTTCCACGTGTATTCGCCCGTACACATCGCCGTAGCTGTTCTTCAGTCCTGTCATGTATGGCCCGTGGTGTACAATAGTTACCTCGGCGTCGGTTTTGGACAGCGCCATTTTGCCATGCACGGTAAACTTTAACCACGGCGGCAGGTGAGCAGTTTAGAAACATAGCCTTTTCGGAAATGCTTCCACCCCTGACCCGAAAACCAATGATCATGCCCTTTTGATCAGATAAATCGCTCCGTTTACGCATTTCGAGAACGACCGCATTGTTTTCCACGTCCCCCCGACATGCTTTGTGTAGCCTTCACTTCTAGTGATGCCACCTGCCGTCTGTGAATGGTTATTGCATTTTGACGTCGAACAACGGTGGTGGTCACATCAATGTGATTGGACCGTGTAACAGTTCTTCAAGGATTTTTAATCAATGCTACGCACCATTATTAGGCTCTATGACTTCATTCTAAAATATTAATAGTCATTAAAAACTACTACCTATTCATTTACAAAAAATGGTTCAAATGGCTCTGAGCACAATGGGACTTAACTGCTGATGTCATCAGTCCCCTAGAACTTAGAACTACTTAAACCTAACTAACCTAAGGACATCACACACATCCATGCCCGAGACAGGATTCTAACCTGTGACCGTAGCGGTCGCGCGGTTCCAGACTGTAGCGCCTAGAACCGCTCGGCCACTCCGGCCGGCTATTCATTTACACATCTGCATTTTAAATACGGCATTTTCCCTACTTCTTACTGCAACACCTGTGCTGAGTAGTTTCCACAGTTTACCCCTACATAGGTGAAACCAATTTTTACCAAAAGGTTCAAGCATTCGGCACTGTGAGACTTCTTACTTTACTTTTTTACTGAATGTGCACAACAAAGTTATAAGGATGGTAGACTATCCTAAACAATATTCTGCGGGAAGGAGCCAGTGATCGGAAATTAAGTGCAGTCGGTAAAAGTTATCGAATGACTAACGTGTGAGAGACATGTTTTGATAAACTGCAAGCTTTGAATGCAACGCAGAGTAAGAGGATGTTACGCTGAGGAGGCCTCATGTTCGTCCGTATCTGAAAAGAAGGGCTCCGCGACTGACCTGCTTCTGTTCCGCTGTGTGTTAATTCTTCCCTGAGTCCAAGTCGGCTGACGTCTCCACTGGAAGCTGCGGCCTGAAGACAGCCAACTCGCCCTTTATACTCTGTCCACCGCCACGGAGAAGACGTCACACGGAGCCCATGCTGATTCCCGGAGGTAATTGAGACAGTGCAGCCAGATGGCTTCACTACAGCTCCGACGTCTTTATCTGGCTGCTTTAATTAGCTGCTCTATTTCGTCAGGATGTGCGTCTGAATCAGCGTTCAAGACAAAACGACTAAATTTAGCAAATAGCATATGCAGATTTACGTGTTCATCCATACACTCGAGTTGTAGCCCGTCCACTATGCTATCTGGAAAAACCGATGACACTAATTCTGCCATGACGGAAGGGCGTGGAATATCAGTTAAACGGAATTAATATTGTCTTGAAAACATGCTGCAAGACGAATATCAATAAAACAGGGGTGTTTGAGTGTAAGCGAAGTAATTCGTAAAGATACCGTGGGAAAGAATTTTTTCCAGCCTGGGTGCCGAGCGGTTCTAGGCGCTACAGTCTGGAACCGCGCGATCGCTACGGTCGCGCGGTTCGAATCCTGCCTTGGGCATGGATGTGTGTGACGTCCTTAAGTTAGTTAGGTTTAAGTAGTTCTAAGTTCTAGGAGACTGATGACCTCAGAAGTTAAGTCCCATAGTACTCAGCTATTTGAAAGAGTTTTCAAAATGAGTCTTTAAAAGTAGCAGACATGTCTTGCTATTTGTTCACTCAAATAATCGATTACAGCAGAAGTAAAGAGGATATAAAACACAGACAGGTGACAACAAGAATTGCTTTTATGAAATGTGTAAATAAACACTATGTTAACATGAAGTATGCGTTTTAGTTTTAGGAAGTCTTTTTTTAAAATATTTATCTGAAGTGCAGCTTTATATGGAAGTGAAAATGGACGATAAACAGTTCAGACATGAGGAGAATAGCTTTAGAAATGTAGAGCTACAGAAGAATCTTGAAGATTTGATGCGTATACCAGGTAACTAATGTAGAGGTGCTGCATCGAATCGAATAGAAAAAGAGCTTTGTGGTACAATTTTACGGAAAGTAGGAGCATTACCGCAAGATGATAAAATTCTCTCGGGCTTCCAGCCGCGTCAAGTGGTTTTTCAAAATAGTTCAAATGGCTCTAACTACTGTGGGACTTAACATCTGAGGTCATCTGTCCCCATACATACATACATACATTAATCTTTGTTCCATAGATCATGAATACGACATTTCGTAATGATGTGGAAATTGTCACTTTAATATAAGTTTTGTTTACACAAAATAATTAATTAATTAATTTTTTTACAGTTACTACTTCTTATCTAAGAATTCATCTGTTGAGTAGAAGGAGTTGTCATTCAGAAATTCTTTTAATTTGCTTTTAAATGTTGGTTGACTATCTGTCAGACTTTTAATACTATTTGGCAAATGACCAAAATTTTTTGTAGCAGCATAATTCACCCCTTTCTGTGCCAAAGTGAGATTTAACCCAGAATAGTGAATATCATCATTTCTTCTAGTGTTGTAGCTATGCACTTCGCTGTTATTTTTGAATTGGGATGGGTTATTAATGACAAATATCATAAGTGAATATATGTACTGCGAAGGTACTGTGAATATCCTGTGTTCCTTAAATAAATGTCTGCAAGGTGATCTTGGGTGGGCTCCAGCTATTATTCTGATTACACACTTTTGTGCAATGAATACTTTCTCTCTTAGTGACGAATTGACCCAAAATATGACGACATATGAAAGGAGTGAATGAAAAGAGGCGTAGTAGGCTAATTTACTGATATGTTTATCATCAAAATTCGCAATAACCCTAATAGCAAAAGTAGCTGAACCTAACCGTATCAGTAGATCACCGGTGAATTTCTTCCAATTTAATTTCTCTTCAATGCACACACCCAGAAATTTTGAATATTCTACTTTAGCAACAGACCTCCGTTCACAGTCTATATTTATCAATGGTGTTATGCCTTTTACTGTGCAGAATTGTATAAACTGTGTTTTCTCAAAATTTAGTGAGAGTCCATTTGCAGAGAACCACTTAATAATTTTCTGAAAGACATTATTTACAATTTCCTCAGCTGATTCTTGCTTCTTGGGTGTGATTACTATACTTGTATCATCAGCAAAAAGAACTAACTTTGCATATTCATGAATATAGAGTGGCAAGTCGTTAATATATATTAAGAACAGTAAGGGACCCAAGCCTGAATCCTGTGGGACACCATTCTTGAAACCTCCTGAGTTAGAGATCTCTTGTGGTTTTTGTAGACTATCTGTACTGTTAATTTCAACCTTCTGCATTCTTCCAGATAAGTATGAATTAAACCATTTGAGCATTGTCCCACTCATACAACAATACTTAAACTTATCTAGAAGAATTTCATGATTCACACAATCAAAAGCCTTTGAGAGAACACAAAATATCCCAATGGGTGATGTTCGGTTATTCATTGCATTTAATATTTGATCAGTGAAAGCATATACAGCATTTTCTGTTGAAAAGACTTTCTGAAAACCAAACTGACATTTTGTTAGTACTTCATTTTTACAAATATGTGATGCTACTCTTGAATACATTACTTTTTCAAGGATTTTGGAAAAAGCCGTCAGAAGTGAGATTGGGCGGTAGTTGTTAGCATCAGATATATCCCCTATTTTATGCAATGGTTTAACAATAGCAAAATTCAGTCTATCTGGAAAAATTCTCTGTTTCAGTGAGCTACTACATATGTGGCTGAGAATCCTACTTATTTGCTGGGAGCAAGCTTTTAGTACTCTCTTGGAAATGCCATCAATTCCATGTTAGCTTTTACTTTTGAGTGAATTTATTATTTTCCTAATTTAAGTAGGAGAGGTGGGTTGAATTTCAGTTTTATCAAATTGCGTAGGTACTGCCTCTTCCATATACTGCCTTGCATTTTCTAATGACTTAGAAGTACTTAAACCTAACTAACCTAAGGACATCGCACACATCCATGTCCGAGGCAGGATTCGAACCTGCGACCGTTGCAGCAGCGTGGTTCCTGACTGAAGTGCCTAGAACCACTCGGCCACAGCGGCCAGCTTCAAGTGGTTTATAAATCCACGAGCTTTCGGCCTAGTACTTTTAGGCCACTGTCAAGTGGCGGCTGTCTTATGATGCTGCTATCGTCCTTATATAGCCGCGCCGCCGTCTGCGAGCACTGGTGATCCCTCCAGCGGTGTATAAGGCAATGTTCCCGTGAGTTCCCGCTGTGCCCGCTTCAGTGCTGGCCAGGTCCCAAGCCGTTCTGAACTGCAGGTCGCCGTCTTTATTGACGGTGTTGTCACAAATTTTTATTTCGTTCGCCCCTTTTTGACGCTATCCAAGAAACTATTAGTCCTCGTGGTAACGAATGTCTCGTCGAATGCAATACAATGTCTGTTTTGTAGAGCATGCTCTCCCACCGCAAATTTTTCGGGGTACCGAAGGTGAAAACGTTTCTCGTGTTCTAATAGTGCTGTTCAGTTGCACGCACAGTCTGTCCGACTTAAAACTATGCACACTGCTGTGTTCAGTCCTGGCGTTCTGAGGCTTACAGCATCTTTCACAGACCTCATGAGTTCACGAATATTTGCTGGAGCCCTGAAGTCAGAATAGGTCTCATGCCTCTTTAGGAGCCGGATTTCTGTCACTGAGCCACGGAACGGGCAAGAACGCAGAATTCGTCGTCTTCTCCGCAGTGTCGTCCTGTTTACGTGTTTTCGGAAAGATAGCTTGCGAAATCTAATGGTTGTTGTAGTCGTTTTCCTTGAATGCTTTCCGTAAGTGGTCCCGTTTCTTCGGCTGGTTTTCGCCTTCGGCACCCTGAGAATTCAGCGGTAACAGACCATGCTAGGAAAATGGACATTGTGTTGCATTCCATGAGACATCTTTTATTACACGGACTAGTACTTTCTGGGACAGTGTCTTAAAAGAAGCGATCGAGATAAGAATTTGTGACAACACCCTCAATAAAAACGACGGCCTGCAGCCAAGCGCCGCTTGAGACCGGCCATGGGAAGGTTGAAGCGGGCACCGCGGGCACCCAACGGAAACATTACCTTACCTGAGGCTGAAGCGATCACCAGTGACGTCACAGAAGGCAGCGCGGCTATATAAGGACCTTAAAAAGACAGTCACCACTTCACACTGGCCGAGGAGTACTCGGCCGGAAGCTCGTGGATTTAAAACCCGCTTGACGCGACTGGAAGCCCTAGAGAATTTTATTAGTACACATCACCGCGAAACCACACATTCGTATAATACTCTTACATGTTTGAATGTAATGTTACTGGCACCTACACCGAGCATACTACGAGTTAGTTGGTGCCTGGCTATGGCGAGCCACAGGCGGCCTCTCACAGATACGGTTCTTATAACGAATATGTATTTCGTAATGTTGTTATGATCCAGAGAGTAATAGTAATGTAGGTGTTGCTGAGCCACAGGAGGCCACGTAGTAACCGCACACAGTGTCACAAAATAATGTATAACCTAAAATATTTATGTGGTGGAAAATTATTTGATATTAATAAACCGTGTTCAAGTAAATGGACTGAAATGATTTCGTAGATGGAGGAACCTGATTCATCGTAGCTACAGCTTTTTAGTCAACAAAGCTCTGCATTACAATCAACAGGAATAATTTCACATCATCCTGTCGTACGCGAAAGGATTAATCGCCACTACCAAGTTGTATTCGTTGTATACGGTGACGGGCGGCTTCTAGATCCTAAACCAATATAGTTCTCGGATGCGTCCGAGAAGACAACGTAACAAAACGGCGAGTGCATCAGATATATGCAACAATGGCACTTCGCGAAGATTGTATTAGACGCTGTTGAGTAATGGGTAGGAAAGGAACTGTGAACCTTGTTCATAATTTTTAATTTCATGAAGGAACTTGTAAATTACGCAGAGATTTCAGTTATAACGAACAGTGACTGTTGTGAACATCGGCTGACACTGAGCAAAACGTTTGTGACGTTATTAATGAAGAAGGATAATTTGACGATTCAGTTAATCTAGAAAAGAATTTTGAACTAGAGTGTACAACGATTAATACAACAGAAAATAATGGCGTTTGTGGTTTACATTCGGCAGTGCACAGTTCAGCACTGGCAGCTAATCATCAAACGGAACCGACTATTATTATCAATGATTTAATAGTGTAGATGTTGAAAGAAGTGAGTCAAAAAAATGATCAGAAAATTGAAAATGCTTCCCACGAAACTAAAAACATCTCGCAGGAAAATGTGAATAAAAAGAAATAAAGGGCGATTAGAATAAGTTATCGGATGCAGTTTTGAAAACAGAGCTTACGAGTACATTAAATTTAAGCATGATAAGCTCCAAAATGAATATCACGCCAAGCAAGAATCCGAAATTGAAACTCGAGACTTCAAGACAGAGGTTAACGAACAAGAAAAAAATATTCGTTAGCAAGGCTTGTGATAAAATTCGACCCCAAAATGATGAAGTTGTGGAAGTCGAGAGTACTTGCCGCAGTAACTAAGGTTATTTCATTTGACCAACTGACGGCGTGCAGACGCAATGTAATGAGTTGGGTGCTGAAACAGACGAAATACGCCGGAAAGTCACTGACTGCAACAAAGGGTCGAACGGAGTGTGTAAAGAGCTTCTCCGGGAAGAGATTAATGCAGCGTTAAACGATGTACACAGTAACATTGTAAACGTGCTCAGGTAATTGTAGATGATTGCCGGAAATTTTCAAGATTGTGAACCCCAACGAGGTATCTGTATCGTGGCTTTCGTCAAACAGTTTAAACATATCTTTCCAAAAATTATACCGAATGGGCTACAATAGATACACGCATCAACCACATGAAAGGGGAAGCACGTATCTGGGGTATCAGCAAGTCCGAAAATTGTTTCAACTGTAAAGAATTTGAATCCTTATTCTTAAATAAATTTTGAGCTCGAGAAAAACAATGGGATGTAAAATAAAAAAGTGTTACGTCGCTGAACTACCCAAGACATCCTGGTACTACGTCAATGTACGAGGAATTACTGGAATGTCAGTGTTTATCTTGTGGATCCTGTTACAGCAGAGGTACCATTCGCGGTACGCGAAAAGTTAGCACACACTCCGCATTTGACTATGGAACAGGTGTTTTTAATGACTAAGCGAACTGAAGTCCTCGCTGCACGACGAGAACAATGGGAAAAATAATGACGGTCTTCAAAATCGCAATACTGGCCTGTAGCGACGGGAATTTCAGTTATGGACGACCTAGCAGGTTCGATCGATGAGACGACGGCATGCAAAGAAGGAACCAATATGACTCACAGAACAGGCTTCATTCAGATCATCAATCACTTCGACCACCTAGTCCAATATAGATCGGCGGAAAGCGCCAGAAACCTCGATCGAAATCTGCGAAACAGTGAATCGGCAAACTAAATAAAGTTTCGGAAACGTCCCATTCCGAAACTGAAATTGTGAAAAATAGGTCAGAAGTCACAATGAAGCTATTAAGCGCGAACGTGTTACAGATACAAAAGAAGATCTATACAGAGAGGAAGAAGATAATGATAGAGAAATTTAAAGCCAGTTTGTAAAAGTGGAAACATACGAAATGATTATGGACGGTTTAGCGGATTCACCTAGCGAAACGAGTGTTATTTCGGAAATCTATTTCCTCAACTGAATAATCCGGCTGCATTTCCACATTTTATGCTAACGGCGTACATATTGTCAACGCGATAGGAAATCGAAAGAAACCCATTAAAGGTCAAGCATTATTAAAGTTCCGAATTTAGGAAGATCAATACTAGCAGAACGTTTTGATTGTTCGATCTCTTAACATTGATTTAGTTCTCAGAATTGATTGACTGAAAGAAATGAAATGTAAGATTGATTTTGAAGAGGTTTGTTAGTGTATAAAGTTGAATCACGGAGAAAGTGATTTAGTTTAAAAGAGTTGTGGACGAAGATGATAGGGGCGTTGCGCGTGTCAACGCAAGGCTAATGCAGAAGAGGGAATTGCAATTTTAAATAATCCTGAGGAAGACACTGAGCTACGAGAGAATAATCACGGCGAAGGTGCTCTGACTAGTGTTCAAAACAAGATTCAAACATTAGTATACCTGCCTCAAGCTAAACGGGAAAAACTTGTGGAAGTATTAATATGTTACGTCGATCTATTTTCAAATACAAGGTTTAAACAAATTATGCACTTGTAAAATGAAAGCTAAGGATCATGAACCATTGTGTAGTAAACCGTACACAATACCATTGGCAAAGAGAAAAACAGTTAATAAAGAAATTAAGAGGGTGCTGGACAGTCAGACAAATGAAGCCTCAGGCAGCGAATATCCTAATGGAATCCACGCCATAGAAAAAAAAGGTCAGCTATCAACGCTCGTGCAGTGAACCATAACATTTTACCATAACATGACCAACTGGAAACCTTGAAATATCTTTTACAAAAGTTTAAAGGAACGAAATACTTAAGTTGCCAGGACCTAAAGAGTAGTTACTGGCAACTATTGTTAGGTGAAGATAGCAGGTACGTTAATAATGTAAGAGAATGCCCTTCAGTCTGTAATTATCTGTGGACTAGGAAAAGAATTATTGAAATACATAATATTCTACTTCGACATCATCCAATCAGAACCGCCTCGTGGGAAGAAAACTTAGAAATTGTATGCCAAGTACTAGACGCATTTACAAGAGTGCTGGCATAACAATCAACTTGGATAAATAAGAATTCGCCAACACGCAAATTAAATTTTTTGGACATATAATTTCTCTGTGACGAATTGAAACCGATCCGAATAAAATGGAAGCAGTAAGAAATTTTCCAGTCCCTGAGCGCCGTAAACAACTATAGTCTTTCATCGAGGTGCACAGTTTTATCGTCGTTTCCTTCCTGGATGCTGTTTATCTTCGCCTGTACTTGTGGAACTTTCAAAGAAAGATACCTTATGAAAGTGAAATAAGAAGCATAAATAAGCGTTTAAATTAATCAGAAAACAATTTTTTGATGCAGCAATACTTCATCATCGTGATTTGAGCGAAAATTTCTATTTTGGCACTTAGTCCAGTGATTATTCCCTTGGTACAGAACTGTATCAAATGACTGAAGTTAACAGAGTCATTGAATATTGTGCCGTCCTATTGTCGAATGGTACATTCAATAACCGGCAGAGAAAATATAGTCATGTACAGGGAAAAACTTGTCAGAGTACGGAGTTTTGAAAATTTTCGCTTTTATTTACAAGAAAGACATACTTACAGAACGCGAGGGACTTTGATTCTTACTAATTGCAAAATAATGCACAACAGATTTTCTCGCTGGGCGTGAGCACTTCAAGAATGTGATTTTGTGATTAAATATGTACCTGGACAGCAAAATATTGTACCGGATACGCTTTATAGAAACTGGATGGGAATGGATCGTTAATGTTGTACATCCCAAGCAGAAGGACGTTAGACTTTATTTTATAAGAAGTATAGAAGGCGAATGTCTTACACGAAAAATCCTATGTCTAAGGGTGAGTGTCGCCAGTTGGTCACCGATGAACGCCATTTCATGTACATGTAGTCGTCTGGCGTTTGGCGACTGACACAGAAGATCTTAGCTTGTTACCTCCGCGTCGCAGCTGACGTGACTGAAAATCGGACTGTCCTCTGTCCGGATGACATTGCTCTCCCTCCATAAAATATAATGTACGTATATGATTCAAGGAAATGACTATAGTGTCTTTGGCGAAGGGGAGAAAGTGGAGCTTGATTATTGGTAGCACCTGGTAAACACTTTGCCATTTCTTTACACACTGTTTTCTTTAAGCCCCGTCGGCCGGTGTGGCCGTGCGGTTCTAGGCGCTACAGTCTGGAACCGCGTGACCGCTACGGTCGCAGGTTAGAATCCTGCCTCGGGCATGGATGTGTGTGATGTCCTTAGGTTAGTTAGGTTTAAGTAGTTCTAAGTTCTAGGGGACTGATGACATCAGATGTTAGGTCCCATAGTGCTCAGAGCCATTTGAACCAATTTTCTTTAAGCCCCGCCTACCACCCCGCCTCCCTCACCCCCCCCCCCCCCCCCACCAATGTTGGGGGCTCGCGCGGCATCACATTGAAGACAGAAAGTCCTGAATTGTAAGCAGCGAGGAAAGAAAGAGATTGGCTGACTCATGGACAACTGCATACACTGAAGCATTATCAAAGCAGAATGCGTCTGTTGTAAATATTTTTACACGACATGGTTGGAGTTAGGAAACGCCACTAGCACTGGACAAGAAATATCCTGTTGCACCATTTCGTGAAGAAAGGTTCTTTTTGCTGAAGTTGCACAAGTAATATACAAATGTTATTTTTGTTTATTCTTTGAATAACATTTTTAGTAACATTATCTTTTGCAGGATTTTCATTTGTACACATTTTCTAATTATGTAAAAAAATTGTAGCAGCGTGGGTCCTGTCGTGTTGGAAGAATTTTTGAAAATAATTAGGGGAAATGCCTGAAGAGGATTTTTTTGTGATAGAGTAAATGTGATGGTGCCAAGAGGGGTAGCTTTGATTTTTGTTTTATCTTTTTTGAAGATCAAACTTAGTTAGGTAAGTAGATAGTTAGGCAAAAAAAACTGGGGGGGGGGGGGGAGGTGTAGAATTAAAAAAAAAAGGAGTATTGCCTTTGACTAGTAATCAAAACGTCCTCAGTCCAGGGTTCGACCTTCGCCACTGCTTAAATTTTGAACAAAAATCATCAGCTATGCCGGCCGAAGACTTCCGACATAGAAAGTCACGGTCGTTCTGTGAACGGCCTTATCAAAGAGGATGAATGAGCGGACAGAAGTTCAGTGATGTCTGTTGCCCTTGGAGTGGGAAACTGCCACTAAAAGGCGGAAGAATTAATGGCATGAGGATGCAGATGACAATGGCAACCACTGCATTAAACACACATAACGTGTATCCACAGGTCATATGGCCTATAATTGAAAAAGTGTCATGATGATCTCTCCATTGGTAAAAGATTCCGTGCTAGTCCTCCATTCGGAGCTCCGGGAGGGCAATGCCAAGGGGGAAGTGACCATATGAAAAAATAACCAAGAAAAGAGTAATATTCTTCGAGTCGGGGTATGGAATGTCAGAACTATGAATGGGGTAGAGAAGCTCGAAAATCTGAAAAGCGAAATGCTGGGGCTCAGTGAAGAGCAATGGGAAGAGAATAAGGATTTCTGGTCAGACGAGCACAGGGTGACATCAACAGCAGCAGAAAATGGTATAACCGTAGTAGGATTCGTTATGAGTAGGATGGTATGGCAGAGAGTGAGTTACTACGAAAGTGACAGGGTTGTTTCCATCACAATTGGCAGTAAATCAGCACCGGCATTGCAAGCAGAAGATAAAGAGATAGAGAAAGAAAACTAGGATTTTGAATAGATAACTCAATACGTAATGGCAGACGAAAATGTACTACTTGTCAAGGGAGATTGGATTGCGATTACAAGGGGAAAAACAGAAGAAACGGTTACGAGACAATATCCACTTCGTAGCAGAAATGAGAGAGGAGAAAGACCAATTCGGTTATAAATTTCAGCTAGTAATAGCGAAACTCTGTCCGAAAACCATACGAGGAGGAGGTACACTTGGAAAAGCCGGGAGATGTGGGAAGATTCCATTTAGATTACATTATAGTCAGATAGAGATTCCGAAATCAGATGTTGGATTGTAAGACGTAGCCAGGAGTAGATATATACTCAAAACACAATTTTGTAATGACGAAGAGCAGAATGAAGTTTGAGAGAATAATTAGGAAGAATCAATGCGCATAGAAGTGGGAATCGGAAGTACTAAGGAATGAAGAGATAGCCTGAAGTTCTCTGAGGCTACAGATACTACGATAAGGAATAGCTCGGTAGACAGTTCAGTTGAAGAGGAATGTCCTGTAAAGGGTAGTCACAGAAGTAAGAAAGAAAAGTATAGTTACAAGAAGGGTAACCGCGAGGAAACCATTGATAACAGAAGAAATACAACTGTTGATCGACGAAAGAAGGAAACTCAAAAACGTTCAGGGAAATTCAGGAATACGGGCATACAAATCTCGTAAGAATGAAATAAATAGAAAGCGCAGGGAAGCAAAGTCTAAATGGTTGCAGGAAGAATGTGAAGAAATCGGGAAAGAAATGAATGTTGGAAAGACTGACTCAGCATATAGAAAGTCAAAACAACTTTCGGTGAAATTAAAAGCAAAGGTGGTAACATCGTTAGAGTGCAAAGTGAATTCCATTGTTAAATGCAAGGGAGAGAGCGGAAATGTGGAAAAAAGTACATTGAAGGCCTCTACGAAGAAGGGGATTTGTCTGATGATGTGACACGTGTCGACAGGGAAGAGACAGGGATCCACTATTAGAATCAGAATTTAAAGGACCTTTGTAAGAGTTACTGTCGAATAAGGCAGAAGAGATAGACAACATTCCATCAGAATTTCTAAAATCGTTGGGGGAAATGGCAACAAAACGACTGTTCACATTGGTGTGTAGAATGTGAGAGTATGGCGATATACCGTGTACATCTACATAATCCACGTCATTTTGAAGACAACAAATGGCAACAAGTGCGAGAATTATCACACAGTCAACTTAACAGCTCATGCATCCAAGTTTCTGAGAAGAATAATTTACAAAACAATGGGAAAGAAAATTGGGGATCTGTTAGATGACGATCCGTTTGGCTTTACAAAAAGTAAAGTCACCGGAGAAGCAATTCTAACGTTGTGCTTGATGATGGAAGCAAGACTGCTGAAAAAACAAAACAAGACATGGGAAAAGCACTCTATAATGTAAAATATGTGCAAGAAGTTCGAAATTCTCAGAAAAATGGGGGCAGCTATAGGGAAAGGCAGGTAATACACAATACATACGAGAACCAAGAGGGAACACTAAGATGGAGACTAAAAACAAAGTGCTCGGATTAAAAAGGTTGTGAGACATGAATGCAGTCTTTTGTCTCTACTGTTCGAGCTATATATCGAAGAAGCAATGACGAAAATAAAAGAAAGGCTCAAGTGCAGAACTAAAATTCAGTGTGAAGGGATATCAGTGATAAAATTCTGTTATGGCATTGGTATCCTCAGTGAATGTGAAGAAAAGTTACAGGATGTGTTGCATGGAATGAACAGTCTAATGAGTCCAGAATATGCATTGAGAGTAATTCGAAGGAAGACGAAACTAAAGAGAAGCAGCAGCAATGAGAAACCAAACATAAGATATGTTAAATGTTACAGGATTCAAGTTAGCTTCTTCCTTCAGTAGAGAAAATATGTAGAAATGAGGAGTTGCCACATTTATCAAAAACTGTTTTCATTTTAGGAATACTGATGTTAATAAATTATTCTCAGAGCAGTACCTAGGAGCTTGTGCAACTTAGTAGTGTTTCAAAATAAGTCCTCTATAATAGCAAGTATATACAAAGCACTTCAGGAAATTTTAACCTCTTCATAAAAAATCTGGAACTTATGTTGCCCCATCTCACAGTAAAGATCAAGAAAATAGCGGCTGCTGGTGATCTTATGTGAATTTCTTGAAAGGCTCCGTCAGTGAACAGTTATTGCAATCAGTGACACCTTCATTCAATTTAATTCCTACTGTGAACGTTATAGCTAGGGTATGTAAATGCTCTGAAACTGCTATAGAATGTTTATTTGTAGACAAATCTAGGAAAAAGACGTCATTTCACAAAATCAATAGCAAATGGGCTATCTGATCATGGCATGCAGCATCTTGTGTTAAATGTTGAAACTCACCAGGATAAAAATCTTTTAAATCTCAGTACATGATGGTAATGAATTAGTCAAAAATTGAAAATTTCAGGTGATTGCTCGAAGACATGAACTGGATAGATGTTTACAATACTTCTGACATAAATGGAAAACACAAAGCATTCATTAATAAAGTTACTTCCTCTTCTGAAAATTATTTGCTCCTAAGGGCAGCCAAGTCAAACAGAAGTCTAGAAACAAACCATGGATTACACAAGGAATGAAGATATCATATGGGACAAAAAGGAGTCTTTATCTATTATTTAAGAACTGCTCTGACGTTAGCATTGTAATGTATTACAAAGAGTACTGCAGAATGCTGAAGCAAATAATCCAGAAATCTAAGCAGGTTTATTATGAGAAAAAGATATTTACATCAAGCAACAAAATAAAAACTGTGTGGGGTATGGTGAAGACAAAGACAGGTGAGGCCAAAAAGGAAGAGGGACAGACAACTCTAAAATAAATGAGCCTTTGGTAATAAGTATATGTAGTGTTGCAAACCTCTTAAAAAAGTACTTCATTTCTGTTAGTGACAGCTTATTGTTATCAGATGTGGTAAACAGTGCAATGGAATATCTGAGACCAGTCTTTCCAAATAACTTCTGTAAAATGGATATGACACTCACATCTCCCAGAGAAACAGCATCCATCATAAAATCCTTAAAATCTAAGCATTCTATTGGCTGTGTAATGCATCAACAAAGTTAATCAAAGAGCACTTGTGTGAGTTGACTTCTATCTTAAGTTATTTGTGTACTCAGTCTCTCATCAGTGGAACACTTCCAGACTGACTAAAATATGCTGAAGTTAAGCCTCTTTACAAGAAGCGGGATAAAGAGATACCATCAAACTATCAACCAGTTTAACTTTTGGCAGATTTTTCAAAAATATTTCAAAAGGCTGTGTTCAAGTGTCTCGTTAAGCATCTGACTCCAAATAATATATTGTCCAAGTCACAGTTTGGGTCCCTGAAGGTTTCCGATATGGAGAAAACTTTTTACATATACAGTGAGAATATAATTAATTCATTAGATAACAGATGAGAGGCTACTTCCCTTTTATGTGACCTGACAAAAGCCTTCGACTGTGTGAATCACAGCATTTTCTTAAGTAAGAATATTATGGTGTCACCAGTAGTGGTGCAAGTCTTGCCTGGAAGCAAAGGGTATCACTGCGAAATACTTGTGCACTAAGCAGTCAGTCTTCATCTCATTGAGAATTAATTGCAAGTGATGTTCGTCAAGGTTCCATTTTGGATCCGTTGCTTTTTCTTATGTTACATTAATGACCTCTCGTCTATTACACTGTCAGATGCTACATTTCTTTTGTTTGCAGATGATACAAACATTGCAAAAAGTAGCAAGTCAAATACAGATTTAGAAATGGCTGCCAATCGAATTTTCACTGACATTAATAAATGGTTTAAAACTAATTTACTGTCATTAAACTTTGAAGAGACCCACTATATGCAGTTCAGAACCTGTAGGAGATTTTCTTCTACCATGTGTATAGCATAGGAAGACATGCAGATCAAGGAGATTGACAGTATTAAATTTCTGGGATTACAACTCGATAAAAAATTCGGTTGGGCAGGACATATCACAGAATTACTGAAGGGTCTAAACATGTCTGTATTTGCAGTGAGAATGATGTCAGATGTAGGAGATAAAAATATTAAAAAAACTTTCATACTTTGCTTACTTTCATTCTACTACATCATACAGGATCATATTCTGGGGTAACTCATCAAACCAAGCAAAAGTTTGTAGCTTGCAAAAGTATAAATTCAAGACCATCATGTAGAAACCTGTTCAAGAAACTTTTTTGTTCTAACCACTACTTCTCAGTATATTTATTCCTTAATGAAATTTGTTGCAAGTTACATATCTTTGCCGCGCGGGATTAGCCGAGCGGTCTTAGGCGCTGCAGTCATTGACTGTGCAGCTGTTCCCGGCGGAGGTTCAGTCCTCCCTCGGGCATGGGTGTATGTGTTTGTCCTTAGGGTAATTTAGGTTAAGTAGTGTGTAAGCTTAGGGACTGATGACCTTAGCAGTTAAGTCCCATACGCTTTCACACACATTAAAAAAATATATATATCTTTATTTCCAACAAATAGCTCAATACACAGTATCAATACAAGGAATAAGAAAAATCTACATAAAGACTTAAAATCACTTACCTTGATCCAAAAAGTTGTCCAATGTTCAGGAACAAACATTTTCAATAATTTGCCAGCAGCCATTAAAAACTACGTTTCAGATAAAACATAGTTTAAACAGAGTTGAAAGACTTTTTGATAGACACACTTCTATTCTAGAGGTGAATGTCTTAACAGGGGGTGTTAGACCAGCTTAAGTAAAAATGTCTGTTAGATTTCAGTTTTGACAGCAATTGGTTACAACTTTCAAAAATGGTTCAAATGGCTCTGAGCACTATGGGACTTAACTTCTGAGGTCATCAGTCCCCTAGAACTTAGAACTACTTAAACCTAACTAACCTAAGGACATCATACACATCCATGCCCGAGGCAGGATTCGAACCTGCGACCATAGCGGTCACGCAGTTCCAGACTGTAGCACCTAGAACCGCACGGCCACTCCGGCCGGCGTTACAACTTTCAAGATTAGGTATTTTGTGTATAATAAATTTATTAAACATGCAGAACTATGTTACATTATGACAGAGTATTAATTCTGTAAATTTCATCAGTTTACTGCAATGTATTCACCTATTTTGACAATCTCCTGACAAGTGAGTGGGGTAGTGAGTATTATATTCAAATAAAAAAACATAAAAAACTTAGAACATTTTAATATAATACCAAGAGAATAATACCCAAGAGAATCACCTCATTTTTAGGTCTATGGCACGAAAGCTGCATCTAATCTAGTCTAATCTCAGGATTGGAGACCACGAAGTGGACGAAGTTAGGGAGTTCTGCTGCCTGGGCAGCAAAATTACCCATGATGGACAGAGAAAAAGGACATAAAAAGCAGGATAGCACTGCCAGAAAAGGGGATCCCTGGCAAAATATGTCTATTAATATCAAATATAAGCGTAAAACTTTGAACATAGCTGCTAAGGTTCAGGGACCGTCTCAGAATTATATTAGAACAAATAAGCCCTCGGTCACAAATATTAAGTCAAAATTGACCAGGTTTCGACGCTACTATGAGCGTCGTCTTCAGAATTAAACTAACTGTTCTAAAACATAATAGGTATATAAGGGTATATAAGACATTAATAAACTAAAGTGTGTACCGACTGGACAGAGATGCAGTACTTACAAGTCACATTCTAAAAAGAAAAAAATCTAAGCCGGAAAGGCGACGTCATGAAAAGTTGTACATAAGATAAGATGGCGAGCCGTAAGGGTTGCTCATACCTGAGTGAACACGGCTTGCAACAAAACTGAAGTGCCCCCCCCCCCCCCCCCCCCTGCCGCCCGTTAGAAAGTGCCGGCAAGTAAACATGGTGTTGCTGCGAGCGCCATCTAGTAGCCGCAGAAACAATTAGGCTACTGTACATTCAAAATTAAGACACATGAAATTGTAATGAAGCTGATTCAGGCATGACGTAAGCACTAACAATAATAAGATGAAGTTACATATTTATCTGCTTTAAAGAGAGATACATTTTGTAACGTAAAAACACGTCAGTTATGACATACAAGAAAACAGCAAAGACGTAACAGGAAAATAACATTTCGGCAAACTCCATGAGCAAATCTGAATCAAAAATCAAGCAATGGCTTTATACAGTCAAAAAAGTTTTTATTTCGCCGCTGCAGCTGTTCGTTGAGAATGAGGCCATCATGACGAGATAGATGTTTGAAAATCTCCAATTCCTCTTAATCATCTAACCTACGCCCCTTCTTTTCGGTATGCAGAATATCTATCACCAATGGCTTTAGACACGTGTCCAGTGATTAAGAGATGATCGGCAAAGGATGAATTTAGTGGACTGGTGGCGTTTTTTTTTTCAAAAGATGTTCTTTATATCTGATGGTGTAAGCACGCCCAGTTTGCCCTATATAATAGGAGGAGCAGGTATCACAGATGATCTTATAAACGCCAGAACTTTCTGTAGGGGAGCGAATGGATTTCAAATTACGAATGAAGTTTCTCTTCAGATTGTTATTAGTAGAGAAGGCAACATTGCAGTTGTATTTGTTGCGAAGCATGCGCTGAATCTAATAGGAAATGGGTCCTACGAAAGGAATAGAGAAACGTGTTTTGGGGTTAACTTCAGCGCGCGAGGTGTTGAGCGTAGTAGCTCTTGCAGTTTTCTTTTTGAGGATATCGTCCACTATGTTAGGCGTATATTCATTATTGACTGCCATGGTTTTAAGTGAATTAATCTCCTCGTTAAACTTTTCTGTTGAAAGTGGTATAGAGGTGGCTCGGTGGACGGCAGAGTGAAAAAAGGCCATTTTTTTAGACTGTGGATGAAAAGAGGAAGCAGGCACGATTTGGTCAGTATACGTTTCTTTTCGAAAGATATTGAAAGTGATGTTATTGTCTTCTATTGTAAGCGTCAAGTCTAAATAGTGTAATTGGCGGTTTTCGTTTTCGAGTTCAATAGTGAAAGAAATTTTTCATGGAGGTCGTTAAAAAGTTTAAATATATGATCAATGCTACCGGCGGGTCCGTTACAGATGCCTAGAATATCATCAACGTATCTTGTGTAAGAAAGGATACTATAACACCCCAACCCCCTTAAAGTCAATTAAGACAGAATATCATAATATGAAGTAGGGAAGAGTTATCTTGGCAAATACGACATCTTTGCCGATAAGCTAACACCAAGAAGTTTTGATAACAACAACATTATACATCACTGAGAGTTTTTGTTATGAAAAGAGGAGGAAGAAACCTCATATTTAAGTAATGGACAAATATCCAAGTGATAATTGTAATTTATATCTTTAAAGCTAAGTCCAAGGTGATGTTAGTCAGAGGTAACTATTATGTGGAAGAGAGTTGTAAGCGCAACGAAGAAATTCAATGCGCCTACAATACTCTTTCACAGAAGAAGTCGCTTGCTGGCTCTCGTTCTGTAAAGACGTGTGAGAACAATTCTTGTCTTAGTTATTGAGAGTACGGAACGCACCGAGATTGTTTTGCGTTCAGAAGTGTTTCTTGCGTGACGTGATTCACAAACTTCGGAAACTGATTTTCTAAGCAGGCAGAAACCGATAGACGCGTTTAACCGTGCATAACGGATTAACTGAACTTTATTGACGAAACTACTGAATATTGGACTTGACTTTCAAATAGTTGGAACTAAAAGAAGAGTGAAAAGTGTATCAAACGACTACACTCAATGAGTCTCGAGTAGGACACAATTACACGACTTCACGAAGATAATACAATTACGCTGAAGAGTCAAGGTGTCGTAATTGCCAGGAAACTTAATTTTAATAGAACTGACTTTACCAACCAACTGCGTGTGCGTGTGGTGCGAAAGTTATAAAGTATTTAGTGGTCAAGAAACAATAAACTGTTCGTACCAAGTGAAATATCAAGCGTGCACTACATATTAAGGTGATTTAATCAGTGATAGTTAATCAACGACTGTTCAGCAGGGACAGTTTAATCTGAATATCAAAATACCTACTTCATTAATTGAAAAGAGAACTTTTGAACGTTTTTTTAACATTACGGCGTAGGTTCACTCAGACGTGATCAAAGAGTATCTGTGGATTTCGCTTCATACAGGTTCAACAACTCCATAGCAACGAGCCAAAAACGTACGAGAAGACTGATAATTACAATGTTTTGTCGCAATTGGTGGTGTGTACGATGCGGATGAGATACGATTTAACAACTACTGCACATCCGGGCAATGAATCATTCAATCTTAAATCAGAAGAAGCATCCATCGTACGAGTTCGCATTTCGGTCTCCCGTTCACCAACTGGGGCCTACGTCATCGGGCATCGTGTCTCAACTCCACTGCGAGAGCTGTGGCAGTAGCAGCTCGACGGCGTCGACAGTATCAGCACGCGGTTGGAGTGCGGGGACGCCACACACCATTTTGGCGCCTGCAACGTGAGGCTCGACGATGCCAGCTGCCGCCTCATCTGGGAGACAACGCAGCGCCTAACGACGCCAGTCGACGCCTCACCGAGAAGACGACGCTAGTCGGATCGTTGAAAAGACGACATGGTATTTGTGGGCAACAGCTGCACTTTGTTTGTTCACAGAACTGAACTCAACGACGCCGGACGTCACACCGTCCGACGTTTCTTCTCAACGACGAGTGCAGAGACGACGTGGGGGGGGGGGTGGGGGGGGGTGGGGAATGGCAGACTCCTCCACAACGCAGCCAACGCTCCACGACTTCGAGTGAGCTAAATGCAGAACGACGCAGCGCGTCGGAGAACGCGACAGTGGTCACACCCACGCCACGACAGTTTATAACTACAGAGAAATGTAAGCATACTAAATACTAAGTAAGCATACTAAATACTAAGTTTTTAATATTTTGGACCAAAACGTAGTTGTTGGGAACGGAATAATTATTTTCGAAGACGAAAGATTTTCAAAGTTTCGTATAGAAATCGGGCCAAATCGTGATGTGCGCTATTCTTGCTATTGGAAATTGGACGTATTAGATTATTAGGTTTTTGAATTTTGAACTGGCACCGAAAGTTTAGGGGGCTGAGGGTTCATATTAATGAGTAGTTTCTGTTGGAAAAGGTCCACATGTATCGCATGATACAATACTCAGTGGTTGCTTAGGCACTATGGGATGCAAAACGCCTTTAATACCATAATTAACCGGTTTTGCTCTTTGACGCATTTTACATCTTTTTTGTATCTTTTGAGCTCTCTTTAATAAATTTGGATAAAAACGTAATTCTGTAGTTTCATAACGCATTTCTGAGCTCGAAAATGACCCCAACGGACATGGGTAAACCATAAAATAGGATCAACATACTTATCAGGAATATAGATCTTTCCACCGATCTCTCTTACTTTTTCGATAAAACAACACACCTTCTTTTATTCTATAGCGATTTTTAATCTTATTATTCTTGCCAGTACTTAAATTACTTATAATTTCCTTCCATCGACCATCTATCCTTTGCATTTGTCCCAAATGGGAACACATCCCACTTACTTCTTTAGTATTTGGAACAGTTTCAAGTATCATTATCTCAAAATCTCCGATCCGTTCTTCGATTTCGCTCGACTTAGGTGTTGGCAGTCTCAACAAATTGATGTGCTTAATTGTTGTGTTGTACTCTTGTAACACTAATGCCCATCGTGTAAGTCGTCCATGTAATATTCGACTTGACATAAGAAAAAGTGACAGCTTTGTGATCACAATATATGACTATTTTCTTACCATATACGAAGTATCTGAATTTCTTCAACGCCCATGTTATCGCTAATACCTCTAATTCAGTTGTACAGTATGAACCTTCACAATTAGAGTGTGTTCTACTATCTAAAGCAATTATTTTATGGTATCTACATTAGTTTCGACATCCATCTGAAATAACGTAGCCCCCACTCCTGTCTCTGATGCATCAGTCGCGATGAAAAAATCCTCTTCCATTCGCGGATGGTGCAGCAGCGGAGCATTAAGTAGAGCACTACGTATTTCATCAAAAGCTTGACTACAAGCATCAGTCCAATGCCATGGTAAATTTTTTCGTAACAGTTGTAACAGGCATTCTTTATTCAGTAACTGGTGTGAGATGAATTTTCTCAAAAAGGACCCTAATCCCAAGAATTATTTCAAATGCTTCCTATTGATAGGATATGGGCAGTTTCTAATTGCATCTAACTTCTTAGGGTTTGGCACTATTCCCTCTGGTGTAACTATATGACCAAGAAATTTAATTTGCTCTCTACCGAATTTTGATTTAGCCAAATTAATTGTCACTCCATATTCCAAGAATTTTTTTTCAAATACCCGATTTAATAATTCAAGATGTTCTGCCCACGTTTCCGTGGCAATTAGTAAATCGTCTACATAAACCGTAACTCGTTCATATAGATCTGGACCCAGCACTGTGTCTAGTGCTGCCATGAATACACCACCACCAATGTTTAACCCAAACGGCATTACCTTAAATTGATAGCTTCTTCCCAAATAAATAAAAGCGGTGTATTTTCGTGATTCTTTAGAGATCTTTGTTTGCCAACATGAACTTTTGAGATCGAGGGAGGTCAGAAACTTCACTCCATGGAATTTTTGCAGGAGTTCTTCAAGATTTTCTGGACGAGTCCTCACTGGTTTGATAATTTTATTGATATCCCTCGCATATAAGACTAAACGTATCTCTCCATTTGGCTTAGTTACAGCTAAAAGAGGGCTGGAGTACTCTGACGTTGAAGTTTCTATAACACCCCAGTCTAACATCTTCTTTATTTCCTTCGTCACTGCTTCTCTCTTTGACCAAGGGACTGAGTATGTCGTCTTACAGAATGTATTATGAGGGTAGGTTTCAATGTGGTATTCGAAGTTTATAATTATTCCTGGCTTTTTATTAAATACAGGTAGATATGATCTTAACACTTCTCTTGACTCTATCTGCTGGTGAATTGATAAGTATTTTGATTCCCTAACCTTTTCATCGATGCTCAACATCTCGGTTTCAACCTTGGTTAATTTATCACAGTCATCAGCTATGTAATGCACAATATTCATCTGAACATAATTGACAATCAAATGTTGACAATTTTTTTTCTAAAATAATTCTCTTCTTTCTTATCATTATCTTCAATGGCTTATCGTTAACAGTTAACGTACAAACACCTTCCTTTATGTCCAGGGTTGCACCATATTCATATAAAAAATCCATTCCCCATATGCACGGTGTAGTCATTTTAGATACTATCAAGAAAGTACATTCCAATTTAGCTTCTTGTAGTTCTACTGCTACCCGCACTTGTTTAATTATTATCTTTTGCGCTTTAGCGCTAAAAGCCCCCGAAACGGTACATCCTGACACTGGTAAAGTGAGTAGCTTCTGTTGCCTACTAACCATATTTAAACAATTACTCGTCATTACACTGACCGTTGCACCTGTGTCAATCAGAATACTTACAGGAATATTATTAATCTTAGCATCTACTATAGCCTGTAAAGTAAATTCTTCCTTATTGACTTCAGCCCTTGGTTCTTTGATTAATTCGTCTCTGATGTCAGAGCCGTTATTATAATTGAGTACATTGATTAACTCGTGAAGTTTGCCTCCCTCCTCATAACCAGCCAACCGAGGAAGGCCTAAAATGACTGGCTCTCGTTTGACCGCCCGTCACTTAGGTTCCACGGTGGTTCGTTTATTTCAACTAAATGTGCTTCATTCACCTTTTGTGGTACACGTTGTCTCCTCTTACGTTTCTACTATCCGGTAATGGCATAGGTCGATTACAATTACGGGAGTTGCCAGTAGTATTGGGATTATTCCAATCTACATTAGCCATTTGGCACGTTCCCCATCTAGATTTGCTCGGAGGCTCCATAGGAGCACAGTTATTCTGTCGGCCATCGCCACAACATAGGTGGTTTGGCGATTGCTGCCCCCCATACTATCTTTTCCTATTCATTGCTACTACATTTACTCCTTGGAATTTATTTTGTCCTTGCACTTGGTTATTGTTCGGTGCAAAAGCATCTTTAGGGCGATTATAATTTGAATTCCAGTTTGGATTATCCTTTGGCCTGCGATCACTTTGTGCGCTACCATTTTTAAAGTTCTGGTTATAGTTGTTAAAATTCTTATTATTATTCGACCTATTTTGATTCCATTGATTGTTATTACCGTTATTACTATTATAATTACTGTTGTTGTTGTGCCATTGTCTGGCGTTCTCCATTAACATATCGATCGAGTCAATTACTGATAAAAACTGTTCTACGTCAAAGTCCGGTGCATGAATAAGCTTTTCCCTTATACTGAACGGCAGCCTGCCCTTCAATATACAAATTACTTCACGACTTGAAACGGATTCCGTGCAGTATCTGGTTTTATTTATATAACGTTCAAAGTATTGTCTTAACGTTTCTTTCTTAGGGTTGTGAAATTCGGGTTGGTAAACTTCCTTCTGCAAACGTTCTTGACGACTCAAGGACCAATACTTTGCCAAGAAAAGCCTTTCAAATTCTGAACACGTATTACATGTTTCACTAATTTCCGCGGCCCATAATGCAGCTTCACCTGTGATCTTAGACACGATAAATTGTATCTTATCAAATTCAGTCCAAATGCACGGAAATATTCTCTTAAACGAGTTTATGAACACTTTCGGATTGATATTGTTTTTCTCACTAAAGAATGTGGGAAATTGCTTACTCTTAAAGATGCTGTGTTCCACCTTTAGAGAAGAAACACAGCTTCGTTCGACACACGCATCACCTTCTACTTCCCAATGTGAATTTATTTCCCACGAATGACTAGCAAAGGTGTTGGACTGAATACACGTACACTTCGTCTCGCAGTTGGATTTTATTAGACTATCTACATATTCATTTTCTGGTTTTACGTTACTATTTAGTCGTTGCTCGGACGTTTAAGCAAACTGTACACGACAAATCATTTCCTTAATTTGATGACAAATCTTCTTATCTCTTTACTCTGTCTAGTTATATAGTTGTCGGTCTTCTTAACCGTTTTCTTTTCAATTTTGTTCAGATGTTCAGTCATATTACTGGGTAAAATATTCCGGAGGTAAAATAGTCTCCGGGCGGGGACTACTCAAGAGGACGTCGTTATCAGGAGAAAGAAAACTGGCGTTCTACGCATCGGAGCGTGGAATGTCATCCCTTAATCGGGCAGGTAGGTTAGAAAATTTGAAAAGGGAAATTGATGGGTTAAAGTTAGATATAGTGGGATTTAGTGAAGTTCGGTGGCAGGAGGAACAAGACTTTTGGTCAGGTGATTACAGGGTTATAAATACAAAATCAAATAGGGGTAATGCAGGAGTAGGTTTAATGATGAATAAAAAAAATAGGAGTACGGGTAAGCTACTACAAACAGCATAGTGAACGCATTATTGTGGCCAAGATAGACACGAACTCCACACCTACTACAGTAGTACAAGTTTATATGCCAACTAGCTCTGCAGATGAAGAAATTGATGAAATGTATGATGAGATAAAAGAAATTATTCAAGTATTGAAGGGAGATGAAAATTTAGTAGTCATGGGTGACTGGAATTCGAGATTAGGAAAAGGGAGAGAAGGAAACATAGTAGGTGAATATGGATTGGGGGAAAGAAATGAAAGAGGAAGCCGTCTGGTAGAATTTTGCACAGAGCATAGCTTAATCATAACTAACACTTGGTTCAAGAATCATGAAAGAAGGTTGTATACAGGGAAGAACCTTGGAGATACTAGAAGATATCAGACAGATTATATAATGGTAAGACAGAGATTTAGGAACCAGGTTTTAAATTGTAAGACATTTCCAGGGTCAGACGTGGACTCTGACCACAATCTATTGGTTATGAACTGTAGATTAAAACTGAAGAAACTGCAAAAAGGTGGGAATTTAAGGAGATGGGACCTGGATAAACTGACTAAACCAGAGGTTGTACAGAGTTTCAGGGAGAGCATTAGGGAACAATTGACAGGAATGGGGGAAAGAAATACAGTAGAAGAAGAATGGGTAGCTTTGAGGGATGAAATAGTGAAGGCAGCAGAGGATCAAATAGGTAAAAAGACGAGGGCTAGTAGAAACCCTTGGGTAACAGAAGAAATATTGAATTTAATTGATGAAAGGAGAAAATATAAAAATGCAGTAAATGAAGCAAAAAGGAATACAAACGACTAAAAAATGAGATCGACAGAAGGTGCAAAATGGCTAAGCAGGGATGGCTAGAGGATAAATGTAAGGATGTAGATCTCAATAGGGGTAAGACAGATACAGCCTACAGGAAAATTAAAGAGACCTTTGGAGAAAAGAGAACCACTTGCATGAATATCAAGAGCTTTGATGGCAACCCAGTTCTAAGCAAAGAAGGGAAAGCAGAAAGGTGGAAGGAGTATATAGAGGGTCTATACAAGGGCGATCTACTTAAAGACAATATTATGGAAATGGAAGTGGATGTAGATGAAGATGAAATGGGAGATATGATACTGCGTGAAGAGTTTGACAGAGCACTGAAAGACTGGAGTCGAAACAATGCCCCGGGAGTAGACAACATTCCATTAGAACTACTGATAGCCTTGGGAGAGCCAGTCCTGACAAAACTCTACCATCTGGTGAGCAAGATGTATGAGACAGGGGAAATACCCTCAGACTTCAAGAAGAATATAATAATTCCAATCCCAAAGAAAGCAGGTGTTGACAGATGTGAAAATTACCGAACTATCAGTTTAATAAGTCACTGGTGCAAAATACTAACGCGAATTCTTTACAGACGAATGGAAAAACTGATAGAAGCCGACCTCGGGGAAGATCAGTTGGGATTCTGTACAAATGTTAGAACACGTGAGGCAATACTGACCCTACGACTTATCTTAGAAGAAAGATTAAGGAAAGGCAAACCTACGGGCCCAGCATTTGTAGACTTAGAGAAAGCTTTTGACAGTGTTGATTGGAATACTCTTTTTCAAATTCTGAAGGTGGCAGGGGTAAAATACAGGGAGTGAAAGGCTATTTACAATTTGTACAGAAACCAGATGGCAGTTATAAGAGTCGAGGGGTATGAAAGGGAAGCAGTGGTTGGGAAGGGAGTGAGACAGCGTTGTAGCCTATCCCTGATGTTATTCAATCTGTATATTGAGCAAGCAGTGAAGGAAATAAAAGAAAAATTCGGAATAGGTATTAAAATCCATGGAGAAGAAATAAAAACTTTGAGGTTCGCCGATGACATTGTAATTCTGTCAGAGACAGAAAAGGACTTGGAAGAGCAGTTGAACGGAATGGACAGTGTCTTGAAAGGAGGGTATAAGATGAACATCAACGAAAGCAAAACGAGGATAATGCAAGGTAGTCGAATTAAGTCGGGTGATGCTGAGGGAATTAGATTAGGAAATGAGACACTTAAAATAGTAAAGGAGTTTTGCTATTTGGGGAGCAAAATAACTGATGATGGTCGAAGTAGAGAGGATATAAAATGTAGAGTGGCAATGGCAAGGAAAGCGTTTCTGAAGAAGAGAAATTTGTTAACGTCGAGTACAGATTTAAGTGTCAAGAAGTCGTTTCTGAATGTATTTGTATGGAGTGTAGCCATGTATGGAAGTGAAACGTGGACGATAAATAGTCTGGACAAGGAGAGAATAGAAGCTTTCGAAATGTGGTGCCACAGAAGAATGCTGAAGATTATTTGGGTAGATCACGTAACTAATGAGGAGGCATTGAACAGAAATGGAGAGAAGAGAAATTTGTGGCACAACTTGACTAGAAAAAGGGATCGGTTAGTAGGACATGTTCTGACACATCGAGGGATCACCAATTTAGTATTGGAGGGCAGCGTGGAGGGTAAAAATCGTAGAGGGAGACCAAGAGATGAATAGACTAAGCAGATTCAGAAGGATGTAGGCTGCAGTAGGTACTGGGAGCTGAAGAAGCTTGCACAACATAGAGTAGCATGGAGAGCTGTATGAAACCAGTCTCAGGACTGAAGACCACAACAACAACAACAACAACAACGTTATATTACTATAATTATCTGTCAAGGAATTAACCCTTATCGATACCATATCACTCTGTTCCGATAAATTACCAAAATGTTCTTGCAATTTATCTATACAATCAGTAATTTTAATTTCCTTTTTTTCTTGTATAGTTAATTTAGACTCGACATCTTCTAATTTATTATCCACATTGACCTTTTGTTCGACAAATCTAGCTTCAACGTTCTCTATCCGGTTATCTACTTTAACCTGCTGTTCAGCTAATTCAGAAAATTTACTATTGAAGGACGCTTGCTGTTTTAAAAATTTAATGTCTAATTTTACATGTACTTCAGCAAATTTTTCATCCAACATATTCAATTTTGATAACATTACACTGAGTATGTCTACACTTCCAGAGCTGTTCGGTGCGACATTCATTCTACATTCGCGATCTATTCCCTCTCTAACATCATAATTATTATCTGGTAATTCTACGACTTCATTTTCTGTTCTAAAGCCGGATACACACAGTATCGCTTCTTTATCTGGTTCAGTAAACGTTGCACCTTCTACATCGTCAATAGGGCTATTTCTATTACCTTCTTCCTGTTCTGACAAATCACTAATCTCCACCCCTGATTCGGGTATTCTCTTATCTATATCACAACGCATTCTCAAGTTTTTTTAGGCATCATGATAACTACAGAACACAAGCACAGTGAAATCTCAATTATAACTATGGTACAAAGTCTGTAAGGTGTCAGGCAAATCCAAGACTTTCCATGAAAACCCTGACATGATAAGCAAATCCAGTAGTATGTCACATAGCTCCGAATAAATCGTGACATTAAGTTAACCAATCTAATACGAGTAGCGAGTGAGCAAATGGAATACCACAGACTAACGCAATAATGCCTAAATGCATGTCATACCTACCCACCGTGAGACAGACGCAGTTCCGAGGGGAGAAACGAGAACAGAAGCCGAGAGCAGAACCGTGTTAAGCTACAAGGCCCTACGATAAGGGACGGACGGACACCCACGTCGGCAGCTAACCACTAGGACCACACCATCCGCAAGTTTTAGTGTGAGACTTTTTCGCATCTCTGTTACGTCAGGACCACGTCCCAGCCAATGTTAAAAACTAGAACCGTCTAAAAGAACAGTATAGATCTTACGATAACATTAAAAGAACCACACCAGCTGCAAATTTTAGCGTGAGACTTTTTCGCGTCTCTGTTACGTTGCAAACATTAAAAACATTGCCCCACCACGAAAAGTGTAACGTTTCTCATTGGATAGACAGAATTTTTGTAGGCGGAGCTTAAGGTTAACATTGAGACCCTGAATGGTCAGATGGAAACACAGCCAGATAGTTTTTTTAAACCAACTTCGGTAAATTGTAGTAAGGAGAAGTTAAGTGAGAGTTCGGTGAGGAGAGCGGAGCTGTGCTGTCCGCCGCCCCCTGACGAACACCGACAAGATAATGAACGCACGCGATGCCGCATAACAGCCCATAAAGCTTCACTCAGAACTGCAGAAGTCTCATCTGTTACACGCCCTTTTTGCGTAATACTAGTGTCGAACGTCAATTAAAGCTCATGGTGTTCACATTTGCCACTTGAAGTAAAAATCTGAAACGCGATGATTTTTCTGTTATATAGTTATTGAGAAGCCACACCAGCCACTGTAATTTACGACAAGTTAGATAAGTAATTAAAGATAATTGAGGGTCACTGTAGACCATTTTGATAGTTTTCTCTTTTGTGAAACTTAATTTAAACCTAGATTATAGATGTGATATGGCATAGGTCATTTCGATCCATTGTAGAACTTGGAAACCCATTCAGGGAATATTCTTTCACATTTTTGTTGAACGCAGTTGGTTTTTACCATCCTGTACTAAAACATTTCCTTTTATCAATAGTACAATTTATAAACAATGTTTTTTGAGTAGAATAAAATTTCCAGTGGTAAACTTAACTGCTTTTTCGACATTATTTTACCAGCTAACTAAAATTAGGAAGGCTGTGAACCCCTTCCACTAAATTTAGTTAGTATTAAGATTCTTTTACAGGGAGTGCAGTGGAGCTGATGCTGAAATCATTAAGTATTTGGTTATATCATCGCTAGTCTCACTGAACTCTTCTGAATTCTACATGTCATGTGTGGTCTGGCGTCTCCTTACCAGCAACAGGTCCCAGGTTCAAACTGGTCAATTCCCTGAAAAACACGCTCAGAGCGTCGTTGCGCGAAAGTGGTAGGGAGACACGACTTAGAACAAACAGACACCACGCAGAATCTTAGAAGTCTACTCTATGATACTCAAAGGATCACTTATTTTGTGGATAGCTTACTTTTCTCTGTAGTTATAAACTGTCGGGAAATACAGAAGCGTCCGATCTTACCCGTCGGCTTTGACCCATGACGTCACAAATACCGCGGAAACGACTATAAACAATTCCAATATGGCGGATATAAAAACATCGCATACGTATTGTAAACACTGAAATACACAAGTTTCACAAAAAGTCTAATGAATGTAACGGGACAAGCGTGGGAAATTAGGGGTTTTTGGGTGCGGAGAAACTAAATATACAGAAATGTAGCCACCGACCGCCATTCAAAACCACGCAAAACAACGAAATAAATCAACATCACAAAACTGACCAAATACCAAAAAACACATTCCTATCCATAATCGGACACTTCCCTTAACCTATATAGCTCAACAGAACCTACCGATCACATCCCCCAATAGAAAACTAAGAAACGAAAGCTTCCCTTACACCTACATACATCGGCACTTATGCAGTTTAGCAGGTACGGAAAAAATTTTTCATTTTTTTTCAAAATTTGATCATCATGTGTCGTTATGCGGTGGGGGAAGTCTGCAGTGCCCCCCCCATCCCCCCACAGGCTTCATTAGTGTCAAATCAATATTTTCGAATCATAGGCGGCCGCTGCCGCGGCCGCATTCCAAAAAAAAACTCCCAACCTAACCTCAAGTGGGCTACGCTACAGATCAATATGTTCATCAAATTGCTTCATATTACGTATACATGTTCATTAGTGTCAAATCAATATTTTCGAATCATAGGCGGCCGCTGCCGCGGCCGCATTCCAAAAAAAAAACTCCCAACCTAACCTCAAGTGGGCTACGCTACAGATCAATATGTTCATCAAATTGCTTCATATTACGTATACATGTTCATTAGTGTCAAATCAATATTTTCGAATCATAGGCGGCCGCTGCCGCGGCCGCTTTCCAAAAAAAAAACTCCCAACCTAACCTCGTATTCAGGGCTACGCTACAGATCAATGTGTAGGTCCCTTACGTCACGGGTCAAAGCCGACGCGTGAGATCGGATGTTTCCAACCTATACCCAATACACAAAACATACATAAATAACCAAAAAAAAAACGGAACTTACCTCAAAAAAGTTCCAGCTCCACAAACTAGATTGGCCACCACAATCACACACAAATGCACACACGCACGCACGCACACACACACACACACACACATACAAAAACACACACACACACACCAACGAAAAAATACTGAACTAAAATAAAAACCCAACCCACCCAAACGTCAACCCCCTCCCCCACAACTCCAAAATACAACACACAAACACTATACAACAAAATAAACCACCCACCCACCTACCCAGCCCACCCTAACTAACCACTTTCGGTCTATACATTTTACCCACAGCCCTTAAAAAAACCCGAAGAATGCAATAGCCCTCTGGGACACTCTTCCGCCAACAGTACTCATCTAAATGAGACTGAAGGTTGGAAGAGCGCCTCTTCCCCCTCCCAAGAACTGACTTAACCGCTCCCCACATCCCCTCAAGTGTGTTAGTGCAAGCCCCAGTATCATAATTCTTAAACTCTAGACTGTGGTTCACTACTAAATGATTAAATCCCCTCTCACCCAACCCCCTATATGAAGAAAACGCATCTGAAACTACTGTGGACCCCGGCTCTACATACTCCTCAATTAACCCCACTAATTCAGGCTTCGACCTCCCCTCCACAACCCTAAAAACACATTCAGTACCCCCACCCCCCTGAACAACAGCCCCCCACACCCAAAGACCAGCCACAGACTTCCCCCTCCCATACTTCCTTTTACCAAACTGCGACTCATCCACCTCCACAAGCACCCCATGCCCACCCAACTTACCCCTGTACTTAATAAATTCGGAACACACCTCACGACAAAAGGAATACCAGTCTAAAACAGTCCTCTCACTCACACCAGTCTCAAACGCGCAAAAACTCTGCCCGCAACTATAACAAAAATAATACGTAATAAGCACAATCTCACGCATGGCCAATCTAGACTTCTCGAACCAGGTATCACGCCTTACAGAACGCCATACGCCATCTTTCCGGCAACACCACATGTATCCGTCCCTGGTCCGAGAGTCCGGAACTTTAACCAATTTCATAGGTTCACGGCACACACCGCACTTCACGACCTCGGCAATTAAGCCAAATAGCTGAAGAAATTTAATCAGCTCTAAAGCTGTCTCCCCCATCATCGCCCTCAACCGAACACTGTTAAGGCGGTCTTTCATATCCATTCCTGAACAAAAAACCACAACCAAATACACTCAATAACAAACTCACCCGACGTACAGCAATGAGCATTAAATTAACCATTAACTCACTAATAGAAATTCCGCTTCAAATCCAACACCTGAGCAACAGAAAACTGACCCCACCACACGAAACAAACGAAACAAACGAAAACCATGAACACACCACCAGAGAGCACGACAAACAAAAACAAGACATCTACAAACACGCCACAATTGCAAATCAAACTCCGCGCCGTAATGACGTCACACACCACAACACGCTTACGTCACGGGTCAAAGCCGCCGGGTAAGATCGGACGCTTCTGCTGACCCAACTGTCGTGGCGTGGGTGTGATCACTGTCGCGTTCTCCGACGCGCTGCGTCGTTCTGCATTCAGCTCACTCGAAGTCGTGGAGCGTTGGCTGCGTTGTGGAGGAGTCTGCCCCCCCCCCCCCCCCCCCCCCCACGTCGTCTCTGCACTCGTCGTTGAGAAGAAACGTCGGACGGTGTGACGTCCGGCGTCGTTGAGTTCAGTTCTGTGAACAAACAAAGTGCAGCTGTTGCCCACAAATACCACGTCGTCTTTTCAACGATCCGACTAGCGTCGTCTTCTCGGTGAGGCGTCGACTGGCGTCGTTAGGCGCTGCGTTGTCTCCCAGATGAGGCGGCAGCTGGCATCGTCGAGCCTCACGTTGCAGGCGCCAAAATGGTGTGTGGCGTCCCCGCACTCCAACCGCGTGCTGATACTGTCGACGCCGTCGAGCTGCTACTGCCACAGCTCTCGCAGTGGAGTTGAGACACGATGCCCGATGACGTAGGCCCCAGTTGGTGAACGGGAGACCGAAATGCGAACTCGTACGATGGATGCTTCTTCTGATTTAAGATTGAATGATTCATTGCCCGGATGTGCAGTAGTTGTTAAATCGTATCTCATCCGCATCGTACACACCACCAATTGCGACAAAACATTGTAATTATCAGTCTTCTCGTACGTTTTTGGCTCGTTGCTATGGAGTTGTTGAACCTGTATGAAGCGAAATCCACAGATACTCTTTGATCACGTCTGAGTGAACCTACGCCGTAATGTTAAAAAAACGTTCAAAAGTTCTCTTTTCAATTAATGAAGTAGGTATTTTGATATTCAGATTAAACTGTCCCTGCTGAACAGTCGTTGATTAACTATCATTGATTAAATCACCTTAATATGTAGTGCACGCTTGATATTTCACTTGGTACGAACAGTTTATTGCTTCTTGACCACTAAATATTTTATAACTTTCGCACCACACGCACACGCAGTTGGTTGGTAAAGTCAGTTCTATTAAAATTAAGTTTCCTGGCAATTACGACACCTTGACTCTTCAGCGTAATTGTATTATCTTCGTGAAGTCGTGTAATTGTGTCCTACTCGAGACTCATTGAGTGTAGTCGTTTGATACACTTTTCACTCCTCTTTTAGTTCCAACTATTTGAAAGTCAAGTCCAATATTCAGTAGTTCCGTCAATAAAGTTCAGTTAATCCGTTATGCACGGTTAAACGCGTCTATCGGTTTCTGCCTGCTTAGAAAATCAGTTTCCGAAGTTCGTGAATCACGTCACGCAAGAAACACTTCTGAACGCAAAACAATCTCGGTGCGTTCCGTACTCTCAATAACTAAGACAAGAATTGTTCTCACACGTCTTTACAGAACGAGAGCCAGCAAGCGACTTCTTCTGTGAAAGAGTATTGTAGGCGCATTGAATTTCTTCGTTGCGCTTACAACTCTCTTCCACATAATAGTTACCTCTGACTAACATCACCTTGGACTTAGCTTTAAAGATATAAATTACAATTATCACTTGGATATTTGTCCATTACTTAAACATGAGGTTTCTTCCTCCTCTTTTCATAACAAAAACTCTCAGTGATGTATAATGTTGTTGTTATCAAAACTTCTTGGTGTTAGCTTATTCGCAAAGATGTCGTATTTGCCAATATAACTCTTCCCTACTTCATATTATGATATTCTGTCTTAATTGACTTTAAGGGGGTCTTTGGGGTGTTATAGTATCCTTTCTTACACAAGATACGTTGATGATATTCTAGGCATCTATAACGGACCCGCCGGTAGCATTGATCATATATTTAAACTTTTTAACGACCTCCATGAAAAATTTCTTTCACTATTGAACTCGAAAACGAAAACCGCCAGTTACATTATTTAGACTTGACGCTTACAATAGAAGACAATAACATCACTTTCGATATCTTTCGAAAAGAAACGTATACTGACCAAATCGTGCCTGCTTCCTCTTTTCATCCACAGTCTAAAAAAATGGCCTTTTTTCACTCTGCCGTCCACCGAGCCACCTCTATACCACTTTCAACAGAAAAGTTTAACGAGGAGATTAATTCACTTAAAACCATGGCAGTCAATAATGAATATACGCCTAACATAGTGGACGATATCCTCAAAAAGAAAGCTGCAAGAGCTACTACGCTCAACACCTCACGCGCTGAAGTTAACCCCAAAACACGTTTCTCTATTCCTTCCGTAGGACCCATTTCCTATCAGATTCAGCGCATGCTTCGCAATAAATACAACTGCAATGTTGCCTTCTCTACTAATAACAATCTGAAGAGAAATTTCATTCATAATTTGAAATCCATTCGCTCCCCTACAGAAAGTTCTGGCGTTTATAAGATCATCTGTGATACCTGCTCCTCCTATTATATAGGGCAAACTGGGCGTGCTTTCACCATCAGATATAAAGAACATCTTTTGAAAAAAAAAAAAAAAAAACGCCACCAGTCCCCTAAATTCATCCTTTGCCGTTCATCTCTTAATTACTGGACACGTGCCTAAAGCCATTGGTGATAGCAAAATTCTGCAGACCGAAAAGAAGGGGCGTAGGTTAGATGATTAAGAGGAATTGGAGATTTTCAAACATCTATCTCGTCATGATGGCCTCATTCTCAACGAACAGCTGCAGCTGAGAAATAAAAACTTTTTCGACTGTATAAAGCCGTTGCTTGATTTTTGATTCAGATTTGCTCATGGAGTTTGCCGAAATGTTATTTTCCTGTTACGTCTTTGCTGTTTTCTTGTATGTCATAACTGACGTGTTTTTACGTCACAAAATGTATCTCTCTTTAAAGCAGATAAATATGTAACTTCATATTATTATTGTTAGTGCTTACGTCATGCCTGAATGAACTTCATTACAATTTCATGTGTCTTAATTTTGAATGTACAGTAGCCTAGTTGTTTCTGCGGCTACTAGATGGCGCTCGCAGCAACACCATGTTTACTTGCCGGCACTTTCTAACGGGCGGGAGGGGGGAGGGGCACTTCAGTTTTGTTGCAACCCGTGTTCACTCAGGTACGAGCAGCCCTTTCGGCTCGCCATCTTAACTTATTTACAACTTTTCATGACGTCGCCTTTCCGGCTTAGATTTTTTTCTTTTTAGATTGTGACTTGTAAGTACTGCATCTCTTTCCAGTCAGTACACACTTCAGTTTATTAATGTCTTATATACCTATTATGTTTTAGAACAGTTAGTTTAATTCTGAAGACGACGCTCATAGTAGCGTCGAAACCTGGTCAATTTTGACTTAATATTTGTGACCGAGGGCTTATTTGTTCTAATATAATCAAACATAGGTCTTAATTTGTGGAAGAAATTGTTTGATCATGGCATTGGAAGGTGATGAAACATGGACTATGGGGAAACCGGAACAGAAGAGAGTCGAAGCATTTCAGATACGGCGCTGTAGGAGAATGTTGAAAATCAGATGGACTGATAAGGTAAGGAATGAGGAGGTTCTCTGTAAAACAGGCGAGAAGAAGAAAGCGTGGGAAACACTGTTAGAAAGCATGCACAGGTGGTAGGAGATCTACTAAGACATCAGGGAATACATTCCGTGGGTCTAGAGGGTAAAAACTCTAGAGTAAGACAGAGATTGGAATACATCCAGAAATTATTGAGTATCTAGGATTCAAGTGCTACTCTCAGACGAGAAGATTGCCCACGAGAGGGATCCATGGTGTCCCACATCATAGTGGGCAGAAGACTGATGAATCAAAAGAAAAAGGCATCGAGATACGTTAATATTACTTAAAACATGACAACGTTTTATATAGAAGAACTAATGTGAAGTCAGGTAACTGGAGGCTATGTATATTCAGACACATTATAGACGAATTTGTAAAGCATGTGCAAATCAGCTATGTTCATTTCAGGCCACGCAAGTGCATACTGAAGTTGCAATAGTATCTCCTCTTGACAACATGGTCCAGAAAGTCAGATCAATATTTAAGTCTTGTGACCTATGTTAGGAAACGGAAGCATTTGCTGTTCAGCATAAACGTTCGTTCACAGCATTGTACCACAGAAACCTGGAGGAATATTAGCTCTTGGGCTGTATGGGCCATTGCTTTGCACTAAGATAAACTTTACACTAAATCTGCTTATTTCCTTTGGAAATTTATGTGGCTCTAGGCATTAAAAAAAGCCAATAGCAAAATTAAAATAAAAAATTGAAGGCTGATTTCTTTGTAAATATATAATCAAAGTTCAGTTCTGCGGAAAAGTTTTATGGCGGCTGAGGGACTTCGCTACAAGTTAATATCTTCTTATACCCGAGCATCTGTTCCATCAGAACGAATAATGCGCGAGTTGAGACACCTATTCTGTGTGTATTGCAGAAAAAAGCCCGAAAAGTGGATCGAAGGGTTGGGCTACTTTGAAGCAGCCATCAATAGTGACGTCATGACTCAACAGGATTACCGCCATACAGTGTGCTTTTTGGTAAAAATCCGCACAGTATTTTCGAGAATACTTTAGTTTTCCACAAAAGGATGGGCTACCACGGGAAGAACGACTTAAAGT
Source organism: Schistocerca piceifrons (assembly GCF_021461385.2). Classification (NCBI taxonomy): domain Eukaryota; kingdom Metazoa; phylum Arthropoda; class Insecta; order Orthoptera; family Acrididae; genus Schistocerca; species Schistocerca piceifrons. The sequence continues at coordinate 208,383,285 of NC_060141.1, forward strand.
AGTGTTAGATACGACGGTAAGAACGGCAGAAAAAGGGAAGCATACATATGATGAAATAGTATAGACAGTTAGTTATAAAGTAGGTGACTTGATACTAATTCGAATGCATACTAAGTCACCTACAGTAAATGAAGAAATAAAAAAGTTCTATCATTATTATCAAGGACCGTTTAAAATTCGGGAAGTCGTTCACCCCAATTCTGTTTAAGTGGAGGTACTGGTATGTGATGAATATCACAGTCTTCAACATGCTGAATGTATAAAACTGTATCATCACCAAGAAATGTTGCAACATTCTATGAATTAGTGAACAGTTTGTCTCTAACGAAATGTTGATAGAAATAAACAAACAATAGTCGTTAGCTACAGTGAGATAGTACTAATTACATATCGAAGTGGTATGATGCTTTTAAGCAGTGTACTTTGGAAGAAGTTACAGCAGAACAATAACAGTGGTGCACATTGCAAGTGTCTTGTTTACATAAAGGCAACTGAAGTCCGCATCATGTAGGAAGGCGGTCCAATTTTTAGCCGTTCTCTGCATCCCCCACCACTAGCCACTGGCAGCCAATAATGTTCATTATCTTACCGAGCGGGTAGCACCGCGTTACAGCTAGACAGCGAGAATCTCGCTCCTACATGCTGCACCGTTGCTGTACTTCGCGATAACCGAATTATTCATTCAACTGTCAGTTTTTCTCTTGTAGCAGTATAGCTGTGAATGAGTATCTGTAACTATTTAAGTGCGATAAAAAATTCAAGTGAGAGCAATAAATGTGAAGTGCTTCACAAGGAGATGAGGGGAAGTACTTACCGCATTTATAATTTTTTGAAACGTGAATTTGAAAGCAGGTCACCCTGTTGACATTTGAAGACACAAGAATGGACTCCACAACCATGTGATGTCGGCAAGAGAACGGTAGAGAGAATTGTAAACGAAAGTGTCAGAGCTGTAGGTACCATAGAAAAAGTTGGTTTCGTGTCGCTTGGAAAGCATCGTAATCTTGGAGCCCGTGACACAAATGGATGGTTTTAACGACGATGTTTTAAAGTGCTCCATGTGATTGATGATAGCCCGACAGCACAAAAACGTGTTACAGTTATAGAGGGGAAAACTGGCTACAATGGTAAGCTCTTCGTCAATGTAAAGAATTTTAGAAGAATTTGGTTTCAGATAAGTTAAGAGAAGAGTTCTTAGTTCAAAGAAGAAGTGACATAGGTGCAGCACGAACTACATCACATATGAAGACATGGTACAAGAGAAGGAGGTGGTTCAACAGTGTATTACCTTGATGAAACGTGGGACAATTAGAACAATTCCAGGAAGCTCTAGTGGAAAATGAGTCATGGTACTCGCGGTTTTAAAGTTCTCATAGGGATAGGTTCTCAGATAATTATTCTGCAAGCTGATTCTTCTTCTGGTTTTGTTTCTGAGAATAAATTTGTATTTACGTGTAAGAAAAACAGCAGTGACTACCATTCGGATATGAACGCTGCCAGTTTCGTGACGCGATTCACAATTCTGTTCATACCTTACTTCGAAGTCAGTTATAATTACCAGTTATAATTCAACTGTTACAGAGAATATACCAAGTACAGACACCAGAAAAGCGGATATTTTTCCTGGCTTAAAAACAAAATATTAAGAACACTATAAAGCATACTCGTGCCGATCTCTTGCAGCTCGTTAATTTACACAAGTCACGTGACAGAATATACAAGCTTGACTTCCTTGCACGTGATTGAGGTCACATAGTTTTGCGTTTAGCCACGTGTCACCTTCAGTGTAACCCCACGGAATTCATTTGGGCAAAGTGTTAGGGCTATGTGGGGGACAAAAACAAAACATTCAAGATAACATACTCTGAATCGCTTGTGCATGAGGCAATAGACAACTTCTCGCCTGTAGCGGGGTCACAGTCTGTGCGGCATGCTGAAAAGCTTCAGAAAGAGGAATTTGTCATGGAAGTGATTATGGATATAAGCCTTGAACCTATCATCGTAAATTTACAATCAGATTGTTCGGAAGCAGACTTAAATAGAAGTGACGATGGTATTACGATGTAGTCTTTGGAACAAAGTAACAATATTTCTTAGTTTTAAAGACTCGTGGCTTAAAAAATATGTCTGTCAACATATCAGTTGCAGACATAATAATGAGAATTTCCTAGCCTTTTTGATTGTAGTCTTTGAATTACACAGACTATAATGTTCAATATATTGCCCAAGGTGAAGTTAAGCTTCTCGCTCCATAATAAGATTTTCCCTCTGCAGCGGAATGTGCGGTGATATGAAACTTCCTTGCAGATTAAAACTGGGTGCCGGACCGAGCCTCGAGCTCGGGAACTTTGCCCTTCGTGGGCAAGTGCTCTACCAGTGCACGCAAAAGGCAAAGGTCCCGAGTTCGAGTCTCAGTCAGGTACACAGTTCTAATCTGTCAGTAAGTTTCTCTCTCCATGTTGTATGCTCTAATAACGCGCGGGAATGCAGCTGGATAAATTCGACAGAAATCCCATATTTCCACATGTTAATCCCTGTCATTTTCGAGACACAAACTGGATAAGGCCTTAAAATGATAGTAACTGTTACTTGTCGAGATACCGATGGTTTTAGATGTTATCGGTCAGCATTCTCTGGAGTTATTCACAAATGACAGTTAATTGTTTACTTGTTCAATTGATTATAAATGCGGTCTTTTATGTAATGTCGAACGAGTTATTTTACTCTTATAATGCCCGTTAATAGAGAAAAATATGACAACTTACTGACCATTTTTAAGATAGTCTTTTACACTAGTCTTTTCTACCACTAATTCTTTTTTACCCGCAGTGGTTACAATTGACTATTGTCAAACACATCCACACACACACACCTTACACGTTTTTAAAAATTCTATTGAGTAGAAGTAGTTGTGAAGCAAATATAATGATTTCGTTTTGTGCTTTAATTTTGTGGTGTATTAAATTTTTACTTGTAATACAGTTCAAATTGCAATGAATGATAATTATTGCAAGTATTTTCAATGATCTTATCGTTAGAAAATTTTCATTTTGAGAAAAATTGTACTTCACGTCTTCACAAAGCTGTGTCAGCTGTTCTTGACTGCCGACATCACGATCCACACATCTGTGGAGCAGTGGACACGAAGTCGTGAAGACGTGAATTAATACTTCTCCCAAGACGATTGATCGAAATTGGTTTTAATATTTACTAGGAACCTCATAGATTTGAATGTATAATACGATGTACCGTAGGCAAATGAGCCTGACGTGTCCGCAGCAAAGCAGTTCGGCAACTTGGACTTTGTTTGCCTGCTCTCCGCTGCCGCGCATGCGCAGTTGTCATTCCTTCACGCTTTCTCAACACTCCGCGTCTATGCGTGGAAGCGCTGTCCTACATGACGCGGGCTGTAGGAACTCGAAGTCGTTCGCATGCTGCTGGACAGTGTTTTATTACCAACAATTGCGTAATTTTTTTTTGTATCCAACTGTCACGTCCACAGCAACACGTTTCCAGTACTCAATGGCATTGATGTCATAGGCCTTTTACTGCAAGAAACAACGTAATGAGCTGTGGATTACAGTTCAACATATAGGAAATGTATTCAAAGAAGAGTAACTATAATGTGCTTACGACAATTTTACGTGTACTTAGTTTTCATCGGCGACATTGTCACAGCCCTGTGCCTTGATAAGTTTTATGTGAAGTGCATCTCAATTTGTTAGTACATCATTAAAAGCAAAGTACCTAATGGTGTGTTTCTAATTATTCAGTGCTGTGCAATGATTACTAAAGTGCGCGTCATTTACGACGGCGGCCGAGTTTAGGTTCGTTCTGCACATCTGACATCACAAAACACATTCAGCCAATGAACAGAGAACGACGTTGCCAGAGCTCGAGTGCAGTGCAGAGCATGGACGAGTGTCTTCAGTCTTAGAAACGTTCAGTCATAAATAAAGCAATTGAACAAAAGCAATGTCTTGATAGCAGAAGTTTGGAAAAAGCATTCTTTATACCAATTGCTTCATATTCTATTAATTAGTTAAACCAAACAAGCAATAAGCCTCCTAATTCAGGCGATAGCAAGGAAAGGTGTTTATATCATTCTCTCTAACCGCTTTTTCGCAATAAAGAACAGCGGTAATTGTTTATTTCCTATTGTACTTTGACAAAGCGTGAGTAATTCATAGTCATACCAACAGTGTTTGTCGGAATTTTGCGTCATATTTTAAACTCCTCCAGGAGATCTGTTGAGTGCCCAGCTGCATTAGCGTAATGGTTAAAGTGTCTGGCTGATAACCGAAAGGTTCTCTATTCAAACCTTGTTCGATGCTTAATATTTTCTTTATTTAAAAACAATATCGAAGTGTCATACTTCACGAATTTTATTCGTTTGAATGTAATTTTTTGAAATTTCTAGTGGCAACTATAATCGACCATACAGAAAGTATACGCTTTGGACTTTTACCTCTGAAAACTCTTCACAATTTCGCGCAATGGTTTACTACATTTAATGCTGCACAATAACTGCGTTGAACATCGAAACAAAATTAAGTCATTTATGGGGGGAAGGTATCAGTCAAGAAGATGTGTAAAAATCAATTTTTTGGACCAAATAGTTTTTTTGAAATCGAATGATAAGTGTGTCAAAGCAGTCGGAACACCATGTGTTTGTACAGGCGAGCAGTGCAGTGATGACAAAATCGCGCACAGAGCGGAATGCGGGGAGCACGTCTCTGTAGCAGCGAAAGGGTTAATGCGACCGTGGTGGCTTTACTTCATAAACTGCGCGCTCCCGCCTAAACGTAAGTTTGCTTGGCGCGTACAACTGGCAACGCAGCAATCTCCCGCGTCTGGGTGGGCATACGCGAACTGCCAACATAAAAGAATTGAACTATAGTGTTTCATGATGTGTTAAAATATTGACTTCAAGGGATGTACAGATTTATAAATCTGCTTGTATAAGTAACTGTAAACTATGTGCCAAGGTAATTAGTTTCCTTCTTTAAAACAGTTTTTCAATTATCACTCAATTATATATGACACTAACCTGTTCTTTGCAGAACTATACATATTAGTCAGTGGAGGGCTTCTTTGTAGATTGTACACTTCTATAATTAACTATGATATGTATATAGAGCTAATTTACTTCCATGCATGTATTGCAGGTCTAACAGATCAATGGATATTACTTATGCAGTTCAAAACAATCTGCCTAATTACTATGCAACCTTAGGTTTTTGCTATTGTTACACTTATGATACTCGTTCGGTATAAACATGCCAGTATTCGAATGTAAACATTTTACTCATTTCAATCGGCTGATTATATGTAGGTCTTCATATATCATGAGTTGGTTCACATACACTTTCATTTGTTGAGTTTCATTATGTTGTATAGTGAAATGTGCATCTTAGTGAATTATTGCAGCATAGAGGCTATGAATTGTTAGTTATATCCAATCACACTACAGTAAGCTGCACGTATATGTGTTGTACTTTTGACGCTTTTGGTTAACACAACTACATATAAAGTGATATGTAGGCTGTGATAAAATTTTTTTAACATTTTTTGTGTGACTTATTTCATTTCTTAGATATGCCTACGTACTTTTATGTCTTCTGACTAAGCTATGGTAGACCATCTGCAGTAATTACGTATGATGCATCAACTCAGTATATGATAGAAAAATTGTGAGCTCTAATAATGCAGTTGCTGCAGTAATTAATGTTACTTTAGTCAGATGACTTACTATCTTGCGATAGTATGAAGGTAAATTCTTCTTGTACAGCTTATAGTGTTATCTATACAAGTAATTAATGCTTCAATAAGGCATACTGATGCAATTACTGTATAATTTTTGGTGATATGCACACTTTTTTTAGTCATTTATGCACTTTATGTTCAGTCAGTGTGGCATGCAAGAAAAACGCCTCTCCTCATCCCAGTTTCTTTACTATCAGCTGCCCTATTTTTGGGGTTGTGAATTGTCACTCAGAATAATCATCTTGATTTAAATTTTGATTCTTTGTATGAATATCTATTATGAATGATTGGTAATTTCACCACTCTTTGTTCCTGCTTTCTCTTTCTCTCCACTGTTATCTCCTCTTTCCTTTCATTACTGGCTCTAACTGTATCTTGTATGGTATATGCACTGTTGTTACACTCTTGTTGTATTATGCGTAGTTAGGTTCAGAGTAAGGTCTCTGTTCATATTACTGTATTATTTCAATGTTGTTATCAAGTTATTCATTTATTTATGTGGTCGCAAACGGTGTCACTTTACCAATTCAGTCTCGCTGCCTGGTGGCAATACCTGTAAGTTAAGATTTATAATGTTGCTAACTGCACCTCGTATGCTCTATGCACTGGTGTGCATACTCTTGTTTTTATAAGGTTTTTTTAAAGTTCATATTTACGTCTGATATCCTGTACTGTACTTTTTGATTTTAATATCGAGCTGTTCAGATAATTCTATGGGCATAACAAGCGCCACTGTTGCTATACAGTCCCACTACCTGGCGGCACTTTCTGTTAGCTAAGTTTGTAATGTCACTTTTATATCAGCTGTGTACTGATGCTGACGGCTGACACATGTGACTCCAAGTTTTGTATGAAGATTTTTCTTTTTCGTACATCTACTGCTTGAGAATTCTTTGTAATACCTTTTATAAATTTTCTCTTAGTGACTTTCACCAATAACGCACACTGATGTTCATGGCTCTTTACTTTTTATTGGAAGATGTTCTGACAATGAGAATACCGTAAGAATTGGAGTAGGAAGTGACCAGTTATTCTAGCGACCTGTTGAGCAATGGCATGTCTCTTCAAGTTTATGTCTTGGGCTCAGGTCTTCTGCATGATTTTATGTCACACTTTGAGACAGGAGATTGTGGTCTAATAAAATAGTCACCTATAGAGCGCAATCATGAACACCAGTTGCTGAAATGGCCGACAAAGCTCAAATTGAGATCTGTTTAATTAGCACATAATCATTGCAGTGATTATATATATAATTATTTTCTGTGCTTTTCATGGTTGCTGCACTTAGGAAATAATATGTTGGCATGCTGTCACCTTCGACATAACATTTTTACTGTCATTTGTTGCTAGAGTGGAAGCTGGACCTAAATAGGTATACTTACATAGCATTAATTAATCTACAAAAGGTATCTTACAGCTGGTATGGATAAACACTTAGCAGTGCACGGAAACAAGTATTTGGCAGTGAGACATTGCATGGGACAGCATATTGTACATCACAACTTCCCTAAAATAACTAAACTGTAGTGAATATAATTCATTGCCCAGGTGAACCACAAATCTACAGCTCTTGCAGATTTTCCACAAGAAAATGCATCTACAAATGAAAAATACTTCGTCTTTCCCTTAAGTACACAATACAGCTACCTGTATTCCATTTTCTTCTTAACTGTTTGCAAAAACTCTTAATTATTTATTTGTTCACAATATCAGCTGTGAAAAATAGCTTGTTTGCTTTACCCTCAAGATTTCAGATTTAAGTTTTCCATCTTTCGTAGCCTGATGATGTATAAAACACTCATTTAATCTTAAGCACAGATCTCATCGTGGCAGTACGATGTCGGAAATAAATAAATATATTAAGCGCTCTACACTTACTAACGAAGTAAAAGTGAATTCTTTTCATGTACTTTTGGTATGGGGAACCTCTGAATAGCCTCTGTCGAATATCACTTGCTCATGCACAGTGTGCTCAAGAATATCGTGTACGTATACTGTTGACGGCCTGGTGTGCCGCTTTACACACCGTTAATGTGCTCAAGAATATCGTGTGCGTATACTGTGAACGGTGTGAAGTGTGCCGCTTTACACAGCATTAACTCAATGGTGCATGTAATACACGTGTTATGCACACACTGGAAGGTACAGACGGCTTCCAATAAATCTTAAAGAACGTTCCCCAAACAGATTTTCCCTGAATTACCATAAATCTACTACAGGCAACTGACGTTTGGTCTGAAAATTTCGGCATTTGTAAAGCAACTTTGTTTATTCTTTTTTCTTTTATCCAAAACTTTTCATCATTTCTGCGTTAAGTGAGTGTCTATTACAGGAATAGTATTACAGTTTAATACATTACAGTTCTGTTTTATTGTATATGTATTGTTTTCTCAGTATCATACGCCAATGTACATTTGTATGACTTTGGTACGTGTCCTATGCCCTGGACAATTGTTGATGACTATGAATTCCCGTAGAATATAAGAAATCAATGCATATTTTATTGCGAAAACCCCAGATTATGCTCGTTAAAGCTCACAAACGCAATTCTGAATCTACCTCTAGCCAAGAAGTATGGGCTTGGTGGCTTCTGCCTCAGAGTGCTGAATGGCAAGGGATTCCTCTGTTCGTTTTGTTTGTTATGTGAGGTATGTATTTAACAGCAGACAACGCGTGATAAGGTGAGAATCACATCCTTTTGTAATCTCGGTTCATCACGTCCACAAAATTTCAGAGAATATTATGTTTGTCCACTGTAGACGAATGGTGGCACGTACACGATATTATTATAGCGGCACGGCAGAGAATCATAGCCACACGTATCCGTATACATGACTAACAGGTTAATGTTCCTTTAAGAAATTTTTCTATGATTCTGTAGAGGGCTGCATCTTTTGGCATCTACAGTACATTGGTGTGTTACTGTGTTTGATACATGTCTTGTTTCGAACTCGTTCTACATTTACAACTCGTCTGCTGCATCTGAATAATAACAGTATGGTCAACGCATGTAATTACTATTTGTACAAGGCTGTAAATGTCTGCTAGGTCGAATATTAATTTTTATGTCACCTCAAAGTTTTTAGCACGGCAAATGTGGACAGCTACATCACGCGTAGTGTGTTACCTTTTAAGCTACTCACGACTTATACAGAGTCAGTACGTCTCAGTAATTCCTTTTATACTAGGAATCATTTTGATTCAGTTATTCCTTAGGAGACATTGAATACATATACTCCACTCCGACACACATCACTATTCAAATCAATTAATAAACTGAGAAATGGTTTCACATATCGACTGTTACTTGTTTAAGAGATACTGAACGATAGTGTTTGTCGCAAGATCTATCATTTAGAATTTTCGAGCATCTTATTAACACTTGAACCGTGCTGAATGGTACTTTCTTGCTGCTGTGAAGGGCCTCTGGATACAGTATGAGTAGGAAAATATTTTTATTTGTTAGATAATTGTACCTACTTGATCCAAATTCCTTCTGGCGTACCCTTCGGACTGACTGGACAAATGAATGAATCTATTTTGAAAGTTCCAATAGGTACCAGAGAATTAACCAATGTATGCCTGAGTTTTACCAAACCTATAGTATTCTCGTAAATGGGGATAGCAGTGCACGCAGGGAAAGCCGGAGATGTACCATTTTCCTTTAAGCGCCTATGAGCGGCGGCTGATACTGGCTAACGGTTCTCTGTGCACCTCCACTTCGTGAGGGGACGCGAACGACAGAAATTTGCGAACGGTTAGACACTTTGCTTCTGGCGCGCTTGAGTGTAAGACGGTAATTTTCCCGAGTTCACTGCCATAATTTGGAATTAGATAACTGTTTGATTTGTTTCAGCATGGTAGCCGGTTTCAATCTGTTTCCATCGGAAGTGTATTTCAATAGATTACCTTACAACTATGTTTCTTGACTACTTTTTTTAAAGTTACATGTGTAGAGTGCGATTTTGTGTGGAAGCCTTTGTCTATAATAATATATAACCAGAGGAGTGAATTTAGTTCCTCATGAATTGGTTCATCGCTAATTTGTGTGCGTATTTGTTCATCGAAGCTTTCGGAGATATTCCTTTTGGAATTTCCGTGATTATTAATATATTAAACAGTATTTTTGATCTTGGTCCTTTGTCTGTGATCATGCCACGTGGCACTGTCAGTCTTAAGTTCGTTCTGAGTTCATTAAATGAAAAGACCAGCATCTTCAGCAACCTAAATTACTTATTTCCCGCCCCTTTTCTTCTCAGTATTTTATGCGAGTTAAGGTTTTTCCGTTCAATGTTGAAAATATGGTGAGCACACCACGCCACTCGTCCGTCATCTTGTGTGGAGTGAGTACCAAAAGTTTCGTAATCTAATATGTGTAATTATGGGCAGGAGGAGCACCAATAAGCGTAAACAATTGTTTCTCATTTTACATTTATAGACTTTGATGTATTTTTTTGACGCTATTGTATCTGGCCTGTAACATGCCCTGTTCTCATCCCAGTGGGTTTGCTTTCAACAGTTTACATCCGTAGTACCCTAGCATGTCTATTTCTGAGAATTTGTGTGAATTGTCCCTGATGTTACTCCGCACAGTCCTCTACGTCTACCGTTTACATGATGCTGGCGATTTCTGTAATACCCCCCCCCCCCCTACTCATGTCCATAATCTTGTTTTATTAACTGCATTAAGGGCCAATTAAGTTGAAGGCGTTTCTGTCTTTCCTTTGTGAATAGTCAAGTCGGGCTTATGTTTTAAGAGTAAATAAACTATCATTTGTTGTATTTATCTACCACCATCTTTTATCGATAGCACGTATGTATCCAAACTTGAGCATTTTCCATATGTTTAACCTGGTCCAACGACGTGTTGAATGTTTTAGAAAGGGAATGATATCTATTTATCGTAATGCATATTAGGTCATACGAAGCGCTACCAGTTACCAGTGAGCTTGTGTGCCAATATCAAAGTTATCCGTAGCACACACTATCAGTATTAATGACGTTATTGGGCTGATTCAGTTGCAGAGATTCAGATATTTTACACGAGTCGAGTAGAATGTGAACGCAACATATATACTTCCTGATATGTCAACTTTGTAGTTTTGATGTTGAACGTAAGCCTAATGTTACTAATAGAGAAGTGAGCAACGGTACAGGTGTAACAAAGAAAGAACAGTAGAAAAGTAATGTAATGACTCTCAAAACAAAGAGAGGTAACTAAATCTTTATCTGGGTGTGATTCCCTTACCTGCTTTTATTCATGTATGGATTCTAGTAGCACTATCTTCATTTTTTAAATTAATAGCAGCTTTCTTTCGTTATCTGAGAATGACTGAGATATGGAATGTACGGTAAGTACAACTACCGATAATATGATGCCGCAACCGTTAACTGATGTAAAGACAAAATCTGACAGTGTGAGGAATAGTGGATGATAAAACATGACAATCTAATAGAGTCATCTGCAATATTTATTACTTTTAAGTTTGAAGCGCTTATATATTTGCTTAGACATTACAAAGGCATTGGAAACAAGCAAGTCTTGGAGGCACCATTGGTTTTTCAGTATGACGTCAACAACGCAGCTAATTAGAGCACCCAGACATCTTCCTGGCTTCAGCCTGCAAAAAGAAATGTGAAGTATTAATTAGCGCCAGACAATTATCAGACTTATGCTATGTACAGCCTATCTATTAAGTCTGGAATAATTTTGCATTTCAGAGACAACGACAAGGAACTAAGCTCAAAACATCATGTAACACTCGCTGTGCGCATCCAGACATGGCGAATCGCGAAATGCTTTACAGGTATGGGTGGTATGTGATAGGCAAACTGTAGCTGCAACTCAGTGAGGTTCTGCTACAATGGGCAGGGAGGGACAGGGGAGAAATGGAAACTGCGGGACGCGGAATAAAGTTGCAACCTAGAGGCATCATTAGACAGTGATGGAGGTCGCTTGTAGCAGGCACTGACATTGTAATAGAAATGTAGGAACTGGTGCTTGTGTCCTTTATATTTTTTTGTTTTCTCTTTTAGTGTGTGTATGTACTGGTGGGGGGGGGGGAGGGGGGGGGGGAAGGCGGCAGGGTGGGCGGAGTAGGGAGAATATGTCGACCGCATGCGGATAACACACCCCTGCGTGCGCGCCAATGTTGTTGGATGCCATGATTGGAAAATCGTTGCAGAAATTAGTAGCCCGTCATTGCACAAAAGTCAGAATTGACCACTGAGAGGTAAGTTTAACTAGACATAATGATGTTATTAATACAAACGTGGTAGAATCCTTGAATGTAAAACATGGGTGGAACGGAACTTTTTTCGAAGTGCAGCATATTATTTTGAAAACTTAATTAGAGTAGCAATCCTACTACTCGTAAATCTGGCAATCTGCGACCTTTGAAAGCAAAGAGAAGGAACGCTGTCTGCAGTGTGTGCTGCTACACAAATGATCAATGAATCAGTTTCAATAAAGTCTTCACGACTAGCGCTGGAAAAGCAACGACTACATTTTGGACCGTACTCCGTCCATCCAAAAAGTTCGGAGACCGATTTTATTCCTGGCGTATAAGTGATCGCCGTAACTACGGCGGCTCAGCGTTGTAACTACGGCGGCAGCTTGAGCTAACGACTGTAAACAACAGATGCCCATTCGACCATTCATTTTTGAGCAGGCACTGTTAAGTTTTCGACGTGCGGCCGTCCTATCTCTGTGTTGTTACGTCACAAATTACAGTGGAGCAACGAACAGAATATCTATAAATCAAGTGTTCAAGAGATTCTCCAGAATTGTCTGAAGAAAAAAAACGTCTGTGCGAAATCTGTCTCACACACTTCGACTCCAGAACAAAAACAACGATGTTGCGCCGCGACTCGACTGAAACGAGAAACGCGGACGGTTCTTTCCTAGAAAAAATCTTCACGAAAGATGAGACATGGTGTTATCAACGCGAACGTACTGCAAGATGACAAGTCGCAGAATACGTCTATGATAGTTGACCAAGACTGTAGAAGCTGCGAACGTTACACGCGAGTTGAACATCCCAAAGAAGGACTTTTGTGAGAGATTCACACAAATGTATGAATATTCTGTGCCGAAAAATCCACCGTAACTTCATTACAAGACGACCACAACAGCTGACTCGGGACAAACTGGATAAATAATCATAGCTGACGCACAATGAGGTTCGAAAAGAAACAGGAGGAAAAACGTAGACTTGCTGCGAGCTCCAAAAACAACCGGAGAATTATGCACAGTCCCACGAAGAACTGTGGCACTTACGCCTCACCTGTATGAGCCGGTAGAGGAAGCTGTAGGGGTCTCCGAAGTCTGCCGCGTCCCGTTTGCCGGTGCCCCAGTTGGGGGTGAAGTTGAGCTGCGCCGAGCACAGGGCAGCCGCCACCACCACCACCAGCAAGGCTACCACCAGGCACCGCTGCACCATCCTAGTGCGGAAGACAAAACGGCATTATACACAGGCAGTGCTCCGCAGCTTGAGAGCATTTGTGGTCTTCAGTCCAGAGACTGGTTTCATGCAGCTCTCCATGCTACTCTATCCTGTGCAAGCTTCTTTATATCCCAGTATCTACTGCAACCTACATCCTTCTGAATCTGTTTAGTGTATTCATCTCTTGGTCTCCCTCTACGATTTTTACCTTCCACGCTGCCCTCCAATACTAAATTGGTGATCCCTTGATGCCTCAGAATATGTCCTACCAACCCTTGTTCTACTCAAGTTGTGCCACAAACTCCTCTTCTCCCCAAGTCTATTCAATACCTCCTCATTAGTTATGTGATCCACCCATCTAATCTTCAGCATTCTTCTGCAGCACCACATTCAGAAAGCTTCTATTCTCTTCTTGTCTAAACTATATATCTTCCACGTTTCACTTCCATACATGGCTACACTCCATACAGATACTTTCAGAAACGACTTCCTGACACTTAAATCTATACTCTATGTTAACAAATTTCTCTTCTTCATAAATGCTTTTCTTGCCATTGCCAGTCTACATTTTATATCCTCTCTACTTCGACCATCATCAGTTATTTTGCTCCCGAAATAGCAAAACTCATTGACTACTTTAAGCGTCTCATTTTGCAATCTAATTACCGCAGCATCACCCGACTTAATTCGACTACATTCCATGATCCTCGTTTTGCTTTTGTTTATGTTCATCTTATATTCTCCCTTCAAGACACTGTCCATTCCGTTCAACTGCTCTTCCAAGTCCTTTGCTGTCTCTGACAGAATTACAATGTCATCGGCGAACCTCAAAGTTTTTATTTCTTCTCCATGGATTTTAATACCTACTCCGAATTTTTCTTTTGTTTCCTTCACAGCTTGCTCAATATACAGATTGAATAACATCGGCGATAGGCTACAACCCTGTCTCACTCCCTTCCCAACCACTGCTTCCCTTTCATGCCCCTCAACTCTTATAACTGCCATTTGGTTTCTATACAAATCGTAAATAGCCTTTCGCTCCCTACATTTTACCCCTGCCACCTTCAGAATTTGAAAGAGAGTATTCCAGTCAACATTGTCAAAAGCTTTCTCTAAGTCTACAAATGCCAGAAACGTAGGTTTGCCTTTCCCTAATCTATTTTCTAAGTTAAGCCGTAGGGTCAGTATTGCCTCACGTGTTCCAATATTTCTACGGAATCCAAACTGATCTTCCCCGAGGTCGGCTTCTACCAGTTTTTCCATTCGCCTGTAAAGAATTCGTGTTAGTATTTTGCAGCCGTGGCTTATTAAACTGATAGTTTGGTAACTTTCACATCTGTCAACACCTGCTTTCTTTGGGATTGGAATTATTATATTCTTCTTGAAGTCTGAGGGTATTTCGTCTGTCTCATACATCTTGCTCAATAGATGGTAGAGTTTTGTTTGTGTGAGAATCTTAATTTAGTTTAGTGTAGTTGTTTGCATACTGCATGGATAATAATGGTGACCACTCGCTATGATGTTAAACCAATCAGTTTCACGGTTATAGCAGACTTTTTCAGTGAAAAATATGGCAAGATGCTGACCATTTGCATAATTGTCTTAAGCTACTACCTAATGAGGAGGTTCTGAATAGAATTGGGAAGGCTAGAAATTTGTGGCATAACTTGAATAAGAGAAGGGATCGGTTGATGGGACACGTTCTGAGACAACAGAGGATCACAAATTTGGTATTGGATGGAAGTGGAGGGGGAGGGGAGGGGATAAAAATTGTAGAGCGAGACCGAGAGATGAATACACTAAGCAGATTCAGAAGGATGTAGGTTGCAGTAGTTACTCGGAGATGAAGAGCCCTTCACAGGACAGAGCAGCATGGAGAGCTGCAACAAACCAGTCTTTGGACTGAATACCCCAACAACAACATTTCATAACAGTCGAGGGGGAACATACTGTCATTTTTAAAATACTAAGGACTGTGGACGCAAGTGAACAGAAAATAAAAGATCCCTTATGCTACTCTAATCCATACCTGTAGTATGATGCTAAAAACAGAAAACAGGAACATAGTATCCACGTAGTGTCCGAACGCCAATACAAATCATGATGAACTATATTTTTCCGAGAACATAGCCTGTCCGAAACCCATCGTGATCGCCTCTATTCATCTGCTAGTTAGAACATACTGTGCCGACTGATCAGTTGGCTGGCCGGTGTGGCCGAGCGGTTCTAGGCGCTTCAGTCTGGAACCGTGCGACTGCTACCGTCGCAGGCTCGAATCCTGCCTCGGGCAAGGATGTGTGTGATGTCCTTAGGTTAGTTAGGTTTAAGTAGTTCTCAGTTCTAGGGGACTGATGACCTCAGATGTTAAGTCCCATAGTGCTCAGAGCCATTCGAATCACTTTGACTGACTAGTTGTTACAAAGTAAGACAGCTTCTTCTACTTTCCTAATCGGCAGATCCTTCGCCAAATGAAGGTAACGACTCGTCACTAGGGTTACTACCAGTTTTTTGAAAAAATAAAGAAACTTGGTTGTTAAAAGTAGTAAAAAAGTGCATTGTATTAAAATAAAGTATTGTTTACTTTACTTGGTCATTTTATTTAAAAATGTACTTATTATTTTGCTTCTACTACTATTTAACGATAACTGTACCTGCTAAACAGCTTCATAGCATCTTTGCAGTCTGTTTCAGATAAATAAATACTTAATTTTTATTAGATTCACGGCCACATTGTTTCCGTGGTCAAATTAAGCATTGCCTTTTAAATCTGTTGACAATAGTGGAATTCAACAGCTAAGGAGCTATTTTCAATAATCGGAAGAGTATATTCCATAGAGTCAATAAATAGGTAAACTATTCTCTTGTAGCTGTCTGTGGTCATTTTTCTAAACAGTGATAAAAAACAAATCTTTCGAGCTGTAAGTTATGCGTTCTGTCTGCAGACATCCGCTGTATTTTCTAGGACCAAACCACTTTTGGCAATGATGCAACGCTTTCAGTTTTTAAATTTCGTCGGTGATAAAATCCGTTACAGCTGTGGAATTTATTTATTTCTAAAATGGAACGCACTACCTGGTTTCAGGACATATGTCCCATCTTCATGTGCATATTAAAATCTGGGTTCACAAAGGATGCATGGCTAAAGCTACACCCTAGTTAAGCATCCTTTGTGGACTCACATTTTAATATGCACCTGAATGTTATACCTTAGTTATGCGTCCTGTGTGGACTCATATTTGAAACGGGGTAGTGTTTTCCTTTTCAGAAAGAAATGTTTGCTACAACTGGAGCGGATTTTATCGTTGGCAATGTCCCGTGAAGAAAACGTGTTCCAAGTTTCGTCCTGACCAAAAGAAACAATGTGCAACTGATTCCAAGCACGCTGCGAGACTCCACAGTCGTTTCTAACAAGTGCTGCGCGCGCCTTACCTGTTTCGCTGGGCTGTATAAGCTGAGGAGCACACTTGAAGCTCGGTCGGAAGCGACTCTCGACTCAGTGAGAGCTGCACCGCCCTTTTATAGCCCTCCAGCTTTCGAAGGGATGCACTCTGGTGCCTTAATTGGAAAGGCTCCTTGTGTGTGCTTCATTAGGTCTCCAGTTTTCGTAGGGCTTCTGCAATTAGGGGAGAAGTGAGCAGCAAAACAGAAGTACTAACCCTCTGCGTCAGTTCCGTAGCGAATACTTGTTGAAATGCACAAAGATTATACACGTACCAGTAACTCTTAGCCATCTGTGATTTTAGTGCAAGAATTTGTCTTGATTCAGTTAAAAATATTTCAGTGACAAAGTCGAATAACAAGTGTACTCCCGATAGTCTTTTCATTTGTTTTGCCCCAATATTTTCTTTATCAAATTTTCTTGTAAAAGCTTGGATCTACAAGGTCTATTGGAAAATGGAAAAAAATTTGTCAAATAATGTATTTGGCTTACAAATCAATATATATCAAGCATAAAGCATTTTGAAGATAATGAGGAACACAAAAATCATTAGCGCATACTGCTATTGAACGAACAAAGTTTCTTAAATACCGTTACTTTCAAGTTTTACTTGAAAGAAGAACCGAAACATTAAATGATATGCATAATGTTTACCGACTCCTTTGACCGTCCACTCAGAAAAAAATGCGGAAGGCAGGACTAATAGATGTGATTTACATACCGAAGTAAAATAATAATGAATATGTGGGTGCAGAGTAATTTTTAAATTACTTATTTCATAAAAGATATTGTGTACCTCTAGCGGTGTGAATACTAGACTGAAACGAAGTACAGTAAAAAGATTAAAACGAAAATTTAGGCACTACCATAAAAAGGTATTTCTCAAGACAGAAATACTAACCGAAGCTCGGCTGGTGGCAATCGACTCTGAGGTAACCGTTTCGAATCATGATGGAGGAAGAAATTTTAACGGCAGTTTTAAGGAGACAAGAGAAAAAGAAGTGGTGGAGTACAGCGGTTCATGGACGGCGTTTTGAAAATTTGAATCTTGACAGAAGAAATGAGAATGGTCATTAAATGTGATCGAATTTAGTTATCAAATGTGACTAGTTGTAACGCCTATGTTACAACAAATATTTTAAAGAACACGACGAGGTTTCGCTGACAGTTCAAAAGACCTACCACGAAAAGCATGAACACTGATTGACAGCCGTTACTCATGAAATGTTAGTGCATCTGATGTCGGAAATCCCATTCATCCAAACAGAGTTACGTCAGAATATATGATCCATGGTCATCGTTTTGTCTTTTGACTGCATTCTGTAGGTGAATTATGCGGCTACATTGTCGCTAAATGTCCTGCACAAGCTGATTTTACAAAAGAACTGGCGTTTGTAACAAAAAATGGTAGAGGGAAGCGTCGCTGGGTAATGATGCGATGATCTCGAGTTTAATTCCAGGTGAACATCACTGATTGTTATGTAGAGGACTGAACTCGAGCAAGTTACACTATTCGCCGTGGAAATACTGATA
This sequence comes from Schistocerca piceifrons, assembly GCF_021461385.2. Classification (NCBI taxonomy): domain Eukaryota; kingdom Metazoa; phylum Arthropoda; class Insecta; order Orthoptera; family Acrididae; genus Schistocerca; species Schistocerca piceifrons. The sequence continues at coordinate 208,401,468 of NC_060141.1, forward strand.
AAGTGAAACTGACAGGTAAACAACTAAAGTGGCATGAAATCGGACTTGCAACAAACTGAGAACCATGCATTGTTTCTTTATTTAACAACTACACCAAAGTTCACAGTTGTCAGTTGTAGTCATCTTTAACAGCTGAAATTTTAGTAGGACATCAGAGTTTCAAAAATATCATCAACCTATTACTGTAATAATTATGTAGGTTAACTACAAAAGAATTTGTTAAATTCTATAATCTTTTTTACATGTGAGGTATTTTGCATTCGTTTTTAAATTCTCCATTGCAGACTTCTTTGGTCTACCAAATATCAGTGTGATAGCAGTCCGCTATATGGCGATAGCGCAGAAGAGACTATTGTTTAGTTATAACGTACCCGAATGTTCATGTTCCATACAGTATGCGATGTTGTAGGCAATAACGAAGAAAACTACAACGCTGTTAGCTTTGCAATGATAAAATCTTAGATACGCGCAGACACTTAGAAGCATCGCTAACCAAATCTTGGATGGTGGGAATCAGTTCGAATCTTGATGGTGGAGGAAATTTCCAGTGGCAGTATTTAGCAGGTAAGAGATAGAGAGGTGATGGGGTACAATGGCTAATAGGGAGCACATTGAAAGTTCCCTGCTGTGTGAGGCTGACTATGTAACAATGTATAGTTAAATTTTTATATAATACTTTAGTATTCGTATTTTAATACAAGTCGCGTCTATGGTTGGCGTACGCGAGCAGAGAGAGAGAGAGAGAAGGGAAAGAGAGAGAGAGAGAGAGAGAGAGAGAGAGAAAGAGAGAGATAATGATAATGTGATAATGTTTAGTTTGTCGGGCGCCACCGGTCACGTGGGTTATTGTGGCTCTCGGATAAAGGAATTGCGCCGGAAACGGATAACGAAGGGCCACTGGCGGAAACTGGTTTGATGCAGCTCTCCGTGCTACTCTATCCTGTGTAGTGTAACGACGTAAGTTTTTTATAACCGATTTTCGTTTGACATGTGACCATGTGCAGACTTCGTCACCTACGTCAGTTACAACCCACTTCAAAATGAATTATATTCTTTTTAAATTGTCATAGAATGGTTCTTGAACGAAACTGTAAAACATCAGTTGAGTCGTATGCAAAGAATTACATCACTTGAGCCAATTTGTCTTTCGTAAACTTTTTCGATTTAAATTTCGTTTGTCTCTCCTCAGAAATTATATTGACACACGTTATCTTGATTTAATCGATATCAGAATCACACATTGAATAAACCTTTGAGATTCAAAGTTTCGCTGAACGCTATCAGAATTCAATAATCTTGTCAACTATATTATTAATCCGTTCACATAATTCTTCATAAATAAATCCTCAGAACACGTGTTTCAACTTTAGTAGCATTCACTATTTTATTTGCTTCCTACACATACAGATGTGAACTTGACCGTTGACAAACTAGGACTGACTTTTCAATAAGATTAAGCTCTATATGACGTCATTGTTGTACAAAAAGAGTATAAAAAATTCATTTTTAATTTTCAGAAGCACGACGCAACAACTCGGTTCCAGGATCTTCTGTTGCTCCTTGGCTGTCGACCCGCGACGTATAGCGGCCAGCAGTTTCCTCTCTGGTCGCGGCAATGAAGATGCTGTCTCCGTTCGTTGCGCCGCCCTCTCCGTACATGAAACATAAAAAAATACAAAACTTTTGTATAATTCACAGCTATTACAAATATTAAGAAAAATACATAAACAAAACTTAATTAAACTTATAGTCACCTGCAAACTGGGCTGACACTGGCGGATGGGTGACGCTTAATTTCGTCCCACTACATACCCCACCCACAAGCTCAGTTTGTCAGGTTTTAATCGAAGATAAAACTTTTCAATATATAATATTTAAATGTTAATACATTTTCCTCACATTTTACGTACTCTAGAGTCCTTGCTCTTAGATAGATTTAATCCTTTTAATACGATATTGTTGTGACTATTTGTCATTTACTCTTAATTGTGCTATTATGGTAATTCATAACCGAATATATGGAGATTACTCCTCTTCATTTAATAGTTGCTAATAAATACTAATTTAGTACGTTCTTTAACGTTGTTACATTAGGACAGAGCGTTCAAATTGTGATAAATTAGTTTTAGTTTTATTCACTTACTAGAGTTATTCTTTCCAAAAATGTATATTACTAATAAGTTTCTCACAATAACTAATAGTACTATTTACTTTACATCATTCTTTTCCCTAATGCTTTATTTATGCCTGAGGTCAAGAAGAAATCAAGCAAAACTTTCTTTAGAATCTCGGCACGGCTTTCTTTACCTTCGGACACCTTGTTGGGTAATGGCAATTTATTTAGGAGAAACAAGCGGGAGAGCCCCGTTTGGTGTGTTCTATATTAACACTATTACAAACCTCTATTAAAGGCACTCTGCTATGTTCTCGTGAGCCATATAGCTCTGGACGCCCATGGTCCCTAAAATTATTAACCATCCCCTTTGGTTCCTACTATCCGAGTACATTTAAAATATACAAAATTCCTTTTGACCTAATAGCAAAATTTCTTCCATATAAATCCCCCTTTTGGTTATCTTTCTCTTTTTGAAGTACCAGTAGATTATTGTAGAACACTTGTTTAAGCTTTCTGTTTAATTCTTTAAAATAATACGTAACTATCACGAAAAACTTCACATGAATAAACTATGAACGCTCTTCCGTGTGTAACATATACTAAATATTAACTTATTTAGGAATGAAGGGCTTCATTGGGTCGACACTATATAATCCTTTAATTACACCTGATGAAGGTTCCATAAGAAGTAACGCTTTGGGATGTACAATCTTACGTACAACATATGGACCTTCAAAGATAAAGAAGAATTTTCTACATTCCTTACCGATCTTAGAACTTTTAGGATGAGATCGTACTAACACAAGATCTACTACCTGAAATGAGGGTTCTATAGCATGTTGATTATAACTTTTAATTCTCCGTTCGGCATTTTTTACAATCTGTTCGTAAACTTTTTAGTCTGGAATGCATTGTTGGATCTCATTTACCGGTGGCCAAGGTAGAGCAGCTGGTAAAGGCTCACCTATAATTCGTTTGCCTAAAATTTCTATAGGTGATAATCCCGTCGTTAGGTGAGGCAAATCATTTAATATCTTTTCGAATTCAGGCATTAGTTTGGCCCACCGAGTATGTTTATGTGCACAATAAGTTCTACATAATCGTCCTAATTCTTTCATGACTCTTTCTACTAAATTACTTTGAGGGTGATATTTCGAAATTAAGATATGTTTGATTCCATATTGTTTTATCATATCTTGAAATCTTTGACTAATAAAGGCACTACCGTTGTCAGACATAAGTCGTTTAGGAATGCCCCAGTTAACAAAGTAATTTCGGGTGAGGCAGCGTATAACGCTTGCTGTATTAGCTCGTTTCAAAGTATATAGCTTTACGTGTTTGGACCAACATTCCATTATAACAAACACGTAAGTTAATCCTCCTGAACTACGAGGCAGAGGGCCGAAAAAATCTAATGACAGTAGATCCCACAGCCCTCGAGGAATTACAGCATATAATTTATAACGCTTAGATTTGTTATTAACTTTAACCTTTTGACAGGTTTCACAAGCCCTAATAATACTTCTCACAATACGGGACATATTTTTGAAATAATAATACTTCATTAGATGTTTAATACATTTATGAATTCCAAAATGCCCGTATCCTTCATGAATACAAGTAATTAACTCGTACACAACAGTTTTCGGAATGCAGATTTTCCATCTCTGTTGTTCCCTCTGTGCTTTCCAATACAACAAGTCGTTAAAATATAACCACACGCCCCGGGTGTTAACTGTTTCGTCCCCATTATTAAGGTTTTGTATAAGGTCCCTATATTGATCATCATTTCTTTGATTGCATCTAACAGCAGTTACTATCCGTTTAACCTTACGTTCGTTCTCCTGAGTTAAAAGGAAATAAACATGGTAATTTGTTCCTGGTTCTTCTGCAATGTTAATATTCTCCATTCCTACGGGAAGCCTCGACAAAGCATGCGAAACTACATTCTGAGATCCTTTTATATACCTAATTTCGTACTGAAATTCTTGCAAGCATAATACCCAACGTAATAGCCTACGGTGAAGTAACCGACAATTGTTCAAAAAGATTAAAGCCTGATGATCAGTATATACAATTGTTTTTCTTCCCATTAATAATCCTCTAAATCGTTGAAAACCCCATACCACTGCGAGAGCTTCCTTCTCGGATACAAAATAATTTCTTTCATGTTTATTTAAAGTTATACTAGCGAATCCAATAGGCCGATATAATCCCTTTTCACTGGTCAGGTCACCTTGGAATATTACACAAGACACACCATAATCAGAGGCATCCATACACATACAAAAGTCTTGATTGAAATCTGGGTGGTATAACATTTTGGCTTCGGTTAACGCTCCTTTTATCTTATGAAAAACTTCCTCTTCCTCTTGTCCCCAGAGCCTTACTGACTTCTCTTTCAATAAATCTAGTAATTTAGGTTTAACAATATCCTGCCCTGGAAGAAATCTTCTCAGGAATCCTACCATTCCTAAGAATGATTTCAGTTGTTTCCGATTTCTAGGACTCGGGCATCGAGCAATAGCTTCAATACGTGCTGGGTCTGGCTAATACCTTTACTGTCCACTATATGCCCCAAAAATCTCACTTCCTCCTTTCCGAAGTAAGACTTAGATAATTTTAAAGTAATTCCTCTGTCAATTAAACGGTTAAACAATTACCGTAATATCGTTACGTGTTCTTCCCACGTTTTAGTAGCTACCAAAATATCATCTACATATAAAATAATCTTTTGTAACAATTGCTGACCCAAAGCAGAATCTAATGCCCTAATGAAAGTTGACACTGTCATATTAAGTCCAAATGGTAAAACTTGGAACTGATATGATCTGCCTTCAAAAAGAAAAGCCGTATATTGCCGTGAATCCGGGTGTAATGTTACTTGATGGTAGCCAGCGGTTAGATCCATTGTACTCATATAACGAGAACCAGCAATCTTAAGAAGTACGTCCTCCATAGGAATAGGTCTGTCTCTTTCCATCTCTATAATTTTATTTAATTCACGGGCATCCAGAACCAGTCGTACCCCACCAGTAGCTTTCTTAACTACCCACAACGGACTGTTAAAAGCGCTACATGATCGTTCGATAATGTTTTGTTCTAGCATCTTACTTATTTCTCTACTAGCCGGTTCTTTGAATTGTACTGGAATAGGATAAGGTTTCTTAAAGAATGGTTTTTGATCTTTAATCTTAAGTTTACAAACGTAATCTTTAATTCTCCCCGGTTCATCTGAGAAGACGGCTCTAAATTCTAACAACAAAGATTCCAACTCTTCCTTTTCTTGTTCGGATAGACAATTCGTAGAATAACATTTTTCTTTCACTTCGGTTTCGATATTATTACTAGCCTGACATTGGTATACTGCATATTCAAGATCACTAAAATCTGTTAATAGGTTCACGGGCGGTGCGTACTTAATCTGTAAGGATTCGTAGCAATTTTCAGGTACTTGATTATTAGAAAACCTCACTTTAAAAGCACATGCCTCCTTATGGATGGTTAAGGAAGAGTCTTTAAAATCTAATATAGCTTTATATTTACACAGCCAATCTATACCTAAAATTATGGCCACATTTAAGTTGGCTACGACGAGTACAGAGTGAGCAATTAATTGTTTAGCAATTTCAAAAGTTAAATAAACTTCCTCAGTAATATTTTGACTTCTTTTACCAGTAACTCCTATAATTTTCACCCCAGTTACAGGTAAGGTTGGGAAATTCCAATATTTTCTTTTAAGCTGAAATAATTCTTTAGATAAAATACTGACTTCGCTACACGAATCAATTATAATATTTACTTCGGTATCTTTAATATAACCTTTAATAACGGGTTTATAAGTTATATTCTCCCTTATCTGATTGTCTTCCTGAAGTAAATCTTGTTGCCAATCACCGTCCTTTTGGCAGCTTAATGATAAATTGCAATTGGGTCTTATATAATCTTGACTAACAGTTCCCTTTAGTTGACCCGTACTAAAGGACTTTACTAGTTTTCCGAACTTTCTATGATAACGTCACCTACCACTTGACCTTCATTAATTACTTGAGGATGATTTATCTCATGATCGTTATTGTGTAATTTCCGCATTTTAGAGTTATTAGCACGATTTTGTTGGCTCTCTTTATCTTTAGATTGACGTTTTATATAACAAAACCGGCTATGATTGTTGTTGTTAGCTTTTTGTGGTTCTGAATTACACTCCTGGAAATGGAAAAAAGAACACATTGACACCGGTGTGTCAGACCCACCATACTTGCTCCGGACACTGCGAGAGGGCTGTACAAGCAATGATCACACGCACGGCACAGCGGACACACCAGGAACCGCGGTGTTGGCCGTCGAATGGCGCTAGCTGCGCAGCATTTGTGCACCGCCGCCGTCAGTGTCAGCCAGTTTGCCGTGGCATACGGAGCTCCATCGCAGTCTTTAACACTGGTAGCATGCCGCGACAGCGTGGACGTGAACCGTATGTGCAGTTGACGGACTTTGAGCGAGGGCGTATAGTGGGCATGCGGGAGGCCGGGTGGACGTACCGCCGAATTGCTCAACACGTGGGGCGTGAGGTCTCCACAGTACATCGATGTTGTCGCCAGTGGTCGGCGGAAGGTGCACGTGCCCGTCGACCTGGGACCGGACCGCAGCGACGCACGGACGCACGCCAAGACCGTAGGATCCTACGCAGTGCCGTAGGGGACCGCACCGCCACTTCCCAGCAAATTAGGGACACTGTTGCTCCTGGGGTATCGGCGAGGACCATTCGCAACCGTCTCCATGAAGCTGGGCTACGGTCCCCACACCGTTAGGCCGTCTTCCGCTCACGCCCCAACATCGTGCAGCCCGCCTCCAGTGATGTCGCGACAGGCGTGAATGGAGGGACGAATGGAGACGTGTCGTCTTCAGCGATGAGAGTCGCTTCTGCCTTGGTGCCAATGATGGTCGTATGCGTGTTTGGCGCCGTGCAGGTGAGCGCCACAATCAGGACTGCATACGACCGAGGCACACAGGGCCAACACCCGGCATCATGGTGTGGGGAGCGATCTCCTACACTGGCCGTACGCCACTGGTGATCGTCGAGGGGACACTGAATAGTGCACGGTACATCCAAACCGTCATCGAACCCATCGTTCTACCATTCCTAGACCGGCAAGGGAACTTGCTGTTCCAACAGGACAATGCACGTCCGCATGTATCCCGTGCCACCCAACGTGCTCTAGAAGGTGTAAGTCAACTACCCTGGCCAGCAAGATCTCCGGATCTGTCCCCCATTGAGCATGTTTGGGACTGGATGAAACGTCGTCTCACGCGGTCTGCACGTCCAGCACGAACGCTGGTCCAACTGAGGCGCCAGGTGGAAATGACATGGCAAGCCGTTCCACAGGACTACATCCAGCATCTCTACGATCGTCTCCATGGGAGAATAGCAGCCTGCATTGCTGCGAAAGGTGGATATACACTGTACTAGTGCCAACATTGTGCATGCTCTGTTGCCTGTGTCTATGTGCCTGTGGTTCTGTCAGTGTGATCATGTGATGTATCTGACCCCAGGAATGTGTCAATAAAGTTTCCCCTTCCTGGGACAATGAATTCACGGTGTTCTTATTTCAATTTCCAGGAGTGTATTATTATTATTTCGAGGATTGTCATTTCTACCAAATCTAAATTTCTCGTCTTCCCTTTCTCTATTAAGTATATCTAACTGTTCTAAATATCCGAATAATTCGCACGGCTGTGACCATTCTCTTTCTATCATTCTTTCCTTTACATAATACGGTAACCTACTAATTAGGACTCGTATTAAATGACTTTCAATAATTGGTTCTTCAATTAATTTAGCACGGTTTAAATGCCATTCAAAATAATTCCTATAACCTCCCCACCGCTTAGAATATGGAGGAGGGTCTAACAACTCTAAAGTTAAGTGTTGTTGTTTTCCTCTTGACCAATAATTTTGTTTAAACTGCTTAACAAAATCATCCCAGTCCCTAAATTCAGTTCTATGCAGTACTGCCCATTCCGCAGCTTCTGCTTCTAAATGTCCTATTACAAATTGAATGCGTTTTTCATTACTCCATTTAGGAGATAATGATGTTTCAAAAGCTTTTATAAAGATTATAGGGTGAAGTTCGCCTCCTGGTTTGAATACAGGAAATCGACTTGCTACATTTGAATTTGTCGTTATATCATCCAAACATTTTGCGAGAGAAACAGTTGGATTTTGTTTAGATTGCAGAGACGGAGTTGCATCGGATTGGCTTGCCGTGATTTTTTTATTCGTATTGTTGCCGTCCGAGCTAGCAAATTCGATGCGACTGTTGTCTCTGATTACGTTATTGCTTCTACTACTTGAAATGTTTTCATTATTATCTAATTCCGATAACCGTTTAGTAATTTCCTGTATTCGCATTTCTGTATTGGATACGCGATTAGCTAATATCGATTATTCACTGTGTTCACGATGTGAACGCTCTGTACCTTCGTCAATGTTATTATCTTTGGCAGTCTCAAGGTTACTGCATATTTCAGTAATTAAAAATTTCATATTTTCGATTTCGGTATGATCTTTTTCTACTTGATGAGTTAATGTCTCTAATTCTACATTATCTATTGAAGAAATCTCTACAGGTTTGGTAGAGACCTCTTTAATAGATTCCAATAATTCTCTACGAACAGTTTCTGTTTGCATAGAAAATTCATCTCGTAACATATCGTTATTTTTCTGTATTTCATTTACAACTAAGATATTGACACTATCTAGTCTCTCGGTTAAGTCAGTAATATCGTTTCGCATGCGAGCTTTTTCCTCACGCGATTCCTGGATATGTTCTTCTAACCTTTTACAATTATCTGCAATCTTATTACTAAGTCCTACTAATTTTTCCTGCATTTCAACTTTAGAAGACTCTATTTTATCACTTAATTCTCGACTGGGTTCATGAAGATGTTCCTGTAACCTGTCTGTAGATTTTGTTAGCTCCCCTTTAAGTTCCTCTTTTAATCTAGCCGTAGATTCGTCGTTAGACTGTGTTAATCTAGTAATAGATTCTTCGTTAGACTGTTTTAATCTAGCCATACATTCTTCATTAGATTATTTTAACTCCTGTTTTAGTTTCTCTTTTAATCTAGCAGCAGATTCTTCGTTAGATAGTTTTAGTTTAGCGATCGCCCTAAAAAGGGATCTCATGCTCCTATCGGACATAGATTGCTCTTCGTCTGACATTTCACTTCCCGACATTATTGTAAGATATTAACTAGTTACACACGCAGGCATGTAATCAACAATCCTGTAAAAGCACACTCCCTATGTACAACACTCCACTTCCAACTTGAAACAAACTCACCGGACACTAATATTGTAATTTGTAGTTCTCGATGATCAGTGTGCTGCTATGGGCTGCAGATGTAACAGCCGTCGATGCAGCCGCTGAGATGCTGCGACCCCGCTTCCGCAACCGGCAGGACGCTGAGTCAAACACCGGAGACGTCACTGGCTGCAACCACGCCCGGCACAGCCGTAGACAGGCGAAGCCCTCAGCAACACCTCTAATACCAGCCGGAGGAACGCCCCGCAGCTGACGTACTGGGCCTATTGGTTTAGGGAGAAAAAAGGTTGTCGGGGTTTGCAGCGTTCAGCTGCTGCCCAACAGATGCGCCTTCTCGTGGAACAACTGCGTGACCGTACTGCTTGGCTGCGCTCCGTCAGATGCCCACACCCGCGAAGTCGCCGCTGGCTGGTGAAGGCTCCACGAAAACTCGCGTTGACTTCCGAAGGACTCTTGATGTTTTGTTTCGTACCTGTGTGCCTTAGTTGCACGCAAGTCCTGTTTCTAAGGTCGCCACGGTATAGTGTAACGACGTAAGTTTTTTATAACCGATTTTCGTTTGACATATGACCATGTGCAGACTTCGTCACCTACGTCAGTTACAACCCACTTCAAAATGATTTATATTCTTTTTAAATTGTCATAGAATGGTTCTTGAGCGAAACTGTAAAACATCAGTCGAGTCGTATGCAAAGAATTACATCACTTGAGCCAATTTGTCTTTCGTAAACTTTTTCGATTTAAATTTCGTTTGTTTCTCCTCAGAAATTATATTGACACACGTTATCTTGATTTAATCGATATCAGAATCACACATTGAATAAACCTTTGAGATTCAAAGTTTCGCTGAACGCTGTCAGAATTCAATAATCTTGTCAAATATATTATTAATCCGTTCACATAATTCTTCATAAATAAATCCTCAGAACACGTGTTTCAACTTTAGTAGCATTCACTATTTTATTTGCTTCCTACACATACAGATGTGAACTTGACCGTTGACAAACTAGGACTGACTTTTCAATAAGATTAAGCTCTATATGACGTCATTGTTGTACAAAAAGAGTATAAAAAATTCATTTTTAATTTTTAGAAGCACGACGCAACAACTCGATTCCAGGATCTTCTGTTGCTCCTTGGCTGTCGACCCGCGACGTATAACGGCCAGCAATTTCCTCTCTGGTCGCGGCAACGAAGATGCTGTCTCCGTTCGTTGCGCCGCCCTCTCCGTACATGAAACATATAAAAATACAAAACTTTTGGATAATTCACAGCTATTACAAATATTAAGAAAAATACATAAACAAAACTAAATTAAACTTATAGTCACCTGCAAACTGGGCTGACACTGGCGGATGGGTGACGCTTAATTTCGTCCCACTACACATGTGCAAGCTTTTTCTTCTCCAAGTACCTACTGCAACCTACATCCTTCTGGACCTGCATAGTGTATCGATCTGTTGGTCTCCCTCTACGATTTTTACCCTCCACGCTGCCCTCCAACGCTAAATTGGTGATCCCATGATGCCTCAGAACGTGTCCTACCTACCGATCCCTTCTTCTAGTGAAGTTGTGCCACTAATTCCTCTTCTCCTTAGTTATGTGATCTACCCATCTAATATTTAGCATTCTTCTGTAGCACCACATTTCGAAAGCTTCAATTCTCTTCTTGTCTAAACTATTTATCTTCCATGTTTCACTTCCATACATGGCTACACTCCATACAAATACTTTCAGAAAAGACTTGCTGACACTACTCGATGTTAACAAATTTCTCTTCTTCAGAATCGCTTTCCTAGCCATTGCCGGTCTACATTTCATATCCTCTCTACTTCGACCATCATCAGTTATTTTGCTCCCCAAATAGCAAAACTTTTCTACTACTTTAAATATATCATTTCCTACTCTAATTCCCTCAGCATCACCTGATTTAATTCGACTACATTCCATTATCCTCGTATTGCTTTTGTTGATGTTCATCTTATATCCTCCTTTCAAGACACTGTCCATTCCGTTCAACTGCCCTTCTAGGTTCTTTGCTGTCTCTGACAGAAGTACAATGTCATTGTAAATACGCGTGCCAAAACTGTAGTTGGAGTTTATTGTTACGTTTATTTATGTAACTTCACATGCTGTTATTGTGGTCGCTTCTCGGTCTCGTATTCCGTATCTACACTGCGCAGCGCATTAAAGGGTAGTTTCTCGAAACGTCATAATTGTTACCCACTGCAAAACATAAGTTTGAAATTTATTTCAAAGATGCGCACAAACTTCCACTGTAATGGTGCAAAAGCGTGGCGTCCTGCGGCCCCACCACCGGGTTCGTGCGATACTACTAAACAGCAAGGTGCCGACACGGGCGGAAAAAGGCCACAGCTCAGAGGTCCACGTGAACTGTGAGATGGGTTAATGCCGGCTCATTGGCACCAAATTTCACCACAACTCTGCCCAACTGCACCGTTCACTTGTACACCATTGAATAACCGTCACTGTCTCTCCTATCCACGTTTCACCCCTTCTTTTGAAGCCTCGGCGACCGAGGGTGCGACCACGTTCAATTTGCATGCTGACCCACAGTGTTCTTAGTGTAGGTTTGAATCGCCCGGGGGTGTCAGAAGTGACAAAGATTGTCAAGAATGTCGTCCTGTTGCTCATCACACTCCGAGCTGTCCTTTTGAAATTTGAATTGTGCGGGAATCAACGCCCCAAGGAAAGAGATGGTTTCACTGTCACTTTCATGCCACTCTTTTAAGGCCTTTTCGTGTAGATTCTGAGCGACAGTGTGAATGAAATGTTTCCTTTGGCCACTCACTGCAAAATTGCGTGCTTTCAACGCTGGGCGTCGCGGGACTGACGTCCATCGCGGAGGCACCAAAAGAGGAAGCGAGATCTGGGAAAGAGGGGGTGTGACGACCTTGCTATCGTGTTACACGTCCGCGGTGTGATTGGGTAGAGTTGTGGTGAAGCTTGGTGCCAGTATGCCATCCGTAGCCCAACTTACACCTCAGCTGAGCTTCTGACCTCTGGCCTTTTCTTTCTATGTTTGAAGATTTCCCGAACTCGAGGCTGACGTCGCACAGCGTACGTTGACAGGCGCTGTTGAGTAAAATTTCTAACTTAAGTGTCCTAGTGTGGGAAAATTAACGGGATTTCAAAAAGTGAGCCTTTAATGGTAATGTGCAGTTATTTCGGATTTGTTTCAATGAAATATGTGGTGTTTCCATAACTTCCTCGACAGAAAATTCTTGGTAAATTCGAGATTTTTTGTACCTCGTGATGACAAATGAGATCCAAGTCCTTTGTTCTATTGGACGGCGATTAATTAGTCCCGAATCTGTGCGGCTTTTACGAACTAGGAATACTCTCTCACATGGCGTCTGAATTTGTGATCATTTGAGTCAGCTCCTGTCTGATTTTATTTCGTTATTTGTCGGGAAACGAGGCTTATGTGACGAGTATGCGTACAATGCTATAGAGTCCGAAGGGTCGATTTACGCTACCATCTACACGTTGCTTATCATGTAATTTCTCTTATTATATCGATTTTTTTGAATAAACAGTCTAAGTAGAAATTATACTTCGCGATTATTATTAGAAATTTCCCTTGCTCCTGAATATTTTGTCCTGGGGCGAACAGTGTGCAAGATGTAATGAATACGTAATTTGCGTCAAGCAAATAATACTCTCGTCTTTGTATCCTCTTGTGTTTTATTAACCTGTATTGAAGATTTGGTTTGGACTTGTTAATCACGTGCCACCTATGCTTGCATTTTAGGTCCTTTTTTTTAACGCACATTCTGTCTGAAAATTAATTCACGGTTTCAACTGGACAATTAGTGAGCAAATATTTAGATTGAATGGCACAAGATCTTCGTAACCACGTGAACAAGACCAAGTTGGTCTATTGTACTTTTATTGGTTACAGAGTGTAGCAGAAACGATGGAGAGGCTCCGTTCCCGCCGCGCCCGCAGTGGTCCGCAACCCCAAGACGGCTACCGCAGTCCACTTCACCCCTCCGCCATCCCACACCGAACCCAGGGTTATTGTGCGGTTTGGTCCCCGGTGGACCCCCCAGGGAATGTCTCACACCAGACGAGTGTAACCCCTATGTTTGCGTGCTAGAGTAATGGTGGTGTACTCGTACGTGGAGAAATTGTTTGCGGAGCAATCGCCGACATAGTGTAGCTGAGGCGGAATAAGGAGAACCCGCTAGCATTCGCCGAGGCAGATGGAAAACCGCCTAAAAACCATCCACAGACTGGCCGGTTCAGTGGACCTCGACACAAATCCGCTGGGCGGATTCGTGCCGGGGCCAGACGCTCCTTCCCGCCCGTAAAGTCGTGCGTTAGACCGCACGGCCAGCATAAGGCATCGTTGGTCCATACATATTCCCACGTATCGATGAACATGTATGGAATCACACTGACTGGAGCAGAATTGTGTCCGCTCTGAACTGAGCCCCCATGACCAGCTAAGATGTGTCTGGAGACACCCCAAACAGCGGTCTGATACCAACCTCATTGTTGCCCTCTGTACGACTCAACGGCTACGAGGGATGTTCTGGTGTGCAATTTCATTTCATAGAAGGGCCCGTTTGGTTATCACTCGCAGCACCCTTACATCACAGCGGTACTCGACGATATTCTATGCCCAGTCTTGTTGCCCTTCATGGCAAGCCGTCCTGGGCTTACATTTCAGAAAGATAATGCCCGGCCGCATACGGCGAGAGTTTCTACTGCTTGTATTCGTATTTGCCAAACCCTGCATGGGCCACCAAGGTCGCCGGATCTCTCCCCAATTGAGAACGTTAGGAGCACGATGGGCAGGACCTTCCAAAAAGTTCGGGTTTTGGACGGTCTAAGGCGCCAGTCGAAGTTGATTTGGCATGATATCCCTCAGGAGCACATTTACAATCTCTATCGATCAATGCCAAGACGATTAACTGCTTGTATAAGGGTCAGAGGTGGACCAGAGCATTCTCTTGTGTAAATCATCGAATTTTTATGAAATTGTAATCATTTGTTTGTCTGTACACGTACATCAGAACTACTGATTTCTGTTTCTTTCGGGTAATTCCTTCGTGGTGCGTCGTACTTTTTTTTACAGCCACTACAGTGAACAACTGGGGAGCCCAAAGTATCAGCAGACATAACATCCAGTGATGGGCTGTTGGCGGTTTTGGATGTACTGTCAACTTCACACACGAACACTTTTATACACTGCTGGCCACCGTAAATGCAACACCAAGAAAGACAAGAGGTAGCACAACAAAATTTATTTTGTAGATAACATGTTGACCAAGTATCAAATGATTACGTTTACAGACGTCTGTGACATGTGGTTCCTGCCAGAATCAGTAGCCAGAGTAGCCGCCATTGTTGGAGATCACCGCTGCCACACGTCTCAGCATTGAGTCAAAGAGACGTTGGATGTGTTCCTGGGGTACAGCAGCCCAAGCAGCTTCCACACGTTGCCAAAGATTATCTGGTGTGGCAGCTGGGGATGTAATCTGGGTCACTCGTTGAGCAACCATGGACCACATGTTTTCTATCGGCGAAAGATCCGGAGAGCGAGCCGGCCAGGGAAGCAATTCAATCTGGTTATCGACGAAGAACCTTCGGACAATGCGTGCCACGTGTGGTCGCGCATTATCCTGTTGAAATATGGCTGTGGCCGAGCCCTGAAGGTAACGAAGGACAACTGGCTCCAGCACCTCGGATATGTAGCGCCGGCTATTTAAAGTACCGGCAATGCGTACTTGAGGCGTGCGAGAGTAATATCCAATACCGCCCCATACCATAATACCCGGTGCAAGACCAGTGTGGCGGTGCATAATGCAGCTGTCCAGCATCCTCTCTCCACGGTGTCTCCACACTCGAATCCGACCATCGTGGTGCTGCAGACAGAAGCGTGCCTCGCCAGTTAAGACAACGTCATTCCATTCTGCCGTCCACATCCGTCTGTCCTCACACCATTGGCGACGGAGACGTCTGTGGTTCTGCGTCAATGGTAGACGAAGCAATGGACGTCTTGCGGACAGACCACTCTGCTGTAAACGGCGCCGAATGGTACGCGCAGACACTGGATGATGCGTTACAGACGCGATGTGCTGTGCTATGGTTCGGGATGTCACTGAGCGATCCGTCACTGCCATGCGCACAATTTGCCTATCAGCACGTGCAGTGGTGCACCGAGGTGAATGCGATCGACCACGTCGGTCCGTCGTACCCTCCTGCATCCAACGGTCACATATCCGCATTACAGTTGTTTGGTTTCATCCAACACGACTAGCGATTTCTCTGTATGATAATCCACAATCTCGGTAAGCCACTATCCTTCCTCTGTCGAACTCGGATACTTGATCAAACGATGTTCGCTGTTGTCTACGAGGCATAACTGATCGTCTTGTGAAACAACCACAAGGTAAACACACGTGCCGAACGTACACTCGTCGAAATCGCCAAGCCTTAAATGGCGCTATGAGGTGGCGCCACAGGCGCGCGTGATGTGCGTCTGCGCTGAAATTCTAATCAGTTGCATATCTCATCGCTGCAAACCCATGGTGTAAATTTCACTTGATTCGGATGCTTCCTTCAGGGTGTTGCATTTACGGTGGCCAGCAGTGTATTTCCCTTACAAGCCGTTTCATTTCTGAATTATTGCAACGTACGTGTCCACCTGAACCTGCTTATCGTAATCATGGCTAGGTCTCCCCCTACAGTTTTATCCCCTCGCCCCCCCCCCCCCTCCCGGTCCCCTACCTCACTTCTCTCCTTTACCAAACTGAAGATTGCTTGACGCCCCAGTATATACTATTTACACGCATTTTGTTACGTTTCATGGTAACTCATCAAAGTACAACCGAACAGACCAAGAGATGCACTCACAATGTAAATATATCTAAATTCTCATCATGATGATGATTATCGCACTGTGTTACTGGCTGGGGGACCCCGACTGGTGTTTTTCGGCCGCCTGTCGCAAGTCTTTCTATTTGATGCCATTTTGGCGATTTGCGTGTTGATGAATGTGAGAAGAATTCGTTAGGAGAACAGACATCCAATCCCCGAATGAAGAAAAAAAGCGACCTGGTTGGAAATCGAACCCGCGACCTCGTGGTCTAGAGGGAGCGCACAGTAACTTTTTATTTCATTCTTTGCAACTATACACTTAACAGCCGCTATGAGTGAACTGTTAAATCAACTGCTCAGTTGTAATTAACTTAAGAGAATTCCGCGTCCGTTGTACTAGTTATTTATTATTGAAGTAATAATTATTACAACTGAAGCGGATCTGTCTAAATTAGTTATCATTCTTCTCAGTTGCAGATGTCCTATGTATCAAATCTTGTGCTCAGTTCGACGATTTACTACGTAGCGTATTCAAGTGTGTGAGCTGTGTATAGAAATTACATTCTGTGACGTAGTTTCCTGGTGTTTTACTACCCTCTTTTTTACTTTTAAACTGATTATCTAATAATGGGTTACCAAGAAGTCGAAATTGGTTATGATACCATTTGTGTGATCCTTGGGCTGAAACATTCTGTGTGTACAACTTTGACTTCAGAGTCCTTGGGCACCAACTGTGCAATTTGCATCTGAAATGTGCTTTCGATAGCGCAAGCTTATCGAATAATAATAATGAATAATTACGGCTACACGAGCGTCATCGAATCTGTCAGTCGCACCTAATCAGTTAGAGTGTTGTGATCTAATTGGAAATAAATACAAAGTACCATAATAGGATTAGTAATATGCTATGTTACAGCATGTGTTTAAAGCGAAAATTATTGTCAGTTTCAGGTTGGTTTTGTGAGTAAATCAGTGAAGAAATGCTGATAATGCCACTAGAACTATCGGGTTGAGGGCTCCGCAGACACTGAATTTCGTTTGCAGACAGTACCTTTACCCCGGGAATCGAGAATTTCGATGATTTTTGCCTAGTATCGATATCGATACTGACTAGATATCCAAATATATGTCATAGATGGCCGTATCTCTAGATTGCATTGACTTGAAAGCTTGAAGTTTAGACACAGCGCCGGCCGGTGTGGCCGTGCGCTTAAAAGCGCTTCAGTCTGGAACCGCATGACCGCTACGGTCGCAGGTTCGAATCCTGCCTCGGGCATGGATGTGTGTGATGTCCTTAGGTTAGTTAGGTTTAATTAGTTCTAAGTTCTAGGCGACTGATGACCTCAGAAGTTAAGTCGCATAGTGCTCAGAGCCATTTGAACCAGTTTTAGACACAGCATAGGGACCGTAGACCTTAGGTTGTGACATAAATTTCAATTTTATACGTCTATTCGTTAGTGAGAAAAAGGAGGTATTAACAGACGAACAGGCAGGTAGTTGGATAATGAATGACAAAAAATATTTCTTTGTGTACCATAATTACAAATTAACAATTTTCAGATTATTTCTTTTACGTTTACTATGGAACCTTGTATCGCGACGTAATCACAAACGCCGGAACTAAGGAGAGGAACGCAAGAGAAGAGAAGGCGGTGAAACTGTCGGTCGATAGCGGGCTGACCAGGACGTCAATTTGTTCAAATGGCTCTAAGTGCTATGGGGCTTAACATCTGTGGTCATCAGTCTCCTAGACTTAGAACTACTTAAACGTAACTAACCTAAGGACATCACACACATCCATGCCCGAGGCAGGATTCGAACCTGTGATCGTAGCAGCAGCGCGTTTCCGGACTGAAGCGCCTAGGACCGCTCGACCACAGCGACCGCCCAGGACGTCACCACGATAGGAGCGGCATCTTGCCGAAGTGAATATAAGTGCCACTCCAGCTAGCCTCGACCGGACATTAGTGAACAGTATTCGTAGAGTATTAGCACGGCCTAGCAGAGAGTGCTACGAGAACTGTTATTAGTAATCCACAAACTGTGTGTCAAACTTACGTGAACATCAGTCTATAGGCAGTAAAGGACTCGGATTTATGTTGCATGTCGCCCATCGCTTGCAGCACCATTGTTATTTCAGAGTTAAGAACTGTTAATCTACCTTATTGAAATAGAACTACTAATGTTATTTGCTTGAATTCTTGTACAGCATTCCGAGAACGCAGCATCCTTTGGGCATCCTATACGAGACGAGTGGGCAAGACCCCACACTTTGCTTCGTGCCAAATTTCGTGATTCTAGGTCAACGGAAAGTACGCTATAGGTTTTGATGAAAGAGTTGACGAGTATCGTGTGACACAAAGAGCTGTGTCTTTTGATTGTATTGACTTAGAAAATTAAATCTTTTTACACCGCCAAGGGACCATAGAGCTTAGTCTCTGACATAAAGTTCAACTGGATATGTCTACTCGTTCCTGCACAAAAGAGATCTTAACCGTCAGACAGAGACAGACAGACTGAGAGACAGATGGACATCAAAGTGATCCTATAAGGGTACCGCTTTCACCGTTTGATGTACGGAGCCCTGAAAAAATTGAACGCCAACCAGCCATTCCCTCTTCGATAAACAGATGTGAATAAATTTCTTTATTTAGCGTTTGATGCTCTTGGACAATCACGAGTACACCAACAATTACAAACAAAGAAATTATACACAGGGTGGTCCATTGATAGTGACCGGGCCAAATATCTCACGAAGTAAGCATCTAATGAAAAACTACAAAGAACGAAACTCGTCTAGCTTGAAGGGGGAAACCAGATGGCGCTAGGGTTCACCCGATAGATGGCTCTGCTATAGGTCAAACGGATATCAACTGCGTTTTTTTTTAAATAGCAACGCCCCATTTCTTATTACATATTTGTGTAGTAGGTAAAGAAATATGAATGTTTTAGTTGGACCACTTTTTTCGCTTTGTGATAGATGGCGCTGTAATAGTCACAAATGTATAAGTACGTGGTGTCACGTAACACCCCGACAGTGCGGACAGTATTTGCTTCAAGATACATTACCAGTGTTAAAATGGACCTTTTACCAATCGCGGAAAAGGTCGATATCGTATTGATGTAAGGCTATTGTGATCAAAATGCTCAACGGAGGTGTGCTACGTATGCTGATCGGTATCCTGGACGACATCATCCAAGTGTCCGGACCGTTCGCCGGATAGTTACGTGACGCTACATCAACATCGATTGCACCCGTACCATATTTCTATGCAACAGGAATTGCGTGGCGACGACTTTCGACGTCGTGTACAGTTCTGCCACTGGGCACAAGAGAAATTACGGGATGATGACAAATTTTTTGCAGGCGTTCTATTTAGCGACGAAGCATCATTTACCAGCAGCGTTAACCTAAACCGGCATAATATGCACTATTGGGCAACGGAAAATGCACAATGGCTGCGACAAGTGGCACATCAGCGACCTCGGCGGGTTAATGTATGGTGCGGCATTATGTGAGGAAGGATAATTGGCCCCCATTTTATCGATGGCACTCTAACTGTATGCTGATTTCCTACTTAATGTTTTACCGATGTTACTACAAGATGTTTAACTGCATGACAGAATGGCGATGTACTTCCAGCATGATGGATGTCCGGCACATAGATCGAGTGCGGTTGAAGCGGTATCGAATAGCATATTTCGTGACAGGTGGATTGGTCGTCGAAGCACCATACCATGGCCCGCACGTTCATCGGATCTGACGTCCCTGGATTTCTTTCTGTGGGAAAAGTTGAAGGAAATTTGCTATCATGATCCACCGACAACGCCTGACAACATGCGTCAACGAATTGTCAACGCATGTGCGAACATTACGGAAGGCGAACTACTCGCTGTTGAGATGAATGTCTTTACATGCATTGCCAAATGCATTGAGGTTGGCGGAAGTCATTTTGAGCATTTATTGCATTAATGTGGTATTTACAGGTAATCACGCTGTAACAGCATGCGTTCTCAGAAATGATAAGTTCACAAAGGTACAGTCGTGCTCAAAAGTATCCGAACGAGCTGAATTGCATTTCGCCTGATTCGCATGCAACCGCCATAACACGGCTGTCTAGCAGATCCTCTAATCGCTCCTTGGTACAGTCGTTTGACTATAGAAAATCGTTCCAAAAAGTCACCACTAGAAAACACTGCTCTGTATCGCAGTAACTCAAGATGTAAAGTAATAACACGACGCTACAAATATCAGGGAACACCTTATCACAGATAAGACTGTCCTTAATGCTTGTAAACTCACATTTATTACAATAAATGACATACCTGAGATGTTGCCACTCTCATTATTATGTCAGATAGGTAATGCACGCAGTAAGTTCGTCGTATTCATGATTTCCTCTTCAAAGTAACATACAGTACTTATTATTTAACGCAAAATGACATTAAAAATTTAATAAAAATTTAAGTTATCCACTAGCAGCTAGTTGAGAATATGTATGAACTTCAAATGACACGACGAACCTTCTCGTTCTGCATATGGATTCAAACCGAGGTCAGGCAGACTAAGCAAAGATATCGTGACTGACGCAAACTAACAGTCATTCCTGATTAGGCATACGGAGAGTGATATACCTCGATTTTAGACAATATCAGTTAGCAAATATCAACTTTAAATTACATAACGCAAACATTTTTAACGGACACGAATTCCTACCCAGCATCTCTTGTCCCTGTTAACGAACTACGAAAGATGTTAAATATTGCTTCTTCACAAGTACCTTATTTGAAATTCCGTGAGGTAAAGCCTTGTGTTGGACAGGGATTCGAACCCTTAGACTGATATTTAAGCACAACCAACTGTGACATATCGCATTTTCTCGGCAAGAGCTAGATGTTTTAACTGAAATAACGAGACGAAACATTAATTTTTTCCTTCCCAGGACTCCAACACGGCACCTATCGCTGTTATATTCTAGAGAAAACGAACGTTAAATATGGGTATGTTGCACCAGCAGCGACATGTGAGCATGTTTGAACTGTAAATAATATGACGAAGAGTTCAGTGCTCACAGGAAATAGAGCCCCACACATATCGTCGTTGACTAAACACACAAAGAGACGTCAGCTACCGAATTTTTCTCCACCTGCAGCTCGCAATAACATCTTGAACTTACGGTGATCTCGCAAATAGTTCTGTGTCCCACTGGGAGTCAAAAACGTCAGATATCGTTAGTGTTGACAACGAATGAAAATACATTAAAAATCAAAATTATTATCCACCAGCAGATAGGTGTTCTGATGCTAGAGCTTGATAATACATAATGAAATATTTAGTGCCGCGCCAGGATTCGAACCCATTCACGCGTAGTATGTGGAGATGTTGAGGAATCTGCAGTTTTGAACAAACAACAAATTGTAGCCGAGCTGTATTGTCACGAAGGGATCAAATTCCACGATAAGGGGGGTCTGAGTTGCATTATCAGTTCAGAACCAATTTTATCGACATACAGAAGCTCAGATAAAAGATGAAATAAGTATCCTGAGCCCTACATAGCGTTTGTTTCGTCACTAGAAACAAATAACTAGTATAAGGAAGGTTACTGGTGATAGAGTTTCTACATGTCGCCACCCCAGACTTTATTGTGGTTCAACCTAACGTTTACTTGGCAGCGAAGGAGTATCATCTTTAATGTGAATTTCAGACCACACTGCCATTATATATTCTTCATTCGGTGTAGGCAGAAGAGAATGGAATCTTTCTCTCCCTATCTAAAACCATTGACAGAAGTGGGGAACGAACCCACACCATAGGTATAATAACCTGTCATCAGCCCAACAGACCACCGAATCCCCATTTCTCTGACTCATTTTTCTATCATAACATCGTTGCGCCACACTGGATGAAAATTCTGACACACAGGCTCCCTGTAGTAAATTGCAGCATGTTCAGTAAATTAATTTACTTGGTTGACCGAATCACCATGGACTAGCTGCCTCGGCTACCCGGTGTATACATTCGACTCTATTTTGTAATCACCGAAATAAAATCACGTAACTGCCACCTATACAGAACTGCCAACAGTGTAGAATGCAGAAATTTAAATAGGAAGTGTTCCTTTCCACTTGAGCTATTCTATTGCGCTATCTGTTTGTAGAAACCGTCGTGCAGCGCAAAAGAAAAGCTGTAACTGTTTCTCTCAGAAGTCTAGACCCAGCCATTTGCATTATCGCGCAGCGCTGTGGTATGCAGAAAGTTCTGGAGGAATTGTTGTTCAGCTCTGGAGTTCTTGTAGCTATACATCAGCTAGTAGCGTGATGGTAAGTACCCTGCACTGTAGATAAGATGTCGCGAGTTTGAATACGTCTACTGCCAAATTTTTTTAAAACGCAATTCTGCTGTCTGCTGAAGTTACCAATCTAATGGAACTTTGAACATAATTCCCTTCACTTCTCAACCCAAAATAGTCGCATGTGGAAAAAGGGCTAACTTCTGTGACATTTTGTTCTTTTCAGGTTTAATAGACAGTCAGGCAGCAGATTCCGGAAACAGCGATCGTGTGAGACCCAACTCGCCTTATTTGTTCATGAGACCCAGAAAATATTAGATACGGGCTCCCAGGTAGATGCTATTTTTCTTGTCTTCCGGAAGGCGTTCGATACAGTTCCGCACTGTCGCCTGATAAACAAAGTAAGAGCCTACGGAATATCAGACCAGCTGTGTGGCTGGATTGAAGAGTTTTTAGCAAACAGAACACAGCATGTTGTTATCAATGGAGAGACGTCTACAGACGTTAAAGTAACCTCTGGCGTGCCACAGGGGAGTGTTATGGGACCATTGCTTTTCACAATATATGTAAATGACTTAGTAGATAGTGTCGGAAGTTCCATGCGGCTTTTCGCGGATGATGCTGTAGTATACAGAGAAGTTGCAGCATTAGAAAATCGTAGCGAAATGCAGGAAGATCTGCAGCGGATAGGCAGTTGGTGCAGGGAGTGGTAACTGACCCTTAACATAGACAAATGTAATGTATTGCGAATACATAGAAAGAAGGATCCTTTATTGTATGATTATATGATAGCGGAACAAACATTGGTAGCAGTTACTTCTGTAAAATATCTGGGAGTATGCGTGCGGAACGATTTGAAGTGGAATGATCATATAAAATTAATTGTTGGTAAGGCGGGTACCAGGTTGAGATTCATTGGGAGAGTGCTTAGAAAATGTAGTCCATCAACAAAGGAGGTGGCTTACAAAACACTCGTTCGACCTATACTTGAGTATTGCTCATCAGTGTGGGATCCATACCAGATCGGTCTGACGGAGGAGATAGAGAAGATCCAAAGAAGAGCGGCGCGTTTCGTCACAGGGTTATTTGGTAACCGTGATAGCGTTACGGAGATGTTTAATAAACTCAAGTGGCAGACTCTGCAAGAGAGGCGCTCTGCATCGCGGTGTAGCTTGCTCGCCAGGTTTCGAAAGGGTGCGTTTCTGGATGAGGTATCGAATATATTGCTTCCCCCTACTTATACCTCCCGAGGAGATCACGAATGTAAAATTAGAGAGATTAGAGCACGCACGGAGGCTTTCAGACAGTCGTTTTTCCCGCGAACCATACGCGACTGGAACAGGAAAGGGAGGTAATGACAGTGGCACGTAAAGTGCCCTCCGCCACACACCGTTGGGTGGCTTGCGGAGTATCAATGTAGATGTAGATGTAGATGTAGATGCATCTCGAAGCCTTTGTATTGCATATGGGGAGAGCGCATTGTGCTCAAATACGTCAGAAAGGTATTTTCTACATTAGCTGTCGTGTGGTAGTGGCATTTTATTCTTCTTCAAACGTTATTTGATAGCTTAAACTCAGAACAAGTTTTCTATATGCATGTAATCAATAAACTGCATGTGCATTGTCAGACTGTTATAGATAACATCAGAGTATTCGCATATATCGTTGATGATTAATTTCGCTCTCATGTTTACTATTGTTTCGACAACACTAAAGGAAACCTTACGAAAGTTGTGCACTGTATTATAAGAAATGAAATAAAACTACCCACGATAACCTCACGACGAAAGTCTGTTTTAAGAAAACTGAGTATCTGTACACAAGCGTGCCTCGATCGACACGAATTAGTAAAATACTACTCAGATATTGATTGGGTCTGTGTTTAACTGGTATGCTGTGTCTCACTCAAGAGGTATGCAAATGTGACATTTCATAAATATAGTTATGTATTTCTAGAAATCCACAATTTTCTTGTCAGCAGCGGAACGAGGCGTTACCTGTTGTGCAGCATTGTAAGTTTTTCACCATTGCACTATGACCCGAAAGTATTTTCTTGCGATTTCCTTATTGATGTTTGATCTGACTGCTTTGAGCTCTGTCACACAAGGGATTGAAACGTTGCAGTCAGTGCGACTGGAACTGCGAACCATAACAGGAGCTTTTCCACAGTTCAGCACGTTACCACACAGCTGGCGAAGAGGTATGTGACATACCTTCCTCTTACGCGGCCAATAGAGACTAGAACTTACAAACCGCTATTTAAAGGACGAGATTAGATACGATTTCCACCTGCAACGATTTTCCTGGGCTGAAAACCGTAAGTTTACAATCTTTTGTTACACCTCAAGCGATAATAACTCAGATTATTCAATGGAAATGACAGGCAAAATCAAGTGAACTTTGAGGCTTAATTTCGTACACACCGGGAAGTAACTCGTCGATCACAGAGTTGCCAAACATACGTTGCCTTGTTGCCAAATCTCACTTACAGTACCAGCAGGAAGAAGACGAACCGATGTGATCCTACAGCGGGCTGGGAAGTGACCATAGCTGGTGTCTCGAAGTCGCAGCTGCTACGGCCTGGAACACGTAGTGCGTCTGATTCGCATTTCTGTAACTAGGTTTAGGGACTGGAGCGTAGTTACTAATAACACTCAGAATTGACTGCAAACTAAGCAACATAAGTCAGTAACTCTCATAGTTGTTTTATATTTCTTTCGTTAGTGTACTCAAAACGAAGAAACTCATTCACAGGCGTTTTCGTGCCTCGCCGATAGTCGAGCACAACAAACAAATAAAAATAAAAAAAGAATGTGTGTGTATGTGGCAGAGAGAGAGAGAGAGAGAGAGACAGAGAAAGAGAGAGAGAGAGAGAAATAAAAAACAATGGGAGAGAGAGTGTGTGTGCAGAAAAATGTTGTAAAGAAATTGAATCGTGGTATGTAAATAAATCTTTCATTGACGCGCTCCACGTCATTACGAAATATCGTATTCATGATCTATGGAACAAGAATTAATCTAATCTAATCTAATTTAATCTAATCACATCATATTGATGACCAGCCATGAAGAGTCATGAATTACCGAAATTTGTGCCAATACCAGTAACCAAATCTAAACTTGAAAATAAAAGACGACGATTTTTGTAATAAACCGGGACTCCTATCAACTCCCTTTCGTCCCTGTTAGCTAACCACGAAAAATATCTGATATACCTCCATTCTGAAGTAACAAACTGTGCATGCATTTAAAGATGAAGTGCATGATGTGAAGTTCTGTGACGGAGATACGAACCCAACACGTAATCAGATTGTTAACTAAGAAAAATCAAATGTTACGTATCGGATTATCTTACGTGCTGCTAGGTGTTTGAATCTAAAATAAGGATTCATACTTTTGTGCCTAAGCGACAATCGAACTGCACACCTATCGTGCATCCACGAATATAGCTTAAGTATCAGTTGCTCACTCACCAACAGTAAGATGTGTGCGTGTTTGACCAGAAATAACGACACCTATTGCGATTGTTGGCAACACATGAACAGACATTAAAAATGCAAGTTAATTTTCACTATCAGGTGGGTGTGCACTTGATAGGGCATGAAATAAAATTATGAATATTTTTGTACTGGATCCCTTGGAGGAGACCTAGAGAATATTGCAGTTTTGGGAAAAGGAACGAAATGACTGAACTATACTGTTCCGAGAGATTCAGATCCCCGAAAGAGGAGATACGAATTCGAATAACAGTCCAGCACCAAATTTTTCAAGGTCTCTAGTTCAATCAAGTACAAGTAAAATAAGAGCCTTGTTCCTCTAAATGGCTATCGGTTCATCAAACAAAATAAAATTTTCTAATGTAAGTAAGTTTACTAGTGACTGTATTTCTGTTTGCCATGACTTCCGCTATGTCATTTCCCAACGTAAACCCGCTCTGTCCAGTTGGTAATGAAGGAACATGATGTTTAATGCGGATTATGGATTATAACGTCTTTCTCTTGAGGTTACCAGAGGTAAAATAAATCTGTTTGTGCCTCTTAAAAGTAAATGCCTGAACCCACGCATTGCACCTGTGATAATTCGTTCCACCAGACCATTGTGGCAACATTTCCCAGCGTCAAGAGTGTGCTGAAACGGATGATGTGCTTAGCTTACAAAATTAGTCACGGTGGTAGAGATGCAAGTCTATTAAATGGTTAAGTAGAAGCAAGTTACTGACGCGGAGATTATGCTATTCTCATGTCAGCAGGGTGTAAAGACTCTTCTAGGATCATAGGCTCGAAGTAATGACATTTTGAATTTTCCCAAATTGAGCAAATTTCTTATTTCGAGAAAATCCACTGTGAAGTGTGAAGTTACCGGATAATTCGACTATTACCGTCATTATTACTATCATTTTATTCATACCGCTGCTGGAACACATGTGCTTGAAGATCAGTTAATGCCTTTTGGTCACTGTAGAAGTAGTTTCCCAAGAACATGTTCTTTCCATGTCTACGGAATCCTTTTCATGTTAATATCAAACATCAGCAATTACTCATAGATTACATTAAAACTAAAGTAATTGATGAAGACGTTACTTGATAACATAAACGAGCTGCCTTTCTTCATTTACTTGCGCCTAGAAATGGCTATCGAGTACTGCCAAACCAAAAGGCAAGAGATCTTACTGCCTTCCGATGTACGTCGCTGTCAGTTCTTCCATACGATTTGGTCGACATGACCTGATTCAAGTTGTGTATGACAGACAATGTTTTAGAAAATAAATTGTTTTCCTTTGAAATAAACAGAAAGGTTTTCATTCTAAGCTATCCAAGTACATAATTTTCATAATATTAGGTCGGATGCGAGTTTTGCAACTGTGAAATACTTCCCTACATTATAGAAGCCGATATTAAATCTTTACCACCGTGACTAATTTTGTAAGCTAAGCACATCATCCGTTTCAGCACACTCTTGACGCTGGGAAATGTTGCCACAATGGTCTGGTGGAACGAATTATCACAGGTGCAATGCGTGGGTTCAGGCATTTACTTTTAAGAGGCACAAACAGATTTATTTTACCTCTGGTAACCTCAAGAGAAAGACGTTATAATCCATAATCCGCATTAAACATCATGTTCCTTCATTACCAACTGGACAGAGCGGGTTTACGTTGGGAAATGACATAGCGGAAGTCATGGCAAACAGAAATACAGTCACTAGTAAACTTACTTACATTAGAAAATTTTATTTTGTTTGATGAACCGATAGCCATTTAGAGGAACAAGGCTCTTATTTTACTTGTACTTGATTGAACTAGAGACCTTGAAAAATTTGGTGCTGGACTGTTATTCGAATTCGTATCTCCTCTTTCGGGGATCTGAATCTCTCGGAACAGTATAGTTCAGTCATTTCGTTCCTTTTCCCAAAACTGCAATATTCTCTAGGTCTCCTCCAAGGGATCCAGTACAAAAATATTCATAATTTTATTTCATGCCCTATCAAGTGCACACCCACCTGATAGTGAAAATTAACTTGCATTTTTAATGTCTGTTCATGTGTTGCCAACAATCGCAATAGGTGTCGTTATTTCTGGTCAAACACGCACACATCTTACTGTTGGTGAGTGAGCAACTGATACTTAAGCTATATTCGTGGATGCACGATAGGTGTGCAGTTCGATTGTCGCTTAGGCACAAAAGTATGAATCCTTATTTTAGATTCAAACACCTAGCAGCACGTAAGATAATCCGATACGTAACATTTGATTTTTCTTAGTTAACAATCTGATTACGTGTTGGGTTCGTATCTCCGTCACAGAACTTCACATCATGCACTTCATCTTTAAATGCATGCACAGTTTGTTACTTCAGAATGGAGGTATATCAGATATTTTTCGTGGTTAGCTAACAGGGACGAAAGGGAGTTGATAGGAGTCCCGGTTTATTACAAAAATCGTCGTCTTTTATTTTCAAGTTTAGATTTGGTTACTGGTATTGGCACAAATTTCGGTAATTCATGACTCTTCATGGCTGGTCATCAATATGATGTGATTAGATTAAATTAGATTAGATTAGATTAATTCTTGTTCCATAGATCATGAATACGATATTTCGTAATGACGTGGAGCGCGTCAATGAAAGATTTATTTACATACCACGATTCAATTTCTTTACAACATTTTTCTGCACACACACTCTCTCTCCCATTGTTTTTTATTTCTCTCTCTCTCTCTCTTTCTCTGTCTCTCTCTCTCTCTCTCTCTCTGCCACATACACACACATTCTTTTTTTATTTTTATTTGTTTGTTGTGCTCGACTATCGGCGAGGCACGAAAACGCCTGTGAATGAGTTTCTTCGTTTTGAGTACACTAACGAAAGAAATATAAAACAACTATGAGAGTTACTGACTTATGTTGCTTAGTTTGCAGTCAATTCTGAGTGTTATTAGTAACTACGCTCCAGTCCCTAAACCTAGTTACAGAAATGCGAATCAGACGCACTACGTGTTCCAGGCCGTAGCAGCTGCGACTTCGAGACACCAGCTATGGTCACTTCCCAGCCCGCTGTAGGATCACATCGGTTCGTCTTCTTCCTGCTGGTACTGTAAGTGAGATTTGGCAACAAGGCAACGTATGTTTGGCAACTCTGTGATCGACGAGTTACTTCCTGGTGTGTACGAAATTAAGCCTCAAAGTTCACTTGATTTTGCCTGTCATTTCCATTGAATAATCTGAGTTATTATCGCTTGAGGTGTAACAAAAGATTGTAAACTTACGGTTTTCAGCCCAGGAAAATCGTTGCAGGTGGAAATCGTATCTAATCTCGTCCTTTAAATAGCGGTTTGTAAGTTCTAGTCTCTATTGGCCGCGTAAGAGGAAGGTATGTCACATACCTCTTCGCCAGCTGTGTGGTAACGTGCTGAACTGTGGAAAAGCTCCTGTTATGGTTCGCAGTTCCAGTCGCACTGACTGCAACGTTTCAATCCCTTGTGTGACAAAGCTCAAAGCAGTCAGATCAAACATCAATAAGGAAATCGCAAGAAAATACTTTCGGGTCATAGTGCAATGGTGAAAAACTTACAATGCTGCACAACAGGTAACGCCTCGTTGCGCTGCTGACAAGAAAATTGTGGATTTCTAGAAATACATAACTATATTTATGAAATGTCACATTTGCATACCTCTTGAGTGAGACACAGCATACCAGTTAAACACAGACCCAATCAATATCTGAGTAGTATTTTACTAATTCGTGTCGATCGAGGCACGCTTGTGTACAGATACTCAGTTTTCTTAAAACAGACTTTCGTAGTGAGGTTATCGTGGGTAGTTTTATTTCATTTCTTATAATACAGTGCACAACTTTCGTAAGGTTTCCTTTAGTGTTGTTGAAACAATAGTAAACATGAGAGCGAAATTAATCATCAACGATATATGCGAATACTCTGATGTTATCTATAACAGTCTGACAATGCACATGCAGTTTATTGATTACATGCATATAGAAAACTTGTTCTGAGTTTAAGCTATCAAATAACGTTTGAAGAAGAATAAAATGCCACTACCACACGACAGCAAATGTAGAAAATACTTTTCTGACGTATTTGGGCACAATGCGCTCTCCCCATACACAATACAAAGGCTTCGAGATGCATCTGCTGCCTGGCTGTCTATTAAACCTGAAAAGAATAAAATGTCACAGAAGTTAGCCCTTTTTCCACATGCGACTATTTTGGGTGGAGAAGTGAAGGGAATTATGTTCGAAGTTACATTAGATTGGTAACTTCAGCAGACAGCAGAATTGCGTTTTAAAAAAATTTGGCAGTAAACGTATTCAAACTCGCGACATCTTATCTACAGTGCAGGGCACTTACCATCACGCTACTAGCTGATGTATAGCTACAAGAACTCCAGAGCTGAACAACAATTCCTCCAGAACTTCTGCATACCACAGCGCTGCGCGATAATGCAAATGGCTGGGTTTAGACTTCTGAGAGAAACAGTTACAGCTTTTCTTTTGCGCTGCACGACGGTTTCTACAAACAGATAGCGCAATAGAATAGCTCAAGTGGAAAGGAACACTTCCTATTTAAATTTCTGCATTCTACACTGTTGGCAGTTCTGTATAGGTGGCAGTTACGTGATTTTATTTCGGTGATTACAAAATAGAGTCGAATGTATACACTGGGTA
This sequence comes from Schistocerca piceifrons, assembly GCF_021461385.2. Classification (NCBI taxonomy): domain Eukaryota; kingdom Metazoa; phylum Arthropoda; class Insecta; order Orthoptera; family Acrididae; genus Schistocerca; species Schistocerca piceifrons. The sequence goes on from NC_060141.1 coordinate 208,432,226, forward strand.
GCCGAGGCAGCTAGTCCATGGTGATTCGGTCAACCAAGTAAATTAATTTACTGAACATGTTGCAATTTACTACAGGGAGCCTGTGTGTCAGAATTTTCATCCAGTGTGGCGCAACGGTGTTATGATAGAAAAATGAGTCAGAGAAATGCGGATTTGGTGGTCTGTTGGACTGATGACAGGTTATTATACCCATGGTGTGGGTTCGATCCACACATCTGTCAATGGTTTTAGATAGGGAGGGAAAGATTCCATTCTCTTCTGCCTACACCGAATGAAGAATATATAATGGCAGTGTGGTCTGGAATTCACATTAAAGATGATATTCCTTCGCTGCCAAGTAAACGTTAGGTTGAACCACAATAAAGTTTGGAGTGGCGACATGTAGAAACTCTATCACCAGTAACATTCCTTATACTAGTTATTTATTTCTAGTGACGAAACAAACGCTATGTAGGGTCACAGGATACTTATTCCATCTTTTATCTGAGCTTCTGTATGTCGATAAAATTGGTTCTGAACTGATAATGCAACTCAGACCGCCCTTAACGCGGAATTTGATCCCTTCGTGACAATACAGCTCGGCTACAATTTGTTGTTTGTTCAAAACTGCAGATTCCTCAACATCTCCACATACTACGCGTGAATGGGTGCGAATCCTGGCCCGGCACTAAATATTTCATTATGTATTATCAAGCTCTAGCATCAGAACACCTATCTGCTGGTGGATAATAATTTTGATTTTTAATGTATTTTCATTCGTTGTCAACACTAACGATATCTGAAGTTTTTGACTCCCAGTGGGACACAGAACTATTTGCGAGATCACTGTAAGTTGAAGATGTTATTGCGAGCTGCAGGTGGAGAAAAATTCGGTAGCTGACGTCTCTTTGTGTGTTTAGTCAACAACGATATGTGTGGGGCTCTATTTCCTGTGAGCACTAAACTCTTCGTCATATTATTTATAGTTCAAACATGCTCACATGTCGCTGCTGGTGCAGTATACCCATATTTAACGTTCGTTTTCTCTAGAATATAACAGCGATAGGTGCCGTGTTGGAGTCCTGGGAAGGAAAAAATTAATGTTTCGTCTCGTTATTTCAGTTAAAACATCTAGCTCTTGCCGAGAAAATGCGATATGTCACAGTTGGTTGTGCTTCGATATCAGTCCGATTAGGTTCTGGGTTCGAATCCCTGTCCAACACAAAGCTTTACCTCACGGAATTTCAAATAAGGTACTTGTGAAGAAGCAATATTTAACATCTCTCGTAGTTCGTTAACAGGGACAAGAGATGGTGGGTAGGAATTCGCGTCCGTTAAAAATGTTTGCGTTATGTAGTTTAAAGTCGATATTTGCTAACTGATATTGTCTAAAATCGAGGTATATCACTCTCTGTATGCCTAATCAGGAATGACTGTTAGTTTGCGTTAGTCACGATATCTTTGCTTACTCTGCCTGACCGGGGTTGAATCCATATGCAGAACGAGACGGTACGTCGTGTCATTTGAAGTTCATACATATTCTCAACTAGCTGCTGGTGGATATCTTAAATTTTTATTAAATTTTTAATGTCATTTTGTGTTAAGTAATAAGTACTGTATGTTACTTTGAAGAGGAAATCATGAATACGACTAACTTACTGCGTGCATTACCTATCTGACATAATAATGAGAGTGGCAACATCTCAGGTATGTCATTTATTGTAATAAATGTGAGTTTACAAGCATTAAGGACAGTCTTATCTGTGATAAGGTGTTCCCTGATATTTGTAGCGTCGTGTTATTACTTTACATCTTGAGTTACTGCGATACAGAGCAGTGTTTTCTAGTGGTGACTTTTTGGAACGATTTTCTATAGTCAAACGACTGTACCAAGGAGCGATTAGAGGACCTGCTAGATAGCCGCGTTATAACGGTTGCATGCGAATCAGGCGAAATGCAATTCAGGTGGTTCGGATACTTGTGAGCATGACTGTACATGTATCACATTGGAGCAACCGAAAAAATGTTCAAACGTACCTACGTTCTGTATTTTAATTTAAAAATCCTACCGTTTATCAACTGTTCGTCTAAAATTGTGAGCGATATGTTTGTGACTATTACAGCGCCATCTGTCACAAAGCGAAGAAAGTGGTCCAACTAAAACGTTCATATTTCTTTACGTACTACACGAATATGTAATAAAAATGGGGGTTCCTAATTTAAAAAACACACCTGATATCCGTTTGAGCTACGGCAGCGCCATCTAGCGGGCCAACCATAGCGCCATCTGGTTTCCTCCTTCAAGCTACACGTGTTTCGTTCTTTGTAGTTTTTTCGTTTGACGCTTATTTCGTGAGTCATTTGGCCCGCTCACAATCAATGGACCACCCTGTATACTTAGTTAGCAGATTTATTTATTTAGCGTTTGATACTCTTGAACAACCACAAGTACATCAACAATTGTAAACAACGAAATTATAAATACTCAGTTAAATAGACAAAAGGAAAATTCGAAGATCAATGTCCATGTTTACCAGCCACTTACTTGTTTTACAGTCAGCTTGATGTAGCTACTCCAGGAGTTCAGCGAAAGAATCACTGGTAGGTGTGGACAACAGCACGGCACCCAGGTACGACGTACCGGGTCTAGAGCGACCAGGAAGACGACGAGGCAAGAGGATCGAATGTTAGTGCGACAAGCGATCACGAATCCTACAGTGAATCGCTCCACGATACAAGCAAATGTGTGGGTGCCAGTTGTTCCACAAACCTTGCGGTTGCGAATTTGCAATCCAGGCGCCCTTGTCGTGTGACGCCATTAACACCGAGACATCGGCGACTCCGTCTACAATCGTACCAAACCAGAACGACGTGGACTGATACAGATTGGCAAAACGTAATGTTTAGTGATGAATCCCATTTCTTTTTGGGGACGATGGCAACTGCATACAGGTGTGGATTCAGCCTCTGTCGCGCACCACAGCACCCTTACAACCGACGGATGGTCTGGGGGGCCATAGTCTACGATAGCCGGTGATCTACAATTCTGGTACGTGGAACATCAACGGACAGCGCTATGCTGACGGACACTGCTGAGCCCCATGTGGGGCCTTTCCTACATGGTCCACCAGCGACTCTTGACCACCAAGATGGTGCTCGTCCGCATACAGCTCGAGTTGTTCTAGACTTTCTACCTTATGTTCTGGCTTTTCTATGGCGTCTACTCTTCGGACTTGTTCCCTACAGAGCATGTGTTGGACAAGTTGGAAAGCCCGATGCCGCCGTGTCACTCTGTACTGGGTTTGGAGGTGGCTGTTCAAAGTTTGAGGGCCATTCTGCTCCAGGACAGCATCAGACGTCTAATCAATTCATTGCTGGACCGTGTTGCTGCATGTATTGCAGCAAAGGTAGTCCAACGCGTTATTGATGTGGCACTGTATCTGTCTACTTGCACTCATTGTGTTTGTTTACATGTCTTGATTTTGGGATCAAGTGAATCTCTCATCAGCATCATTATGTTTAATCAGTTTCGTTTCGATTCGATGCCCCCCTCTTGGTGCGCCAATGTTCGCGAATTTATATGGTTCTGTTAGCTTCATCCCACTGAAATCACAGCTGGGAGTGTTTCAGCATAGCCTACTATAGAGAATAGCAACTGTTCTCCCTGACCATCATCTGATGCAGCTGAGTTTGCGCCATGTGGCGGGAGAAAGATTGAAACCCGAAGATGTAGCAGTGAGATTTTCAAATCGTAAGAAACGTATCTGGGTTGAAGATGACCACTCCGAATTCCAGGTAGGAACAGGATTGTTCAACTGTTCAACTGTATGTGAATTCCTAAGGAACCAAACTGCTGAGGTCATCAGTCCCTAGACTTACACACTACATAAACTTACTTAAACTAAGTTATGCTAAGAACAACACCATCACACCCATGCCCGAGGAAGGACTCGAACCTTCGGCGCGTAATCCGTGACATGGACCCTAAGACCGCGCGGCCACATCGCGCGGCCCACAGGACTGAAAGCGCTTGCTAACAGATCTTGGCGGCTCGCCAGCCCCGTTTATGTGGTTTCAGCCAGACAGTAGGACGTTTGTGCCTCTTGCTGTAGTCTTATGTGATGCGTGCTGATGATGCTTAGTCCCGGAAGCTACCGAACAGTCGTAGGTGAGAGCGTAACAAATACAATGTGCGTGGATTGTCGAGGCTGAACATGTGGAACCCGTTGTGCCATACAGCTGAACCGTTAGTCAGTGCTGTTGATCCCCATGGAGCTACAGTTAGCTCTTGTAATAATGAATTTCGGGTCTTCACTTTTGCAGCTGTTTTCCGAAAACAATAGTGAGAGGTATGTGACCTATAGAAATTGATGCTCGGATTAGATCCAATCATCACAAATAAAAGCATTGGAAGATAACGATACTGAAGTTATGAATATTTAGACCTTGTAAATGTTGAATCGACACTTACATAACAAGAGCAAGAGCTCTAGAAATAGATAGATTTTTATTTTATTTTATTTATTTATAATTTTTTTTTGATCATCTGTTTTCAGTTTGGTTTGGTACGGTCCGCCACGAATTCCACTCCTGTGCTAACATCTTCAACTCAAAGTAGCACTTGCAACCTACGTCCTCAATTATTTGCTGGATGTATTCCAATCTCTTTCTTCCTCTACAGTTTTTCTTCCTGTACAGCTCTCTCTAATACCATGGAAGTCATTCCCTCATGCCTTAACAGATGTGTTATCATCCTGTCCCTTCTCCTTATCAGTGTTTTCCACACATTCCTTTCCTCTCTGATTCTGCGCAGAACCTCCTCATTCCTTACGTTATTAGTCCACCTGATTTTCAACATTCGTCTGTAACACCACATCCCAAATGCTTCGATTCTCTTCTGTTGCGGTTTTCCCACAGTCCATGCTTCACTACCATACCATGCTGTATTCCAGACGTAGATTCTCAGAAATTCCTTCCTCAAATTAAGGCCGATATTTGATATTAGTAGACTCCTCTTGGCTAGTAATGCCCTTTTTGCCAGTGCTAGTCTGCTTTTGATGTCCTCCTTGCTCCGTCCGTCATTGGTTATTTTACTGCCTAGGTAGCAGAATTCCTGAACTTCACCTTCTTCGTGACCATCAATCCTGATGTTAAGTTTCTCGCTGTTCTCATTTCTACTACTTCTCATTACCATCGTCTTTCTTCGATTTACTCTCAATCCACACTCTGTACTCATTAGACTGTTCATTTCGTTCAGCAGATCATGTAATTCTTCTTCACTTTCACTCAGGATAGCAATGGCATCAGCGAATCGCATCGTTGATATCCTTTCACCTTGAATTTTAATTCCACTCCTGAACCTTTCTTTTATTTCCATCATCGTTCCTTCGATGTTCAGATTGAACCCTTTTTAATACGAGCACATCGTTCTTGGTCGTTCACTCTTATTATTTCTTCTTGGCTGTTGTACATATTGTATATCACCCGTCTCTCCCTATAGCTTACCCTATTTCTCTCAGAATTTCGAACATCTTGCACCATTTTACACTGTCGAACGCTTTTTCCAGGTTGACAAATCATATGAACTTGTCTTGATTTTTCTTTAGTCTTGCTTCCATTATTAACCGCAATGTCAGAACTGTCTCTCTCGTGCCTTCACCTTTCCTAAAGCCAAACTGATCGTCATCTAGCGCATCCTCAATTTTCTTTTCTATTCTTCTGTGTATTATTCTTTTAAGCAACTTGGATGCATGATCTGTTAAACTAATTGTGCGGTAATTCTCGCACTTGTCAGCTCTTGCCGTCTTCGGAATTGTGTGGATGATGCTTTTCCGAAAGTCAGATTGTACGTTGCCAGACACATACATTTTACACACCAACGTGAATAGTCGTTTTGTTGCCACTTCCCTCAGTGATTTTAGAAATTCTGATGGGATTTATCCGTCCCTTCTGCCTTATTTGATCTTAAGTCCTTCTGATCCTAATATTGGATCCCCTATCTTTTTTAAATCGACTCCTGTTTCCTCTTTTATCACATCAGACAAATCTTCCCCCTCACAGAGGCTTTCAATGTATTCTTTCCACCTATACGCTCTCCTCTGCATTTAACAGAGGGATTCCCGTTGCACTCTTAATGTTATCACCCTTGCTTTTAATGTCACAGAAAGTTGTTTTGACTTTCCTGTATGCTGAGTCTGTCCTTCCGACGATCATTTCTTTTTCGATGTCTTCACATTTTTCCTGCAGCCATTTCGTCTTAGCTTCCCAGCACTTCCTATTTATTTCATTCCTCAGATACCTGTATTTCTCTATTCCTCAGTTTCCAAGAACATTTTTGTACTTTCTCCTTTCATCGATCAGTTGAAGTATTTCTTCGGTTACCCATGGTTTCTTAGCAGTTACTTTCTTTGTGCATATGTATCCCTTCGTAACTTCTGTGATGTCCCTTTTTAGATATGTCTATTCCTCTTCAACTGTACTACCTACTGAGTTATTCCTTATTGCTGTATCTATAGCCTTAGAGAACTTCAACCGTATATCATCATTCTTTAGTACTTCCGTATCCCAGTTCTTCGCGTATTGATTCTTCCTGACTAATGTCTTAAACTTCAGCCTACTCTTCATCACTACTATATTGTGATCTGAGTCTATGTCTGCTCCTAGGTACGCTTCACAATCCAGTATCTGATTTCGGAATCTCTGTCTGACCATGATGTAATCTAACTGAAACCTTCCCTTAACACCAGGTCTTTTCCAAGTATGCCTCCTCCTCTTGTAATTCTTGAACCGAGTATTCGCTATTACTAGCTGAAACTTGTTACGGAATTCGATTAGTCTTTCTCCTCTATCATTCCTTGTCCCAAGCCTACACTCTCCTGTAACCTTTTCTTCTACTCCTTCCCCTACAACTGCATTCCAGTCTCCCATGACTATAGATTTTCATATCCCTTTACATACTGAATTACACTTTTAATATCCTCACACACTTTGTCTATCTCTTCATGTTCAGTTTGCGACGTCGGCATGTATACCTGAACTATCGTTGTCGGTGTTAGTTTGCTGTCGATTCTTATAAGAACAACCCCATCACTAAACTGCTCACAGTAACACACTTTCTGCCCTACCTTTTTATTTATAACGAATCCTACTCCCGTTATTCAATTTTCTGCTGCTGTTGACATTACCCTATACTCATCGGACCAGAAATCCTTGTCTTCTTTCCACTTCACTTCACTGACCCCTACTATATCTAGACTGAGCCTTTGTATTTCCATTTTCAGATTTTCTAGTTTCCCTACCACGTTCAAGCTTCTGACATTCCACGCCAGATTCGTAGAACGTCATTTTTCCGTTAGTTATTCAATCTTTTTCCCATGGTAACCTCACCCTTGGTGTCCCCCCCCCCCCTCCGCCGGAGATTCGAATGGGGGACTATTCCGGTATCTTTTGCCAATGGGGAGATCATCATGACACTTTTTCAATTACAGGCCACATGTCCTGTGGATACACGTTACGTGTCTTTAATGCAGTGGTTTCCATTGTCTTCTGCTTTCTCATGCCGTTGATCATTGCTGATTCTTCCACCTTTAGGAACAGTTTCCCACCCCTAGGACAAGAGAGTGCCCTGAACCTCTGTCCGCTCCTCCGCCCTCTTTGACAAAGCCGTTGGCAGGATGAAGGGTGACTTCTTATACTGGAAGTCTTCAGGCGCCAATGCTAATTACTAATGAAAATTTAAGCAGCGGCGTCGAACCCAGGAGCGAAGACGTTTTGATTATGAATCAAAGACGCTACCCCTAGACCAAGTGTAAATAACCGAATAAACGTATTTTGTATTGAGATTGTCTTATACACTGAAGAGTTAAAGAAACTGGTACACCTGCCTAATATCGTGCAGGGCGGCCGCGTGCACGCAGGAGTGCCACAACACGACGTGGCATGGACTCGACTAATGTGTGGAGGCAACTGACACCATGAATCCTGCCGGGTTGTCCATAAATCCCTAAGCGTGCGTGGGAGTGGAGATCACTTCTGAACAGCACATTCCAAGGCATCCCAAAATGGTTCAAATGGCTCTATGCACAATGGGACTTATCATCTGAGGTCATCAACCCCCTAGACTTAGAACTACTTAAACCTAACTAACCTAAAGACATCACACACATCCATGTCCGAGGCAGGATACGAACATGCGACCGTAGCAGCAGCGAGGTTCCGGACTGAAGCGTCTAGAACCGCTCGGTCACAGCGGCCGGCCGAGGCATCCCAGATGTGCTTGTAATGTTCATGTCCGGGGAGTTTGGTGGTCAGTGGAAGTCTTTAAATTCGAAAGAGTGTTCCTGGAGCTACTCTGTAGCAATTCTGGACATGTGGGGTGTCGCATTATCCTGCTGGATTTGCAGAAGTCTGTCGGAGTGCACAATGGACATGAATGGATGCAGGTGATCAGACAGGATGCTTACATACTTTTCACCTCTCAGAATCGTATCTAGACGTATCAGGGCCCCCCTATCACTCCAGCTGCATTCGTCCCACACCATTAAAGATCCTCCACCAGCTTGAACAGTCACTGCTGGCATGCAGGGTCCATGGATTCATGAAGTTGTCTCCATACCCTACAAGTCCATCTGCTCGATACAATTTGAAACGAGTCTCTTCCGACCAGGCAATATGCTTCCAGTCATCAAGAGACAAATGTAGGTGTTGACTGGCCCTGGAGAGGCGTAAAGCTTTGTGTCATGCAGTTATCAAGGGTACACGTGTATTCCTTCGGCTCCGAAAGCACATATCGATGATGTTCCGTTGAATGGTTCGCACCCTGACACTTGTTGATTGCCCGGAATTGAAATCTGCAGCAATTTGAGGAAGGCTTGCAGTGCTATCACGTTGAACGATTCTCTTCAGTCGTCATTGGTCCCGTCTTGCAGGATCTTTTTCCGGCCGCAGCGATGTCGGAGATTTGATGTTTTACCGGATTCCTGATATTCACGGCGCACTCGTGGAATGGTCGTACGAGAAAATCCCTTCATCGCTACCTCGGAGATGCTCTGTCCCGTCGCTTGTGCACCGATTATAACACCACGTTCAAACTCACTGAAATCTTGATAACCTGCGAGTGCAACAGCAGTAATCAATCTAATTACTATACCAGACACTTGTTGTCTTATATAGGCGTTGTCGTCCGCAGCACCGTATTCTGCCTGTTTATATATCTCTGTATATGAATACACATACCTATACCAGTTTATTTGGCGTTTCAGTGTAATGTACAGACTGAATATTCTCTGCGGACACCAGTTTTCTTATTTGTTGCTTGGTTGGCTTTCTGAAACTTGTATCTTCAACTTTGAAGTCGTTCATATTCCTCTAGTTGGTGCTATTAGAGAAATAGTTAGCAGATGCAATCGTACTGGTTCTCCTGGCCCTCCACAACACGACAATACTCTCCATCAAACAGTCCTTGTTAGGACTCACAATTTCATAGACAAACTTTCTGCTCTCAATTAACTGTGTGCCAAAGCAACAATGAAAGAATGAGCAAGCACTACGAGATTTTCTAAAACCGAACTCAATCTCGAATACTTCAGTAACTTCTTTGACTTCAGTTGAGAACTACTAAGTGTGCAGACACTTACAAATCTATTTAGTCGATTTGGAAGTACGCATTTCTACATCTACATCTACATACATACTCCGCAGTCCACCATACGGTGCGTGGCGGAGGGTACCTCGTACCACAACTAGCATCTTCTCTCCCTGTTCCACTCCAAAACAGAACGAGTGAAAAATGACTACCTATATGCCTCTGTACGAGCCCTAATCGCTCTTATCTTATCTTTGTGGTCTTTCCGCGAAATATAAGTTGATGGCAGTAAAAGTGTACTGCAGTCAGACTCAAATGCTGGTTCTCTAAATTTCCTCAGTAGCGATTCACGAATAGAACGCCTCCTTTCCTCTAGAGACTCCCACCCGAGTTCCTGAAGCATTTCCGTAACACTCGCGTGATGAACAAACCTACCAGTAACAAATCTAGCAGCCCGCCTCTGAATTGCTTCTATGTCCTCCCTCAATCCAACCTCATAGGGATCCCAAACGCTCGAGCAGTACTCAAGAATAGATCGTATTAATGTTTTATAAGCGGTCTCCTTTACAGATGAACCACATCTTCCCAAAATTCTACCAATGAACCGAAGACGACTATGCGCCTTCCCCACAACTGCCATTACATGCTTGTCCCACTTCATATGGCTCTACAATGTTACGCCCAAATTTAATTTGAAGCTGGTAGTGGATCTTATACAACATTGCCTGAAACTCATATTTTAAACTCCTTATTAGCTCGTACTGCATTGTTAGTCACCAGTATAACAACGCTGGCTGTAAGAGATCTTCTCAGACGAAAAAAAGAGACATTTAGAGCCATGCAACTAAAGGATAAAATGTTTACTTACAGTTGTTTTCGTTTGGGTTCTGAGAGCAAACGTATGGGAACATGGGAATAATTTTCGCAAAAGTTTGTATATAATATTACATATAATATTACTCCAAAATGTGCGTTAGCTCTCATCTACAGTGTTGCTGAAACGCCTCCGTTTCTCCGCTCCGCGCTTCGAGGCTAACTTGTTTACGCTGGCTGCAGTGAAGCCGCACCAGTGCCCGGTGGCAATTACTTTCCCAGCCAATCTCAGCGAGTAGGGAGAGACCCCTAGGGGGTTCTGCTGGGTCGCAGGGCGGCCGGTGGACTCCCGCGGGTATATAAGGACCGCCACAAAGAGGTGCTGAGTGCACGGGAAGCACCGCTTGGATAGTATGAAAGCGACAACGCCAACACGATCGTCTTCTCCATCTCCTGAAAATCGCGGTTTTCAAGTCATGCAGGAAAACATAAAAAGTAGAAATTTAAACATCCACCCATCCTCCACCACCCACCACCTCACTAATATCCCCCCGATTAAGATATTTAGTGTGTTATTCGTCATACTCCTCACTGCCAAGGTACAAAAATTTCCGACTACACGATTTTTCCTCCTAATTTTCCATCGTTGCCTGGATTAATACAGTACGATCATCCCCGATTGTAATATCGTCAGAAACCCATTTCTAGCAGGACTTTACGGCGACAAATCCACCGCTTAGGCTTCAGTAGCCGGCGATAGGATCGGCTCCCATGACTTTCATCCACTGAGTGTATTTTAATTTTGCTGCAAAAGATTACAATGACAGCACACAATGGTCTGAGTATCGATCTTAGACACGTAATCGGAACAGCCAGGAGCAGGAAAATGGAAAAATGTATTCTACAGAATGCCATAACACGAAACCCATCACTTTTTCTCTTCTTCTAGTACAGATTTTCCGTGTGTACACCAACTGGTGTGCACCAGTGGACACACATCTGGAAGGAGGGCAGGTCAAATTTTCATTCAAACAGCCATGCTTCGTTTTTCAGTGTATTCTCAAAATCATTTTAGACGACTGACGGAAATTTTTTCGTTTGGAAAGAGCGTGGTCGATTCCCTGTCACATTCTTGTCAAATCCCTGTTTGTGATACTCCTCTGAGTATCTCGTCATCGACGAGGTGTTAAATCTTAGTTTACGTCGACGTGTTTACAGCGTGTCGAGAGGGTTACATAGTACTCGGCGACTGGTGTTCATCAGAGGCAAGGGCATCGTCAGGCGCGCACCAGGGGTGTTTGGTACGAGCGCTTTCTTTCTCTATACAGAATGTAACAGAAACGTACAGCATAAATTGCAGAACACATTCCTCACTCGCAGACGAAGAAATTATGTTATATGGACATGGAACTGAACACGCTTTGTTACCATGTTGCAACTCATTTTCTCTGAGTCACTGACCATGAGAAACACACACAACAGAACACACGAGCTTACGACGTGCAACTCTTTCTCACAGGAGATGTTCAATAAGCCCTCCGTGGGCAGTGATACATGCGTCCATCCACTATCGTAGTGAACTTCGGATGCACTGATGTATCCATGGAGTATTTCGTATGGTTTCTCAGGCATCCATAATACGGGCACGGAGACACTGAACATCTTGTACTGGGGTTCCATACACAAGACCATACAAATGCCTCCACAAATAATAGTCCAATGGGTTAGGTCCGGAGAGCATGGAGGCCAGGCAATTGGTCCATCTCTACATATCCATCTGTCGCCGAACCTGTTATTTAGAAACCGACGAACTTTAACACACCATCGTGCATAAAGTAGATGTTTTGTCGCACAGCTAAATGCACATCTGGTAACAGATTAGCCGTGCGGGGTAGCCGGACGTCTTGGGCGCCTTGTCACGGTCTGCGCGGCTTCCCCCGTCGGAAGTTCGAGTCCTCCCTTGGGCATGGATGTGTGTGTTGTCCTTAGCGTAAGTTAGTTTAAGTTAGATTAAGTAGTGTGTAAGCTTAGGGATTGGTGACCTGAGCAGTTTGGTCCCATAAGATCTTACCGCAAATTTTTTACCAACAGTTTAGGTAGAATATGCTTTACGAAATTACATCCATTGAGCCTGGGTGGAAGAAAGTGAGGTCCTACCAAAAAGTCACCAACAATGCCAGCCCAAACATTGACAGAAAATATTTATTGATAACTTGTTTGCTGGTGGCCGAGCGGTTCTAGGCGCTTCTGTCTGGAACCGCGCGACCGCTAGAGTCGCAGGTTCGAATCCTGCCTCGGGCATGGATGTGTGTGATATCCTTAGGTTAGTTAGGTTTAAGTAGTTCTAAGTTCTAGGGAACTGATTACCTGAGATGTTAAGTCCCATAGCGTTCAGAGCCATTTGAACCATTTGATACCCTGTTTCAACAACTTTGTGAGGATTTATGTCTGCCGATACGTGCCAATTGTGAAAATTTACAATCTGATCTCGCTGAAACGATGCCTCGTTTGTGAACAGCACAGTTTCACTAAAGTTAGGGTTGACACTTTGTTGAATAAACCAATAGCAGAAGAGTACGCGTGCAGGAAGATCAGCTGCTGATAGTGCCTGCACACTCTGTAAATGGTATGGGTACAGCTGCTCCTCGTGTAACAGTAGCTAGACGTTCATGTGGTCAACATCAGTCTCTATTTCTCCAGCCATTATCTCAGTATGAGGACAGTTTTGTAGGGATACATTTAGGAAAAAATAACGTTAGTAAGCTCCTCTCATCCAAGGGCATATCCGCAAATAATAATAATAATAAAACAAAGGCGCTGCTTATTCGCTCCATTCACGCCGTACGTTCCTAGCTACGTGGCTGTCAATATTACAAAATATTCTATCTCCATAGCAAAGAATTGTAACTTTTAGTGGTTATTTACCGGTGAATGTGGGAATCACATCATTATAGCGTTACTATAGTTTCATAAATTTGCGTATTATGCTGTCGATAATTACGTCCAACATAGTTTTCAGATGCATACACATATCGTGGCAATGATGGTAGTTCCAGTTCGCCACTCACAATGTTTTTAAACCACCTTATTATATACATTCTCTTATTTACACGAAATTCTCCGCGTTCTAAGCTTTCCCTTTCTGTCTACATCGATTTTCAACACACCTAAATTTTCAGGACGACTGAACTATTACTGTCTGAAGGCTGAATATTTTATACATTTGCTACACTAGGGTAGATTTGGTGTTGAAAAGCATTTAGAAAGATTACAGGTAAGGTGACAACTACGTAGTAATGTTGCAGTGGTCTTAAAACAAAGAAAATGTTCAATTCAAGGCATTTCCAAGCGATAACGTTATTT